>NC_064566.1:32164000-32808250 GCF_937001465.1 Orcinus orca
TTGGAATCAGAAAGATCTGTGTTTAAATACCAGTTCAACTAACTACGTACTAGCTAAACAATCCTTAACAAGTTACTTGTCCTCTCTGAACTTTAGTTTCCACATATATAACACGAAAGAGAACATTGGTCAGCAATAAAAATAGAACAAGCTACTGATACATGAAAAAACATTGCTGTGTCTCAAAAACATTATGCAGAGTAGATGAACTAATCTATGATGAAAATGATCATAACAGTTGTTGCATCTGGCTGGGGTTGGGAGAAACAGAAATTGATTTGAAGGGACACAAATGACTTTTTGAGTGGGATGGTAATATTCATTATCTTGATAGTTACAAAAGTATATTTGTTTTCCAGAACTCATCAAATGACATGTTTAAGGTTTGTGCATTCCTCTAATTTTATTTCCACCAAAAAAATAAATAAATAAAATATTGAATTCTGGTTAGTGATATTCAGGCTGAAATGTCTAGGGGTAAAGCATACTGAGTTTATAACTAAGGATCAAATAAATCCAAAATATGATAGATAAACTGCATTGTCAAATAAGACAGATAGCTGAATGGATAGAGAAATGGTTGGAAGGATATATACATGTTAAAGCAAACATAGTGTTGACGAAGTTGATCTAAGAAAGAAATGGAAAGTTTCATTCGAGCCAAATTTGAGAATTATAACCCAGGAAAAGCATCTCAGAAAGCTCTGAGAACTGTTGCACCCGTTAGAAGTCAAGGCACAGTTATATAAGTTTTTTGAGACAGAGGGCTGTACATTAAATGATGTTTTATTGACAGTTTACACAATCCAGAGTTAAGTGTCTTCATGGCCCCTTACAGGATCAAGAAGGAATGTTATCTTTTAAGGAGTTGTCTTGTTGATGCTAGGAGAATGTTGCTGTTTATGGTTGAGCAGGTGTTTCTGATCATGGGGGAGGTTTAGTCGATGCATAATGCAGACATACAATGCACAGTAGGGGGAAGAGAGGAAGCCAAAGGGCAGAGAAAAATTTTTATGTTTAAATTTTTTCTGGTCTTGCCATAAAATATGAATTTTATTTCACAGTAGCAAAATATATATTGTAGATTGTATGTGGTGTTAGTTCTTTCAAATTTTCCAAAAGTTTGAAAGCTTTTATAATAAATGTTGGGGGGTAAAGAGAAGGGTAAAAACATTAGAATAAAAGATATATTTCAAGGCATCCAGTAACCCATATATTTGGTTAACATGAAGTTCTTCCAGAATAACTCTTTTTACAATGCTGTGAATATTTTATCTTCCAACATTAGTTTGAGTCAGACTCTCAAAGACTACAGTTGACTCCTGAACAACACCGGGACTGTGCAATCAAAAATCCATGCATAACTTAACAGTCAGCACTCCACATTCATGGTTCCACATCTGTGGATTTAACCAACTGCAGATCATATAGTACTGTAGCACATATTTATTGAAAAAATGCTGCATATATAAGTGGACCGTCAAAGTTCAAACCTGTGCTGTTCAAGGGTTAACTCTAGAGTGTTTGTTATCTGGGTTAATAAGAGAGACATCAGTGCCCTCCTTGTCAAAGGGTTTAGTAGGGTAAGCCCAGACAGTTTTTTTTTTTTTTTTCTTCCTTTCTCTTTTTTCTCCATTTTGTGATGCAAATGTTTGACTTAAACTTTGATTGCTGAGGCATCCATTTCAAAGAAACATTCACTTTTAGAGGGCTATCTGGAATAAACACCCTACCAGTCACAAGACTAGCCAGGCTTCCTCCCCACACTGAGGCTCCTTTGTTTTAGAGATCTTGGTTGATTTTGATAACTGACCATTTAGGCCACTGATTTTCTTTTCTCATCCCATGCTATAAACACCACTCTTATGTTTTAAATTCACTAAGGAAGACTGAAACCCTAGGCACCCACCCTTGACCCTAGTAAAAGCAGAACCCCAGGTTTTCTCTCTCTCTTTTTTTTTTTTACATCTTTATTGGAGTATAATTGCTTTACAATGGTGTGTTAGTTTCTGCTTTATAACAAAGTGAATCAGTTATATATATACATATGTTCCCATATCTCTTACCACTGCGTCTCCCTCCCTCCCACCCTCCCTATCCCACCCCTCTAGGTGGTCACAAAGCACTGAGCTGATCTCCCTGTGCTATGGGGCTGCTTCCCATGAAACGAAATTGAGCTATTTGTAATGAGGTGGATAGACCTAGAGTCTGTCATACAGAGTGAAGTAAGTCAGAAAGAGAAAGACAAATACCGTATGCTAACACATATATATGGAATTTAAGAGAAAAAAAATGTCATGAAGAACCTAAGGGTAAGACAGGAATAAAGACACAGACGTACTAGAGAATGGACTTGAGGATATGGGGAGGGGGAAGGGTAAACTGTGACAAAGCGAGAGAGAGGCATGGACATATATACACTCTCTCTCTCTCTCTTTGTCTCTCTCAGCCTCTCTTTCTCTCTCTATGATCTTACTGTGTGGTCTCAAGTGTGCCGTGTAATATCTAGGTTTTGTAAAAAATAAACCTTCATTTTTTTCAGTGTCTTGCAATCATAATGAGAACTACAAGGGCTGGTCCAACCACAACATTGGTTATTGATAGCATAAAATGTTAATAAACAGAAACATCAATACAGTTGGGAGACCATAAGGGGGAGATCTCATACCCTGCGACAACAGCAGAGCCCAAGAGGAAGAAGAAAGACTACTCTTCTTTCCTGGCAAGGACACGGCCTCCCAACTGCATTTTCCCCTCTATAAAAGTATTCTCCTTCCCTTGCTGTGCAGACCCTTGAACATGGCTCCCCATTGTTGAAGACCATGAATTGCACTTCTCTGCTAATCCCAGATATATCCATCTTTGCTGGAGAAGTATCTGGCAGTCTGTTTCTTTTAGGCCAACAATAGACTGAGACTGGCACAAAACAAGGATGAATCTGGTTTTATGAAAACAGAAACACTTGATATACTGCACAAGATAACAAGACTCCTCATTTAGAATCTTTAAATAGATATGTCAAAAATATTCAAGGACGTGATATTTCCTATGCAGAAGAAAAGCTACACAATGTAACACTTAAGAATATTTTAAGAATATTTTAGGAATTTTCTTTGTATGGCACTAACTCAGTTATTTAAAATAAGATGTTTATTGCCGTCTTTTAGTTTTAACATTAGAGAATGTCCATCCAGGACACAGTTTTCCTATTCAAGGGAAATTCAATTCAGACATTTAGTCTGTGTTTCCAGGGGATTATTAATTTTGACCTACAAAGAGGAGACAAAATCAGCTCCATTCTCTCTTTAGAATTATACAAATACACAATATAAGACTTGGAAAAAAATTTAAGATCATCTAGTTCATTGCTCTTCAAATTGTTTTCTTTGGACCTCTAAACATGTATTAAACGACTCCAAGCTTTGCCTAGGTAATTCTGGTCCCATTTCAATGAGAGAAACTTCTCTTTTATCTGTTCTACTTGAATAGATTCTGTTTGAAAAACAGGTAATGCTGCAGGAAAAATACATGCCTGGAAAACTACTCACATAATAACTTATATCTAACTTCATCTAACCGATTAAGAAACAGGGTTATTGAAGATAGGTTAAATGGCCAGAAGCAAAACCGCTACAGTAGTTAGTATCAGAACTAAAAATGGGGTGTCCTTCTTCTGCCCTTTAGTTCAGTGCTTTGCCTCTGATACTTCATTGCACTTTTTTTAGTTGTCTGTTTTTACTGGAGAGCATCACATCCTCTGATCACTGAGATAAATCAAGCTTCTCCAGAAAAACACACAAAGAAATCCACAAAAACAAAAACATTGAATTAATTGTTAAATACCACAATTTCTTTTATAAGCAGTGCTATAATTCTGAAAGTTTGCATGCATTAGAATCACCAGAAAAAAAATATTTAAATCTATAGTCCTGGGCTTCCATATCCTGATGTTCTGATGGAATAGTGTCAGAAAGAGCTTAGGAATCTGTGTTTTTTGTATGCACTTTAGTGTATGGGATCCTCAGTTATACTTTGAGGCTATTAATTTAAGAAACACATTTTCAATGGTTGTTGTTTCCCAAATTTGGTTGATTATAGACTCATCTGAAGAGGTTTTCAAAATTACAGATTACTTAACTAAGAGTAGTCACTCAGACTGTTTAAGATAAGATCCGAGATTTGTGTTTTAAAAATTTTAAGGAAGCAGGGCTTCCCTGGTGGCGCAGTGGTTGAGAGTCCGCCTGCCGATGCAGGGGATACGGGTTCGTGCCCCGGTCCGGGAAGATCCCACATGCTGCGGAGCGGCTGGGCCCGTGAGCCATGGCCGCTGAGCCTGCGCATCCGGAGTCTGTGCTCCGCAACGGGAGAGGCCACAACAGTGAGAGGCCCACGTACAGCAAAAAAAAAAAAAAAAAATTAAGGAAGCAAAACAAGCAAGCAAGCAAACAAAAAAAAACAAAAAAAACCCCAACAAAACCCTAATCTCTGAAGAGTTCTGATTTGGGAATCGGTGTTAGTTGACAATATTGTATACCCATGGACATTCCTGGTAACTTTCTATCAAACAAAGCACACTATGTTTTTTAAAAATTAGACATCTCAAGGAGTCACTTTAAATTGCGTTTTAGGACAAAGACCATTTTCGCCTTTAAAAAATTAGAGTTAACATTTATTTGAGGCAATAACTTAAACTTTTCTTTCACAATTACCGTGTAGATTTATTACCATGCTATTTTTGTAATATTCTTATAATTCTTTGCAGATATAACAAATAAGCATGAGTAAATTTACACTGGCAAGATACATATAAACTAGGCAGAAATTTTAAGAAAAATCAAAATGCCTTTTTTGTCTACAGTTAAATGAGAGATTACCAAAACACTTTTTTAAATTAAAAAAAAAAAAAAAAGTTTGTCCAGGACAGCAGTATTTGACTAGATAAATATGCCACTTTTCCAGTTGAGAGTTTCATTCGTTAATATAAACCAGATACTGGCTCATAATTTGTTCTTCAAAATATTGTCGGTGCTCCATCTGCACTAGAATCACCTGGGTGTGTTTTAGAAATGAAGATTGCTGCATGACAACTAGGTATGCTGAGGGATGGTGTAAGTGATGTGACAGAGGCAGGATGGCACAGGGCTGGCAAGAGGAACAGCAAATAATTCAGGATATAAAGGGTCAGAGTGGCATAAAATAGGATTAGACATTTAGATTGGGGGTCTGAAATGCTAGCATAACTAATTGTTACTTTATTCACAGAGCATGGGGTGGGTTGTGGGTTTAAGAGTTTTGAATCTAGTCACTCCCCACAATACTCTGGGGAAAAGTGGTGCACCCGGAGGTCACCAGGTACTGTTGTACCACTCTGTCCTCAAAGGCAAGCACAACTCTGATACCTCTTTCTGTGCTTTTGTTCAATCTCTCCTCTTTGACTGAAATCTTCCTCTAATTATCTGCCTAGAAACCCCCATGCATCTTAAGATCCAGTTCAAATGCCACATACCTTTGGTTGCTCTTTTCCTTGAAACCTTTCTACTTTGCATTTCTTTTAAATGTATAATACAATCTTATGCATTTCTATTATATAATTATACTGTCGAGGAGGGGGAAATTTCCCCCTCTACCTCTCTTGAGTTCTTGTGCCTGGACTAATAATAATATTGACAGAAGACAGATTAATAGGCAAAAAAATAAATAAATGTTAATTTGTGCATACGGAATTCTTGTGGAAATGGGACCTAAGAAGTGGTCAAAGCAAGCAGCTTTTGAACTTGTTAGACAAAGAAATAATAAATTTGTGAGGTATTGGCAAGACAAAGAAGCCTAGGCTTTAGGTGCTTAATTAGAACGGGATTTGAGCAAAGTTTGGGCTTGGATAGTAAATTAGTAAAGAAGTAACAAGGTTTGTTTATACAGGCTCCTCGGCCCTGAATTCCCTGTCTGGTGATAAGAGTGTCCTACTTCCCAGTACAGGGAGGGCACATTTCACACAGGAGATTTATTTAGCTTTCAGAAAGAGAGAGATGAGGGTCACTATTGCACTGGCTGTTTCTTAAGTAACTTTAATTCAAAATAATTAATATGCCATTGAGTCATATTTTGGGGTGGCCAGCCCATGGCCCTAACAGTACTAACCCTTGATTTTAGCATATTACTTAAGCAAATGGGTATAAAATTCCTCATTTGTAAAATGAGACTTTTTAACAGTACCGATGTCATACAAGTCTTGGGAGAATTAATTGAAATAATGTATATAAAGTGTTAGAACAGTGTCTGGCATGTAGTAAGTGTTCTGCAAATACTAGCCATTAACTGCTACTATATGGCATTTATTACCTAGAAACTAAAGTCAATGGTCGACATCTGTTTTGCTAACTAAACAGCAACTTTTTAAAGAAAGGAAATGTGCTTGAGTATAAATGGAGAATGCACTTAGAAATAATTGTTAGTAAATGTCAACTAGATTTGATGGAAATATAAAAGTAAAACTTCTAGGGCAATGCTTTATAGCCCAGAATTAATTAGTGGTGTGAGGAATCAGGCATGATAGGACATAGTGTTTTGTGAGGGAGTCTTTCTAGGACCGACACCACATAGACTGCTTTTCTGTCTAAGACTACAAGAGTTTGCATATCCCATATGGTTGTTGGCAACCTTTGGTATTCCTTGGCTTATAGGCGCAAAACCTGAATCTGCCTTTATCTTCACATGGCGTTCTCCCTGTAGCGTATGTGTGTCTGTGTCCAAATTTCCCCTTTTCATAAGGGCACCAGTCATACTGGATTAGGGCCCACTCTAATGGCCTCATTTTAACTAATCATATCTGGAATAATGCAATTGCCAAATAAAGTTATGTTTTGGAGGTTAAGACTTCACATATGAATTTTGGGGGGACACAATTCAACCTACAACACAGGATAGATATTTTAACACAGGATCTCCTATGTAAATAATTCTCTATTCATATAATGTTACATTTGAAAAACACATCAACTTGCAAGGCCATTTTAATCAAGGGTCATTGAAATTTCTCAAATCTAGAAGAACATACCCAATTTACCTGATGCATTTTCTTCTGAATCACATTTTCATAATAGCTTGAGTCTGCTTTCTGCTTTTATAAGAAGATTTAATGGACACATGTGAGTCCCAAGGAATTCTGCACAAGTATAATGAGAATGCATATTCAGGTATAATGGGAATATTTTTTTCACAAAGTGTCACTAGTTTAATGTAAATTCTGCTGAATGACTGGGCCAAGGGAATTATTAAGTTGCTATCACATAACATGTATAGATAAAATTAACTCACAGTATTTAACCAGGCAGCAAAAACATTTTTCTTAAAGTTGGATTAAATAAGAGAAAGTACATTGAAAGTGCATATTGTAGTAAACCTTGATTTGGACATATGTCTCTAGGGACACAATGCAGAACTGAGAAACATTAGATCAAAGTGCATTGCAGAACTCTAGATAATTTCCAGTGAATACATGTATCTGTAACCATATACTCTGCAGCTTTGATATTACCTAACTCTATGCAATCTTTGTTTTTTTTCCCGTAAGTGCCAACTTTAATGAGTCTCTAAAAACAGTTCTACAATAGAAGACAAGGGTGATTTGTTTGAAGATTTGAGCAATTACATTGTATTTGTCTTGTGTCCTTTTATAATATTCACAGTTGCAATCACAAAGATGAGAATTATAGTCATTCTGTAAAATTGAAGGTGAGTGTTAAAATCATCCCCATTTTACAAATAAAGTAATGGAGGGAGAATTTATGTAAGTTCCTCAAGCACGTATGTTTAATGAATGACAAAGCCAGAACTTGGACTTCTGAATCCATTTACATAACCACTAAACTACACCATATTTTACTTGTACTAAGAGTTAATTTATTTAATTTCATTTAATGATAATTCAACTAATGTATAAAAGCTAACTTAAAAGGAAAAATAAGCCCATCCTGAAATTTTAACCATGAACAATTAGAGGAGTTCAACAATTGGTCAACAAATATTTATTGAGCATTTACTTTGTGGCAGGCCCCATGCTATACCTGGCGTTATAGCTGTGAATGAGACAGACAGTAGATGGGGTTTCAGGGAGCTGAATTTGGACTCAACGAGGGAAAGGAGGAGTAAAAAGGAAACAAAGCAAAAAAAAAAAAATAGCTTCAATGCTAAAAATGGAAGCTAAAGAGATAATAAAACCCAAAGTGCCAGAGAGATTGCTGTAAATAGAGTGGTTGAAAGTTCTCTTTGAGAAGGTGATATTTGGGGTGAAAATTTAGTTATATAACTTTGGTTATGAGAGGCACCTAGGGGAAGAGTGCTCCAGGCAGTGAGCAAAGCAAATAAAGAGGTAGCTTGTGTGGTGTTTGCAACAAATATTAGAGAACTCTGCATTGCACCCAGTGCAGAGAATCAATTTCAGGAGACTTATGATTGAAGACACAGGTTATTTCTGTTTGTTTCTCTAATGCCGTGACACATCTCCTAACAAGCATAATGAGAGATCACCAGCTTGTGGTTCTATATTAATTAAATTTGGAGCTCTAAGACAGTAGAGGTCAAACTCTCCTTGAAATCCAATTAAGGTGATTTCTAAGTAATCAATAGAGAGTGATCTTTCTTGTATAAAAATGTTTAAAATTTTTTTCCCGCTTATAGAGCAATGTATCATCATATATGTAGTTACACAGTCTCTTTATGCATTTATGAATATATAAAATAATTTTACATTAAATAAACTGACATCTGCACTTTTAATCTTCCACCATCTGTTCTACTTATTCTTTTTCTTATAACATTTATCACTTTCTAACATTCAATATAATTTGCATGTTTGACCATTATTGTTTATGGAGTTCCACGCTCTACAGAATATGAGCTCAACAAGCACAGAAATGATTATCTTGTTTTGTTCATTAATGTAGGGTCCAGAAAAATGCTTGATACATGACAGGTGCTTTATAGATATTGAATAAGTTAACAGATTAATGAATAAATGAATTAAAATGGTGTTTAGAGACTGGCTACAAATTCAAAATTATATATACAATGTATATAACATATATATAGATGTATATACATATATATAGCAGGACAATGGAAGGGGTGAATATTTTAGAGAGATTCCTATTTTTGAACCAGGTCATCTCTTAAGCTCTCTTAAGCCTTAACAATCTGTGATTCTATGTCACAACCGTTTAGCTTAACATCTACCTGTGAACAAACTAAATATATATAATACATCCAAATATAAACATATATAATACTCTAAGTAAATATTTTGTTAAATACTTTTTAGTTTTACATTAAAATATTATTTTTTTTCTCTTTATGAATCTCTAAAATGTGTCCAGGCAAAATGAATGAGTTTTATATTTTGGTAGCAATTTCTTCTTTGAGATTTTTTAAAATCCTCTGGGAATTTAGACTTCAAAAAGACAAGTTTAATTGAGTTGAATCTATTTGCTTTGTGAATGTGCAAATACATACCGAGGCACCGAACACATAATTCTATGAAAGGCAGGTCCTATGGAGGAAGAAGCAAACCTATAGTATAATATGTTTAAACTTGACAATGTTACTTTACAAGGTTTATGCCCAATCTATGTAACTGTCCATATAAAACAAGACAGTTCTTGTCCTCCCATAAAAATACACAAGATAAATTTTATTTATTTTAGCATTAAAACTGCCTCTGGTAATATCCAAAATTCACACTTTCATTTAAACTTAGCAGATTTTGTGAGTAAAGATAAATCATCTACAGTTAATGTGCTAAAGCATTAACTGTTCAGTGCAGTGTAGAAATGGAGATTAAAATCTAAACTTCAACTCATGCCTTTGGCATGTTATTTTTCCCTTAATTTTTCCATTTACAAAGATAACAAATATATCTTAAAGAATTTTATACTATGCTTTACCCTCAGAATAAGTGTTACCTCCAGAAACAAACATTACCATTTATCATATATGTAGATATGACTCATGCTCTTTTGAAAGGAAAAAATGTTCATAATTGAGGACATATTTTATAAAACTCCTTCTAAAATAAGAATTTGGTTAAGGTTTATTTATTATGATTGTGGCCAGCCTTATTTATACATAGAAATTTTGATAAAATAAAATATTTTTTATAATATCCTATTAATACAGCAAATGGAAAAGACATAACTGTGACCTAATTTATGAAAGTAGGGTAGCCCAAAAATTTCTTTGGGTTTTTCTGTAAGATATGGAAAACCCAAATGAACTTTCTGGCCAACTCAATATATATATAAATATCATTGATAACATAAAAATATGGATGTTTATCTCAAACTGTGGTCAAATCTGAATCATCCAAAATGATGTGAGGAAGGAACTAGCATATATTGAAGTTTACCCTAATTTAGTCCTATGTACAGATTTTATGGCAGGTAGAAACTTTACATAGGCCATTCCATTTAATCTTCAAAATACCTGGTAAAGTTAGTACAAAAACTTGAATTTTTCAGTGGCAAGATTGAGACTCAGGGAAAATGAATAAATTACCCATAGCTACAGAGTGAGAAATTGGGACGCAAATCCAGTTTTGATTGACTCAAAGTTATTAATCCTCCAGGCATTCTCCATTTGGTGTTGCGAGGGCTGAGAGGATGGTCAGCAGAGAAGGAAGAGAAATTTGGTTAAATAAAATTTTTGATTAAGAGCATCTTTGACCAAAAATGTCTTTTTTCTACAAAGTTACAAATCTTTTGGAAATATCTGTGCCCCTGTTTCTGACTCAATAATGTTCACAAAGTAAATCAATGTGATAAGTATTATGTTTATTTGACAGCTGGGGAGAGCCTTTAGTGATACTTTGAGACTATCAAATCTCATGTGTCAGCATGAGAAACTACCACAGTACTTCTGTTTAAAATGTTTTTATTCTGTTTATATGTTCAGACTACTTAGAGCCAAAAAAAAAAAGAGATGAGTAAATCACAGTAGTAAAACATAGTGGTTAAAAGCATGGATTCTGTAGCCAGATTCTCTGAATTTTAATACAGGAACACCTAGTTTGTAGCTACATAATTTTAGGGAACTTAATATTCCTCTCAGTTTCCCCATCTATAAAACGGGATTAACAATAGTACCCACTTCTTGGTGTTTTGTTGAGGATTAAGTAAATTAAATAAGGTTTTATTTAGAAACGTATCTGGGTTTTTATTATCAATACACAGACGCGGAGGAAGGTGGAGTTACATTTCTGTAACTCCAGACAAGCCCCTCAGTTCTCTGCCTCTGAGGTTTTTCATCTGCCAAAAAGAGAAGAGTGGGCTGGAATCCTCTCTTGGAGAAACGAGAAGATTCTCTCTTAACCAAAGAAATTTTCAGGGCTCTGGTTCCTATGCATTCAAAGAGCTCTGGGCCAATATTGGAACTGGATTAAAAAAATACGTATATATATATATACACACACATAATATATAAAATGTTTAAGGAAAATATAGGCACTATTGTGGTATTTTAAAAACCTTGGAAAGAGAACATATAGGAAAAACTGTGTCCTGATATCAAAGACAGGTATTCATATCTGAAAGAAACTCACTGAGGCTGTGAAGACTGCCACAATTACCAAATTAACTTCTCTAATAAGTAGAAAAGGTATTTTGCAGGATGTAGGGAATGGTGAGGCATGTTCTTCAAACTATTTTATTTTATGCCAGCTAGAATGTATGACATAGCTAAACATATTTTGGCCTATTCAGAAAAATCAGTTCTCAAATAAGAATAACTCAGCATTATTTGAGACCTCATTTTTCTCCTTCTCTATATAACTAAATGCTTATTGCTCAAGAAGGCTGACCACAATGATTTTTTGTGAAATATCTGTGCCAGAACAGAAAATTCCTTTCTCTAAAGATGACAGTGGAGCTATATACTGTTACTGATGGAAGTACAACAGATGCTCTGCAGAAAGAAATAATGTCCATGTCCAGGCAAATCTGGGGAGACTGCATCAGGCAAGATTAAACAGGTTTATTTACTGAAAGTTTATCGGGATCCCCGATACATGCATGACAACTATAATATGCAGTGTGTTCTGTATTTATGGGATATGTCTTGTAGACGTGATCACATTATAGAAAATGATTATAGTAAAAAGCCATTTGGCTTTTTTGTAATCCAATATGTATTGAAGTTCTGCTTCTGTCTCTTATAACCTTGGACAAATTACTTAACACTCTGAACCTCCATTTCTCTTCTATAAATAAGAGGTATGGATATATACCTTGCAGTCCTAGGTCATCATTTTCTTTTATATCTGGTATGCAAATGACTCATAAATATATTGTTAACATTCAGAACAGACTTACAGAAAATATTTTATGCACTTCACTACATAAACACTACACCTGAATATATAGTCTCAAATGAGCTTTTTAAAATTTAACCTAAGTTCTCTCCTTTTGGCATTTCTTGACTTTTCTCAGTTTCTGGCAGAAATCAGTTCTCTCCATCTTGACTACTTCATTATTACTTCTCTGCAGATGACACAGAAATCCACATCTAGAACTTTATCCACGTGCAGCCTCATATTTCTAACACCCTATCCAACATCTCTTCCTGGTTGTTTAGCTAAATCTCTAAATCATTTCAGATCTTTCATTTGTTGTATATTTTATCACCTTCTGTATATCACAGTTTACTTGAATGCATCATAACTGTCCTGAGATTTATTTATTCATTGAAAACATATTTACTGAGAATCATGCTCATCCATTAAAAGATTTTTAAAACCTATCATAAATAAGATAATTTCAGTTGGCTAAAAAGATATGAAACAAGATACATGTCCATGTAAAAGGCATAGCAGAGTGCTGAGGACATAAAAAATAATAAATTGATATAAATCAATTACCATCAATAATAAGTACACAAAAGCAATTAAAATTATTAGTGATTATTATTAATATAGAATAATATTATTAACTATAGTTATATTAGTGATATATTAATAAAGACACTGCAGAATTTTTAGCAGAGGGATTTAGCATGGTCTGACCATCTGGTTGAACTATCTCCACTTTTTTCCTTCTCTAGTATCTTCTCTATGAACTAACACAGAAAATCATCATTTGAAGAATTTGTATCTAATTCTGTTGCCCCCACCTCACTGTTTAAAACTTTTCCATAGCTCATCATTACACTTAGGGAAAATTTCAAATGCACACTCTGCTTACAAGAATATTTATAACCTGGACACTGCCTGTCTCTTGAATCCACATGTCTCTCTCAATAGATTTCTAAACTCCAGCTACACTAGCCTTCCTGAGGTTGTTCTCCCTTGAAAACATTTTCATTTGTTGATTTTGCTTCTCAGGATGAATGTAAGATTATATGTTATAGTGATTTTAGTCTTCTAATTAGATACCCTGTTTCTGTCCAGGTAGAGCTATACCACTTGCAAATCCTAGTGCAAAAGGAAAATATAAGGCCCTTCATTTAAAACAAATGTTTTCAAAGAAATGGACTAAAATATAAAGTTTTTTTCCTTTTCCCTGTGGTTTCTCTTTCCACTCATGGGACCTCACAAATGCTACATGTGAATAGGGTGCCAAAGAACAACAGACATGCATATTGGGCATATGAGCATCCTCTGCTCATATGCCTGGTACATTGTCTCATGAGACTTCAATTACAAAACAAAGTCAAAAATGAAATTATCAAGAATTTCAAGACAACAAAAGCAGAGCACTAAACTAAGTGTGGGCCCTTTTGAGAGCAAAGCTTTGTGCAATAGCAGGTGTCCCACCCTCATGAAGCCAGTCCTTCTCCCATCCAAACTTCAGATAGTCTGTTCTTCTAAGTGAAGTGTGAGTGACCCTTCAAATGTAATTCAGGTCATGTTCAATGACCTTCCATCGTTCTAAAAATGTCTTATTCACCTTTTTTTTTTTTTTGCGGTACGCGGGCCTCTCACTGTTGTGGCCTCTCCCGTTGCGGAGCACAGGCTCCAGACGCGCAGGCTCAGCGGCCATGGCCCACGGGCCCAGCCGCTCCGCGGCATGTGGGATCCTCCCGGACCGGGGCACGAACCCATGTCCCCTGCATCGGCAGGCCGACTCTCAACCACTGTGCCACCAGGGAAGCCCCTTTATTCACCTTTTTATCACTAACACCTATTAGAATGTCTGACATAGTGAAGGTTTAATAGATAATTGATGAGTAACTATTTAAGAGGATTATAAATCTAGGCTAGCTAACTTAACAGATGAGTTTAAATGCAACAGTACATTGGGTTTATTGGGCCTTTGTATTGATCAGAACTCTTGGTTGCAAATGACAGAATCCAAATTTAAGTTGATTTAAGGATATAGGAATGTTATCCGTCAGTGTAACTATGACGTCATGAGCTAATTTGTTTGCAAGAATAGCTGGTTTAAAGGACTCAAATTACATAATCAGAATATAACCTCTTTCTCTTGAGTCTGTTCTCTTTTATGTTGGTTTTATTCTCAAGAAAGAAATATCCACAGAATAGCTGTGTTTGTCCTTATTAGTTCTAGATTTTCATCCTATCATCTTTTTACTCAGTTAAATGTGAACTTTTCCATCTCAATATTTTGAACAGAACTATTAGACCTAATTCTAGTTGGCCCAAATTAAATCACATGCCCATACCTGAACAAACAACTCTGATTCTGTTAGACCAAGTTTAGACCACTGTAAGTGGCAAGGTGTTTCTTAAAAAGAAGTCTGGCATTTTTGCCAGAATAGTGATGGATATGTGTATCTTCATCTTGCTCCATAAAGCCAGATTATTCTCTGTGATGGTTGTACCAGTGCATCACACCAGTAACTTATTTTGGGAAAACTGTTAAACAAATTTTTATGAGTATATTTGGGTAAATAAACTTGGAAAGATATACATTTTGTTTATAGAATTATTACATTACCAACCTAGAAAGAAAAAGTAAGCTCCTTGATTTGAGAATATCTAGACTATCAGGGATGTCTGACAATCATGTCTACAGACTACAAAGTCTCTCATTGTAAATGGAGGTGGCGAAATAAGTGGATACTAGCTACTCAGTAAGCAAGGACACTTGGTCTGTTTCTTTAGATTTTCCCACTGGAGGTGTCTGGGTTTAGGAAGTTGAAAACGTGTTGTAGAACAGGGAGTTGAAGCCCAGTTACTACAGAGGATTTAATCAGCTCATGATGGGTTCTTTTTCCATTCAGAAAAGGTTTTGTCCCTAAAAAAGTAAGATAATGATATAGGACTTTGGGTTTAGCAAGTAACATTTTTGAAGAATTTACTATGCACTGATCCCTATGTTCACTCACATAATCTTTCACAACTCTATGAGATAACAGTAGTAATCAGTTCCAAATGACAATTGAGAAACTTATGTCTTAGAGAAGTTAAAGAATGTAAATCAGGTCAAATAAAGATAATGACAAAGATAAATACATTGCTTCCAGGATTATGAAGATGTTCTCCCTCATCCTTGTGCTTCGCTGTACCCTTGAATCGGGCACGTTTCCTGACTGGCAGGAGCCGCTGTGGTGTAAGCATCATCAGTCTACTCAGCAGCAGCATCTTACTCAGTACCACCTTTAGAACCTGCCCAGGACACCATTTAAAGTTGGGAGAAACTTGTACTTGAGGCCTAACATTCTTTTTTTTTTTTTTTTTTTTTTTTTGCGGTACACGGGCCTCTCACTGTGTGGCCTCGCGGCATGTGGGATCTTCCCAGACCGGGGCACAAACCCGTGTCCCCTGCATCGGCAGGCGGACTCTCAACCACGGCGCCACCAGGGAAGCCCCTAACATTCTTTTTAATGCTCATTCTAAGTTTCTTTTTCCCTTCCGCTCCAAAGGCTGAGCACATTCGTGATGCCAGGCACACTCTCCTCCTCATATACACCAAGGAGAGCTAAACTGAGTGGTGTTAGTATTCTCTGGCATGTCTGTGTTTAAAAACAGAGGATACCGTAATTCAAAGGAAAAATCACCAGTAGTAGAATTGGGACATCATAAAAAGTCAGTAGGGAAGATATTTGGGTGGTATTAGAACATGCCATGCAACCTTCTATTTAAAGTTGGCTCTGTTCATTCGTACTTGGTAGTGTCGTTGATGATTTTTCCATGAAGAAAGATTTCTTTACCAAAAATGCCTCCATTTGCCTTAGATTTTAACCTGCTTCAAGACGCCAACTCAAACCTAGTGACTATAGCTCACATGAATGCATTCTACCCATAAATGCCGTTCAATGACTAGAGTTCTTCTCATGAAACTTCAGAGTAAATGTCTCTAATCATAGTTTATTACCTATGCTCCTACCCTAAGCAATGATTTTGAGTCTTAAACATTGACATACCTGATATTTAAACTCAAAACAGGTGTTAGATTGGGGCTTTATAGTTAGAGGTTCTGTTTTCTAGTAAAGACTTTTCTACTTCCTAGCTAGGGATCCTGTGTAAATCAGTTTGTCTCCTTGCATCTCAGCTACTTCTTCTGCACAGTTAGGATTGTCATCATAACTCTGTGTCAGGATTGTGATGAAAGTAAAATGTAAAGAGGACATGAATGTTCTGTGAACACATTAAAGAGCTGGAAAAATGTTCGATGCATTTCCTGAAATACAGACTATGTATTCTCAGTTTTTTGTGTGAAGTTGGTATTATGATTAAAAGGTCCCTAGGCTTTGGAGACTAACTCTTCGTGAATTCAGAAATAACATCACTTACACTCTGTGATGATGGGCAAACCAGTTTCATCTGTAAAGAAGATTAACAAGAACCCAGCCCATAGGTTTATCATGTAGCTTAAATGAAATATAGTGCAGAGCACTTAGCAACATGCCTGGGACTTAGTAGATAGTAAATGAATGTTAGATGATGATGATGATGATACTGAGAGATGTTTCCCAAGTTCTGTGATCACCAAGTATTACTCTGTTACTCATAGGACACTAATAGCTATAATTTATTAGCTATGCACAAAAATGCTTAGAATATGAAAAACATTTCAAAATCCTGCCAACTTTCATCTTTGAATCCTAATTAACTTCATCAAGATATACAAAAGTATCCTTTCTCTGCTAAGCAAAATGCAAATCCCTAAGTCTCAGATTTCCAGTCAATATCTGGGGGCTCGATTATTTAGAATGCATTGTGGTTGACTTACTAAAGAGATGGTTTATGTGTTCAACAAGAAAAACTTCATCTGTGTTTAACTCAGACAATTAGACTTTTATGGGATTTTGTTTTCTTTTGTTTTAAAACTATTAGGTCAACTTTCCTTCCTCCTGCACTGATTTCCCAGCAAAGCTAACCTAAACTCCATTTCCTAAGCAGTAGGTTAAGGAAATTAAAATGATGTTAAAAGGATTCATCACTTTTTGCACAGATGTCAAACGGGTTTCAGCTCATTAGTCAAACACAGTTGGGACTGCCTGTCAGGATTGTGGTATTGAAAAGAAATCTGAGATCTTGGAAAACCTGAGTGTCATGATGGAAGAGAGATGTCTGCCATGGGATTGTGGGTATCACAAGTGGAACTATGTAATCAAAGATTTGTCATCTCTGATTTGTATAGCATAGAATGAATAAATGGAGGTTTAGAGCCTCTCATAACATGTGGAAGAAATAATTTCTTGATATCATCCTCAGAGATCGTCTCTGCAAATGGGTTTTACTTCAGAATATTTGTCAATATTAAACTTATTTCCCAAGGAAGAACTGAAAGCCATAGAGATATACATTTGACATTTTTTGGCAAATGGCACTGTTATAGAAAAATTCTGGCAGCAGCTTTTACCTTAGGAAAGTTTTTGTTATATCTTTGTTTTTTTGGTTTAGTTTCCATTTTAGATAGACTTTATTTTTTAGAGCAGCTTTAGCTTCACAGCAACATTGAGCAGAATGTACAGAGATGCCTCATTTTTCCATATAATCCCTGCTCCCACCACACATGTCATCATCCATTATCAACCCTCTGCACGAGAGTGGTACCTATGTTAACAATAGATTAACCTATATTGACTCATCATTATCACCCAAAGTCCATAGGTTACTTTAGGGTTTACTCTTGGTGAACTACTGAACTATACCATTTGTATTTTGCTGTGTATACATGCATATATATTTTATTTATATCACAACATTAGAAACTCTACACAAAACTATCTTTTGTGTAGGGTTTAAACAAAGCAAAACAAAAATCATGAACATGTTTTTATTGTCTCTCTCCAGCCAAGTCAAGTTTTCAGTAAAATTGCAGGTATTAGAAATTTATTAGGTCCTTGCTTAACAACCAGGCATATTTAATATGTTGGTAGAATGACTAAATCCTCTGAGCTTTCTGAGGAATTTTCTGAAATCAGTATCCTTCTTTTGAGAGGGACTGAAAGAGGATAAAGTATAAAGTAAACTGATCAAAAGGCAAAATGGAAATTAAACTGTTTCAGCCTCCATGTTCTAGGTAATGCAAATTTGGGGCTCTGATCATTGGTGTTTGTTAATATAAGGTAATAGGAAAACTCAAAAACAATAAGGTTGGTGCTATGGACTAAATTGTGTTCCACCAAAATTAATATTTTGAAGTCCTAACCCCCTAATGTGACTATATTTGGAGATAGAGCTTTCGGGAGGTGATTAGGGTTAAATGAGTTCATTTAAGGTTAACTAAGGGTAGGGGCCTAATCTAATATAACTGGGGACCTTATAGGAAGAGGAAGAGAGAGAAAAATCTCTCTCTCTCTCTCTCTCTACACACACAAACCAAAGAAAGGCCATGTGAGCACACAGCAAGAAAGCAGCTATTTGCAAGCCAGGAAGAGAGCCTTCACCAGAAGCCAGCTGTACAAGAGCTTGATCTGGAACTTCTCAGCCTCCAGAACTGTGAGAAAATAAATCTCTGTTGTTTAAGCCACCCAATCTGTGGTATTTTGTTATGGCAGCCTGAGCTGACTAATGTAGAAGGCTTGGGAGTTAAATTCCTGGTCCCGCTATCGTTACCTTATGCTTGATTTTGGGCACGTTACTTAATCTCTTCGAGTTTAGTGTCCGACAGTAAAATACAAATAATAAAATATGCTTTATTGTGTTTTTGTGAGAATCAAATAAGATTATATAGTTCCTGGGACATGGTGAATGTTTAACAGCTATTAAATTCCATCAACCAGGTTATAGAAGGCGAGTAGGGTCTTAGACACAGGTGTGAAACAAACAAAAAATGGTTCAGTGTGCTCTCACACTGTTAGATGAGAACTTGGCAAAAGTTGCAAGTGCAAATGAAGGTGTGTCAAGCTCATTCAATTCTAATGCACCATTAATGGTAAGAGTTTGTTAAGAAATGAAGAAAATGCAAAACAATATAGGAAGTGGTGACAACAGACAAAAATTGAGCCAATCCTGATGAACTAGGGTATATGGTAACATGAAATGTGAGCCTTAGCTTTTGTTCAAAATGAATCTTTTCACATAATTCCTTGGTTGTTTTTCTGTAACAACTCACACTTTTCTTAAGCAACACCTTGAGGATAGACTCACAGTTAGCCATAAAAATTGATCTCTAAATCAGTAGTTACTGTGTTGAGTTTCAATCTCAAAGTTGTAAGCAGCTTGCTGTGTGACCCACAGCTTATCGTTTGACTGCTCTGAATCTCATTTCCCTCCTTTGTGAAAAGAAGAGTAGAGTCACCATTGTTTCTGAGAAGTTTAAAACTTACAAATTGTTTTGCTCTTTAAATTCATTAACAAAGAAAATCGATTCATCTATAATTTGAACATTATGGAATTTATCTATTTTTATTTTATTTAAAAATAGTTATTGTGTGGAGCACTGTGTTAAGGTAATTGGACATTTATAGGAAAAATGTAATATGGGAATAAGCAAAAGGAATTTTCTATATTCTACATGGTCTTAACCACTGGAGAAATTTATGTTCTGTTTCATGAGAGTTTGAGAATTCCTGCTTCTTGGCATATTTTGGGGCAGTCTGCCCTGAACCTCATCAGTAGCAATTAAATATTCAAGAAAACAAATAATCTCTCCTACTCTTACATGAGCACATTTTACCCCCAAAGGTTGACACAAACTATATTGAAAGATGGAGACAGTAGGTAAATGTTTTGAACCTCAGTTTTCTCAAAGTTAGCAAATGGAGTAGTTTCCAAGTTTAGCTGATCAACAGACTTGTCTAGGGAAAATTAAAAGTCGTATATTCCATAGCCCCATCTTGCACTTATTAAACAAGGAGTTCTGAGACTGATGCTGGAGGGGCTGTGTGAGTCAAGAGCTCTCTGCAATATTTCTGATTTGGGAAACTCAATTATACATTCAACAAGAGCCTTGGTGTTATTTAATATACTCTGATACAAAATTCTGTATCCTTTATCCTGGTTGGCACTGAAGATTTTACTTTTGAGCTGACAGGATCTTAGAGGTAAATGATCTAAAATTCTTATTACACCCCATAAAGTAAATTTGCAAAAATTAGCTAATTTGGCTACACTCCCACAATCAGTTAGTAAAAGAGAAAATCAAGGCTGTGTGTAGCTTGAATCCCGGGACCAGTGAAATTTGGTGTATTTATGAACAGAATATTCAGAAACAAGTCTAAAAAGATATTTCATTAATTAATATTCAACTTTTATTGCAGTGATTTTCCCCCCTTTGTTCAAGATTGCTTTTGATCCCAAATCTAAAGACTGGTCATTTTATTCCTTTTAGTAAATTTTTCAGAATTTGCTCTGTATAATTTCTCCCACATGTTATATTCACATGTTAAATAGCAATTGTTCAGGATTCATAATCAATCAAGCTGATTCTACATCCAAATCCATTTCCTCCAAATTTAATGTTAATTTACTTAGAAAACAGTCATCTGACCTTATTAAAACACAACACAGGTGTTTTATATTCCTGTAATATTGGTTTTCTGTAATATTACATAGATGATGCATATTCCTGTAATATTAGGTTTCTGCTTCCTGAGTTTCTCAAAACAGTTTTCAGAAATTAATTTATGAAAAGCAATCCTACACACAGTGGGTGTTTAAAATTATATTTCCAGTGAAAACATTTACGCTAACCAGGTTATCACAAATTTCAGTGGAACATAATGGAAAAGTTATTTATTTGGAGGCGCCAGTCCTGTGAAGCATTTGCATTAGCTTTCCAACTCATCTCCCAGGAAAAATATACTTTGTCAATTTATACCTGCATTTCTTAAATTTCATTAATGTTTTTCTTAAATCAAAAGTGTTCATTCAATGAAGGACAAAGGGGGATTTTGGTTAAGGTTTAGTGCCAAGTAATTGAAGTTTAGTGCCAAGTAATCAGCTATTGATAAGAATGTCATAGGGCTGTGTCGTGATTTTATTTGAGAACAATTGAAAAGTTCCATGAAATATAGTTACAAGGACTAACGTAGAAGAAAACAGTAGCTTTATACTAAGTGGGACAAGATTCCAAGTTTCCAGGACGATGTATTAGAGCAAACTCTCAATTCCATCTTAGGAGGAGTCCTGGAGTGCTGAATCAGACTTGAGACTCATAAAGTTATAGAGAAATACGAAGTTCTCAGACTCAAAATTTGCACACGGCTTTTTAAATGAAATATTCATATTGCATATTTTGGTAGAGTTAATAAGATAGTTGAAAGCATATTATCAAAACCAAACAGCACCTTGATTTGATTTTACTGGCCTGAAGATGAGATCCTGGCAAAATTACGGACTGTGCTTAATGGAGATCTTACACTGACCTGTGGTGTCATGATAATGGCTTGCTGCAGAGATAAAAGCATAATTTGCCTGACTTCTGATTCAAAAAGTTGAAATAAAAAAGCACAGCCAGATGGAAATAGTGGACCCTCTGAAATCATTTAAGATTTCGTTGGATTTATATCCTGACTCATAGTGAGGTGCTGTGTGCCTGCAGGGAATGAATTTGACTTTGTCAATTCAGTTTTTTAAGGTGTTAAAAATGGGAAGAATGTTACCTCTTTTCAGGAATGTTTTGAAGGTTAAATGAAGTAATGTATTCAAAGCACCTAGGATGGTGTTGATCCATTCATTCAATACATGTAAATAGTCCACTATTTGCCAGGTATATTTCTAGGCATAGGTAAGACATTGGTTATTAAATCAAACATCCTACATTCCTTGAGTGTGTATTCTGGTAAAGAAGATGGACAAGAGATAAATACAGTTGACCCATTGAACTATGCGAAGATTATGGCTTTGACAAGTTGAACTTTAAAACTTTATAGTCATCCCTCAGTATCTCCAGTTCTGCACCCATGAATTCAACCAACCGTGAACCCTGTAGTACTGTGGTACGTCTTACTGAAAAGAATCCACCTATAAGTAGATCTGTGCAGTTCAAACCCATGTTGTTCAAGAGTCACCTGCATATAGTGAAACACCAGTAGTAACTAGCCCTTTAAAGAAAAACAAGACTGGGCAAGAAAATAGCATGTAAAAGGGAGTCAAAGAAGGGCTCTCAGGAGGTATTTCCTGAGGAGAGACTAGAAGGAAGTGAGGGGATGAGCACCTAGGAGAGACGCCTCCAGGCAAAACCTAAGGGGAGACAATGTGTTGGAAATGTGTGAGGGTCAGTGAGCCTGGAAAGGATGGAGCAGGGGACGATCACATACTGTCATTGTACAGTACATGAATTTTTGATTTTTTGTATAAATTTGGGAAAGGAATTAGTCTGAATAGGAAAGTCACATAATCTGATTTATGTATCAAACTATCATTATGATTACTGTTTGGAAATAGGCTTTACTGCTAAGAGCAGCAGCAGGGAGAATAATGAGCTGATTAATGCAGCAGTGGAGGTGAAAAATAATGGTGCATTAGACATAATTTTTTAGCAATGGCTGTGGTGAGGTGGATTCAGTGATGTGATAGATTTTGAGACTGTCGTTGACAAGATGTACTAATAGAATCACTATGTAGTGTGAAAAAATCAAAAAGCGTCAAGGATGATTTCGGGTTTATAGCAGCTGTCATTTTGGAGTGTTTACTGTATGTCAGAACAGTAAATCAAAGAGGTGGGTGTACTTATGATTAGCGTTCTCATTATAGAGGTACATTTCCAGAGCCTGTGCGCTTACCCTCTATAATAGACTGTCTGTTAGCAATACTAATATTACTAGCTAATAGCACTCTTTAAAATATGATAAAAACACTAATAATAGAGTCTGATACTTGCATGTGGCTTTATAGAATTTAAAGTTCATGAAAGGCACTATGAATATTCTTAACTGTTTAATCTGTTCTCTCCTAAAAAAAAAGAATCACAATTTTTACCTGGGAACTGTTAAGAAATATTTTATTTATGTATCTTTTTCTAATGAGCATTTTGAGCCAAAACTAAAATAAAAACTAGTTAGTAACTATTTCTAATTATTTCAAAAAGTAGATGTGTCTGCAGTTTATTATTAACATTTCTTCAAATGACTATTGTTATTTTTACCTATTCATTAGCTCGTGTCTCAGCCCTGATATTAGACACATCCTAGCAAATACTTTGGACAAAAAAAAAAAAGATACTTTGGGGATATATGTATGCGTATAGCTGATTTACTTTGTTATACAACAGAAACTAACATTGTAAAGCAATTATACTCCAATAGAGATGTTAAAAAAAAAAGAAAAAAGAATACTGTGAATTTTTTTCAAAAAACAAAGATAGTGGATTTACAAAAAATACTCTTCTACCACGTAGTCCTCAGTTTTCCTTTTATTAATTCAGATTAGTTCAAATCAGTTAATGTAACCCTACAATTGCTTTACTTTTTCAAACATTTATGAATTTAATAAATATACCTTATAAATAAATTTAATAAAAATACTTCCGCTAATAAAATATACTATTTATTGCACAATAGTACAATATATATATATAATGCAATATATATACTATATATATACTATACTATATATACTATATATATATTATTTTTAGTCAAAATCATTATTTTGTATTAGAAGAAAACTTTGCTGTTTTTTTTTAATTAATTTATTATTATTATTATTTTTGGTTGCGTTGGGTCTTAGTTGCTGCGTGCGGAGCTTCTCATTGTGGTGGCTTCTCTTTGCTGCGGAGCACGGGCTCTAGGCATGCGGGCTTCAGTAGTTGTGGCACGTGGGCTCAGTAGTTGTGGCTCACGGGCTCTAGAGTGCAGGTTCAGTAATTGTGGCGCATGGGCTTAGTTGCTCTGTGGCATGTGGGATCTTCCCGGACCAGGGTTCGAACCCGTGTCCCCTGCATTGGCAGGTGGATTCTTAACCACTGTGCCACTGGGGAAGTCCAAACTTTACTGTTATAGGGATTAAAAGACATTCTATTATACCTCTACTTTGTAAATCGGGCTTTACTAGCTGAGGGCTAGGATCCTCACTAGAGAAAAGTTGTCAAGATTACATCCTGGTTCTACAATGGGCAGGTAAAAATATCTAAAAGACTTCTTTTGACAATTAAATGAATATGTGTGTATATATGAATATGTATATATGTGTATACACACTGATATGTATATATGTATGCATATGGATATATGTATATGTGTGTGAGTGTTCCACATGGGAATCATGATATGATTTTTGTATTAGAATATGTTACATAAATATAAAATTCATACCATGAGAATGTTCCATATATGAATATAAAATTCAACCATGATTCACATATGGAGTCCGATCTCACTTCCTAAATAACATAATCTAGTCCAAATTTTCAAGTTTTTGATGTTTGGTGTACTTGCTTGAACCTGAAGGTCACTTTCTACTTTGGAATGTGCCTACTTTGTTCTTTTGTTCTGTTTCTGAATAAGTTTGGGGTAGCGTACGGATGTTGGTTTCTTTCAAGATCTCATTTAAGAGCTAGGTTTTCTTGAACATCAATGACCTATATAAACAAACATCTCAATGATTGATGAATCATAAAAATTCAAAGAAGGATTTTAAGTTTCAAGAGCATATATCTTTAGCATTTTCTTCTTATAAAACTTTTGACAGTCTTATATTAACAATTTAATTACTCTAAGTGTGGCTGGAATTTCACGTTCTAATAAAATACACCTTCTGGTGATTTTTTTGAATTTTAGAATAATAGTTCACTGCTTGCGTTCCCATACATTTTCCTAAGCGATCCTGACAACAGTACTGGTGAAGTATCATCTGCATGTTGCAGATGTAGAAACTTAGGTATATAGTAAATAATATTACATGGAAAATCAATCTTATGTTTTTCTAGATTGGTATAGCACTTTTTTTCCTATGCTAGAATTGATCCTGTATTCATATTATTGTTAATTTTGAAAGCTTCTAATTCTTTTCTTCTTCGCAAATCTACCATGAAGGCCTAAACAATGATGTCAGCTCCTGTTGATTAAATTCCCTAATCATGTGGGACTCGGTTAAGTTTATATTTCATAATCAAGTATTGTTCCTGGATGGTGTTTTCTGATTAGATTGTAAATTGTTGACAAAAGGATTGAGATTATATTAGTGTTTTTACCCCTCACAGTGTATAGATTGACATTGGTGATATGATGGTTACTTGGCATATCTTTAATGACTGAATGAAAATATCTAGGATTGGAAAGATATAGCTTTCGGAGCCATGCTGACTCGGGTTTAAATCTGATTTTTCCACTGCTTATCTGAGTGATTTCTCATTTTCTAGCTGTGTGACTCTAGGCAGTGTTACCGAGCTTTAATTTCTTCACCTATAAAATGTGACTAATAATCCTTTTCTACCATGGCCATTATAGAAACTAAATAAAATAACAAATTTAAGTATCCTGTCAGCATTCCTGGCTTATAGAAGACATGCAAATGTTGTTAGTCTTTCCAATCCCATCATCTTTCTACATTTTAGAAGAAATTTATCTAACTTTGAATGTTATCTCTTTCCATGGAAATACATTTATGTCTAAACCAGTATTCCGTAGAACCATTCATGCTCTTGGTTTTGGAATCAGGTTATTCAATGTTTAAAAATAAATATGCCTTTCACCCTTATAAATTAATTTTGCTCTTTTGTTCAATTTTATTTTCATTCACTCAAAGTTTTAACTCTGCACTTCTCATTTAAATAATCTTCAGAAGATTTTGCTGTGAAATTCATCCAAGTATATAAAATATATAAGAAAAGCATGAACTAGTCTGTATACATATTACCATCTAATAATCATAGACCTTTTCTTAAAATAAATTTATTTTTGGCTGTGTTGGGTCTTCGGTGTGGTGCTCGGGCTTCTCATTGCGGTGGCTTCTCCTGCTGTGGAGCACGGGCTCTAGGCATGTGGGCTTCAGTAGTTGTGGTTCATGGGCTCCAGAGCACAAGCTCAGCAGTTGTGGTGCACGGGCCCAGCTGCTCTGTGGCATGGGGGATCTTCCCGGACCAGGGATCAAACCCATGTGCCCTGCATTGGCAGGAGGATTCTTAACTCCTTTGCCACCAGGGAAGCCCCATAGACCTTTAATATATAAGATAGATAGCCTCTGACAGCTTTCCAAGTGATTATATAGAACTCTTGAATCCAGGTCATTAGCAAACTGGATGGTGAATAACAAAGAGCAATGTGCTATTCATACAGTTGGGATGCATAATAAAAGAAAACTGAAGTTGGGCAGGAGATGCGGTATATAGCTATTTTTTCTACCTATATAGGCTCCTTTTAAAAATCAAATCTAATCACACTAAACTCTATGTTTTCAAAAGGTCTTAACATTTCTCAGGGTTTACATGTATTGTCATAAACTATGAATATGGAAGTCAGAAAAACTTAGCTTGGATAAAAGCCCTGATTCTTACAGAGAGGAGCATGTGAAATGAAGTAGGATCCCATAGCACTATGAGTCTCAGTTTCATTGTTTATAAAATCAGGATAACATTAGTTTGTCATCTACCCATCACCCAGTTAAAAACAAAACAAAACAAGAATAAAAATAACAAAAACAAACCTCCACCTTTTGTGCCTTATTTATAATATAACCTTTGTAATGAATCCAGTCACCTTATCCAACTTGGAGCTCTTTATTTATAGACTCTCTTAGCTCCTGATCTCTCATCTTCTGTCTTTATCCTTAGCATCTTGGACTTGATGGTTTAAAATGCTTCTCATATTGTTTTAGTTATTACTGGAAACCATGATTTGAACTTATTCCATCAGCTTCCTTTTGATCTGGGTAAAACACTATCAGACGGTTGTGACCCAGTCTTGGCCTACCAGATTTCCCCAGTTCCCACAAAATGGATGAGTTAAGAAGAGACTGAAAGTTGAGAGGTTGAGTCTTAGCTGTTTTCAAATATTTGAAATTAAGGTACAAAAAACTTACATCCTATGAAGTTTCACAGGGCTCATCTCAGACAATGAAGATGTAAATGTTAATGCCAAGCCTAAATAAACGTAAGCCACAAATATAACTTTATAATCCTTTCCTCTTTCCTGTGCAATGATAACCAGCAACATCCTTATCCTTATCTTATGACTTAAAAGAGTGGATTGGTTCCTCTTAGTACTTAACTTTTAAGCCTTCTAAACATCAAATTTATTTTGCCAGCTTACAAGTCTTTTTGTAAAACTTTAGAAAATAATTTGTAATTATCATATTTGACTCACTAGGGTTTTATATTTTTCTTATTCTGACTGTAACAAACAAAAAACCTAGAAACCTATAAATCTCAAGGCAAACATATCTCTATTTTTATGAAGGGAAACCTGCAACTTACTGTAATAGAAAAGATTCATTTATGAAAGACAGCTACTGCTTCTCTTCCCCTTCTCCTCTTCATCCTCTTTGTAGGATGAGGTGAGCTGTTACAGTTGGTCTTCTCAAGGTGTACTGCCTCATTCTAAAGCTCATCACTTCTTACTCAAATTATTATTTTTATATTTCTGTTTTTACCTTCATTAATTCATTATCTAAATGTCCAATTTTATATGTCTTCTGTTTTGTTTTTAAGATTCAGAAATTTAAAAATATTTAAATGGTTCAAAGACCATAAAAATGGCTCATATTCCTAATTTCAAAATCAATTGTCTTAAACATTTTGATATATTTTCTTCCAACTTTATTTTTATCATCATTTAAAAATTTTATTAGAGTGATATATGAATACAATAGCTTTCTTTTAGAAATTAGATCATTGCAAATAAAGCTGACTTTGACTTTTTCTGACCTAATATCATTTCTTAACTTAGCACTTCTCAGAGTAAAAGTAGGTTGTCCAAAATCTTTAGCTGGAATAAAGATTTCATCAACTTGTAACCTTTGTATCCAGGTAAATGATCAGTGTTATGCATTATACTATGATCCCACAGATGTAAATCCCTCTCATATTCTAAAAACTTGCTGAATTTCCATCATTAAACCTAGACTTTTTGTCTTTGTTTACAAAATCCCACTCAATTTAGGTCCCTGACCCCCTGAGAAGTCCTCTTGGACTCTTTTAGGCAAAGATGATTCTCCTTCTTTCAAGCCTTCTTTATGATCCTTTCTCTGTTATGGAAGTTTTCCCAGTGTTCTGGAGTTGTGGGTTTTTGTGTGGGCTCCTCTGCTGGACTTTGAAGGCCTTGAGAGCAGAGGCTTATTCATGTTCATGTTTCTTACTCCTCAATCCAACGTGATACTGGATTTTAGCTGGATCTCGACACGTTTAATTGTATAAAAAGGGGATAAAATGGGGGTAATGAGTGCCAAAGGATAAGCCATGAGGTCAGTAAGAGTTTCAACTTGGTATTTATTAACTTATGTAAGACATTTTTAGATAAAATAATTGGGAGTAGAGATTAAAACGTGACAATATTTCACAGGTTTCCTTCAATGTTTGTCTAATTCAGTAGGTTTCCTGAAGTAAAACATTTGTTCAAGAGAAGAGATTAAGTTTTTAGCACTAGGAAAATGTTCTATTGGAAAAAATTAGATTTTAGAATTTTTTTTTTTAAAAGTACCTTTTCAGGTCTTAGAACTCATTATTTATCCTCACAGGAAGAAAAATATAATAAGTGAATTGTCTGTTTCTGTAAATGATTTAGCAGTTGACAGCTCTAAAGTAGTCCCTTGAAACCCTGATAAAATCATGCAAAAATTATTTTTGCTTGTTTTCAGTTTTGTGTAGCTCCAACTGAATCTTTTAATTCCTTAAAGTGCAGGTAAATACAGCTTATTGATAGGCAATCAATGTGAGTTTAATATATATATAGAATTAATCTGGAGAACTTGCAAGTAATCATGTTTCTGGAATCATGTTGATTTGGCATTGGGGAATAATTTCAGTGATTAACAGTACTATAGTAATTCAGTTGCAACAAGAAGATTGATATGAATCCAGTAAAAGGAGATTCAGTTATTGTGTGCTTCTAGGTCTTTAGAATTAATATAACTATGCTCATAGATCAGTTAGATAAAGATTGAAGGGGAGGAATTTGTTGATAAAAAACAAAGCTGAGTGAGAGGAATTTGTTTTAGCATGTATGTATATGGTTGTGTGGAAATACTGACTGATGACAGACAGTCTTTTTTGGATAGACAGAAAACATTTCATCAATAGCAGAGCCACCCTATGGGATACCAGCTGACCAGCAATCTGGGACTTAACCTCAATCAAACCAGAAGTTTCCTTGAAGAGTTACATGGCAATCTTACCTTGTAGACCTTCAGTACATTAAATGACAGAAGTAATTTTATTGAACTTGCCTGTGGCCTCATTTTGATTAAAAGGTCTTCTTCAGCATTTCAGTGTGTGTTACAGTCTTGCCAGTTACCATCTCACTGAATATGGACTAATCTAGAAGATAGGGCACACACTGAAATGTCTAATCCAGATAAAGGAATTCTGATGAAATGAGTTCCAAAGATAGAGTTGCTTGGTGTCTCTTAAATGGCAGTATTCAAAAAGAAAATCTATTAAATTGAATGAAATAAAGGTAACAGTGTGTATCTGTCAGCTTTTCTATGCAACAAAGAAACCCAAAACTCTCATGACCTACAATATGCACTTTTTTCCTGCTCGTGAATCTCTAGGTTAGCAGAAGTGAGATTGAGACTGTGGTTCTCCTTCAGGCTGCAGGTCGAATTTGGGTCTTTTCAGTAGGTCTTATGCTGGGGACCTGGCCAAAAGCAACCGAGGCATGTATTTTTTTCCCTGGAAGATTGGAATGTAAATGCTAAGCACACTTTGGGTCCCTGTTTCTGTCAGTTCCACTAAGAGTTCCACGGCGAAAACAAGTCACATGACCAAGGCCAACATCAGTGAAGTGAGGAAGTAAATTCTGCCCATAATGGGAGGAGAAAATAAATAAATCTTTGTTGATAAATTGCTATATTTGAAATGGATAACCAACCAGGACCTACTGAATGACACAGGGAACTCTGCTCAATATTATGTAACAACCTAAATGGGAAAAGAATTTGAAAAAGAATAGATACGTGTATATTTATAACTGAATCACTTTGCTGTACACCTGTAACTATCACAACGTTGTTAATCAACTGTACTCCAATATAAAATAAAATGTTAAAAAAATAATGGAAATTATCATATGCATTTAGTAAGCGAACTCAAAATAATAAACTGGCTTTTTCAATGCCAGTTTATTAAAAAAAAAAACCTTAAACTTAAATACTAGTTCACCTGCCTTACCTGAGATCATTTGTTTGGGAAAAATTTTAAGAGTAAAGTAAGTAAGGCAAGAAAGAGTGCTATGGGGTCACTAAAGTGAAACTGTTTCTAATGTCACAAAAATGCATCTGGCCACTCTGAATAGTTTACAAGTATAAATTGTGTTTATTATCAATACACAATAATATACTAATTATATTAATAATAATAAATATATAGAATAGTAATATAATTAATATATAATACATTAATTATATTAATGATAAATAACATAAAATATTATTATTTCTATTACTATTATTATTATTATTGATGCTTCTGTGGAGAAAACCACTAGATGTAGCCAAATATTCAACATTTACTTTCAGAATAATAGAAACCTGAATTATTATATGGGGTCACAACATATCAGAATAAAGTTTGCATTTCCCAACCTCCCTTGCAAGGAGACAAGTGCCAGGTTCTTGTCAATGAGATGTAAACACTAAAGATGTGTGGAAGTTCCCAGAAATTTCAGCAGATATGTTCAAGGCAGAACAATCGTATGAAAAAGCAAGAGCCCCTGAGGACTTTGTAGAGGAAAGCCCTGAGTGACATAACATCTGAATTTTACCTGAGGAGGAATCAAAACTACCATCACTAACTCAGGTGTCTTACTCCTGCATTTTTATTCTCTTTTCTCCACTTTTCTTTTCATGAACTAGGGAAAATGTTCTAGAACTTGTGAAACTTTAAAAATTTTCTTGCCCACTTATTGCCTTCAGCATGTAAAACCCGTGGCTACAACCTCACTTTGATAAATCTTAACATGTGAATGTCGATGTCTGTTGCTAGTCTTCTGTTAAGTTACTTCGTTAGAACATGAATTTCTAGCTAGTAACTAGAAAATAATTATAAATAATAAAATCACCTAAAATTCAATGTTCAGGCAGTGTTCACTTTTTTCAAAGATGTTTACATTTTATTAAAACAATTGTGTGATATATGTATTAAAGACAAATGTAACAGGGGCTTCCCTGGGGCTTCCCTTGTGGCGCAGTGGTTGGAAGTCCGCCTGCCGATGCAGGGGACCCGGGTTCGTGTCCCGGTCCGGGAGGATCCCACATGCCGCAGGGCGGCTGGGCCCGTGGCCCATTGCCGCTGGGCCTGCGCGTCAGGAGTCTGTGCTCCGCAGCGGGAGAGGACACAGCAGTGAGAGGCCCGCATACTGCAAAAAAAAAAGATAAGTGTGACAGGATCGTGTCAGCCATTGAATATGTTCATTTAAATTAAAAAAAACCAACGGAAAAAAGGCTCTCTTTCCAGTATTCTATTTTTATGGGGTATAGTCATGGGAATGTATTAGATAGTATTGTTCTGACAAATAATTAATTACTACATTCCTCGTGGTCAATATATAATGGAAATGACAATAAGATTTATTGGCTCCGTAAGCTCCATAAACTCCATAAGCTCATAAGCTCCATAAGCTCATATACCACAATTTCCAACAAATATTATAGCACCCTTTGCTATAAAAGCATCCTTTTCACCTGGTTAACTCTGACTCACCTATTAATCTTAGTTTTAACATCACTTCCTCTAGATTTCCAAAATCTAGGTTGGATGGTTCTACTCTTTGTTCTCATGGCCCATTGTATTGCTCTGGGTAAGACAGGCGTTCTATTCTACTGTAACAGTCTATTCCACCTTCTCAGTTTCATAAGAGTAGAAACTGTTTCTTATCTATTTAAAATACTCTCACTGGGAATGACATATAATAGGTGTTTAATAATATTATTTTATAGATAAAGCAGTAAAATAGTAAATAAATAAAACAATACGTCAGTAAAATCTAACTCTTAAAAAAAAGGTAAAACTTTACATACACAATACCGCTAAGTTCTCAAAAGAAACTATTGGAGAAAGTGTTATCTCCATTTCACACACAAGGTAGTGGAAGTTTAAAGAGATTTAGTAACCTGCCCAAGTTATTGTATTATGGAGCCACAGACATAACCTCTATTTTATATCAGTAAACATAGTTTTTCTTCATCGCCTCTATGACTTTCTCTAACTTGTCTGCAAAACAGAATCATCACAGGTACCTGTTCAGCACATGAATTAATGACCCTGCAACAACAATTCTGATTCACTATGTTTAAGTTGGGAATTAGATCCCATATGCTTTTATTTTAAGAAATGAGTGGTTTTCTTGCAGCTAGTATTTAAGAAAAACAGGTATAGATAATTTTCCAGAACTTGAGTCTGATTGATCTTAAGCATGTTTTAACATATTTATTGGATATTCTTTTCAAATACTGTGCAATCTGCTCATAAAAATATTGACTTACAGTCTCTACTATGGACTATTTTCTTCGTAGTCCTAAATTTGAAAGAGAAATAATTAAAAATGAATTTATCATTGCCATTTTTTAATATTTCATTTTACTGTAACTTGCTTCACTCAATCTCTTTCAGGAATAAACAAGAAAGTTAGAATATCTAAATATAAAGTGACACAATAATAAAGACTATATAAAGCTCACTTGTTTTTTTTTACAAATTTTGTAAGCTAAGATATTGCTAGCAAAGGAGATTTTTTTAATTAAAAAATAAATTAGAACACCTTTGTATTGTTACTCCATGACATGTTACATTGAGAAATCCTGTGATTCCTTAAGAGAATTAAAATAATTTTAACAGTACTTGTTTCTATGACTTAAGGTATATAAATATCTTAAAGACATAAAAGGAACTTAAGCAGCCTAGTTCTTATTCCTTGTTTTGATTCACTATTTACAAGGTGTGTAATCATTCTAAGTTACTATAACCTTCAAATCGTTGCCAAATCTGTAAATGAATATAATGATGATATCAATAATAGTATCATGAAATTGTTATAAGAATCAGATAGGAAAATAAATGTAAAGCTTTCAAGACATTGCATGGTACACGATAAGCATTTAATGAATGTTTTAATTATCTTAGTTATTTTATATTTATGTGAAATGACTTTTGTCACTGTGACAAAAAGATATTTCAATTTTGTCTACAAAATGCAGCATGATTGAATGGCAAAAAATATTGACATGATATAACAATAAAAACACAAATGACTCAGAAGTGGGGCTTCTTTTATCAGCTGTGTGACTTGCTTGTCCATATCAAAAAAATGAATATAATAATACCTAAACTGCTACCCTATCTCATTAAACTGCTCTGAGGTTTGCATCAGGGATCACATAGTAAAGTACTGATGCAAGCTATCCATTACGCTTTCATGTGTTCCCAGTGGTCCCATGTAAATGATATGCTTGTTAATTGGAGTAAGCATCTATCAATACTGGAAATTCACCAATCAAGACAGGAGATGGTGGTAACTTTCATTGAAAAAGTACCTTATGGTAAATTTGAAGTAGAATTTGTAAGTAAGGTTGATCTAAGACAGAATGTGTAGTTTGGGCATGTTGAATTGATGAGGGAGGACATAGTGGGAAGAGACAAGAGGGAAATCTATGCTTGGTTTCCAACTTCAAAATAATTCTGGAATTCATTTGTGAATTCTAAAATTCCAGAAATCTAAAATAGATTTTTTTAAAAGTTATACTAAAATAAAATATTATGTCCCTCTGATTATTCGTAATAAATATCATTTTCAGCAATAATGTACAATACAAATAAGTTGCTTAAAAATTGCTCACATTATGGGCCTCATACATTCCTTTGTTTTTGCAACTTCTGTTCCAGTTAACTTCGGTAGATAATACAGAGTAATTTATGGCGATTACTATAAACTAGATCAAGAAAATGACAAAATTCTTTAGTGGCCCATCAAATTTATGTTCATGGGAAATATTTCTTATATTTGTGCCTATTATTATGTTGTGAAATTGTATTTTCATGGCAAAGACTCTCTAGACCATAAATTCTAACAAATGATTGCTTTGCTTTCGCACAGCATCATAAGTCACAGAGGTGCTCAGGGCACCAGGCAACTGACAAGATTTGAATACAATTTTTACACAATGTTTTTGGTGTTTAGAGCAACCAAAATACGATATATGTGATTTCTCTGAGACTATTACTAAAGATATAATTTCATGCTATTTTCTTGTCATTTTATATTTCACATTATTTTAAAACTTAGAATTCTGTCAACAACGATGGCTGTTTACCTAAGTCACAGGAAATAGTGTGTTTATATAAAGTCAGGTACCTTGTAATTTGGAACAGATGGAGTGAGCCTAACAATTGTTCACTAAGATAGAATGAATTGACCCCTAAATTGGGCCCATGAAACACAGCAAGATTTTCAATTAGCTGGTTTTGCTACTACGACAATTGAATCAAACACATTCACATACATGATAAAAATATATGTATAAACTATCTCTACAATTTTACAAATTTATTAACATATTTTCAGAGAAAAGCAGTTTATTGGATAATTTTCATCTGCCTTCAATGTAAACAGTAAATCCTAAAAATGTTAGTTGAACCCTGGACTGAATGTCTTCCACTTGCTTCTTCAGATAAACCTTCTACCCTTTTCTGCTGCGTGGTGCCCAGGATGGACTACCTTCATCGTTCCTGGGCTTCTGGCTTCTATTTGTTTTAAACAATGGAGAGGAACAATAGTAGATAGGACAGAGAAATAATGAGGTCAGGGTATTTATTTCCTCAGCTTCCTCCCCTGTAGAGTTTTCCCAGGAAGCTGCGTTTCTAAGGTCAAAGACCATAATCCCTCTCCACTCATATCTGAATCCCCATATGGGTTAATTGCTTCCTTTCTAACCCTTAAGGGTGGGAATGGTGCCCTGCTGTACTGGCCGTTGTGGTTTACTGTCATCTTAACCACACCTTTGAAAATAGTGTCGTTAATATCGTATAAACTCTGTAAATTACCTAATTTTGATCTGGCTTTCTTGCCATGGCTGTGACTGATACAACCCATTTTTATTTTTTTATTGTTCTTGTTTGTTTAAGCCCAAAGTGTTCATCTTTTTTGCCCTTTTCCAGACACTGTTCTACTTTCTATATTTCCTATCTTGATATACAACACTCTACAGGTGAAAATATGAATTCTGGGAATCCTGGATTCCTTCCTGTCTCTGGTCTCTTACAATCAGCATCTAACTGTTGGTGGTTTATTGAATATGCCCTTGCAAATGTGGTTGCTTACCTTGAAATGTCCTTTCCCTATCTGTCTTCTTGGAAAACTCCTATTTTTCCTCCAAATCCCAGATCAGCTAAAATTTCTTCCATTGAGCTGTCCTGAAAGTATTCTCCCAACCCAAGTTCAAATAATCATTCCTCTTTCTTTAAATTTATGTTCTTGCTTCTTATTTGACTCTGATCACATTGATTGTGCTGTATTTTGTTAATTTACATATTAGTTTATCCAAACCAGTAAGATCGTTCCTTGAAGGCAGAAACATAATCTTACTCATTTTTCTATCCCAAAAGATTAGCCTAGAACTTGATACAGAATAAGTGCTCAATAAATGTTTTCTAAATCATATTACTGTAAATTAATATTGAATTTGTTGTTTTCTTGCCACATCTGGAGTTTTCAGGATACATAGGCTAATTTCCCTGGGTGAGAGAGCATCTTGACCTATACTGTTTACCCATGGCTGGTGGTGGAGAGGAAGGGGTAGTTATCAGGATGTCAAGTGGAGTAAGAGATACTAAGATCTCATATTCCACCATACTTTCCAAGCTGACAAAACCCTGGATTCTTGTATGATACATACTTTGGCTACAGTAAATATACTCTTCTTGACTTATGCAAATTTTAGTGATTATTTTCCCGTGGTACTATTTTTTTAAAAAATAGCCTGTAAAGAGAACCAAAATATAACTATGTCAACAGATCCTAAAGAAATGAAATAAAAAATTAGCATTTCCAGGTAAGAAATGTTTGTTAAATCTATTATATTCATCTAGTTAATAAGCTAGGTTTATAGAAAGTAATCACATTATTAAGTATAACTTGCAATTTCAAAGTGTGTGGTGACAATATTATAAGGTTTACAAGATGGTGATGTTGTTCCAAACAAGTAAGATCAAGTTTTTTTTTTGATTGAGCCCTTACTATGTAACAGGCTCTGTGCCTAAGGAACAGGACAGTGGCTCTACTTTTTATGACCTCATCATGATACGAGGGGGAGGGAAAGGCACACATAATTAACTATGATGATGCTGTGACTTTATTAATATAGCCTTATATACAGTATTATGGAGAAACTAAGATTTACCATTCTACCTTTTAAAGAAAAAGATGCTGTGACTTTTCTCCAACAAAATGAACAATATAAGTATTTTAGGAACACCTGTGCTTACAAACTTTAGACAAAAGAAAAGCCTGTTCTGTCTGTCTCTCTTTTTTTTTTGAATTGTTGGTTTTATTTATTTATTGAAGTATAATTGATGTATAGTATTATATGTTACAGGTGTACAATATAGTGATTCCCAATTTTAAAGGTTATAGTCCATTTATAGTTATTATGAAATATTTGCTATGTTCCCTGTGTTGTACAATATATCCTGGTAGCTTATTTTATACCTAATAGTTTGTACCTGTTAATTCCCTACTCCTATATTACCCCTCCCCCCTTCTCTCTCTCCACTGGTAACCATTAGTTTGTTCTCTGTGTCTGTGAGTCTGCTTCTTTGTTGTTATATTCACTAGTTTGTTGTATTTTTTTTAATTGGAGGAGACTGTTCTCCTTGTGACAGTGCTCACCCGTGTTACACTCTATCCCCAGCTTAAATTCCCACATGCATTCATTATAATCACTCTCTTGCATTTCACTCTAAACTTTCATTTTTCTTTTCACTCCCCTGGCAAGATGACAGCCTTCATAAAATTCAACTCTTTGTCTATTCTGAGATTGCAATGCTGCAGCTGCACATTTCTTGGGAACAATGACAACGGGCTTCATTTTGAATTCATTGTCACTAACCACTAACCTCAAGTGGTCTTCAGTGTTGCCCAGTGGCCTCACAAAATGCCTCATACCTGTTTTTTCTCCTATTCTCCTAGATGACTGTTTCAAATTTCCTTCTCTTTTCCCAGATTTCCATCAACAACTCCTCTCTGTCATTCTCAGCTGATGATCTTATTCTCTACTTAACTGATAAAATCAAAGCATTCTGAAGAAAACTCCACCTGCTCTAACCTATTTGGAGTTTACTTCTCCAATTCCAAAATTCTCAATTTCTCTTTTCTGATTTAAAATTTTTTTTCATAGCACTAATTATCATCTGCACATCAGTTTTAGAAAAAAAAGAAAAGGAAGAATTTTTTAAAAAAACTTTCTATCTCCATCGCCTAAAGTAATTCTGCCGCTTATGGTAGTTGCACAGTAACTATAGAGATGGGTAGTGCTTTGTTGACTATGATCTAAGAATCCCTGGGGTCTTGGTGAGGGTGCTGTGGGTGAGGGAGGGAGCAGAAGTTGCTCTGGCCTGCATATCCCCTCCCAACAGAACAGCTCCAAACCTGTAAGCATAATCCTCAACTTTCAGGTGTATGGCTTGGGTGACTCTCCCAACAGGACATAACCTGCACAGTGTTTCTCAGTCTGCAGTACCAATCTTTCTAGAGGACATCAACAAAAAATATAGACTCCCATTCCCTGATCACCCAGAAATTCTGGTTTGGAAGTTCTGCATTGTAGGGGATTCTGCTCCAGGTTGTTTCAGGCCTAAAGTTTGAGAAACACTGCCTTCAAGAATTTAAGACAGCATTTTTAACTGTTTTTTTAATTCCAGTACTGCAAATATTTATTGACAGTTACTGTCATTCCAACATCAAAAAGGCAATGAAGGGCCAGCATTATTGCCCTTACTGTTTTTTTATCTTTATTTTCAAAGACATGACCCTCCATGCAGAGTTTGGAACCTTGCCAAAATTTGGGGTAAAGTGTCAATTTCTTAAATAATTACAAATGAAAATAAACAATTAATTATCAAAGTGAATGCTTCCAAAAATGAAATGTACTACTCTCTCTAGCTATAGGAAAAGCATGTTTCATTTTTAATTAACATTAAATACATCTATAGTATCATGTATCCCTGGTATCTCATTCTTCATAGCTCAACACCCAGACTAATTTGGGGAAAAAATAATAATAGATTAGGGAATGCACTTTCTTCACAAAGCTAAAGTGAGGAGAAGGGCAGACTTAGCAAGAAGTCAGTTTCCTTTTGATAGTTAGGCAAACTGTGGTGACCTCAAATTGAGAAGCATGGTTGACAAAGGGCTGATTACATCTCACCTAAGGATTAATGAAAAGTTTTATGTTTCTATAAAAAACAAATTCATTTGCATATTCAGTGAGTCATTATTGAGAGAGTAGACATCACAGGAAATTGGACTGAGCATCAGGACTGTGCCTCGAGGACAAAGTGAATAAGCAGAGGGGGTTATAAGAAGTAGAAATCCCTAGAGGAGAGAACATAGGGCTTTCATGTCCACTTGTGACTGATTCACTATGTCAAGAAAGTTCCAGACGATGGCTCCCAGCAAGGATAGTGATTATGACTAATAAAAAGACCCAGCTGTATAATGCAGGATGATTTATAAATGTTTCAACATGTGAGAAAGGCTGTAATGAGTTTGCAAGAAAGTGCCAGAGGAAAAGTCTCATCATAAACAGGGAGAGTGACCTAGAAGCCTTTTAGATACCTCCCCTCGTCTCTATGTGTTACTCAAATGGCTACTGGCACTTCCATGATGCCTCCAAAAGTACAGTGCCATTTTTCATTTATTCATCCTTTTATTTATCAAGTGTTTATTAAACTTAAAGTATGAGTATATATAACTCACAAAAGTGATATTACCATCACAGCTTGACAATGTTCTTATGATAGCCTCTGTCCAAAGGAGGGATCTTTTTACAAATTACTGAGCCTGTTATTTTGTGTATGACTACTTCAGTGTAAGAAAGCCAGACTTCACTTCTTCATTTATGCTGTTTAAAAATCTTCTCTTATGTTTCCTGTACTTTCCTTCATTTTTCTCCCTATTCCTCTCATACTGTTTATACACACACAAACATACACACATATAAAAACAAGTGCTATTCTGTCCACTCTTCCGTGTGAATATGAAGATGAATCTGAGAGGCCTGCCAAACTTTACCTAGATCTTTCCACTTTAAAAAAATAAATAAACGGGGGCTTCCTTAGTGGTGCAGTGGTTGAGAGTCCGCCTGCCGGTGCAAGGGACACAGGTTTGTGCCCCGGTCCGGGAGGATCCCGCATGCTGTGGAGCGGCTGGGCCCGTGGGCCATGGCCGCTGGGCTTGCTCGTCTGGAGCCTGTGCTCCGCAGTGGGAGAGGCCACAGCAGTGAGAGGCCCGCGTACCGCAAATAAATAAATAAATAAATAAATAAATAAATAAATAAAATAAACGTATGGACACCAAGGGGGGAAAGTGGCGGGGGTGGTGGTGGTGGTGGGATGAATTGGGAGATTGGGATTGACATGTATACACTAATATGTATAAAATGGATAACTAATAAGAACCTGCTCTATGAAAAAATAAATAAAATAAAATTCAAATAAATAAATAAATAAGATCTATTTCATGTAGCATAGTGTCCTTCAGGTTCACCCATGTAGTTACAAATGACAGGACTTCCTTTTTTTAATACTGCATAATATTCCATTGTGTGTATATGCCACATTTTCTTTAACCGTCCATGCATCAATGGGCATTTGAGTTGTTTCTGTATCTTAGCTATCATGCATGAATATGGGAGTACAGATATCTATTCGAGATCCTGATTTCATTCTTTTTGGAGATATATCCAGAAGTGGTATCATAGTTCTACTTTTAACTTTTTGAGGAATCTCCATACTGTTTTTCATAGTGGCTACCAACATTTAAATTCCCATTGGTAGTGTATAAGGATTCTAATTTCTCTACATCCTCACCATTTGTTATCATTATAACAATAGTGAAATAAGCCGGACACAGAAAAACAAACACTGCATGATATAACTTAGATGCGTAATCCAAAATAGTCAAACGCATGCTAGAAGAGAGTAAAATAGTGGTTGCTAAGGTCTGGGGTCAACAGGAAATAGGGAGATGTTGGTCAAAGAGTACCAACTTTCAGTTATGCAAAGTGAGTAAGTCTGGAGACTGAATGTACAGTATGGTGACTATAATTTACAATACTCTATTGTATACTTGAAATTTGCTAAGTAGGTAGATCTCAAGTGTTCTCACAACCCACACAGATTTTAAAAAAAAATAAAGACTATGGTAGGTATGTGAGGTGATAGATATGTTAATTAGTTTGATTGTGGTGATCATTTCACAATGCGTATATATATCAAGACATCAGGTTGTTCACTTTAAAAATACATACTTTTTATTTGTCATTTCTACCTCAGTAAAGCTGAAAAATGAATAAATCAATGAATGAATGAAGAAATAAATAACAAAGACTAGACCAAGGTCCCTTTGTTGCTGGGGGAGGCCAGAGGCCCTATGCCAAGGTCAGGTTCAATGGAGAAATAAGGGAGAATCGCATTTCTTAGGCATCTTAGATACCAGTGCACAGGTGACTGTGATCCCCACAAATCTTAGCACCAGAATGAGGAGGAAATAGGTAATGCTCTCTGGCTTTGGGTTGAGGCCACCACCACCAGGACCCTTGCTGTGACCAGCTATGGGTAAGTCTCCTTTGGGACCTTACAAACCTCCATTGTTATGGCTCCCACTACAGAATACTCTTTCCCATTATTGCTGTAAATGTGTTGTCTATGTGCATTTCCAGTCGCCTATGTGCATCTCCCCTACCCCTTATGGAATTGAGGTAATTAGGGCCATCTTACTGAGGCATGTGGAAGACCATGAAACTACCTGACTACCTTCATCTTGTACCATTGTCTTCGCCAAACAATTCAGTGTGGAAGACCCGTGCCTTACAGTAAAGGATGTAAAGATAGAGTCACAGTAAAGGATGCTCAACACAAGAGTCAGAGCTTTATACAGTATGGATGACTGTCCATAGGGAAACATAACCAATAAATAGACATTGCCGGGAAGGCTTCATGGAAGCAACCCTTCCCACACCAGAATTGGTGCACAGCTGGTGCATTGCAGTTTTCTGGAGGGAGTTGCAATCAGACTCAGGCCCTGCTAAGCTAGGCTCGCTCATACACATAGCTATGTTCCTAGTTCCATTATGGCTCTTTATTTGGGACTTAACTGACTCAATTTTCTCCACTCTACCTCTAAACTTTTCACTCCTATCCCTCTTCCCTTTCTCTCCCCTGTGTCCCCTGGGTTCATAAAAAATAGGAGCCTTTTGTTCGAGTCCTCAGCAGTGGCAAATTTACCCCAGTTGCTCTGAGTGTTATCTGACCCTTGCCTGACAGGTGCAGTTCTATTGGGAACATGCAAAACTGCAGGGCTGGCACTTCTCTTTATCTCTTGCTTTCACTGTGGCAGCTCTACAGTTTCCTGAAAAGTTGATAATAATAATGTGTTTTTAATCAGAAAACTAGTCCCTGCTAAAGTGTAATATTATCAATACTTCTGAAAAACATTGCTTTGGGGCAGTTTGAATATGCATGACCTCAAGACAGACCATTCAGAAATAGCTCTAGTCAGGATTGTAAAAATGAATATTCAATTTCTCTTCCTGTAGAAATCTGGGATAGCAAACACAAGAAGAATTTAATCCTTCTTGTTACATAGTTTGGCTGACATGAGGTAAAGACACACACTCAGATAGGAAAGCAAGTATCAGCCTTTAGATGGAGGAGGTGATAATTTAGTTGGTAGATTATAAGACACCAAGTCATGTTTACCAGTAGGTAGGTTTTTGTATGTTAAAAATATAACACAGAAGTCAAGACTTTCTTTAGTTTCCTCCTCCCTTGTGTTTGGATTGATTGATGGCTTGATTGGCTTTTTTACACAGGCAATTAATTCCCTCTACATGACAGGAAGGGTGGTCATCTTGTCTGGCTTTATTTTTAATTTATCTTACACCTTTGAAGTAGCATCAGTAAATTTGCCCTTAGAAGTTTCCAGGAGGAGAGGAAATGCTGCTATTTTTCTATCTTCCTAGCACTCTTGTTCCACTGGCTTTGGAATGATTGAAATTGACCTCAGTGCTACTCTCTGAGTAGGTCTGTCTGGCTAAGGCATCTTTCCTCTCTCTCCCCTCTTATTATCCCTTAATTGAAAACTCTAACTTTTCAAGGCACCTAAAAATGTGGCTAGCAGTATTTTAACATCTGAGTTTATTCCTAGATCTGTGAAGTAGGCCCTTAGAACTTTAGGAAACTTAAGGTTGTATTACCAAAGAATTCTACATTTAGAGTTCCAGATCATGTCTGAGCAATATTAAAATGGAACAGTCCACACTGCTGCTTGGCAACAACACTATATTTTTCTAGTCATTGACTCTTTCCTTCTTCTATGTAAGTATTTCAGATAGTCTTCTCCCCCCTGAAACCTGTGTGGAACCCAAGTTCGTGTGCCCAGCACGCAGTGAGGCCAAATAAACCTAAACATTGGCGTTTGGATCAGAGAAAGGTTTATTTTAAGGGCCAAGCAAGAAGAATGGGCGGCTCATACTCAAAAGACCTGAACGTGGTGGGGCGGTGGGGGGTGGAATGAATTGGGAGATTGGGATGGACATATATACACTAATATGCATAAAATAGATAACTAATAAGAACGTGCTGTATAAAAATAAATTAATTTAATTAAATTAAGAAAATAAAGACGTTCCTAATAAAATTGAGGAAAAAAAAAAGACCTGAACACCCCAATGGGTTTCAGGGAAGAAGTTTTTACAGACAAAATTTGAGGAGAGGGATGCAGAGTGTACAGCCTTCCTCTGATTGGTTGGTGATGATGTAACAGGGTCGTGGTGGTCCAGGAATCTCAATCATCAGCCTTCTGTTCCAACCAGTCTGGGGTGAATGTGCTTGTGCTCAGCCTGAAGTTATCATCCCCCACCTGGGTGGGTGCCTTAGTTCCTGTAGAAGAACTCAGAGATATGTGTCCAACTGTTATGCACATCCCTAGAAGGAACCAGGCCCAGGCCCCATGCAGCACTATTGTTTCTTTCTGCATTCCCTTGCTCTTCTAACTAGTAAAGGTTTGAATCTGCCCTTTGGAACTCAGGGAAGGTCTAGGAGGCTGAAAGCCTTTTTCCTACAAACAAGAAACGGGGAACACAGAAAGGATTTTGTTCTTGGGAGGGCCCCCATGGAGTCCTGCTTGGTTTCAATCCCCTCTGTTCTTTGATACTCCTCGATCTTAAAGGGAACAGGTGTTGGACAAGAAAGGGAATAACATTTTGGTTAGAGAGGTCAATCATAAACTAAGCAGAGAAACTCAGTTTTAAGGGGACTCAGTTTCAAACCTAAAATACATCCTTCTTTATCCTCATTCTAGATCTTCACCTTGTTTCTTCACTAATAAGAAAAACAACCAGAAGAGAACTCCAAGTTTTTACCATATTTCCCTATTGACTTGCATCAGTTTCCACAGACTCTTCCAACTCTCCTGCTCTGATAGTGAATGATTGGTGCTGTTGGCAAGGTCGGTCCCTCCACTCGTTTCCTAGTCCCATTCCCTTGTCCCTACTAAAGGACTTGGATCCTGCATTTCCTCTCTCTCTCCTGCATCACTAAGTTTATTCATTCTCTTTGGTCTTTCTCAAGAGCATAAAAAAAGCTGTTATAATTTCTATCCAAAGCAAAACAAATAACCCAACCTCCACCCAAGCCTTACCTCACCATTTTTCTTCCCTTTTTAGACACTTCTCCTTCCCAAAATTGTTTGTAATCTGTATTACAGATTGATAGATGGTAGCTAGATAGAGATCGATTCCAATTTCATTCTTTTCACTCTGTTATGCCCATCTTAATCAGGCTATTATTCTTCTATACTGTATTCTTCTATACAGTATTCTATACTGACAGTTGTCCAGGACCCCAATGCCCTCCCCATTGTTAATTAAAATTGTAGTTTCTCAGCCTAGGCTATACTTAAATCATCACTGAGAAAATGATTCAGTTAATCAGTCCTTCTGAAACCATACAACTCAGATTGGGACTTGAACCCACGGTCTTTTAATTGAGATCACACACCTGGTCTTAGGACATTAAATAAAGCTCAGGTTCTTGATGTCTCATCACAGAAAGAATTCAGCGAGAGTCAAAGTGAAAGGTAAGAAGTGGATTTATTTAGAAAGAAACACACTCCACAGATAGAGTGGGGACCATCCCAGGAGGCAAGAGACCCCGAAATATGGGGTGGTTAGTTTTTATGGGCTGGGTAATTTCATAGGCTAATGAGTGGGAGGATTATTCCAACTATTTTGAGGAAGGGGCAGAGATTTCCAGGAATTGGGCCACTGCCCACTTTTTGGTCTTTGATGGTTGGCCTCAAAACTGTCATGGTGCTGGTGGGTGTGTCACTTAGCTTATGCAAATATATTACAGTGAGCGTATAATGAGGTTCAAGGTCCATTGGAAGTCAAATCTTCTGCCATCTTGGACCTAGTTGGTTCTAACCAGTTTTTGTCATGTCCTATGGCTATGCCATTCTTTTAATGGTTGTACCCTCTCCCCTTCCCTCCTGTTTCACTTCTCCTTGAAATGTCTTTCTTTGGCCCTCCCAGATATAATACTTTCATGTTGTGTTTGGTTTTCTTTTTTTTCCTCACTCTAATGAACAATTCTCATTCTTTTCTGCTGACTTGTCATCATAATTTGTGTTTTCACAAATGAAGTTTCCTGGCACTGATTTTTAAGAATCCTTCTCTTTTTAACCTATGCTAACTCCACTATTATATTACATAATCTCATATTTTTTAAGGCAGCTACATTTAATGACTTTCAATCTATGTATCTTCTATTAACTCTAGACACATATATCTAAATGATTATTCATGACCTTAATTTACTGTCTAAAGGTACTCTCAAACTTAACACATCTGACTCTGAACTCATCTTCCCTTTAAACCTGCTTCACAGTCAGCCTCATCATTTCTGTCACAATTCCATTCTTCCAATTAATACTTGGAATTATTTTTCACTTCTCTCTCTTAATTGCCATATCCAATCCAGAAAAAAACAATTGTCTTCTCCATTATCAAAATATATCAAGAATATGACTACTGAGCATTTTTCTTCCCTCCACTGAACCATCCTGTCCAAGCTGCTATCATTTTTCCCTGTATTACTACAGAGCGCCCACCTAACTGTTCTCATTGCATCTCCATTGTCCCCTTTGGTTTATTCTTGACACAGCAGCCCAAGTGAGTCCCTTAAATTATAAATCAGAATTAACAAGTTTCCATTTCATTCAAAATAAAATCCAAAGTCTTAAGCACCTACAGAATCTGTCTCCAATTAACACCCATACTTCTATGATTTTTCTTCATGCTCAATCATTGTGAGTGACACAGACTTCCTTGCTGTTCCTCAAGCCAAGTGCCTTGAAATATTCTCCACCTAGGGCTCTCTTCCCCCAAATAGCTACTTGCATTGCTCCCATATTTCCTTTAGGTTTTACTCAAATGTCACCTTACTATTTAAGCCATTCCTGAGTGCTCTATTTAAAATTCCATCTCCTCTCTCCAAAACTCTGTTACAGTTTCCTGATTTATTATTCTCCATAACACGCATCTCTACTGAACACACTACAGTTTATACATAATTTATTTTTATTGTTTTGTCTCACTTCTCTAGAATCTTGCATTGTCATCATTTGAGACTCAGTAAGTAAAACAGAATCACAAGCCATACCCAGACCTACAGAATCAATATCCGCATTTAACAAGGTCCCTAGCTGATTCATGCACACATTAAAGTCTGAAAAGTACTGCCCTAGAAATCTCATGAAATATCATATATTACTCTGTTTCTTTGAGAGCCTGGCATACAGAAAGTGCTCAATAAATATTCATTAAATTAATGAGTAAATGAATTCCAGTTTTAATAACATCTCACAATTATTCAATCTCACACTCACATCTACCAGGAAGGATGGACTGTGAGGATAGGAAATGATGACACTAAGTAATCTAAGGGTATCAGGAGAATTAATGGATCTTGAATGCAATTGATTTTGATGTAGGACATGTTCTCAGGTGGTGGATTGAAAGCAAAAATCCAAAGTGCAGCTTTTCAAATCAGTGTCATACCCCTTTACATTCACTCCCCTTTACTTCTCTGTGAAGAATTTTAAATTGTAAAACATATAAGCACTTGAACTGAGAAAGTTATTAAAATATATGAGAAATAAAGAATTTCATGTTGAAACCTCTAAGCTCAAAAGCAGCTAACCTGCAGAAGGCAAATTTTGATTTGAGCTTTGGGAGGCATTTATTACTTTACATGCTCAAAGCTGAACCTAATTATCTCATAAATACCCAAGCATGAACACACAAGCAATGATCCTCTTAGGCCAAAATTAAAGTAGTTAAAACTGATTAAGCTGAAATGAAGAAATGTACCCATGGGCTTGTTTTTCAAAGGTGCAGACTCTCCTTTTTTATTTCAATTCGTGATATTTTCATTTTCTATAGAATTTATTATATCCACCAATTCTGCTAACTTGGGCCTATTGATTGCACACAATTTTTTTCTGGAGACTTTGTAAGACCTAATGTGGATCAGAATAAAGATTCTAATGATTATTGCCTCTTAGTACTTTTAGTGAATAAATAGCCCTGTCTTCCAGTTTGGGTCACCATTTGGGCTACAAAGTAGATAGTCATAACTAATACCATCACCCTGTTTCGTTAAAATTTTTTAAAGATTTTGCTACCACTAATAAGAACTGATATCTTTTAAAATTACAGGCTTATTCACATTTATATAAAAATAAGTAATATTGGAGAAAAATAAATTAAGCATGCATTACTATGTTCAAAGTTTTCAATATGTTAATTGAAATACTTGTAATTATATTTTGATTGGTGTTTATTTCATTTAGAACAGCGATACTATTTGCAAAGGAATAAAACAGAACAACAAAACCCCTATAGGTTAGCACAGAGAATTTCAAGAAAATAAAAAGATAAAAGTAAAACTAACAAAGACAAATTATTATTATTACTATTATTATTATTATTATTATTTTAAGTAACTGATGAGAGAGGATCACTGAGAGAGAACTCAATGTCTTGAACAGTTAACAAAATTGTTAACTTGCCTGGACTTGCTTAGGATGTTATAAATCAAAGTATAGTTTGTACTACATATTTTGTAATTTGGAGAAATTTCTAACCAACTGGGGCCTCCTCTGTTTTCTCCTATCTAAAATAAAGTATATAATCTGTGCCATGAAACTCTCACTCACTTTATATTATAGGAGAGAAGAGAAGAAGTATACGAAACTACTGTGCAAAACTGGATAGGCTAGATTTGTATAATGTTTTAATATCAAGGCTGGGAAGAAACATGGCAAAATAATTTTGTTGGTGATTTTTGCTCCGCTCCCTTCAAATTACCTGAGATCTCAGCCCTTTGACATTAGAGAAATATAATACAATTTGAAGGAAAAAAACGTGATGATCATTTATTCCATCTTTTTTGTTACACAGATTAGAAAATTTAGTCCCAGATATGTACAGTGTTTGCCCAGAGTTGCACAACTAGTGGATACCAAAACAGTGATGGCTAATTTTATGTGTCAACTTGACTGGGCCTGAGGAACCCAGATACCTGGTCAAACATTATTCTGGGTGTATCTGTGAGAATATTTTTGGATGAGATTATCATTTTATTTGGTAGATTGAATAAAGTAGATTGTCCTCCCTCAAGTGGGTGGGTCTCATCCAGTCCATGAAGGCCTAAACAGAACATGAAAACTGACTCTCCTAATAAGGGAGAATTCCTCCTGCCCACTGCTTTCAAATTAGACATTGACTTTTTTCTGCCTTTGGACTCACACTGAAAGATTGGCTCTTCATTGGCCTCGAGCCTGTTGGCTTTTAGACTAGAACTATATCATTGGCTCTCCTGGGTCCAGCTTGCTAGCTCTCCCTGCAAGTCTTGGAACTCATCAGCCTTCTTAATTACATGAGACAATTCTTATAATAAGTCTGATGTATACATCTTATTGATTCTGTTTCTCTAGAGAATATGAATAATACAAAAACCAAGACAGAGCCCAGCACTTCTGATTTTTAGAGTTTTTTTTTTTCTATCATCCCACTCCTCTACTTCTTTCTATCAGTTCTTGCTGAGAAACTGCCAGGCAGATAGCTCACCTCTACCATAAGGAGCATTATGACAGATTTACCTTAAAAAGCACCTGATGGACCCTTATTTGTCCAGCTTCAGAAAACCCTTGGTCCCTAATGTTGAACAATCTTTCCTCTTTTAAATCCCCAAACCACTTCCCTGTTTTTGTGTGGCCAACCAAGGGCTGCCAGTGTACCTGAAGACCAATTAGAACATCTCCCCTGCTTCTAACACTCCCAATTTAATATACAATCTTATGTCTGAATCTATGTTGAGCCACCAATTTTCAAAATATTCTTCTATGCTGTATCGCTCCTATCTTCTGGGACTCCAATTACAAACAGGTTAGACTATTTGACATTGTAAGCCAATTTTAGATGCTCTCAATAGTTTTTACACACATTTTTCTCTTTGTGTTTTTTTCTTTGAACTTCCTTCAAAGATCCTTTTCTTTGTCGTCATTACTTAACACAGTCTCTTTTCTCCATACCTAGCAGAATACCAGAGCATAAAAAGTAATCAAAAGCATTCATGAACAAATGAATAGTGAGAGGAAAAAAGTGAATTTAAAACAACTTGAAAGAAGACAGTAAACTTTATTTTGTTATCATGGGAGGCTTTCAAACTCCTCTATAGATAGATCTTGCAGATTATCCATATTGATTATATATATTCACTTTTAGGCATTTTATATCTTTCTTTGCGTTTTTCTCACTAGATGCTGCAGTCATGAATTATGGTTGCACATTTTCCCCTCCTGAAATATAATAGTCTTCTAATAAATAATCCAGTTACATATTATATTTTTCTAACAGAGTGGTATTTTTAAAAATCCCTATTACTAATTACTAATAATATAAATCCAATTTAATAAATGGCACAATGGTGAAAATTCAACTTAATCTATAATGTTTATCAAGCTGAACATCGTATTTTCCAAAAATATCTATAAAGTATTTGAGTTGAATACATTTGAAAAGGCAAAATTATGAATGCACACTCCATACTTGCCTTCAACCACCTCTTCCCACCCTGCCCTAGGCTGTCTTTGTATGTTTTAGCTTATTAAAGGCTCTGAGAAATCTATAAGAAAGAAACTTGTTTGATGGAATTTAAGCCAGAATTTTCCAAACTTATTTAACCATTGAATGTTTTTCTACTAGAATATCTGTTATTCCCTCTTAGTAAAATATATTCTTTAAAAACATACTGCTCAATGTTTGGAAGCCATCACCGGGAAGGTAGTTAGAAACGCACATCTCAGGTCCCACCCCAGGTCTCCTATATCAGAATCTTCATTTTAATAAGATCTCCAGTTGAGAAGCACTGCTGATTTACTATATGGCTTCCTAAATACCAATTGTAAGCAACCACTGCTTATGTTAACTTTGTTTTCCCTTGCTAAGCCCAACCATTGAGCTAGATGGCTTGTGAAACTTTTAATCTGTTCCCAAAGGCTGCAAGGCAGCAATTTATACTTCGACCTTAAACTGTTTGTTATTCATAGAGGAGAAAGGAAGTGCAGCTTCTAAGCTTCTTACACCTCCAAAATCTTTTACATGTCTAAATACTCTCTCCCTTAAGGCAAATTCTGAAATTTTGATTTTTGAGTGGCTTGACCTTACAATTATTTCTGCATTTCTTATTTATCTTGTCTTCTTGGAAAACAATGTAAAGAAGCAGGGGTTTCAATTAATACATTTCTCCGGTGAAGATGGTGGCCGGGACATTCAGGTTTGGGCATAGCATCAAAGAGATTTTCATACTCAGTGCGCCATGTCAGCTGCTGTACCTCCACCCTGATTGTCCGGAGAGGGTCTTTGCCACAACATTTCCCTGGTGTAGTTTAAGAGATTTCTGTGACTGCATAACTTGTGGCCTGAATCTTGACCTCTCAGAAATATAGTAAACTACCTGACATCTTCTAATAAAGTCTCTTTATGCTTAAATTGGTCAGTGTAGGACCTGTTGTTTGCAAATGGGACATTTGAATGATTCAGAAGTCAATGACTTTCCTCACTATTTTCAAGTCATTTAAATTTCCTCCTTAAGTGAGGTATGTAATAGCTCTGTATATTAAAGGACAGATTAGAACAGTGCTAGGCATGCAGTAGATGATGAATAAATAATTATGGATTGATTGATATTAACATTACTAGATTACTCTTTATAAAGATTATCTTCTGAGAGTAATGTAAAAATTTCCTACCAAGTTGTCAAGATCTGTATTAGATTTAAGAAGGTGTTTGGTAAGGTGATTTATCCTCCAAACTCTTCTTTTCTGTTTTATTATGATACCTTTATGTCCTCAATATCAAATAAAGAGTCTGGTGTAATAAGAGACTGTGCAGAGTGTTATCTCTGACAGTTCATTTCCAATTTGCTACCTATGCAGTAGTTTGTCATATCCATGTCATTTCAGTGAATTGATGCAGTTTTAGTGTTCAACTGGCCTATTTACAAGAAAGAAAGAACAAACATTGTCCCTTTGAAATGACTCTAAACTTTGCTTATCATTCTACAAAACAACTCATAAAGACTGCATGGAAAACTGCACATCAGCTAAGCAGTATCTAGGCTGAGGTACCTAACCTTAAGTTTCAGAGTTTGAGAACAAATAAGGAGTAGTAGGTTTGGCTCAATATATCTGAAGTTTCAGAACATAAAATTTGTAGATGCTACATTCGTTTGGTTGATAGATAATGCCAGGTGTACATTGTAAGCACAGCAAAGATGACAATGCTGCATTCATACTGTATGACATTTTAGATCATTTTCCCATCCTTTTCTACCTTCTTCTGATTTTATGGAGTGTGTCTTATGGAATATATCACCTGGAGTTCCCTGATCTTTACTTCTATTTAGGTTTTAGCAAGGGATTAGAAAGTGGGAGAAATGAGAGAGTGAGATTTATGTCCCTGTTTCTGTCCTTCCTGGGCCATTGTTTGGCAGTGGATGAATTCCTCTACTGAGGGCCACAGCTCCTGATGGTTGGTCCTCATCTCCAGTCAGAGCTTCCTTACAAAGTTCTGCTAATAACTCCTTGACCTCCAGCTTTTCCCTGCAGACCTAATGGTGGCAGCTACTCCCCACCACTGTTAACTCCAGGATGATTCAACACCACTCTTAGATTGCCTAACCCCATTAGGATCTTTGTATTTAGTCTCTTCATTAAATTCTACTCTCATCCTTTTTGATTGTGCATCTATTTTTCTGCTGGGATCTGGATTGACATAGTAACTGGTACCAGGAATTGACCTGGGAAAACAGAACCTGAAAATAAGAATCTGGGATTGGTTTGATCATATATTTGATGAGTTCATGTGTATCTTTCATAATAGATTAATTGAGTTGTTGGTAATGCATGGTGTGTAATTACTCATGTTTTCCCTGAAGATGGATGGGAAGTGAAGTGAGTGGAGGGCAAGTTGCTGGGAAATGAAGCTTATGTGGCACCTGGTGAGGATGACAATGGCGATTAAAGAGAAATGTGGCATAAGCTGTGTTTCTAGCAAAAATAGAAAATATATACAAAGGAGAGGATGAAGTTTAAAGAAAATTACTGCCCAGCTCAAGGCATAAGAGGAAAATCAGAAAGTCTCTACAGCAGCTTTTAAAAACTTCTTTATTTCATTTAGGTACAGAGTAGATATGACCTGTCAGTTCCAAGGCTTGAATGTGTTTTAAGATTGTGGAAACAAGTTCTTAGAATTTCCAGATCTCTTATTAAAAGTACAGCAATGGTGGGAAAGAAGCTGAACTCTGAGAAATGAAATGGGACATTTGGGAAAATACAGACAAGGCTGAACTTTCTTTGCAAAAAGAGACATATTTTTATTCATTCCTAATCATCACCAAGCCCTTAGAGAGCTGGTTCCAACATAGCTTAGATCAGAAATGGAAGCCCTTTTCTAACAGGACCTAGGCTAATAATGGAAGAGTTATAGGACTTTGACAGTCTGAATACGAAGGAGATTGGGGAACATACATGGGAATGAATTCTAAGGGTGTTGGAACCAGGAGGACAAAAGATCAAGAAAGCAGAAGGAAAACCAAATCAAAACAATTTGATAAGGCTGAATTTATCAATATGGATGTACTTGCCTGAAACTTAATAAGTTGGTTCAAGCACTTGGAGGTGGCGTCAGTCTTTATTTATGCCTCATTGCTCAGAAAAATGTGAATTAATGGACTGGTGCAATGGCCTTCTAAAATCCCTGTTAAGTACCAACTGGAAGAAAACACTACACAAGATATGGGCACTGTCCGATGGGACATGTTGTATGCCTTAAATATGTAGACAATATAGAGCATCACCTGTCCTATAGCTACACTATCCATGTCCAGAAGTTGAGAAGTAGAGATGAGAGTGGGCACTGTCAACTAATAATTCACTTAAGGAATTTTGCTTCTTGTTCTTTTAAGCTTGAATTTTGTGAGTTTGGATGACCTAGTATTCTAAGCTGGAATACTTCCACCAGAGAAGATAGTTATGGCCATGTGATGTTCCACATATACGCTGCTAACCCGAGTTGCACAAAAGGAGTCATTCTGTTAGTCTGAGTGATTATTCCTGACTACAAAACAAAAAATAGAATGTTGTGAGACTACAAGGACTCTATCTAGAAATCAGCAGGCTCAACAGGTACATTTTTTTGTGCATTATTGCCTTGTATCTATGGCTTCCTACCTTCTACAATGGCAGTGAATACAGTATTTCTCATATTCCTGAACAAGTGTAAACAAATGAGGACTTTGGTTCTTAATCTCTGCAAGCTAACATATTACAACTAATTAAATATGCATGTATAAAACCTATGAACTATGTAAGATAAAATTTCTAAAATAGAACTTGTAGCCCAACCCCCCAAAAATAGAATGAAAACATTGTTCTATATCATGGTAATATCGTCCACTGAGTTGGTCCATCTAGAAACCTTGATTTCTTTCTTTCCCTCTCTCCTTACATCCATTTCATCAGTGGTCCTTGTTGCTTCTGTCTTGAAAATATATTCTAAATCCAATCACTTCTCATCACCATTAGATTTACCAGGCTTTACTGTTAATTGTCACTCAAGTCTATTCTTCACACTATATAAAGAGCAATGCTTTAACTACTGAAATCGTATTATGTCAACCCCCTGCTCACACCATCTGAAGTCCATGCAAGGCCAGGTATGATCAGACTACTATGCCTCTTCCTGTCAATTCATATTCTATCACTCTTTGTACACACTCTAGTCTGGACACACTGGTGTTCTTGCAATTCCTAGAATATCTCAAGCTCATTTCCAACACAGAGCCTTGGCCTAAAGGACTGGCTCTAGGCCTTTGCATAACTTTGTTCCTTAATATCATTCGAATAATGTTCAAATTTCACTTGTGACCTAACTGTGTAAAGTACAAGCATTTTCCTCACTATAATCCAGTCTGTTTTGCTACTTTACTTCATAGTATGCATCACTCTCCAAAGTGTAATAGATTTTTATGTATTTCCTTCTTTATTTCCCACCTTCCTCACAAAATATAAGCTTTGTGAATTCAAGAAATTTGTCTTGTTCACTTCTGTATCTCCAGTAGTTAAGATGGTACCTGGCGATTTTAGATGTTCAGTGTTGTTCTCATAGATAATTTACTGTCTCTTTTTAGCTTGACAGGCATTAGAAACTTTAAGGCTTTTTTTTCATTCTCTGTTACTTTGGTCAAGGCATTAAATCTTCTCTGAACCTATCTTTTCCTCTGTAAAAATAGGAACAGTTATCTTCCTTTGATATCTGTGTTGGTACATGTGACAGTAAATGAATAATAGAAGTTTTACTTTATATTTTTTACCGTTCTCAATGCTATCCACAAATATGTGGTTCTCATTAAACTATAACATTCATAGTCCTAGACCTTTTTTTTTTTTTGCTGCGGTACGCGGGCCTCTCACTGTTGTGGCCTCTCCCATTGCGGAGCACAGGCTCCGGACGCGCAGGCTCAGCGGCACGGGCTCCGGACGCGCAGGCTCAGCGGCCATGGCTCACGGGCCCAGCCACTCCGCGGCATGTGGGATCTTCCCGGACCAGGGCACGAACACGTGTCCCCTGCATCGGCAGGCGGACTCAACCACTGCGCCACCAGGGAAGCCCCAGTCCTAGACCTTTTAGCCAATTCACTTCTCTCAGTAACCAGGATGACTTCACCCTGGGCACCAAGTAAATTTTAGGGAAATTACTGATGTTATTAAAAATCTAAATCACCTGTTAAAATTTGAAATGTACATTGTTGCAAATAAAGTCATGCTTTCCTCCATGACCCATCTCAACTTGGTACTTTCATTTTAGCCTAATCCATATTAAAGCAATTTGTTAGGAAACAATATTTTATTTCTCACAATGAATAGTTAATATTCTGTTGTTATTGGACAATTTGATGATACAAAGATTACCAATGAGAATCAGGGATAAAATAAGTGCAGATTTAATCACCTGCTGAGACTAATTATAACCTTGCCTTAGGTAACTATCATAGTGATTGCATTATGTATCCAAACAAATAGAATTGATTAAGAAATGCTGTAAAGTTAACCCTGTTTTATAATGTATGCAATTTGTAATCAGTGAAAAATGAGTTGAAAATTTATTACATTTAAGAAAGGAGCTAGATATAGCATAAAGAGCTGAGATATTTTTGAGTTCACATTTCTGAGCCTGAATCCTGGCAGCCTCACTTGCTGGGGGATATGGAATATCATCTGAGATAATGGTGCAGGAGAGCCTAGTACAAGTTTTGGCATAATAAATGGTGGCCATTATCTTTTATTATTGAAGCTGAATATAGTAAAGCATATGACTCAAAAACTGAAAGGCTATTTGTTAGACGATTTGGCATTTGTGATGATCGATACTCCTAAAACCTGAAAACAAATATGTTGCTTGAAATAACAGCATTGGAAATTTCTCCTCCTTTCTGTTTTTTTACTAGAAATGCTTATGGCGATTTTATTATCAGGAAAATATAAACATGCAGAAAGATAAATATAGATAGATTTTTCTTGATAGTATAAATACTTGTCTTTAGAGTAACTGTTTAAAAATATGCTTATTGTTCCTATGAATGAAAACCTATTATATTGGATATGGTCCTAAAGAAAATCAGGAAATCTATGGTGTTGGCTAATTTTAGGTATAGGCATCCTTGACTGGGCAGTAGGGTATTCAGATATTTGGTCATTTGGGTATTTTTGTGAGGGTGTTTTTAGATGAAATTAACATTTAAATCTGAAGACTGAGTAAAGCAGATTATCCTCCATAATGTGAGTGGCTCTCATCCAATCAACTGAATGCCTGAATAGAACATAAATGCTGACCCTCATTACGGTAAGAGAGAGTTCTTTCTGCCTAATAGTCTTCAAAATGAGACACTGGCAGTTTTCCTGCCTTTAAAGTTGAACTGAAACATTGGTTCTCCTGACTCTCAGGCCTTTGGACTCAGATTGAAACTAAACCATTGGCTATCCTGTATCATCTCCAGCTTGCAAAGTCACCCTGCAGATCTTGGGACCTGTCAGCATCCCAATAGCGTTTAGCCAGTTCCCTAAAATAAATCTCTCTCTCTGTCTCTATACACACACACACACACACACACACACACATATGTATACCTTATTGTATATACTGTATCCTTTATGTATATCCAAAAAGATATATATATATATACATACACACACATTCTACTGGTTCTGTTTTTTTGGAGAAACTTGACCAATATATTTACCTACTTGGAAGTAAAAAAATTGATACTTTATCTTTCTAAGAACTAGGACCACCATCATCAATATGCAGTTAATAATAGCTGTAATAAACCTTCTTAGAATGCCTATTATTTATTAATGTCTGATGTACAACTTGATATGAATTATCTCTTTCCATCTCCATAAGAATTAGATTAGGAGGCTATAACAACCTGCGTGGTAAAGATGAGGAAGCTGGACAATAATTTATTTTAGGGCACTCTGTGAGTAAGAAGGTTGACCTGTATTAAGAGTGCCTTATTTAAAACAAAAAAACCCTACTTTTTCTTATGCTAACTTTCTCTTCAGGGCCTCTAGATTCTTAATGGTAATTTAGATGTATAGACTTTACTTATTAATCCATTTGTTATTGGAATAAAGACCTTATCAATTCTGTTTGGATACCTCCATAGACTTCAGAAAACACAGGCATTTCTCTCTTGACTACATGGATCCAAGCATTGGATAGGCCATTGGTCACCTTTAGAAATACATATATATATTATTCCGGGCTGTACTATCACCATTCTTTGCCTGAAGCTCCTGCCATATATTATATGATATTCTTTGCCATGAAATGTCTTCATTTGAAGGCTATATTCTATGCTATGGGTATTTTATGTCATGTGTTCTTCTACTGAATACATTAAAATTTAGTATCAATTTATAGTATTTTGGATTTCAATAGAATAAAAGAGAATTAAGTCATGATTTTCCATGATTCCTTCAATTGTTCCTTAGCAAGTCATGGTGAGAAACCACTATCAAGTCTTCCTGATATAAAAGCTGAGTATTGGGCTTCCCTGGTGGCGCAGTGGTTGAGAGTCCACCTGCCGATGCAGGGGACACGGGTTCGTGCCCCGGTCCGGGAAGATCCCACGTGCCGCGGAGCGGCTAGGCTTGTGAGCCATGGCCGCTGAGCCTGCGCGTCCGGAGCCTGTGCTCCGCAACGGGAGAGGCCACAGCAGTGAGAGGCCCGCATACAGAAAAAAAAAAAAAAAAAAAAAAGCTGAGTATTATGCTTTACTTTGATCATGCAAAAGTGATTTTCTCTTCATTCTGCCGTCTTAATTTCTAAAATACCACTACTTTATTACCTTTTCCAATGTGAAAGCACTTTGAAGTAGACATAAATCAGTGCTCTTCTTTTCCTGAAACATTTTATTTTATATATATATATATATATATATATGCCTTATTGCCATAGGATACATTTATTATGAGGAAGAGGAGTAATAAGTAAATATGATATTTACATGCTACTTACAGTTTTCAAAGCAGTTTTTACCAAATTATCTCATGTAATTCCTTCTCATATGATTCATATAATTCCTACACACTCATAAATGGATCCAGCAAACATTTCTTGGGGATGTAATATATCTGCCATTAAAATCTCAAGTTAGTAGGGAAGATAGAGGGAAAAAGTAATTAAAATAATGTGATTGGGGTGGGATAGGGAGGGTGGGAGGGAGGGAGACGCAAGAGGGAAGAGATATGGGAACATATGTATATGTATAAGTGATTCACATTGTTATAAAGCAGAAACTAACACACCATTGTAAAGCAATTATACCCCAATAAAGATGTTAAAAAAAATAATAATGTGATGAGCACTGTTAGCACTGAGTTCTTTAACAACACATAGGAGTGGCTTCTTATCCAGCTAGAAGTAGGAAAAACAAAGGATTCTTTGAGGATTTTATATATGGTTTCAAAGTCAAAATGTGACTAGTTTTACTTAAAAGAAGTTGCAGGGGAAATATGTAAGGCGGAGTCAGAACCATGGCAAAGGACATGGCTGTGAGGAGATAGTTAAGAGTACAGACTCTGGAGCCAGAAAGTACAGGTGCATAAACTTCCGTTGGCTTCTTACTAATTGTACAACCTTGCGCCTCATAAGTAAAATGGGAACAATAGTAGGATATACTTTCTAGGATTGGCATAAGTATTTAATGAGTTGTTATGTGGAATACAGAAATGGCATGGCACATAGTAAGCATTCAGTAAAGGTTATTATCCTGTCTGGAGTAAGCGGAGGGGTTTTAGTAGTGGACAGCAGAGCATATTTTTTCTCCATTTTACACATAAAGAAACTGTAGCAAAAAGTGACGTCTAATATTTAAGCAGTCCTTCCTCTTTTTGATATACATTATTGCTTTGAGTCCTTCTTTTATTAAAACATAACACAATAAACTTCTTTGTAACTTAATTTCCTAAAAAGAATCACTACCTAAATAGCACTAAGTTGCAAATAGTCACTTGTAAATACACTGCCGGTCAACTCTCTAGAGCTGTTTGGCAATAAGAAAAACAGCAGTTCAGTTTTGGTTCAGATCTTCTGCTCTAGCACTTTCAGGCTACTTTAGACAGATTTGAGTATTATTACAAATGTTACACTAGTTATATATTCCAGACATCTTACCACTTACACATGAGGTTTTCCAAATAAGGACCTCCATAAGGCTCAGCTTCACAAGTAACATGTTTTCATTTAAAAACAGATGCTGCCTTACATGTGGGATTCCAACATGACCTAGAAAGTTCCCCTTTTGTTATAACTCTGTTCCTGATAGGATATCACCTTTAAATCAGAATAGGTATCATTTTTTGCTTTACCAATTTATCTAATCCTGCTCTGTTTCCATACATAACATAATTTAATTTTGTGATGAATCCCTGACTTTCAGAATAATTGGAACTGGATTGAATACATTTAAATATTGAACTCTCCAGCTTATTACATCAATGTAAGTAGGTAGAAAAAAAGCATTAAAGCTAAATTTTTGAGAATATCATAAAATGACCAGAACTGTGCTAGCCCTAGTGGAGACTATGAACCAACTATACAATTTAGCTCTAGTTTTTGAGTATGATATAGTTTTTATTGTTGTTCGTTTTATGAAATAGCTCTTGCCTTTTTCCTTCTATTATTCAAAAGAGATATGAAGAAAATGTGAATGTTTAAGGTAGAAATGCATAGTGAATTCTTCTGTCGGGACAGTTGCACAAGAAGGATACAGGGCAGCTTTCCCAATTAGTGTTCCCAACATACACTGTTATGACAGCTCCATCCACAATGACTTTATTTCAGAGTTCATCATAGCATGCCGGGAAGTCTTGGCCTGAATCACTCAGTTATAATCACATTTATGTTACTATTTCTGGAGTTATTAATTTAATATGCATGTTTTCCAACTGGACTGAATTCCATGAATTTAGGGATTATAGTAGTCAGATTTATCTACCTATGCTCAGTATTTTGTAAGTGCATGTCTTATAACTGGACAATAAACATTTTTTGGATGAGTGAATGAATAAACAAATCAACGAATTTACTCAGCCTCTTTTAAATAGGTCTCGGTCCCCTGTTTTTAGGAGTATGGGTTTATAGCCATTGCCTGAGTTTGTTTTCCTCAACTTCCTTTATTTCTTTCAAAGCATCTTACAAAACAATCTTCTACAAAATTCTGCCATTCACATCCACTTACCTCAATTTTCTTTTTTTTTTTTTTTTTGGTTGTTGTTCTCTATGCATCTTTTTTTTTTTAACTATTCTTTCTAAAGATACTTAAATTGTGTAGAAGCAAAACAAATTTGTAAGAAAAAAACTGGAACACAATCTAATCTGAAATGTATTATATAGACGAAATACTTCAGAAGAGCTTTCATAAGGGAGGTATGTTATTATTTAGAAAATGTCATGATAGTTGTAGTTGACGGCTACAGCTCAAGGGATGGACTTTGAATCATAATACCCCTTACCCACCACTAAAGATTTATTCAGTTAAGTACCACTGTGAACACAAAGTGTATCCACCTCCCCATCTTTGAATGGCAAGCCAAATGAGTCACTGGGCATTGTGGTGGACCTAAATGAATTCTTCATTGTTGACTGGAAACAAAGGGCACAGATGTTTTAACTGCACAGACAGAATGAGATTTGGGAACATAAAAGCCAAGAGGACAGAGTCATCATTCAAAAACACAATGTAGCAGATAATATCAAAGTTTAAGAACAGTTCTGCAAAATGAGATTTGTTGGCTGGAGTAGGTAAGGGTCACTGTTTCTCTCCAGATTTTCTCTTTTGAGCTAGAAGCTGAGACATCTAGACTTGTCAAAGATAATCACCAATCCTTCTGTGAATAAATTTTCATTCTTCAGTGAGAAAGTAACGTAATTCACTTTACACATATTGAGTACCTAAAATATATTCTATTGATATAGACAATTTCTGTACTTGAGAGTGAGAATGATATGCTTACAACTAATCAAAATACAAGACATAAAGCTGCCATTTGTTCCCACTCCCCGATTAAAATTAGATTTAACCATCCTGTGATTTATGCTAATTACTTATGTTAGAGTATACCTCATCTCTTATTTTAATTTGAAAAGAAATTCATGCTGGGTTTGCGACAATATTGAATTATTTTTCCCCATATAAGTTTCATAATTATTAATTCCCAACATCCAGCCTGAGTTTTTTTCCCCTGAGATATAGATGAAAGTGATCCATTCCCAAGTAATAAACAGATGAATTAGGACATGATTGATTTTGCTTATCCCTCTGAGAGATTTATCTGGGCAACCTCCTCCATTTTGCTATTAATGGAAACATATCATCTCTACTCTTTCTTGTTATCACCCTTAATCTTTTACAAGCTTTTTCTTAGCTCATATCTTAACATTAATTGTACTACAATTTTGGACAAACCATTGTATTATTCACTAATAAGAGTTTTTTCCTTGAATTTCTACAGCAATATTTCTATCATTATTGGGTATGATTCTACCCTGGGCATGAAGATACAGCTGGCCTGACAGAATAATGAATCCTTCAGGCCCTGAAATGGGGTTCATGCCTTTGCCTGGACAGCCTACTTCATTTTCTCTTTATTTTTATACAAAGAGACAAAGAGAAAGGAATTTTTCTTCAGATTTTTTGAATTCTCCTGAGTCTGGCTGTTTCCGATGATATGATTAAGATCATCTTAAGAGACCCATTATACTTTAATATTCATTCTGTTCTCATTCCATTTTCCATGATTAATATCAGTAAGGGAAAGCTCTTTACAGTCAAACCTTCAAACTAATTCTTGGCTAAATTCCTGAATGTAATGGCCAAGTAAATGTTGAGAGCAAACCCTTAACAGAGGTGAGGGAGTTTTCTGTATGAGTATTCAAGGGAAGGCTTTACAGACAGAATAAAAGCCTGGAAGGGATTTATGCCTCCTATGTTCAAAGAATACCAAGGAAAACAGTGAAACTGGAGGATAACAGAAGACCAGAGTTGTCAAAGGTGGTCAGCAAGGTAAGGTCTTCCTGGCCATTGTAATGACTTTGGCAGTGTATCTATCTCATGCTTTGAGCATTTAAAGTCTTTGTTGACCACACTCCTCATTTTAATGGGGAGCTCAATGATTTCTCTCCATTCATCCTGTCAGAAATATGACACTAAGGATGTATGGAAGTTTCCATGTTGAAGCATATTTTGAAGGGGTAAAAATTTTCTTCTACTTGTTCCTATGTCTAATGCATTAGGGTTGTGTGGCTGTACTTAAAAGAATGTTTTTCCTTGGTAATTAGGTTTCTTTTCGTGAGCAAAAGGGAAAAAAAGAATGAGATCATCATATGATATTTGCTTAGATGGAGGAAGTTAAAAAAAACAAATAAATAAAAGTGAAAGTAATGAGACAAAGGCAATCTAAACCAGAGCTCAAATTAGAGCCAAGTATTTTTTTTTGTTTGTTTGTTTGTTTTTTCAAGTATAGGGATCCCCCCAATGCAGTAAACTAATACATTCTAAATCTTGACCCAGATGACCTGCCTTCCAATTCAGTGGTCTTTCAGTCATTTATCAAATGCTCATTAAAAAAAATTACTATGTGTTAGATACTGTCTTAGGCCGTGGCACTATAAAAACAAATCAAACTTGATCTCAAGGAACTCACATGTTTACCTACATATAAATATATAACTATGACCATATTGAGGCAAGTGCATTTTCCACCTTTTTCTTTAGCTACTATCATCCTTCTAAATTTGATACACAGTAAAGAGAGTTGTGAATTAGATGATGAAGTTAGTTTTCTGTTGAAAACGAGGAAAATATTTAGTTAGATGTCACCATTAAGAAATCAAACATTAAGTGAATTAAAAGTCATCAGTGTTCTTTTAGATAATTTATAAGAGGTGGTCTGAGAAGTGGAGAGAAAACTTTATTTTGTCCAAAAAAGTCTAAGAAATAACCGTATATCTCTCCACGGAAAACACTTCTGAATGTCAATATACTCCAACATTTATTGGATAAATTGGCTGTAATTATGCATTAATATGATTAAATGGCTGGCATTTTAGTCCATAGCTATTGGATAAGAGCCAGGAAATACAAAAGAAAAGTTCCTCAAGGAAATTAAAAGTGCTACTCCAGTGAACACACAAATGATAAGAAAGGAAAACAGCCTACTGCTGATATGAAAAAAGTTTTAGTTGTTGGGATAGAAGATCAAATCAGCCACAACATTCCCTTAAGCCTAAATCTAATCCAGAGCAAGGCCAGAACTCTTTTCAATTCTCTGAAGGCTGAGAGAGGTGAGGAAGCTGCAGAAGAAAAGTTTGAAGCTGGCAGAAGTTGGTTCATGAGGTTTAAGAAAAGAAGCCGTCTCCAAAACATAAAAGTGCGAGGCAAAGTAGCAAGTGCTGACATAGAAGCTGCATCAAGTTATCCAGAAGATCTGCCTGAGATAATTAATGAAGCTGGCTACACTAAACAACAGATTTTTGATGTAGATGAAACAGTATTTCAGTTGGAAGAAGATGCCATCTGGGATTTTCATAGAGAGGAGAAGTCATTGCCTGGCATCAAGCTTCAGACAGGGTGACTGTTTTGTTAGTGGCTAATTAAGCTGATGACTTGAAGTTAAAGCCAATGCTGACTCACCATTCCAAAACTCCTAGGGCTTTTAAGAATTATGATAAATCTACTCTGTGCTCTATAAATGAAACAACAAAGCCTGATGACAGCACATCCATTTACAGCGTGGTTTACTGAACAGTTTAAGCCCACAGTTGAGATCTACTGCACAGAAAAACAAAAAACAAAAAACATGTCTTTCAGAATATGACTGCTCATTGACAACGTACCTGGTCACCAAGACCTCTGATGGAGACTAATGTTGTTTTCATGCCTCCTAATACAACATCTATTCTGTAGCTCATGGATCAAATAGTAATTTTGACTTCCAAGTCTTATTATTTAAGAACTACATTTTGTAAGGCTATAGTTTCCATAGTGATTCCTCTGATGGATCTGGACAAAATAAATGGAAAACTTTCTAAAAAGGATTTAGCATTCTAGATGCCGTTAAGAACATTCATGATTCATGGAAAAAGGTCAAAATTACAACTTTAACAGAAATCTGGAATGGTACCATTATTCATTTGCTTCTTTTACTTGATAAAGTTACTTTTAGCATCTTTTTTTTTTTTGGTTCATTTTTGGAAGAAGGATGTTAATATATTTCTCTAAAACTTTTAATGAGGATTAACCCATATGTGTTGCTTTGTTCAGCACATTAATTCCTAATCAGTACCCCAGATTAGTGGTTGCAAGTTACAGAAGATCTTTCCTAAGAGAACCTCATTATGTAGTGTTCTGAGGTTCACATTTTTCTAAAGGGATTTTTTTTTTTTAATTGATGCCTTGGTTCTTTTCTAGTTAGCATGTCTTTTATAATAAGCTGCAGTTATTTTACTATTATAGTTCAAACTGCCAAAATACATTGAAGCAATTTAAATAGACTCTGGAAACTGTGGGAGTAAAAATTAAAATCCTCATTTTTCTGTTATAGTGATATGAGAATTATATCACACCTCTAAAATGTCAATGTGCAGAGCATTAAGAAATTCACCATTCAAGAGTTAAATATTTGATCACTGAAAAAAAAATCCAATCTAAATGAAATATATGATTTGACTGCAGTGGAGCTCATAAAGAATCAAATATATGAAGTCTTAATGTTCAAAAAATGTTGAAGAGGGCTTCCCTGGTTGCGCAGTTGTTGAGAGTCTGCCTGCCGATGCAGGGGACACGGGTTCGTGCCCTGGTCCGGGAGGATCCCACATGCCGCGGAGCGGCTGGGCCGCTGAGCCGTGGCCGCTGAGCCTGCGCGTCCGGAGCCTGTGCTCTGCAGCGGGAGAGGCCACAACAGTGAGAGGCCCGTGTACCGCAAAAAAAAAAAAAAAAAAAATGTTGAAGAAAGTGTTACTTTATTTATCCATGTAGAAATATACCAAGAGATAAATTGAACCAAGTGAGTAGATGCTTATGTTACATTGATTCTAGATTATTCTAAATAAATTGCACCCCCTTTACCTGTTATCTTTTGGCCTTTAAGCAATCAGTTCAATTCCACTTCACTGTTTGCTAACCTTGTTTATCAATGCCATGCACCTTATGATGATTCTGAGATGAATCACTAAGTCAATATTCATAACAGATGAATAGCATTGCTTAAAATTTTCATGCAGAAAGGAGATTTATCGGTGAGATCCATGGATCTAATCCACCAATATGAATCCCCAGCCAAGAAGACTCATTTCACAAATTAATTTTGCCAGTCATTTGACATGTTTTCCATTATGGCACAATTTAACCATTATAAATAATATTTTCCTGTTTTGAAATAACATAAAATTAATAGAGAAAACACTGTATACATTTCTAAACCTCACAGATTCACTCAGACGCACAAAGAGTTTTGTTGGAAGGCTATATAATTTATGTCTCCTCATGGAAATATGTCAGTGTTCTCCAGCCTAGACTACCAGAAACACGCCTGTAGTTGACCAAGTTGCAGTGAAGGTGAACACATACCTTGGGGAGACCATGAGAGAACCACTGGGTGCTTAGAAAGTATCTATTTTAGGATGTGGATTCAGTTGGGTGACTTAGAGGGAGGGTCTAAAGAAGTGGAGTTTGCTTTAGATTGTATGCTATCAGAAAGCGATAGAAATTCTATGATAGAATATCTCAATAAATCTCATTTACAGGGAGAGCTGACTAGAGCAATAATAAATCTGTCATTGATAAAGAAGTAACAGTCACTCATCTTAGCCAAGAGAGAGGGATGTGTGGTATAGGTAAACAGCACAGGGGCCTTGGATTTGTCTGTGCTTAAGACTGTAAAGTGGCCTTGTTTTGTTTCATTTTATCAGTCTTGGCGCAACCTTGTCTGGGGTTGGTATTCCGAGACTGTTTATGGCCAATAGAAGTCTGGTGAGCCTACTAGTGAGCTCCAGGCCAATTTGCAAATGTCAGTGGATTTTTTTTTCTTTCTCAAAAACAATACAACATAGTTACATTTACTATGACTTCTGTCTGCACTTTCAAATTTATCTAACAGCCTTGATCATTTCCATAGGTTAAAATGCATGTGAAAGAATTTTTTTTTATACTTCTCTCAGGAAATGCCCTGGAATGTAAATGATATACTTGGCAGAAGGGAGATATCAATCATCATGTGTCCAAAATTAGTTTCATTTCTCTGTGAAAGAGGGAATTTATGAGGAAAATAATTTTGGAATAACATGCATCTATTAATATTATACCTTTTTAGTCCATTATCTTAAAAATTAAGATTATTATCTTGATTATCTTAAAAACAATTGTTTCTGTTAGTTTATAAAATTACTTCTTTGCTCTCCTACTACTTGTTAACTTAAAAATCCATTTCAAGCCCATTTTGACCCTATACTCATTATTCAATTTTTTTAAAAAACTTCGTAATAGACTTTATTTTTTAAAGAGCAGTTTCAGATTTAGTGCAAAATAGAGAGCAAGGTACGGAGATTTCCCATAAGCCTTATCCACCAATATATGTTTAGCCTCCTCATTTATCAATATCCCCCAATAGAGTGGTATATTTGTTACAATTGATGAACCTATATTGATACATCATTATCACATATTAGGGTTAATCTTGGTGTTGTACATTCTATGGGTTAGGAAAAATATATAATATATAATATATAATGACATGTACCCACCATTATAGTTAACATAGCATAGTTTCAATGCCCTAAATATCTTCTGTGCTCCACCTATTCACCCTACCTTCATGTTTCTCACCATTAAGTATGATGTTAGTTATAGGTTGTTTACATTTTTTATCAATGTGAGGAATTTCCCCTCTTTTCTACTTTACTGAGAATTTTTATCATGAATGGATGTTGGATTTTGTCAAATGCTTTCTCTGCATTTATTGATATGATTGTGTGGTTTTTCTTTTTCAGTCTGTTAGTCTAATGATGTGATGGATTACATTAATTAATTTTCAAAGTTGAAACAGGCTTGCATACCTGGGATAAATTGACTTGGTTGTGGTGTATATGTTTTTATACTTTGTTGGATTCAATTTGCTAATATTTTTTGAAGATGTTTGCATCATTGTACATGAGAGATATTGGTCTGTGATTTTCTTTTCTAGTAATGTCTTTTTCTTGTTTTGGTATTAGCACAGTGCTGACCTAATAGAATGAGTTAGAATGTATTCCTTCTTCTGAAAAAAGATTATAAATAATTGGTATAATTTCTTTATCAAATGTTTGGTAGGATTCACCAGTGAACCTGTCTGGGTTTGGCGCTCTCTGATTTGGAAAGTTATTAAATATTGATTCAATTTCTTTAATATATAGGACCCTTTAGATTGTCTTTTCTTCTCATATGAGTTTTGGGAGATTGTATCATTGGAATTTTTCCATTGCATCAGGATTATCAAATTTGTGGGCATAGAGTTGTTTATAGTATTCCTTTATTATCTTTTTAATGCCCATGGAATTTGAAGTGATGTCTTCTCTTTCATTTCTGATAGTGGTAATTTGTGTCTCCTCGCTTTTTTTCTTAGTTGCCCTGGTTAAAGCCTTATTGATTTTAAAAAATCAGCTTTTGGTTTTATTTACTTTCTCTATTAATTTACTAAGTTAATCCTCATGCCAAAGAGACATATTTTGGAGTGACAAATTTTGCTTCCCTACAAGGTAGTAACATACATAAAATAAAGTGCACAAATATTAAGTGCACTTCTCATTATATTTTTATATTTGTAGACACTCATATAACTACACTCAACTAACTACATCAATATGTGAAGCATCTGTAGGATCCTACATGCTTTCTCCCAAATATACCCTAAAACTATAGCTGCTCTACTCTTTTCTATTTTTTAATTTTATATAAATGAAATCATACAGCGTTTATATTTTTGTCTCTGATTTATCTTGCTCATTATTATGTCTGTGAAATTAATCTATATTTTTTAAAAATCATTTTTGTGAAGTGGTTGTATATGAATATATCACAAGCTTCTTATCTTTTTAACTGTTTGTGACTGGTTGGTCTGTTTGCCAGTTATTACTTTATATATATATATATAAAACATATATATATATATTACTATATATAGTATACATATACTGCTATGAACTTAATCAGACATGCATTTTGGAGTGGAATTTTAAGGTCATAGTATAGGCATATATTTAAGTTTGCAGATCAGGTCAGCAATGCATGAGTTTTGTAGTTGTTGGAGAGCCTAGTTCAGTTATCTTTAGCTACTCCAGTGAGTGAGTAATGGTATATCTTTGTGATTTTAGATTTCATTTTCCTGATAGATTAAGTAATGATGTTATCCACCTTTTTACATGCTTATTGGCAATTTGGATATTCTCTTCTGTGATGTCTGTCTTTGTCTTTTTTTTCCTATTTGATTATCTCACTCCTTATTTATTTATAAGAGATACACTCTAATGACTAAAATCATTTCTGGGATACCATGTCCGGGCCTGGCTGCTAACTCCAGATTTGGTTCTTAGTGCATAGTCTTGGATAAGCTATACAAACTCTCTGATTCTCAGCTTTCTTAGATTTCCAATGAAATCAGAAGATTATTCCTTTTGTATAAATGTTTTTGTTAGAATTAGAACCCAAATAAGATAATGTATATGTAAGTGTTTACAAAGGTACAAGGCACTCTAAAACTATAAGGGGTTGCTTGAATAAAAAGTATCACTAAATATTTTTACATGAATTTTAAAATGTGTGATATTATTTCAGGGCTTGCAACTCTCACCCTAAGAAAATAAGGAAAAAAAAAAATCAGTGAAAGGTAGTCTAAAGAGTATACTCTGAGCTTCACCTAAACTTTGTTATCTGATGTTTACACACTGATAAAAGGGCATGTACTTTTTCCGGGACAGCCTGTTTCTTGATACAGAGAAGGATGAAAGGTAATCAATCTAGGTGGTCAGTTATATGAATGTGTTTGGTTTCAAAAGATGATTACACAGAATATGCTATGCTCCACTGCTAAAAGAATGCATTAAGTGTGAAGCCCACGCCTTTGCAGTGTGGCTTCTTACTATGCTTTTTGTGTTCAAATTTTTATAAAAACACTTTATGTTGGTGTACTGTAAACCCTGGCAGTTGGATTTTCTCTCTCTCTTTTAAATTTTTTGTAACGTAAGTGCCTTAGGCTTTGATTGCAGAGGCATCCACTTCAAAGAGGCATAGACTTCAAAGATGGCTATCTCAGATAAACACATTGCCAGCCATAGATTAAATAAAGAGCCTTGTTGGGCACCTCCCCCCCTCCTCTACCCAGGCTGCTTTGCCTTAGAGATCTTTGTTGATTTCGATAACTGACCTTTAGGCCACTTGTTCTTTTTTCTCTTTCCTGGCTTTAAATTCCCACTCTTATGTTTTAAATTCACCAATAAAAAGTGAGCCCCACAAATCCCTATCCTCCCACACTTGACCCCGATAAAAGCAGACCCCTAGGCCTACATGCACTCTTTCTCTCTACCTGCAACTTCACTGTGTGGTTTCAGGTGTACACGTAGTTTCCAGGGTCTGTAAGTGTCAACTGAAAAGAAATGCACAACGTGAGAATCATGAGTTAAGTTTTATTTGGGGCAAAATTAGGACTATAGTCCAGGAGACAGCATCTCAGATAGCTCTGAGAAATTGCTCCAGAGAGGTAGAGGGGAAGGTCAGTATATATGTGATTTTGGTGAAGGGGGAGTACATGAAATCAAGCACATATTTTATGCAGGTTACTTCTAGTCACAAGGAGCAAACATCACCATGAAGTATTTTAGTGCTTTTCTAGATATGAGAAGGTGCAAGAACTGGGCTCATAAAATCTTCTGAAAGTATCTAACATCTGAAGACCTGTTTTGCCAGTTTTTCCTAGAGCACTGAGTGCCTTGTTCCTGATCTCCACCCTGGAATCCTTTCAGGGGGTGTTGACGGTCATCAGCTGCAGAGGCTCATGATTTAATCCTTGTAGAGGTAGATGGCAAGTGCCAATTTGTAGTTGGCATAAGTAACAAAGCTATTATTTTTTCAAAGTATCCTGATGGTTATGGCTAATGGGGATCTTGCAGTCATAATATGAACCACAAAGACTGGTCAGCCACAAAATTGGTTAATTAATAGGCTGAGATATACACAAAAATTTGGGAAGTTGCATATTCACATCTTAAACACTTAAAAAAATACTTATCAGCAACTTAAGGGGATATGGCTTTTTGTTTGTTTTTTGATTTAAAAATTTTTTAATTTATTTTTATTTTTTGAAGTGTAGTTGATTTACAATGTTGTGTTAATTTCAGATGTATAGCACAGTGACTCAGTTTATATATATATATATATATGTGTGTGTGTATATATATATATATATATCCTTTTTCAGATTCTTTTCCATTATAGGTTATTACAAAATATTGAGTATAGCTCCCTGTAGGTCCTTTTTGGTTATTTATTTTATATACAGTAGTGTGTATATGTTAATCCCAAACTCCTACAAAGCTTAAAACATTAAAACAAACAGGACAACACTATTCTTGTATAAAAGTGCAATAGGATTGTTGACCTAAAACAGATAGACCACCAGATATTTTTCCAAAAAAGATGGATGTATTTGGTATCTACAAAGAATTACAATTTGTGGTCTGCAACTAAGAGGAGACAAAGGCAAGTTCTCACACAGCAAGGGAAAGAGAGGGCTTTTATAGAAAGAAAAGGAGGTTGGAAGGGCTATAGTAAACAGAGAGTCCATTGCCTTTCATTGGCTGAGTCCTTGCCAGGAAAGAAGAGGAATCTTTCTTTTCATGCTGGGCTCTGCAATTGTCACAGGACATGGGGGCTACCCCTGCTAGTCTCCCAACTTTATTTAATTGAGGTTTCTCTTTATTCATTTTTCCAACGTATTCAAGACCCCAAGTATTCACTTTATGACTATTGTGCAAGCCTCCAGCAGCCTGGTAATTGGTTGGAAGTGCTAGAAAAAAAATTAGGATTTTATATTTAGCATGAAATTAAAGTTGACTCTGTTAACTTACATCTAAACCTCTTTGCATTACAATCCCTAGCAAAACAGAAGTTATCAATCTCACTGTCCAAAAATTGGCCCCATAACATCATAGCAAAACAGTCAGGTAAAGCATTTGTTTACAGATACGTTCCTCCTGCTGTCTGACACTTCCAAATGGCTTCAGTGTCCTCTCCTACAGTTGGTCTCAAATCAGGGACTCATCAGGAAGCCTTATAGACTGGTAGTTTCTAGCAAAGAAATGTCATCAGGAATTCTGAAACAGGAGTAAGCTCTCCAAATATGTTTTTGAGTCCACCCATATCAGAGAAAGATCTTTTTATCGGGAAAGACATATTTCAGGCTCTGAATGTATACACACACACACACTAGAATATTATTCAGACTTTAAAACGTAGGAAATCTTGCCTTTTCCACTGTGTGGATATCAACAACAAATTGGCACTTGCCATTGGCACTTGCCAACTGCCTCTACAAGGATTAAATCATGAGCTGCTGCAGCTGCTGATTTTCAACACCCCCCTGAAAGGAGCTCAGGGTGGAGATCAGAAATGAGGCACTCTGTGCTCTGGAAAAAACCGGTGGAACAGGTCTTCAGATAGTTAGATATTTTCAGGAGCCAATTTTATGAGCCCAGTTCTTGTATTGAATATCTCCTCATATCTAGAAAAGCACTAAAATCCTTCATGGTGATGTCTGCTCCTTGTGACTAGCAGTAACCTTCACAAGACTAGCAGAAACCTTCTGCAAAAAAATACGTGCTTGGGGCTTCCCTGGTGGCGCAGTGGTTGAGAGTCCTCCTGCCGATGCAGGGGACACGGGTTCGTGCCCCGGTCCGGGAAGATCCCACATGCCGCGGAGCGGCTAGACCCGTGAGCCATGGCCGCTGAGCCTGCGGTCAGGAGCCTGTGCTCCGCAACGGGAGAGGCCACAACAGTGAGGCCCACGTACCGCAAAAAAAAAAAAGAAAGGCCTGGATGTTAAGAGAATATTAGAGGGGTTGGAGGAGCAATCCTAAACTGCATCAGTTAGGATTGGCTTTAGCTGAACGTATTAGAACTCAAAGAACAATATCTTAAACAAACAAGTCTCTGCCATCTTACTGTGTCTGAGCTTCATACACAAAATGACTGGTGCTCCACCGAAGAAATCCCAGCTCTGTACTAGATGAGGAAATGAAGGACAGGAATGCTGCTAGCTGAGTCTGTCCCAATTTTTCAGGAAAACAATAGCTATCCTCAAAATTCTCCCCATTTCATAGTCCATAATATGATCACATGGCTACAAAGAATGAATAGAAAGTATATTGAGCACAAAGCCATCCTAAATAAAGTTGGAGTTTTGTTAGCAAAAGTCTTAATCATATTCATATATATGTATATATCATATGCTTTTCCATATATCTCAATATTTATGATAACTAAAAAAGTGTTTATCTAAGCTATGACAACAAATTAAAAGTCTTACATATATATTCCTTCCAAGGCGAAAATATAGATTAGATAGATAGATAGATAAATGATAGACTGCTAGACAGATAGATATTGTACTATATATATTAGAACATTAGATATTTAAATAAGTATTTTGTATTAGTTTTCTAGTGATGCTGTGATAAAATATCACAAACTTAGTGACTTAACACAAGTTTATTACAAAAAATTTCTTGAGATCAGAAGACTTAAATGAGTCTTATAGGGCTAAAATCAAGGTTGCATTGCTTTCTCCAGGAGAGAATGTACTTCCTTGCCTTCTCCAGTTTTAGAGGTCACCTGCATTTCTCTGCTCATGGCCCCATCCTCCACCTTCAAAGACAGCAGCAGGGTACCATCTTGAAAACTATCTCTGATCTGTTTCTATTATCACATCTCTGATTCTGACTGTCCTGCCTCTGTTTTATAAGGAAACTTATGATCAATTTGGGACCACCCAGGTAATTCAAGATAATCTCCTCATGTCAATATTCTTAACATCACCTGTGAAAAGTCCCTTTTGCAAGGCAAGGTATTATTTATAGGTTTTGAAGATAAGGATATGGACATCTTAAGGGGAGATATTATTCTGTCTACCACACATTTTAAACCAACTGAGAAGGTATGAATCATTTAACAATGGTAATAAGAATATTCCAAATATTGTTACTTATAGAAAATAAATTAGTCATTACCTCACACCATATACCAAAATAAATTTTAGAAAGATAAAACAGTTTTATGTATAAAAAATGTTTAAGTCAAAAACATTTGGAAGAAAATACCATCAGTAACACATTTCAGGTAGCTCAGGACTTTGCAAGCACCAAGATTAAATTAAAAATAGTAAGCGAATAGCTATGATATCTTAATGTATAAATATGTAAAATATTGTCTAAAGAAAATACAAAATATATAAAAGAAAATGATAGAGGAAATAGTTACAAGTATGACAATTAATTTATAAATATCCTTTGCAGACAATATCTTATAAAATAGTGAACACTTACAATATGCTCCATACTGTGCCTAGATACTTGTTCCAGTCCTCACAGAGCTTCTACTAGGATAAGAGCTGTGAAAGAAATAAGCCCACTGATGCAATAAAGAGAAATTAGAGACGGTGGTCTAGGAAAGTCTCTCATAGAAGTGATATTTAAATTGTGATCTGAAGGGAGAGATGAAGACAAGAATCTGATATCTAGGCAAGAGCAGGCACAGTGGCCTTGAGAAAAGAAATGCCTTGAACCAAATGCAGACCAGGATGGCTGAAGAAGAAGAAATAAATGGGAGTGTGGTTTGAGATAAGGTTAGAGAGGTAAGCAGAAGGCAGATCATAAAGGGCTCTGGATTATGTTTAAGGTTGTGCATTTTATGTACAGTATGGTAACAATAGTTAAAAATACTGCAGTGTATAATTTGGGAGAGAAGAGTTCTTGAAATTTCTCATCACATGAAAAAAATTGATAGCTGTATGTGGTGATGGATGTTAGCTAAACTTAGAACAGTAATCATTTTGCAACATATATCAAATCATTGTGTTTTACACCTAAAACTAATACAACATTGTATGTCAATTATATCTCAATTAAAAAAAAAGAAGATTGTACATTTTAGTCAGAGTAATGGAAATCCACTGAGGGACTTAAACCAGAAAATTTCAAAATATTTGTTACCCTTTATAAATATTTCTGTGGCTGCTGCATTTAAAATATAGTTTACTATAAGGTAATGTGAGAATGTCTATTCTGATAATTTAACAAATTTCTAGCCAAAGAGATATCCATAGAGATAATTCTCCTTCTATAAATCTATTCAAAAAATACAACAGAAATGCAACTTATTAAAGATTATTGCAGATATCTTCCTCTAAAAGTTAATCATGAAATTCAGGGGAAATCAAAACATCTTTTAATTAAAGATTATTAAAGATATGATACATTCAAAATGTTATATTCTGTAGCCATTAAAAGGTGTTTTTAAGGAATACTTACAAAGCAGAATGGGAAATTTTTCATGAATCAATGTTACACAGTGGAAATCAGATTAAGGCACTATATATGTGTGTGGTAAATTCATTTTCTGAGTACAGTTATGTGAGGGTACGCACACATAAATATATTATATATATGTATATATATATATATCAGTCTCTGCATATGTTTAACCACGTTTGACCTCCAACAGACTATCTTATTGCTAAGACCAATTTTTCCAAACTTCACTAGGGTCATTAACTATTCATCCAAATGTGGGTATATTTGCATAGTCAAAATCAATTGAACATGTATGCAACTATCCAGAAAACACAGACAAATTGTAAGAGCAAATGAGATATCTTGGACACTAAATGTAGATCTGCTAAAGTACTACCAGCTAAAATATAAATAGAAGAAAAGAAAGCACATTTGAAGGGCTACTTTCCTCCCAGGGGCTAAGTTTGTTGTTGTTGTTTTAATAAAATTTCTGAAAGAGAACTATTTTCAGTCCTCCCAAAGATGTCACACGACACTTTATCTAAATTTTATATGACGTGAGACCCAGAAAGATTAAGTCATTTGTTAGGGATCCATATCGGCTGGGATGGTGGGAGATGTGGAATTGGAACTTGGTTTTGCCTGACGACAGCACACTGAAAGTTTAGGTTGTCTGAAAGGACAACTGAATCCTCATAATATCAGTCTCCTCATTCTGCCTTGGAAATCATCACAAGCAAAAAAATCCAGGACACACACACTAACTCATATTCAGAACTGTTTTTCCCAACTATACAAATTACATTAAAGGTGCATTTTTGACAGGCCTGGTGACAGAAGGAACACCCTTATCCATGTTAGATGGATGGCAAAAATAGCACAGGTAGAGATGGTCCTGCAGTCCACAGTAGCATGAGTCAGCCTCAAAAGCAGAAATCAAACTTTACAGGGGGGTGTTTCATCAGCCAAAATAGGAGAGGTAACTGGGGGGGAGGGGGGGCCGGATTTTACACTCCTTCAGAACCTTTCTTTAGCATTTATCGAATTGCTTTCTAATATGAGCAGGAGAAAGAGGGTGATTTATTATGGCCAAATAAAAAATATATTGCATGCTAGTCTATTTGTGGGAACTTCTAACCCAGGCATGCTAGTTTTCAGTTCCCATACTAGTGTTAATCACTTTAATGATCACTACCTATAAAAACAATTGAAAAATAAAAATCAATAGTTTAGAATTTCCTTAACAACTCAGCATCTCTCTTCATCATTCTCATGCCATAATTCCATATTCTGTTTCTTTTTATATGTCCCACCCTTGTTTTGCTTGTCTCTTCATTTATGTTTTTCTATAAACAGTGCAATCAATTATACTTTAAAGCCAACTTCCATGTTATTTACATTATGTAGCTCAGAAGAACTATAATCTGTCTTTTAAAAACATGGTTTCAAGGGAAAGGTTACCTGTTTATATACTTGACTTTGCCTTCCAAATGCTCATTTATCATATATTTTCCCTTTAATTTTATTTTGCCTGTTAGTCATTTCACATTCAGTCAATAAGGCAGCTTTAGGAAAAGAGCATCTGGTATCATTGAAGCTGTAAACGTGATCTAAAGAGTTTTGCTCTCCAGCTGTCCCAGTCATCTATTAAATATCACTCACGATGACATGATGTGTCATTCATACTAATAGATGTAACAACATTGTAAATGGAAATGCCAAGTTGAACATTTTTTTTTCTTTCAGCCTTGCAAGCAATTCAGAACTACCAAAAGAAGAAAAAGCCTAAATGTAAACTTCCACATTTGGGAGTGTACATTTTTTAAAGTTAAAAAAATACAAAGAGACAGTTTTCATAAAAAGAAAAGCAAGTGTAAACATATACATGGAAAAATGTTCACCTTTGGGAATCATAAAATTAATGTTTATTAAAATAGCCCTGTTACTATTTTTACATGGGCAAAATTATTAGAAAAATCAATAAAACACACATTGCTAACAAAGTTTTAGTAAAATTGAAGCATAGATATAGTATCATTAGTATTCAAATTGTCATAAACGTCTTAAAAGTAGCAAGATAAAAAAACACAATACTTATAAAGACATACATGTATAAATACCTAGTGATCTGACCCCAGAAATTTAACAAATACTATGTTATGCTACAAAAAGATGCTTATTAATGAATCATCTATCATTAGAAAAAAAACAACTGAATGTAACTAAAACACAGAATCATTTTGAAATGGTATATTAGTACAACTGATGTTAACGTGGCCAGTAAATGTATATTTATTATAAAGAGCAAGGAGAAACTTTTGTAATGTTACATAAAATCATAAAATTTAGTTGTATGATTATCACGTGTGCGTACATACATGTTTTCCCAAAGCAAATACACAGTGGGAATCAAAAAAATTTAATGAGCTATTTATTAAAGGTTTGGGTTTAATATAACAAAGCTATACACAATGTGTGATGTTTTGGAATTTGGGAGGGAGTAGGAAAGGTAACTGTCCCTTATCTCTAGTTTTAGCTCCTAAATATAAGATGCAGGGCATTATTTCATAAGACTATGAAGTGAGCTTGGCAATGTCAAATAATATGAACAGGCAAGCTAAATGGTCATCACAGGACATAATCAGCAATAAACCAAGTCTCAGCTTCACCAGGGTTTGCCCTGTGAAGAATTCATATAACTTTTGTGCATAATTACATTTCTGACCAAAACACAAAAAAATGAGTGAAAGATGCTGTTCATGTAAATGTCTGGGTGCCTTCATAAAAAAAGCAAACATTTTACCCAAGTTTTTAAAATTTTTTGGATATTCACTAAGAAAAATGTTTACTTTTGGCACATTGAACTTAGACAAACTATGTACATCTCTATTATTTCTAGTATGTCCTTTCAAATCTTAATAAAGACTTTTCTAAATTCTGCTGTAAGGTGAAGACTGGGCCCCTACTAAATATCTTCTTGTACTAAAAACATTCTAAAAATGAACACTGTCTTTCTGCTATAAGATGGTCCACACACCATATTCTCTCTGGGGATCCTTTCTCAATATACTGTACTAAACATAACAATTTGTTCCTCTACTTTTTTTAGTTCAATACATATATAATTTTTGTATTATACATACAATACATAATATAATGAACAAACATGAATTGAGTCTGCTCAAGTCTCAGGTCCTTCACTTAGGGTCTCATGGCCTCAGTAAACACATACTACCAATAAGATAAATTTTTGTTGATTAGAAATGTGTCTTGCTATAAGGAACAGAGTACTTAATTAACAGCTGCTTAAACAAATATAGGTGAATTTTTCTCACTGGCAACCTTTGCAACTGTTGATTCAGCTGCTCTATATTGCCAGCAGGAATACAACCTCTTTCATTGTTTCTTCTCCATCATCTGTAGTGAACTGGAGTTTGTCCTCATTTTTCTTTCCTGGTCACAAGACAGCTGCTTGCTTCTACAGATTTCACATCAGTATTCAAGACACTAGCTATGGCTCTGTTACCTTATCAAGAAACAAACTTTTCAAGACTCCAACTCACTCTTGTTGGCAGATTTTCAGTTAGATACTATTGTCTAATATTTAGTTACATAGCCAACCCTAACTGCAGAGAGGCTGCAAAATAAGGGAATACGGTTGTTGAAATTGTCTTAGAACACTAGTTTTCCATCACATAGGAAGGTGACATGAAAGGGAAAGTGAACAGTGTGTAGGCTCCCAACAGTATAGACCACAATAGTATTTATTCTACAGAGTTATTATGATAATTATATGAGAATGTATAATTATCTGTCACAAACTGTGTTTTTAATGATTTTTAGGGCCATGATTTTAGCTATAGTTGTTTACATGCCTTAATCGATCATATTGTAGTCTGCTTAGGGGTAGGAGCTGTATTTAATTCATTTATGCATATCTGATACCTCACAGTATTTAGAACAATGACGATGAAAGCCAAATATTGGCAATTATAGCTTTTACATATAAACATTTCTTTTTTCTTTTCTGTCTTTTAATTTGTATTAACTACCACTTTATATCAATCATTAATATTTGCTGTAAAATTTATAATTATACTGTAAACTTTGTGAGGCTTAGCACTATGGGTATTCTAGTTAACTCTTTAAATTATCAGTGTTCTTTCTGTTTCAAAAAAAAAGGCAAACAAATTGGCCAAGTATATCTCAAGATCTTGCAGAATTTACACTTGACATCTGTAAACAAAAGATCAATTTGCTTAACTTGATTCCCCAACATTATATCAGTTTTATCTTTAGGAAGACAAAGCCTCTGGTTTCCTCCTGGCCTCACAGAGAGTTCACTGACTTATTCCCTTTTTCAAAGAGGTTCATCCTATGCACTTTCTCTGATCGTTAAAGAAATACACATTTTTGTGACACAGAGTGTGAGGAATTAATTACAAGTAAGAATTACATTTTTATTGGATATAGGCCAGGTGACTAAGAGCTACAATTTTTAAACATTCCTAACTAAGAATAAATCAAAGTAGATGATATTATCAAAGACATAACCTTCCTGCAATCAGAGGAGGAGAATGAAAGGGATTTGCTAAGGAAAGGAACTGGCAAAGTTGGTCAAGTCATAATACAGTACACACCTCATAGTCAAGAGTCCTTCCGAGAAAATTAATAAAAATTGTTAGAGACTTCTAAATTCCCTTCTCTTTTTAATCTGTGAAATTTATTATTATGTAAACTGTGAGGACATAAATCTTTCTTTATTGCATGGCAGAGAGTAGGAACTCAATAAAAATTATTGAAGTATTAATAAAATTCAAATGTGGAAAAATCTAACTAAAACTGAGAGAAAAACTCCCACTTCTAGAGGACAATGCAACTTAGTTTTTAGATCTTGAATTAGGCACACCCAAACAATATGCCGAAGTCTTTGTACACTGTTGCTTGTAAACTTCTCCATCTCGGGGAATTCTGCCAAACGTATTTAGTGATACAACTATATCGACATCCAGAGAACATACTTTCCATCTTTTCTCTTCTCCAGGTTTAGGTAATCACCAGTAATCATTAGAAATCTGGTACACACAAAAGACAATTAACAAATGCAAACTATTGAACTGATGGTAAACAATATAAAGGTAGAAAATCAATGCAAAGAGGCTCAAAATCTCTGTGTCTTAAAAAAAAATGTGATCTTCACATATATCAATTCAGAATAAGTACATATCAAAAGAAGACGTGACATTTCAGATAATTACTGAATTAGAGGTTCTCACTCTTGGTTCTGACCATAGAGTTCATTTAGATTGAACCCCAAACCCCTGCTGCTCCATGGAATGCTTAAAACTTGTGTCAATCCCTGAAAATTGGACACGTAGCCTCTGGCCAAACACTACACTTGAAATTTAATGATGGTCAAAACCGGTATTATTAAAAAGTCTGAATATGTACATTTCAGGCAAGACTTAATTACTAGAGTCCAAAGTCTAAATGTCAGAGAAGGCAAAATCCAACAACCCCAAAACCTAATGCTCTCTGAGAATGTTACACATCTCATTCCACCTCCCTAGATATTTCTTTCTCATTGGAGAATTGAAGAGTTTAATCAACCTGCTTTTAAAATCCCTTAGTTCCATGATGTGTGATCTGTGAAAAATGAAGAAAACTGAAAACTGAGAAAGAAACTTTTCACTTAGGAGACTATGAGTCATATTGACCTACAAAGTTCACATTTTTAACAACATTTATTAGCAAAAATTTTAACACTGACATTTGTAGACCTCTAAATCTCTAGAACAAAGCTTCAAACACAATTTACATAGTTATATTTGACCCCAAAGTAAACACTTTCTACACTTGTTCAATTTAATTTTAATTAATCATTAATTATCACCAACAACCTGGGTAGGTAAGAGCCCAGTACACACAGAGGCAATTCATATATACCAATTAGTAAACTAGCAATATCTATCAGAGAAGTGAAGAGTTTACTACTGAAGAGAGATTCCAAATTCCCCATGGAAAGCCTATATGTAGCACATCATGTGAGGCAGTCCACACCCACATTGTGAGACTCTCATATCAGCCTTTCCAACTCACTGTTTCTCTAGCTAGAATAGCTTCCTATTAGTTCATAATTTTATTACTACTAGCATTGACCTTTCTGAATTGTTTTCACTTGACTCTCTGTGATAAAGGTAGAAGATAAACACCTGCCAGGACCTCTCTCACTAGAGACTTTTTCTTATTTTTGGAGGTCTGGATTTCCCTAAGTCAGAGTCAATTATGTCTAGGTTATATTTAAGTATTTTATTATGTCAATGTTTGTGACAAGTTATCTAGAAATTCCTTGAACACAAACATGGCTTTCCATATTCAAATCTTAGTGAAGCACACTTCTTTTTTATTTACAGGATTAATATTTCAGAGAAGTGAAAGAATTAAAAAAAATGGTCAGAATAATTAGAAGATATTTCTCTCCAACCTTTAATATTGTGCTTTGTTTGCTTCTTTTAATACATACCTTTACAGTGCTGCATCACTGAAATAAATTCTGAATATGTTTACATTCTTTGCATGTTGATTAAAGCTCAGTTCATGTTGGTATAGAGTGACTATTATTTCCTTAAGGAAAATAGTGGACAGGACAAAGATACTCTTATCCTTATATAAATTCTATTCAATATGTATCTCTCTCTCTCTCTCTCTCTCTCTCTCTCTCTCTCTATATATATATATATACAATATATATCCATATATGTAATATATATATATATCCTAGTTTTAATTGCTTTCAAATAAAGATTTTGAATAAGCTTATTTAAATCTTAAAAGCAATAATACAAAACAATTAATGCATTTGTGTGCATGTGATCTTTTGTTGGGATCCTGCTTTAAAGTCAGTCACTGCTGGAGCAGTCAAAGCTGATTAATTACTGAGTCCAGGAGGTCACAGGGCATTGAGGTGACTAAGACCCCGGGATATTTTTGGGATAGCTTCAATAATATAATGAATACAATTTTCATATTTTTTCCCATAACTTGTAAATAAAATTACGAAGAAATTAGCCTCTGGTATTCTCAAACATATGAAAGCATATTTGATTTTAATTTGATAACCCAGAAATGCTTCCAAAATGCTTCATAGCCACCCCACAAAGTAGAGCATTTTCTTGATCTATGAAAAAATACTAAGTTTTCCCATGGATAAAAATAATATGAGTAATATCCATATAGTAACCATTTAGAATGGACATTCCTGAAGGAGGCCTATTCATTTTTCATTCTTACATTTGCCTCAGCCAATGACCATTTCATCCTCAACTCCATATTTGCATTACCATTAATAAGCATATTATTAATTGATTTGAACATATATAGAACAGTAGTTCAACTGTTTAAAGTATTACTTTGCTAATTTTGAAGTGGTTATATATTCAAGATCATGAAAAAAGTACCTATGCTTTTAGCCTACATACCACTGAGTCAGACTTCATTGCATACTGCTTTGGCAATTGAATGAAAATTATGGATCCTCTCTTGTGAATATATGTGCATTTTCTCCTTGGGGAAAAAATAAGTAGCAATACACATACACATTCTATCACGTAAACCCATACATATACCATCTACATGAAGTATCTTGGTAATTCCTGACCCCCTAAGATCCAACCTTAGACCCAAGTTTTACAACCTCTCATATAGGGAGACATTTATGTTTCTATTTCTTTTAGCAGAAAGCTAGACATCTAGTTTTTTAAAAGAAATAGCAATCTGTTGTAATTTGTGTTCTCCAGAAGCTAACAATGATGTTTGGGTGTAAGATGCTCATTAGGTGTTTATTGCATAAAGAGTATGGAAGCAGGATCAAACGGAAGTCGAACTGTGATGCGTAATCAATCAAGCCTTGGGCAACCACGAAAAGACCTCTGGAGTGAATATTACCTGCCAGGGAGGTCCTGAGACAGACCAAAATGGCTGGGACATTATGCCTCTGTCTCTTTCAATTGCTGTATGCAAGTTGCCCTGAGAAGTACATAACGTCAAGTGAAGTGAATTATCCTGAGGAGCTGACACCTAGCTACTGTCTTCTCATCACACTCCCCACTTTCGGACAACAACTACTTTCTTGAAGAGGGATATGGCCAGTTTACTCTTTGTGCCATTGAGATCCATTTTTCTCCGTACATTGAACAGCTGATTCTTCAGGATTCTAGTGATCCTCTTTTCCTAAGGGAAAACAGGAAAGTTACAGAAAGCACTATTATACCTGTGACTAGAGTTGTTCTCAGTGCTTCAACGGACACTTACCTTTTCCCTCCTCTACACTATTCTAGGTCATTCCCACAGTCAGCCACGACCTTTTCAGTTCCTTATCCCCAAGGGATTTAAATCCCTGTCCGCCACATCTTTCCCAGCCTGAAATGGTTACACCTCTTTATTTATAATCAAAACTGGACGTAGACATACCAAGAGGCAGCCAAATGAATCAGCTGGGTTTCACATGTATTCCTGTTTTCCTCTACTGTGAATTACAGTCCTGCTTCCTCCTGATTATCAAGATCAATTACTCTTGCTATGAAATGTTTCTTATTTTTGTGTGCTAGTTTTTTGATACAAAATGCTCAGGTGACAGCTATAACTCATAATTTAAGGTAACACTTATGATAACCTCTAGAAAAATTGTTCTCCCAGTAGGGAATTGGAATTTCTAGCATTATGGAAAGTGGGGTTTCAGGGATGGGAAGCATAACATTCCCAAATGGCTCATTTGAGAATTATGGACTGTAGGACACTATTTCCTACACCTGTTGCTTCCAGGATCAATATATTCTCTCTATTGGGGAAACAATGACATACAAAGGTCTTTAATATAGTGTGCAGTGTCATACCACTCTTGTAAAGTACTACCTCTAAGCTGGTAGTTCAGCTGTGACTCCAATAAGCTATTTCAGTCTTCTGTCAGGTCAGCTGATTTGGGGTGATGCAGTGTGTGATGGCATATGACCACTGGATCTCACCATCATGGATTCTCTCACATATCTCCTTTGCTTCAAAATACCTGCCTGATCTGAAGCAATATGATTTGGAATCTCATGCTAATGGATCAAATATCTAATAAACCCTCAGATATTAGTGCTATCTAAAAACCCTAAAGACTCATGAGCAATTGTATCTACTCCTAGGAAAGAAAACCTCTGGCTCTTCCAGAGCTGATAAAGACCTATGTAATCAACTTGGCACCAAGTGATCAGTCACATCAAGGAAAAGTTCTGTAATAGAGGTTCAACGTTGGCTCTGTGGCTAGTAGGTTAGACATTTGACAGCATCAGTAGCTAAATCAGCTTCAGTAATAGCGGTCCATGCTGTTAGGCCAGTGCACAGCCCAATCTCTACCACTGTTCAATTGGTTCCTTTTTCCATTGTGCTGTCACCTGACTGCCCACTGATAGTGTGGCTGAAATCACTCAGCCAGGTGATTGTGTTTACAGAGATATTTAGTGCCTCCTTCATGGTAGAGGCATGCTCTCTGATGGGCATTGCCATATGATACAAAGATCTTTATACTTTATGCTCGTGTCCATATGTCTATCCATATGATAATTTTCTATACTTCCTTGTCTATGACCTTCAAGTCTTTTTTGCTTAGCTCCCTGACCAGCCAGACAAGCTATTTGCCTTTCCATGAGCATACTCTAAACTTGGGCCAGTTCTCTTTCCTCATAAGGTAGACAAACAGATGCACTGCTCTTTGGGAAGCTTTTTCCTCACCACTGTCTTTCAAGGCCATTCTAATTGTGGATATATTTTTTTCAGCTAGCATGCATATGAAGAAAGATGATTTATTCGTAAAATAAACTCAGGCTTTTTCTTCCTCCAGGTAGATACATGGGATCCCCCATAAGTTATAGGCATAGGTTGATGAAGGGTATTAGTAAAAGAGTAGTGAGTCCCATGGGGGTCTGGGCTGCCTGCTCATATAGTTTGCTGGGAATCCTCTGGTCCTATTCATGCTCAATCTCAGATGTATCAATTCTATCTTACAGTGGTTTGTTGCCCAGCTACAAAATCTTATGATTTGGTGAGTCTAAGAGGAATCAGTTCATGATGGATAGTTCTGGGCACATGGCAGTACATGACTCAAAATGAGGTTAGAGATGAAACTGGCTGCCAAGTCATACAGAGTGTCGTAAGTCATGGAAAAGTATTTAATATCTTGGAAATTTGACTAGGTAACTAAAAGAATGGATCCCTTTGTGGTGGCGCAGTACGAAAGTGATATTAAAAAACAACCAAATAGAACAGTAGCTAGATCTAGTCACCACAGGAAAGTGAATGCATAGACAACATTGAGAATGAAAGATACCATGAAACAGAAGGCTTGTGACACAAGAAGGAGATAGAGTTAGTAGTCAGTCCCTAAACCTACCCTGTGTCCTTTAATATTTGTAGTTCCAATTCTAATTGACATGTGCTTTTATCAGGATAAATGTAGGCTTTCCTGCTCTAATGTGAATAAATGTTTAAAGATGTGCAAGTCCACGGGCTTCCCTGGTGGCACAGTGGTTGAGAGTCCGCCTGCCGATGCAGGGGACGCGGGTTCGTGACCCGGTCCGGGAAGATCCCACGTGCCGCGGAGCGGCTGGGCCCGTGAGCCATGGCCCCTGGGCCTGCGCGTCCGGAGCCTGTGCTCCGCAACGGGAGAGGCCACAACAGTGAGAGGCCTGCGTATCACACACACACACATACACACACACACACACAAAAGATGTACAAGTACAATCCAGGAGGGAGAATTCCAACATTTAGACAGCTAGTGCAGAGAGGAGGGATCAGCAGGAAAGACTGAAAATAAACAGTCATAGAGATAAAAATGTGTTATAAAAGCCAAGAGAAAAAAATTTTCTTAAAATAAAAAAAGATTTAAATTAAAGGTATACTTTCTTAAAGCATTCAAACGAGAGTGTGGAGGGAGTCTAAAAAGTTTAACATCACCCGGGGAGGGGGAGCTTCTAGAGATGGAAGATACTAAAGAAGACAATTTACACTGTAGCCAGAAAGCTGAACACCTTCAACATCCAACCAGCAAGAAGCGACCATGGATTTTTAAAATGCAGTGAAAAGAAATTTTATATGCATTCTAAAATTAATCTATTGTCTGGTATGAGAGTGGAGTCAATGGAAGAGACAACATCAAATATTTAATCATGAATTCTGTGCCAGGCATTTTTCATAGCATAGAGTGTAAGAGCACAGAATCCAAAGCCAGACTGCTTGGATTCAAAGCCTAGTTCTCTCAGTAACCACTGTGCCATCTTGGGCAATTTAAATATTCTCTCAATTTTCTTAATATAAATTGGGCATAAAAGCAATATTCGCTGCATAGAGTTGTGAGATTTAAATGTGCTCCATAAGTAATTCATAACTGTTATTTCTACATTATGTAATCTTTACAGTAACTCTCTGAGATGAGTAGTATCTCCATTTAATGGTGAGAGGAAAAAAGCTCAGGAAAGCGACTTCTGAAAGATCTACCACTGATATATGACCGAGCAATGATTCAAGTCTAGGTCTTCTTACAAAGCTTGAGTGTTCCCATTCTGATTTGCAGTCTATGAAGGACAGCATTTATCCAAGCCATACAGACACATAACGTGGATACATTATCCATGAGACTTATATGTTAACAGGTCTTTCATCCAAGAAAGGCTACCAAAACCTTCTCTAAAATGCAGTTACAAATAGAGTCAAATAAAATATTTTCTAAGCAACTACTATGTGTACAGCTGCATTAGAGTCTGGGTGAAGATGATACAAGGTGATAATTAAACGTGGTTTAAATTAGGGATTAAATTTCAGGAGTTCAAGGATTAAATTTCAAAGAAAAACTGAAATATGGAGGAGAGATGTTCACTTCAATGATATCATTGTGATAAATTCATTGTAATCCATAGTCTGTCCCAGAGTCCTTCCAAGTTTGGACATAAAACTTTTGTAGCACCTCCACAGTAGTTCGGTTCTCAAGGGCAAACTAGAAGGGCAAACTATTTCCAGGTCCTGGAAATAGAGAAAGCATCCCAATGCTCAAGGAAGACTTCTCTAAAGGATTAAATTTGCACCAAACTGCTGTTTAGCAGTAGAACAAGAATAAGGGAGAGAAAATGTTAGTGTTATGAATTTTATATTATCCTCTAACAATGCCCATTCTTTAACAGCAGGAAGGTACTTTAAAGCTTTACTAAAGAATTGGATGACTAAATAGAATGCATATATTTTTGTCTTGTGTTTATATTTTATATGTCAAGAGATTTTAAGAAAAGCGCTCTTATGATGAAAGAGTTCAGACATAAGCAAATAAATAAACCTTGCTTGCATTTCCATCACAGACATTGAAGAACTTGGAGTGATTCGTGTGGATCTGAAGTGTCCTTGCCTGCCCAAGAGAGACCATGGTTCCCTTTCAGAACAGTTGGAAGATCATTTATGAAGCATTTCTTTTAGAAAGTCAACAATATATGAAACTTAAATAATTATCATTAAGAGAATGCAGAGGAGATGCCACCCTTGTGAAAAGAGGAATGTCAGAAATCTCATCCCTCTAATGACATTTGGTTGAGAATTAAGTACAGAGGGGAGCCCAAGCAAAAAAGTAAATAAATAAATTTTTGAAAATAAAAGTCATTAATTTTTAATAAAATTTTAATGATCTTGCTTGCTAAATGCAAGAACCACAGTAGAAATTTTGACATAATTTTAAAAAATAAGAGCCTGTTATCAAAGTCTTACCAGGTGACCGGCTGTTTCTGTCAGGGCAGTAAAAAGTAGAAGACATAGACATACATTCATATGTTCATGCTTCATCCATCATTATTAAAATCAAACACACACACACACACACACACATACACACGGAGTCCACATTATTTTCATCATGGCGACAAGAATTAAAGAACTATTTAAGTCTGAGTATTTTCACTTTGGGTGCATGGTGTGTGAAAAGAAAGTGGCTCATAATGGACTGAAATGTACTGAATGCTATCCAAAATCCTGTGCATTTCAGATATATTACCTCAATTTTTATACATAAGGAATATGGTAGGTTCTGTAGAGAGACACTGAGGTCAGACTGGTTCCACCTAAAACACGAGATTTAATTAAACATGACATTATTTGAATTTGTGGTAGAGATAAATCCATAAATTAAAGTCTCAGCTGTGGAAAAGCATTCTGAAATGTTTCTCAACTGTTTTTCCATTTTAACTAAATAATAATTTCCTAGAGAAACCAGATTTCCATCAGTGGCCAGAAAGAAGAAAACAAATCATGAAGTATACAAGTATCAAAAGTTTTAAAGCCTGCTTTTGGATTACATCTAAGTAATTATTTTCAGGTTTTTAATAAATTTAAATAGGTAATATGACAAGAACCTATTTTTCAAATGACTTTCCTATTTCATTAGCCCTGCTATTTGTGAAATAAGATAAAGATGAGCTAGATATCATTTAAATTATTTTTTTAAGGAACTGCTTATATTTTCTTCTAATATTCATGGATCCGGTTAAATTAAGTGCTCTCTTTGTTTTTGGAATACAAATTGCTATCTTTGCATCTCCAGGGAAGCATCAATAAGAAACTTTGGCAAAGATATGCTCAGGAAAATTCAAAACACTTAAAGTTGACTGTTAGCCAAATTTAAATCACTATGTAATTAACATTAATTTGAAAAATTGTATGGTGTTAAAATATACCTATATATATGATTTCTCGGACATCCTTAAATGTCACTACTATGTGAAACAAGTAATATTGGTTTCTTTTCTCCTCTGACTTTGTTATATAATGAATGAAAGGGAGCTATAATTTTTGTGCACAATTATGAAATTTCAGTGTCTTTAAAGGTGTTTTTCATATAATAAACCATAGAGGATTTTATTCAATAACATCAGAATGAGTAGTGTGGCAGTTAATAGAAGAAGTCAGTTGATAAGATTCAGAACAGATCAGAACAATCTGAGAGGAAATTAAGAAAACCTTCTCATTTATAATAGAAACATAAAGAATGAAATACTTAGGAATAAACTTAAAGGAGACAAAAGACTTGTACACTAAAAACTATAAAACATTGCTTCAAGAATTAAGGAAGGACTTCCCTGGTGGCACAGTGGTTAAGAATCTGGCTCCCAATGCAGGGGACACGGGTTCGATCCCTGGTCCAGGAAGATCCCACATGCCACAGAGCAACTAAGCCCGTGCACCACAACTACTGAGCCTGTGCTCTAGAGCCTGTGCGCCACAACTACTGAGCTGTGAGCCACAACAAGAGAAGCCACAGCAATGAGAAGCCTACGCACCGCAACGAAGAGTAGCCTCCACCCACTGCAACTAGAGAAAGTCCGCGCACAGCAACAAAGACCCAACGCAGCCAAATATAAATAAATAAATAAAATTTAAAAAAAGAATTAAGGAAGACAAATAGATAGGAAGACATTTTACGTTCATGGATTGGAAAACTTAACATTGTTAAAATAGCCATTCTACCCAAAACATCTACAGGTTCAATGCAATCCCTAGCGAAATCCCAATATGGCGCTGGAAAAACTGTATATCCATATGTAAAAGAATAAAATTAAACCCTTATATAACACTATACAAAAAAAATCAATTCAAAATGGATTAAAGATTTGAATGTAAGACTTGAAATTATAAATTCCTAGCAGAAAAGATGGGTAAAACTTCATGACATTAATCTTCGTAATAATTTATTGGTTATGAAACCAAGAGCACAGACAAGAAAAGCAAAAATAGGCAAGTGGGAGTACATCAAGCTGAAGCATTTCTACATATCAAAGGAAAAATCAACGTAGTAAAAAGACAACATATAGAATGGGAAAATATTTGTAAACCATGTATATGATAAGGAGTTAATCCAAAATATATGAGGAACTCATACAACTTATATAAAAAAAATACAACTTGATTTTTTAAATGGACAAAGGACTTGAATAGACATATCTGCAAAGAAGATATACAAATGGCCAACAGGTACGTGGAAAAGTGTTCAACACCACTAACAATAAGGGAAAAACAAACAAAAAATACAATCAACTTTCACCTCACACCTATTAGGATGACCATTACGAAAAACAAACAAACAAAACACACAAAAAATAACACATGTTGGCAAGAATGTGAGGAAATTGGAACCCTTGTGCACTATTGGTGGGATTGTAAAATGGTGTAGCTGCTATGGAAAATAGTTCCTAAAACAATTTTTTTTAATTGAAGTATAGTTGATTTACAGTGTTGTGTTAGTTTCAGGTGCACAGCAAAGTGGTGAATCACTTTTTCAGATTATTTTCCATTATAGGTTATTACAAGATATTGAATATAGTTGTCTGTGCTATATACAGTAGGTATATTTAATGAGGATATCCAAAATGTAAGATGATATACCAGTGAAAGACATTCTTGGTAGAAATGTAAAGCTTAATCCTGAGTCTAGAACACATATTGGAGCTCTTGCCTCTCATAATATTTACTTGAAATAATCAAATATAGTAACCTAGAGTACATTTCTTCTCATCTTCCAGGAAGTTCTTACTTCCCTCCTCAATCTCCCTCTTCAATAGGAGTAGCTTAGCTTTTATCATTTTATGTGGTAGAGTTCCAAGTAAGGTCCAAGTAAGATTTCCTTTGATGAAGAAAAAAGTCCGTATTTTAAAAAATGACTGAAAATTAGTGGATTCTAGTACCTTCATTTACAGATGAGACATATAAAGTCCAGCTAGGCTTAACGACTCATTGAAGGTCATGTAACTAGTGAGGAAAGGTTGATCCTTGACTCAGAATCTCCACTCTTGCCAATATTCTCTCTCTATGTATGTGATTTTATCTCTATGAATCAAAGTAGGACAAAACAATTGGAAAGTCATTATTAAGATAATATAAGACATTATAACAGGTAGTAAGAATGAAAAGTAAGACCCATATCCTTTCTCAAGGAGTTCCCATCAATATAATCTAATTGAGTTTGCTTAGTGTTTTGAAAAAGATATGAATGCACAATTACTTACAAAATAGTATGAACTGTTTATAGTATGTTTTCTGAAGCATATATAAAGTGATCCGGGAATAAGGGTCAGAGATAATTATTTCTACCAGAAAAGGGATATTCAGGAAATTTTTCAAAGAAGAGCTAACATTTGAAAAGAAAACAGATGTTTAACAGGAAGATTAGGACAGAAGCCCATTCCATGCAAAAGAAACATGAACAAACATATGTACTATTCTCATCACTACATTATGGTGTCTACCAGGGGCTAGGAACTCTATTGTTGCTTTGAATTCTCACAGCCACCCAGTAAAGTAAATGTTATTTTTCCTCTGTCCATAAGTGAACAAACTGAAGTTCAGATAGGGTTAAGGGAGAGAAAATCTACTCCGAATGATACATAGAAGATCCAATTTGGATACAAGATACCCCAGAAAAGTTTGCTTTTTTTTTTCCTAGCTGTATTTCCTAGATCTACGTTCATATATAGAGACAGCAGCTTTTTTTTTTTTTTCTAGTACATGACAGGCAAAGTCATGACAGAGGAAATCACTAAGTATACAGAGAAAGCTAATGAGCAGAAGTGCTATCAAAGCTGTTGCACTCATGTCTGCATACTCTTCCGAGGTCCATTACTCCTCCAGGACAGAGCTGGGCATTGCTTCTCATCGCCTCCCTATCATTAATTTTGAACCAGGAGGAACAGGAAAAAGAAGACTTCCAGCAAAAATAAGCAGAAGGGAGAAATTGAACAGAAATTATTTATATAAGTTAGAATAATTCTAAGAACTTCTATAACTATTGGCAGTGGTGCAATTAAAAAGAAACAGGAAAAAAGAGATTACAGATTTATCTATCAATATACACAATTTTGCTATACTGGAAGTTGGAAAGTTAACTTCTAAAATGTAAGATTAACTGCAGAGTCTACTATGGGCTAGGAATTCTATTGTTGCTTTAAATTCTCACACACCCTGTAAAGTAAATGTTGTTTTTCCTTGATCTGTAAATGAACAAACTGAAGCTCAGATGGGGTTAAAGGAGAAAAAGAGTTATGTGTTTATTCATCCAACATACAGTTTTGAGTACTTACGAGTTCCATGCATCAGTGTAGTTTCTGGGGATAAAATTGTGAACAAAACACACAAGCAAGCATGTGAGGGTATGTGTGTGGTGGTGGTGGTGGAGAATACAATAAATGAAATAAGTATGCAAAATTTAGTATTTAGGTGATGTTAGGAGCTGTGAAAAAGAAATGCATAAGAAAATAGGAAGTATCAGAATGTTTAGGGTAGAAATGATTTTAAGATTTTGAGTAAGGGAATGAAGGAGGATGTGAGAGAAAGAGTAAGAAGAGAGAAAACTAAAAGGTAATGGAGGGCTTCCCTGGTGGCGCAGTGGTTAAGAACCTGCGTGCCAATGCAGGGGACACGGGTTCGAGCCCTAGTCGGGGAAGATCCCACATGTCGCAGAGCAACTAAGCCGGTGCGCCACAACTACTGAGCCTGCGCTCTAGAGCCCATGAGCCACGACTACTGAAGCCCGCACACCTAGAGCTGGTGCTCCACAAGAGAAGTCACCACAATGAGAAGCCCGCGCACCGCAACGAAGAGTAGCCCCTGCTCGCCACAACTAGAGAAAGCGTGCGCACAGCAACGAAGACCCAATGCAACCAAAAATAATTAATTAATTTTAAAAAATCATATTAAAAAAAAGGTAATGGAATCAGTTCATGTAGTGTTCTTTAGGCCATTATGCCATTATAGTGATTTTATTCCTCAAATAAAATTAATTGATTGTGAGTGAAAATTATATTTTTTTCAATAAAAGCATATTTATTCTGGCCAGGAAAAAAACATAGATGATGATAGATATAGAGACATAGACAGTGGCATAAGAAAGTAAATCACAATCTTAACACGTTAGATGTGCATGATAATAGCAGAAAATTTCACCCTTTTTTTTTTTTTCTTGCGGTACGCGTGCCTCTCACTGTTGTGGCCTCTCCCGTTGCGGAGCACAGGCTCCGGACGCGCAGGCTCAGCGGCCATGGCTCACGGGCCCAGCCGCTCCGCGGCACGCGGGATCCTCCCGGACCGGGGCACAAACCCGCGTCCCCTGCATCGGCAGGCGGACTCTCAACCACTGCGCCACCAGGGAAGCCCTCGCCCATTTTTAAAAGGATTTCAATCAAAGAAATAGCAAACTCGTAATTTGGAAAAATCATGATTCAAAATTGAGATGATGTACTCAGTCTAACATGGTAAATTTATAGGAAAATTGCTTCAGATAAGAATGCAGACAATTGTGTGTAGCAATGTATGTTTGCCTTTTTTAGAGCTTCCTGTTGGGGTCCAAAGAATTAATCTGACATATATCAGATAAAAAACGGTAGCACATGGAGACATGCCCAGCTGCTACAGACTCTCACGTTAATGTAATGAGTCTATAGTTAATGAAATGTCCCCAGTTTCCCAAGTAAAGGCAGCACAATCTTTAGGCTGCATTCACAGAGGAAGAATGTGCAGAATGTAGGATGCAACACTTCTGCTTAACTCTGCACTGATCACTGGAGGACTGCGTCTCAGAATGAGAGATCACTCCTCAGTTTCAAATCAAGATGGAGTTCATATAGAGCACCCAACATAGCTGGGGAAATAACTACTCTGTAATGTGAGGCCTGACTAAAGGAATTGAAGATTAAGAAAACAGAACAAGTGATATGTTTAATTATCTAAAAAGCTGTCCTGAAAGAGTGAAAAAAAAAAACCCAACAAAACCTTATTTTGATTGGCCCTAGAAGAATTTAGGCTAATCCAATGTAAATAATAAAGAAGCAGATTTTTGCCTTAATATAAGGAAAATCTTTATAATCACTGGAGTTATCCAGTAATGAAGTAGGGTAGCGAAGGTATTGATTACCTAGTAACTGAAGATATTAGATCTCGATAAACATTTGGAAGAAATATTGTTAGGCAGGGTTTCTCAAACTAATATGCACATGCATCACCTGCGAATTTTGTTTAAATGAAGATTTTGGAAAAGTAGGGGTGTGATTTTACATTCCTAACAAGCTTCTAGGTGACACCCATGCTTCTGGTCAGCTGCTCACACTTCGAGTAGCAAACATGTAGAGCAATTAAATACACTTCTTTTGTAGCTTGAAATAGGTGATCTAAATTTTTTTTCAGTCCTGAAACATTATTAGGCATTGCTGAACATGCTATAAACAAAGCTGCTGTCTGGTTAGGAATTCTCTCCTTCACCCTGACAAAAGCAGAAAATCTTTTGAGGAATCAACCAGAGTAAGTGAATCACTTTGTCTAAAGAGGAGGAAATCCCGAGCGCACTGTGTGTTAACACACATGCTACATAATTTCTGCCTCCTATATTGACGTTTATGACCAAAAAAAAAAGGTTAAGATAGGTCTTTTTCCTGCAATCTTTTAGTGATATTCTTTCATTTTTTGTTACTCCTCCGTTGTCTTCCTTAATATTGTTGGAAGTAAAACATTTTACTGAGATATTTGCATTAGAGACATGCTGAATGTGTATATGGATTTTGGCAAATTTCAGGTGGCAGCTGAAATGCTCAAATACTTTTAACATCCAAAGTCTTTAGTTGGAATTTTTTTTCCTTTTATGGTCCAGCTGTAATAAAGACCAATTAAAGCTTTGGCCACTTGGCTGTGGATGGCTAATGACTTATATAAATCTTCTAAACAAGACTGTCTGAGCACAATCCCTTCCTTTAAACATAGAAGATTCTGAACATTACTTAGTTTGACCATAATTAAATCTTTCAGTTCCCTCAAGGCAGTGAGTGTTTTTCCTCTATGTGATTAATTTGGGTTATTTATTTTTAACTTCACATAAGGAACATCAAGGAATAAAAGAGTAAACACTTCAAAATAGTGTTCAAAACCTGTCATAGAATAGACATAACAACCAATTATTCTTCCTTTCTCTGTTCTAAGGCTTCAAACAATAGTGGGGAAAATGTTATTATTTCCATAGTATGATTTTCAAATATGAATGATGTTATCCAAGCTAAGAATTCCAGTTATCTTCAAAGAAAAAATCTGTACCATCATTTCCAGAAAACTAAAAAGAAAAGTTCCAAAAAATCTAAGAAAGGTTCTAGTTCTGACAGAGGTTTCCAGACTACTAACTAATAGCAAAAATATAAGGTACATTAATTGGCTTCCTCTCAATTACATACAAATCATGATAAATTGGAGTAAGGAACTAAGCTTCAGGCTTTGTGTTTAGGCTAGTGTAACCATTCTGTTTTTAGAATGATAAAAAGGGTACTTGGGAGAATTCAGGTGACTGTTAAACTTGATTCATTTTGTTGGTGGAAAATAAAACTATATTTCCTCTGGGTTCAGCTGTCAATCAATGAAAATACAATCCTTATAAATAAATAGGGTTACATTATGTCATTTATTCTTTGCCTGCTTCAGAAGGAGACTGTCACAAAACCATTGTGGAAGATCAGTTGTGGTGCAGGCTTGTGAATCAGAAGCACACAATAGTCTCTTTCAAACAGATTCTGAATCAAGAGAGATTTAACCATTTAGGGCTGGGAAAATATTTCTTACAGAAACAAATGGGCAAAAGATATTTTGAAAAATAAATAAAACAATCTTTCTATCATAAATTATATTTATTTAAACACTAAAATATATAATTATGTATTTATATATTATATAATGTATACATTTATACCCATATACCTATGTGTACACACATGTGTATATGTATATGTACTGCACATATATATATATACCTACATATTAGCATGCATACTCCTGGTGTGTTTATATGTATACAGGTATATGTGTATATATATATATCACCATGTGTGTTCATACATATTTACATATATATGTGTGTGTGTGTGTGGCTACAGCAGACATTTTAATTTTAAATTTTTAACTAAAAATTTCAAAAAGCACAATGTAACTATCAGGCAAACATCAAGTACCATATGCCACCAGAATTACTCAGGGACAGCACAACTCATGTTTTAAAATTATTTGTGCTGGGATCAAAGATAACAATGGCACACTGAAAAATCAATTTTATTCTAAAGAGTCTCTACTTTAAAAGAAAATGTTATCTAGAAAATATTTCAGATTCAGCATTAGCTTGTAATTAATTCACTTTACTGAAGATAACATCCATTGTACAGTCTGGTTAATCTCTGTTTCTACTGCTTAAGACCAACTAAAGAGGAAAAACTGTTATTAAAAGGGTGATACCCAGGAAGCAGCATGGCTTACTTGGAATTATCCCTAATGCTCAATGCTAACAGCAAATCCTCCTTTGACCCAGCCCTTGAAGACCATTATACATTACTTGATTTGGCATTGGTACCAAATACAAGTTGAAGATCTATACTGAAGATCTTCAGAAATATGAATTTTAGAATTTTATATAGGGTAAAAAATATAGGCTGATTCCAATTTCATATGACTCATTTCTGTTATTTTTTAATTCTCCCCTTAAAATATACAGAGTTGTCGCAAAAGAGTTCAATGACATCAGAGTACATGGTTTGTTGACTACATAGGCTTTTGCAATTTTTATGCTGTCAAATCCACTTATTTTTCTTTTATGAGGTTAGTGTCTCTCTTTGGAATACCCTCTTTGCCTCAAGACTACACTGTTATATACATTATTTTATAAGATGGTTTTAATTTTAGATATTTGATTAACGCACTATGTTTGCATTTTTTCATGTAAATGAAATAGTTTAATTCTAATTGCATTTAATGTAATTATCATTTATTGCAGTTAATTCTCATTCATTATTCTCAGGCACAGAGTTTAAGCTCCTTTTCCTGTCAACTCTCAGTTTTAATCCTTATGATCTTTTTATGCATTTGGATTTAGTATTTAGATTATCTTCATGTTTTTAAGAAATGTATATTTTGGAAACTCTAGCTTTGGGTAGTGTTTGTTTGTTTGTTTGCTTGTTTTCTTCTGTCCAGCACTCATTCCATCTCTCTCTGGTAAAAGCTTCTTCAGCCCATTGACTTTCTTCTATGTATCCACCTTCCCTGCCCTAACTCACTATTGCATTCGGTTGTGTTGCTTCTCTCAAAGACTCTAGCCATCTCTTCACTTAGATATAGATGTGTCATAGGCCACACAATCTTTAATTTAGAAATTTGAGCTTTTATGGATAAAATTAGATTGGAAACTGAGAGATCAGATCCATTGCACTTGGCGCACTTTGAAGATGCTCTCATTAGTTACGTCGTTCTAGATTTCTGATCCTGTTCCAATATCATATCTCTCTGATGCCAGGATCTTCAGTTTGTCCTTTATTGTTGGGCTAACCTCACTTAATTTCCTTCCAAGAAACCTCCTTTTTCCAAGTAATTAGTCCTTTTTTTTTTTTGTCCTGCAATGAAATAATTCTCATAGGCATGTAAGGTATAAACTCTTCATGGATTGGTGATCATGTTTTTAGTTCTGTTTCAGCTGTGATTTTTTTCACATTGTGACCAAGATTCCTATTTATGCCCTAACAACTGTTTACATATGAACGTTTAGTCATATGCCCTCACATGTACAGTCATATGACTGTTTTAGTCAATAGAATTCAAGTATCACTAGTACGTGCTATAGAGAAATGTACTTAAAGTGAAGTTATTATGGGCTAAATTGCATCCCCCCAAAATTTGTATTTTGAAGTCCTTAGCCCTAGTATCTCAAAATGTAACCGTATTTGAAAATAGGTCTTTAAAGAGGTAATTAAGATAAAATGAGGTCTTTAGGCTAGGCCCTAAATAAATATGACTAGTGTCCTTATAAGAAGGGATTAGAACACAAAAAAAGCATCTGAAGGCAAAGGAAAAAAGATAGCCATCTACAGGCCAAGAAGAGAGACCTTAGAATGAAATCAACCCTGCCAACACTTTGATCTTGGACTTTTAACCTCTACAACTGTGAGAAAATAAATTTCTGTTGTTTAAGCCACCCAGTCTGTGGTACTTTGTTATGAAAGCCCTAGAACACTAATACAGCAGGGGTGTGTCCTTCTTTGTGACTTTAATTCCAGTTTGCCGAAATGTGGAAGCCACGACTAGAGCTTGCATTGCCCTCTTGAAGCAAAAGGTGGTAGCTGCATATAAGATGTGCAAGGAAGAAGAATGATGGTAAATTGTGTAATGATTAATGTAATGGGCAGCAGAAACTTAAAAAGCTCTTTGATTCTGGCTAATTTTTCGTGGTATCCCCAGGACGGACATGGTTGGTCAGTCTATTACACTTTTACTTGAAAGTCCATAGTCTGGTGAACGTAAGTCCTATTTCAAATGAAAAATGTGCCACTGTGGTACACCAGCCAGTGTAGGGTGGTACACCAGCCAGTGAAGGGTGTTACAGGAGTTGCGTGAGTAATGGAGTTGCCTCAGGACCATTGCATACTGGGTATAGTAGGACCCCAAACCCACGCCATAGTTAATTTTTCAATTCCAGTGTGAACAGTTGGAACACATATACCTAGCAATTAGCAGAAACCCCTCTTTGGTTACCTGACCTGTGGAGTAAGGGTTACTATGGTAGAAAAGGATGTATGGAAGCCCTTAGATTTGTCTCTAACAAAATAGCAACCCAAAAGCAATGCTGCCTTCCTAGAAAGATTAGGAGATTAATTTCACCATCAGTAACTTGAATTATGCAGGGTTGGTGATTCCAATCACATTCCAATTCCACTTCTTTTCTTGCGCCAAAGACAAATGGATCTTGGAGGAAGTGAGTGAGTTATTTTAAACTTAATTGGGTGATGACTTCAATTTCAGCTGCTGCTCCAGATGTCATTTCTTTTCTGGAGCAAATCAACACATCCTAGCACCTGATATTCAAGTATTGATCTGGTGAATGCTTTTTTTCTCTGCCTGTGAGTAGGGACACCAGAGACAGTTTGCATAGAGCTAGCAGATCCAATACCATAGCTTCATTCTCTTACCCAGAGCTGTACCAGTTATACCATAAAATAAGCCATGGGGGCATTGATCCCTTCTCTATTCCATATGTCATGTGTATTCATCATATTGATGATGTCATGTAGATTGTAGTGGGTGAGCCAGAAGTAATAACAAGGCTAAATACCTTTATAAGATGTGTACTTAAAAGTAGGAAATAAATATAGAGAAATTCAATAGCCTTTCACATCCATAAAGTTTCTAAATATATATATGCCCACATATATATAATTATATGTTTATTATATTATAAATATATCTCTTCTAAGGTGAAGGGCAGCACAATACTTAGTGAACCTCTTTGAATTTGGAGGACTATACACCCTTATTGGGCATGCTATTACAGCCCATTTACCAAGAAACCCAAAAAGCTGCCACTTCTAAGTGGGACTCCAAGCAAGAAAAGTCTTATTAATGGGTCTTGGCTTCTGGACAAGCTATTATGATACAGGGGCCATATGGACTCTGGAGATGATGATAATTTTTGAAGTCTATATATTGAATAGGAATGCTGTCTGGAGCCTTTGGTGGGCCCCTATGTGGTGATCATAACACAGGGCTTTAGGATGTGGAGCAATGCTATTCCACCCTCCCTATATAACTATACTATAGAGAAGCAGTTTCTGACTTACATGGTCTTAGGAAAGGTGGAAAGCTTTCTATGGTCTATTAAATTATCATGTGACCTGACCTCCCTACCCAGGTAACCTGATGCCCAAGGTGTAATGTGGGGCATGCCCAGCAACACTCCATCTAGTGGGAGTGGAATATTTCAGATCAGGCTCAAGCAGATCTTAAATGCACTAGCAACTGGATTCACTTCTGTGGCTGCTGTTCCTGCTATATCTTCTTTTGTAATTCTATAACACCTATATTTCTTCCCTATTTTCAGCTGTAGCTATTGCTCGTTATAACTCGTTATAACTGTTTAGAGCACTTACACAAAGCTTGTGAGAGAATTACAAAGGAAGCCAAAGGCACCCACTTTGCATTTATAAAGACCTATACAATTAAAAAGATAAGAATATACAAATACATGCATTTTCCTTTACACGGAACTGGTGTTTCAAAATAGTCAATATATTTTTATTGTTCTGTTTTCAGCAAAACACTCACAAAAAATAGCAGTCATCCTTTCTTGCAGTGTCTATTTTTCCCACCAGCTTCCAAAATTTTCTAGGTCTACATTATTTAGTAAAGACAAGCGTAATATGAATCAAGTCTTACGTTATAAAAACATGCCTACACACACATCCAGTACATGTCCAAGCATAATAGAGCTTGAAATACAAAATATGACAGATTATAACTCAGGACATATAATCTATCCGTAAAAACAAAAACTATTATTCTATCCGTTATGTGAAAATACGATATCTAACATTTTTGTTCAAGATGGAAAATCTATAAACAAAGATAAGCAGTGTGCACCATCTTGTGGATGAATTTTCCATGAACACAGCAGGTTGCCCCTCCATCCCCCCACATTTTGAACAAAGGATCAGGCTGTCTCTACTGAGAAGTAACCTATATCCTGGACCTTACCATCTACTTCTCACCCAAATGTAAGCTTGCAGGCCCCAGTTTTTCAGAGTTCCCCTCTCTAGTTATAATGTAGCCAATATGATAAAGCTGTCTGGGATAGAGGAGATGGTTCAGGCATTTTCTTCAGAGCAATCAAGGCTGGGTTACTAAGATACTGGAGCGCAGCCCAGGCATCAAGAACTTCAGACCCATGTTATAAAGTGATTCAATGCAGGTATAGGTTTGATTACAATTTGGAATCAAAGATGTTGACATCAGAGTCTGAAGTAATGTTCTGGGATAACAGAAGTATGAGGTAAAGAAAGTTGGGGGTCAGAATTTTGCAATCACATAAATCTCCCAAACACATGAATTGTTTTTAAAATGAGTACAAGAAGCTCAAATTAAATAGTGTAGCTTAAAAACTCCAAAAGTATAGGCTTCCCTTGGTGTAAAGAGAATGCTTAGGACTACTACTTAATCTTCTGTATTTAATACTTTCTCCTCATAAAATTAGCTCATTTCATCTAACAATTAATCCTTCAATTTAGATACTATTTTCATTATTCCGACTCTACCAGCAAGGAAATTAAGGCATAGAAAGTCCACCTAACTTGCAAAGATTACAAACCTAATAATAAAGGCTTGGAATCTGGATTCAAATGCAAAAATGCCAGCTCCATAGTAGGTGCACTTAACCACTCTGCTAATTCATGTGTAGCTATGTTTTAATGATTTCAGTGGTTTAGGATCAATAATACTTTTGCCTTTTCTGTTAGATAGTACAAGGCTGAAAAAAGGTTCCTGTAAGATGAAAGGAGTAATAAATGGTGAAAAATAGAGAACTTAGAAGCAAAAGAGATAGATGGAAGGGAAGTGCTCCCCAAAATCTGATACAGTCAAGAGTTTAAAGGATATGTGATTGACCCCTGTTTCTTAATAGAGAAATATTATGCTAACATATAGACTTGTGCAGATCTGTATTGAAGTCATATGTATATTCAAATAGTTTGACTTCTTAGACATCTAACAATTCTTTTAAAAAATATATTTTTATTGTGTTAAAATACACATGACATAAACGTACTGACTCTTGGAAACCATTTTTCTCATTTGCAAGGTGAAAACAAAACTATCTACCTTGCTTAATTAAAAGCTGGATAAGATGCATGGTAAATTCAGTGTTTGCAATAAATGATAATTCTTTTCTACTTTTCAAGAATGTTTTAATGGAAATCACTATACAAACAAATATAACAAGCTGTCTCAACATGAGCTCGTATTTTTATTCACACTCAAAGAAGATGCTAAAACAGACATAAAGGAAAATACGCAAAGCTCTCACATGTCTTTCTAAATTCCACTGTTTTAAAGTACAGGGACTGGTAGATGAGAAAATGTTTACTTGAACGTCAATTTGGACTGCAAAGAAACAGAGGTAATAATCACTTTGACTCAGGCAGTGATAGGAAGATCAAGCCCTCTATACAAATGAGGACACTGAAACCCAGCAAATCTGAAGGAATTGCCTGGTGTCTCACAGCTAGTTAGCTATAAAGGCAGGATTTGAGTAGCAGTATCTGGGATACACGTGGTGTGATTTTTTTAAACTAAATACTCAAACTATATACCAGATGATAACTTCTTTGCAGTAAAAGCTATAGTTAAAAAAAAAAAAAAAAAGTAGAGGGCTAACAAATAAGTACACTAAATTTATAAACCAGGAATAAAACAAAACTCAAACTTTTTCACATGTGGAAATATTTTGAGTGGAGAATTAGCTGCATAAACTCCATGGATACTCCTCTGCTTCATGTTGTCACATAATTAAGGTCATTTTTATTCATGAATGTCCTTTACATGACTAACACTCTTATATAGACACATAATAATAACAATAACAGTAATAATAATAGAGTTATTCCCAAAAATATAACCAAATACACAAATAAGCAAAGACAATCTGCCTCCATACATTTACTCACCAAAAAAAAAAAAAAAAAAAAAGAGAGAGAGAGAGAGAGACAGAGACACAGGGAGAGACAATTGTGAATTTTAGAGAATTATTCACAATTCCAAAAATGTTCCATGTGTATCTTACCTGAGTCCTTGGTACACACTGTTTCCATTGCTACTCGTCCTTGTTTGAATGAGTGGTTAACAATGCAGTTTTCCTATCTGATCTATCACTGATGCTTAAAAGTTACTTCCTCTGTATAGCTTTCCTCACTCTTAACCCCCAATAAACACCTGAATTTCAGGAACCTTACCAATTAATCTTGTCTCCCTACAGCTACTAGTTAGCACCATGCCTAGAACCTAGTAAATAACAAAAATCTTTTCTAATTGAAAAGTACTTTATATAAATCGAGCTACATATTGTCAATAAAATAGTTTTAGGGTGAAATTGAATATGTTAGTGTTTGTTTCACTGATAGTCAATTTTATGATTATTAAACTGATACAAAAGGTTTCATGTCACTCTAAAACAGAGCTATCATGAAATACGAACTATTATTAAAGAACTAGACTCAGACATGTAATTAGATTCAAAATAGCAGTACCAAAAGAAACTGGTGAACTAATTTATTTAAGTGTGCAATTCACTACAAACTCATACATATACATATGCATGCATACATATATATATTATATGTATGTGTATATATTTATAATTACATAAAAATTATCTAGAAAATGCACATATATGTTTTATTTACATTGCCTCACTTATCTAGAAAACATTTGCAGCCACATAAATTACCTGAAACAGATATCAAATCCAGAAGGAAAGAAAAATATCTTCTGAAGAGCTATGAGGACTCTACACTAAAATCTATGCACTTTACTTATAGAAGAATTGATTAAGACTCTTCAGGTAAAACCTTTTTAGCCTTTTTCTAGAAATAATTCTAAAACATACGGCCATTTGTTTTCTCAGCCCAGGGAAGATTAAAATGTAGGCAATTATACTGTTAATGGCAAGAAGTGAAAATTGACTGTAGCAGACAGAACAGAACCTTGGGTGTTCCCTGGTGGTCTAGTGGTTAGGATTTGGTGCTTTCACTGCCGTTGGCCAGGGTTCAATCCCTGGTCTGGGAACTGAGATCCCGCAAGCCGAAAAAAGCAAACAAACAAAAACATCTAAAAAACCTTAGTGTGAGAGAAATAGAGAGACAGAGACAGAGACAGAGATAGAGCAGTGACAGTGAGAGAGCTGAGGAATAGAAAAAAGGAAGGCAGAAAGGAAAGGAGGGAGGGAGAAATAGAAGGAAGGATGGAGGAAAGGAAGTGAAAAAGAAAAGAAATATTTAAGGAATCAGCAGAATAAGGTCTTAAATGAAAAGTAAAGCAGTTTGGACCATGTAGAGAATGGCCAATAATGCTGGTGTAGTGGAGGAAAAACTTTTCCTTGCTCCTCCTAGGTTTAGTTTCTGGGGTTCTGTGAATTAAACTGATAACAGACAAATTAACAGGAGAAGAGACATGCACATATATTAATTTTTAATTTTACATGCCCAGGGACATCACAGAAAGAACTGACTACCCAAAGGAGCAGTGAGATTTGAGAGCATATATAACATCTTAAGAGAAAGAAAAGGGGGAAAAAGGCCACTTAAAGGAGAGTAAGTGAAATTTAGGAAAGAGAAATGAATCCTTAGGAGAATAGATGGGAGCTATGACATTTGTGTCCATATCTCTCTGGGTGTGATGCCTTCTTCTCTCCTCTCCTATGATGAGGCAATCTTCCCTGGGAGGGGTGGGAATTTAGGACAACTGAGTTCTTTTTTGGGGAAATGCTGTTTTTAGGTAGATAAGGGAACTTCAGAGAAAGTATCATCTTGCATTTGTTGATAATCAGGTGTCTTCAGCTCAAAATAATTTTTATGCCATTGTGGCAAATTCTGGACCCTTTTATTTGGCAGCTCAGTGATTCCTGTGAACATTGTCAGTTGCTGTAGAATATACTGAAGCTCCTCATGGGTCTATGTCAAGTAATCAAGGGAGAACTTTTATCAATGTGTTTTGCTTAGAAAGATGAAGCATATGGTTATAATTAAAAAGGAACTTTCAAAACCAAAGTGATTAAATGTTTTGGTGATTAAACATTTAAGATGAAATTACAATCTAATAATATTTGGATAACTAATGTAGTGGTTAGCAAACGCACATACGTGTTTTCACCTAATATGTTACTTATTGCTTGTTTGTGTATGAAAGTATTTAGTATAAGTACAATCCTATTATAAGGTTTTCTATAACACACAAAAAAAGCTTTCAAATATTATCTATTTAATGCTATGCGTACTCAACTACAGTAAAAGGAAAAAGGCTGTGTGTGCTTAATATGAGTATATCCATTTATAAAACCAAAAGTTTTCTGGATGACTTACGCAAACTCAGCATGGCTATCAACCTATTGAAACCTTTCCGTAAGTGACATAAATCATAGGTCAAACTCAAAATCCACCAATCTTGCCAGGCAGTGAAGTGAAAGCTAAAGCCAGATGTAATAGCTCCTTTGTCTTGTTTATAAGCCATACTTCGAAGCTTGTTAAAATCCAGGAGCATCTTTGAGAACAAGCAGATGTTTACCTCTTCTGCTAGAAATTGATTGCTCTTATATATTGTCATTTTCTTCAGATACCTTCCTTTTATCCCTGAATAAATTATGGCCTGAAATATTAGCATCAACCTACAGATTCTAAAACTATGCAGAGGAAGTAGGAAGTAGGAAGGAGGAAGTAGGAAGTAAGAATTCTAAAATGGAATTCTGAATTGAAGAGCAATGGACTCTGATAGGAGTATTATTTAGGATATACTTGATTTAAATGACAAGTTCCCCCTTATCAACTTGTGAAAGTACAGTGTTGGCCGCCCTTCATACGTCTGCAATTTTGTGTTTCCTGTTTAACTCCTAAGAGAGCCATTGCTCTCTGAATGTTTCATATTTCTTTCTCAGGAAGAAGAAAATACTTCATAGTCTTCATGCTCAACAAATTCCTTTACTGAATACCCAGAGGACTCGCCTCTTTATTGGAACCTGGACATTCACCTTGTAAGATCACTATATTCATTAATTCATCATGCAAGTAGAATTGTACCATAGTACTTTTTAAATCAAAACAGCAATCAACTAGGAAGGAACTGGGGATAATTCTATCTTAAATATCTAGAAAGATACAGTAACTATTAATTGTCCTTTCATCCCCTGGAATCAAACTGTTACAGTCATTCAGTGAACCTTTTTGAGAATGTCCTTCTGTTAATTTCTGTGTTGAACCCTGGAGTTATAACACTGAACAGGAGAATACTATTCTTACCCTCTCAGAGCTTGCAGTACAAAGGGAACTGAGAAAAAATTAGATGTTACACAAGTCACCAGCCAATTATTAGTAGCTTTGGTGAGCTCTCTAATGAGGAAAAGAAAGTCATACGGATTATATGATAAAGTTTCTGGTTCAGGAGAACCTTACAGAATAAAGTCAAATTTAAGGTAAGACATAAGATGAATTAGTTGGGAAAAGTGTTGCAGACAGAGAAAAAAGCCTATATTCAGGCCCTGGGGTGAGAAAATCTTGAGAGAATTGAAGGACGATATTAAAATTGGAGTAATTTGATCACAGAGAATTAAGTGAGGGACAGCTGTAGCAGAAAAATGGTGAAGACTGGCCTTTAGAAGGAAAGCAATTGGAAACCACAGAGAGGATTTAAGCAGAGAGTCTGGTGTTGAGAGCAGATAGTAGGAGGATGCAGTAGAGGCAGTGAGACAAGTTTGCAGGCTATCCGTTCATCTATAAATGAGATGATGATATCTTAGCCTTTAGGCAATAGCTGAGATACATAAATACATTCAAGACATAATTACAAATATAATTGCTAGGATATGGTCATTGACTAGAGAGGGTGGTCAGAATGTAAAAAAAGAATAATAATATCAAGGACAATTTCCAGGTTTCTAGCTTGAGCAAATGAGTGGATAATGATCATGTTAAAAACAAATTTTTAAAGCTGTGAGAGATATAGACAAATAATTGAATTGCCAAAGCAGACTCGTAAGAATTAAAGATCCTAGAGCAATATTTATTCTAATTTCAAAGATACCACTAATTGAGAGGCGCAGGTGAATCAGAGAAGAGATAGGATATCAGCACTGTTTATAGTTTAAGTCTTGGCAAATTAAGACGTTCTCTGATGCTTATTTAACAAAAGAAGGCTCCGAGTGTGTGTGTGTGTGTGTGTGTGTGTGTGTATGTGGGTGTGTCTCTCAGACTTCCCTGGTGGCACAGTGGTTAAGAATCTGCCTGCCAATGCAGGGCACGTGGGTTCGATCCCTAGTCCGGGAAGATCCCACGTGCCGCGGAGCAACTAAGCCCGTGCGCCACAACTGTTGAGCCTGTGCTCTAGAGCTGGTGAGCCACAACTACTGAGGCTGCATGCTGCAACTGCTGAAGCCTGGGGGCCTAGAGCCCGTGCTCCACAAAAAGAGAAGTACACACACTGCAATGAAGAGTAGCCCCCGCTCGCTGCAACTAGAGAAAGCCCACACGGCAATGAAGACCCAAAGCAGCCAAAAACAAACAAATAAATAAATTTATTTTACAAATATATGCTATCTCACTCTGATATTTAAATAGCATGCATGGCCCAGAGTCCAAGACTTCGTTTTTGTTTGTTTGTATAGCTATAAGCAATCCTAGATGAACCAGATATAGCTTGCTAAAAATATTCCATAGATGTGGACCCTTCTGGTAGTACATAGCATTTGTGTCTTTACCAAGAAATCTTCCATTTGCATATTCAAGAGCAATTGACCAGTTTATTTTTCTTTCTTGATATTCCGCAAAATGAAGGCAATCAGTGGCAGTCCTGCTAATTCTTTCTCACCCTCTGTGCCTAAGAACCTTAGAAAGTGTTTCTGTTTTCCTAAAGAGCATATACTGGAAAAAATGAAGACCTATTTAAACTGTGCCACAGCATTAAAATTTTGTATAATATACTTTCAGGTGCACTGTCATTAATTGCTACAATAGCCCTGTGCAAAATGTAGTATTATCATTTTACAAAAGAGGACTCTGACACCCAGGGAGGTTAAGTAACTTATCCTAAGGAATTAAGTTGTAGAGATGGTTCTTAAATCCATTTCTGACTCCAAATTCGATATTCTTTTCTCTGTACTATACTGCCTCCATGCTTGTTGTAAATGGTACATTTCAAGCCTAACTAAAGAAATATAAATGTAGCATTATATTTATTTGGGGATTGATTTAGATGCATTTGAAAGAAAAATATCTTAAGTGCCTAGTTTTATTTTATTTCAATTGCGTTTCAAGAATCAAGAAGCTGTAACTTATTTGTGCACTGAAGGGCTTATTCACAATTATTTTCAACTTGCATTAAAACGGTGATGCATTTAGAACACATTATATGAATTAGTGAAAAAGATAAGAAAATATATAAATGGAATCTTGTGTGCTAAGGACTATATTATAATGCTTTTTGCTAATTGTGTGATTGCAAATTCATCTCTAAGTTTTCCATCTATCATCATTCCTATAAAGAGGTTTTTGTTTGTTTGTTTTTAATAACAAATAATCTCTATGTACCAATCAGTAAAATCCAAATATGCAGAATTCTACAGTAAAGGTTCTGGTAACCCAATTTCCAGCTTGCGTCCACCATCAACAAGCAATTTCCTGACACAAGGTGAGTGTCTTACAATTCAATTCAACTCTGACATTATCTATCTGGCGATAGAATCAGATTCTTCAGGTTAAGGGCTCAGTCCGACAAGACTGCCTGCTCCCCACACTTCAGAGTCCAGTCACAAGTCCAAGCTGTCACCTGGGCTTCTGACTGACCAGCTACAGATAGGAGATTTTAATAACTGCCTCCTTGGTTTCAATTAATTTGCTAGAGCAGCTCATAGCACTCAGAGAACATTTTGCTTACTAGATTTCCCAGTTTATTATGAAAGGATATAACTCAGGAACAACCAGATGGAAGAGATGCATAGGGCAAGGCATGGGGTGTTGGGGAGGAAAAATTTTCCCTCTACCTTTCTAGGGTCTTTGGCTGGTCTAATAATCAAATCAACATAAGACAGGTTAACAGGATAAAAATAAATTTAATTACATACACAAGGGAGTGCCACAAAGACAATCAGACTTAAGGACAGGTCAGGCATTGAGGCTTATATGCCATCCTGAGCTAAGGAATGGGATAGGGGCCTGGGCGTCCAGAGGGGAAGAGGATAATTCACAGGATAATAAGAGGAGCAGATGTTTGACAATTAGGTGATTGCTCTAACATACAAATAAGTCATTCACATTAAAGAAAAAGTTATCTCTGTTAAAATAGCTCTCTTCCTGGTCCAATCTCCCTATCTAAATTATTTAAGGTAGTTAAGAGAGAGGTAAAAGTTTTCTTGAGTTTGCGGGGTCTTGATTGCTTTCACCGCAAAATGGTTCTTATGCCAAAGGGACCTATTTTGGGGTGGTAAATTTGACTTTCCTTCATGGTGAAAGGGTACAGAGTTTCTATGCCCTCTCTGTGCATGCCACTCTCCCCAAATCTCCATGTGTCCACCAAGCTGGAGGTTTTCCAAACACATTTTGGGTTTTTCAGAAGGCTTCATTACATAGGCATAATTGATTAATTCATCTGCCTTTGGCAATTGGTCCTAACCTTCTAATCACATGGTTGTTTCTCCTGGCAACCAGCCGCCATCCTTAAGTGTGGTCCAAAAGTCACCTCCTTCACATAAAAAAAAAATCTTTAACGCTCTCAATACTTAGGAAATGCCAAGAGCTTTCGGAGCTCTGTGCCAGAAACAAAGACAATGACCAAATATATATATTTTTTTATTGTAAACTGCAATATTACACAGTTTTTTATAGTTCTTTTCTCTAAGCAAGCTCTTTAGACCGATATAATCATCAGCGACTTTACAGAAGAAAGAGCAATCAACTACTTCTCTGCAAGACAGATTTTGTGTAATGTTTAGATTTGTAACAAGAGTCTGGAGGGTTCAAATTATGCTTAAACCAGTTGTCCCAGGAGCAGTTTAACAGCTCCATTATTCATAGTCAAGGCCTCCCACACAGATTTCAAACTAAGGAAGTCCTTTCAGGATAGATCCCTCCTTCTCTACAGAAGAAAGCAAAAACTTTCTTCTACCCCATATATGCATATATAGTATAACCTCTGACAATCCTCCCAAGAAACACACACACACACACACACACACACACACACACTCTTCCCTTTCCAATAGCGCCTGTGGAATGAGCATATCTACTTTCACTCTATGAACAAGGATCCATCTGCAGGGTAAATTCTTAGGGACATGTCTTTGTTTTGTCTTCCTTGGACTGTACTCAGTTTATGCAGCAGTTAGACATTTCCTCCAGCTTTGTCCTTGCATCTCAAACTTCTGGCACTGACAATGGGAAGACATTAGCCCTTTTCCAGTTAATTATATTTTATCCCTCAAAAATACAATTAAGATGGCAAACTAAAATGACCATAATTGGTACTAGAAATTACTTTATTAAGTAAGAAACCAACAAAGCAAGGAACGAAAAGCAAGAACAAGCTAGTTAAACACGATTATAACCAAAAACTTCCAAGGAATCTGGAGTGTACAGATTACTGTTGAGAAATGTTGCTTGTGATGTGGTTCAGGACATGCTACTTCAAAATATGGCTCTTTGGCATATTGAAACTTCAAGCTAAAGGAATTTGAGAAATGGCATGTGAAGGAAGGACTTTCTGACCTTCCCAAAAGTCAGGTCATAAAAGCTAGGAAGGACTTTCTGATAATCTTTTGAAGCAATCATAAAAGCTTCACGTGAGAGGTGACCTTCCTATACCTGAAGGAAAGGAGCATTCTTATCTCTGAAGATGGATACAGAGAGGAGTCTGATGAGCAACCCTGCTAAGTAAGTCAGCCTCAGTTGACTACACTTAGCACATACGCTTTGTTCTATCACGTCTTTCCAGGACGTTCCACACTTCATCAAAACTCTCATAAAAGCATTCAGGTGTGTTTGTTTTTGTTTTTGTTTTTTTTGCGGTATGCGGGCCTCTCACTGTTGTGGCCTCTCCCGTTGCGGAGCACAGGCTCCGGACGCGCAGGATCAGCGGCCACGGCTCACGGGGCCCAGCCGCTCCGCTGCATGTGGGATCTTCCCGGACCGGGGCACGAACCCGCGTCCCCTGCATCGGCAGGCGGACTCCCAACCACTGCGCCACCAGGGAAGCCCAGCATTCAGGTTTAACTGTGTCTTTGGATCTTCATTTCCTCATGAAGGCTCCAATGTTACATAAAAATTACATTAAATAGATTTGTATGCTTTTCTCTCGTTAATTGTTCTTTTGTTCCAGGGGTCCCAGTAAAGAATTGAAAATAGTAGAGGGAAATATATTTTTCCTCCCTTAGAGTTTCTGGTGACGACAGAGGGATGATCAGGACAGCCCACTTGCTCTGGGGCCTCCAGATGGGATCCTGAGAAAACTAGCAAAAGGCTGTGAATGGTAAGAATTCTTACCTCAAGGTCATCTCTCCTGGATCTCTGCCCGTAGTACCCAGAGGGAGGGAAAGGTAAAAATTATATGTTGTCACTTCCTTTCAAATTTAGACTAGAAGGAGAAAAACGTGTAAAAATTAGTTCTTTGAATTGTGACTTTGGTTAAATTTGGCTTTGGTGTACCCACTGGTTATTGATTTTTTTTTTTTTTTCCCTCTCAGGCACAACTATTGCTTTCCTGTTTGTTTTTTTCGTGTGTCCTGAAAGCTTGGCATGGCTTTCTGCCTCTCAGAGCAGACAGTTTGTCAGTTCTTGTGTTTAAGAGATCAGCCATCAGGTTTGGGACCTCAAGAATATGGTCAGACAGAGATTTGGGGTGCACCTCAATAGCAGCTAATATACTACTGACCATTGCCAGCTCTCAAGGGGGATTTTCTAAGTCTTTATGCTACCTTTGGGAGTGGTTTTGAATCCTAGGAGGATTGCTTCTTTTGTACCCTCTTTGGGGAAGTCCTTGCATCAATTGTCAAATAATAAAATGCTTATTAGCTTTGGTTTTGAGTCACTCAATACATATACCTTGGTTTTAGAAAAAGAGTTCAATACTGCCAGGAATATGTACTGTTTGTCCTAAATCCCGATTACAAGATTTTTGAAAGAATGTGTATGTATGTATGTGTGTATATATACATATGAGTTCTATGGTCAGAAGTTGGCCTAATTGGAAGCTGATATTCAGAGATTAACAGGAGCTATTTTTAAAAGGAATCTCTGTCCTCTTTATTTGATTCTGCTTTTCCCATGGGAAATTCTCCGTTGACTAAAACCCCCTTCTCAAACCCCTGCTGACTCTATGTTCTTTCTGGCAATTTTATCCACCTATTTCTTGTTCGCATGATTTCACTGAGGGTAATTTTGAACTTCACTGCCTTCTTTGGGAAACTTAAGATCCCCCCAAACTGACTACCCTAAGACCTCTTCCTTCTCATTGCTTCTTCTCTTTCTTCTCCCTTTTGCCACCTTAGATCTTCCATTCAGTTCTCTTGAATCCTTGGATATGTCCCCCTTCAAACCCCTAACCTCCTTCATCCCTCGGTCTCTCCCTGCCATATCTTTTCCTTCCCACTTCAGTCCCTCACCTCCCTACATTCACTTTAACCCATACCCTCCATCAGGGGTTTTTTTTTGTGTGTGTGTGTGTGTGTGTGTGTGTGTGTGTGTGTGTGTGTGTTTGCGGTACGTGGGCCTCTCACTGCTGTGGCCTCTCCCGTTGCAGAGCACAGGCTCCGGACGCGCAGGCTCAGCGGCCATGGCTCACGGGCCCAGCCACTCCGCGGCATGTGAGATCTCCCCGGACGGGGGCACGAACCTGTGTCCCCTGCATCGGCAGGCGGACTCTCAACCACTGCGCCACCAAGGAAGCCCAGGGGTTTTTAAGAAACCTCTGAACACAACTACCTGAAGCTGAACAAGAAAAAGGCTAATTGGAAATAGATTGGATATTTTATCTACTTAGATAGCTTTAGAGACATTCAGACAGCTGTTAGGTGTCACCTCGGTCACTTGCCTAGAAGGTTATCCACAGCCTCATTAGATTACGTATCAGGGCAAAAAAAATCTTAAAAGCCTTCTCTACAAATATTGGTAAAAAGCATTAGCCCTGCTACTGAGTAGGCAATTTTAACTTGTCCCATTTACTAGGAACACAATTCAGATAACAATGTAAACTGGTTATAAACCAGTGAGTTTGTATTATTATGTTTTATTGACTCATGGTTACAGTTTAAAAATGAAAACCATAAGATCTCTGCATCTGTCTGTATGTTTATGTATGTCTCTATATATGTATGTTATAGATGAGTGGTATTTTTCTATCTGCAAATGGTATCACCAAATTAAGTTATGAAATCCATTAAAGGAGTTTCATTTAATTGGCTAAAAAATAAATGAGCACTTATATAAATTATTTCTAGAACACCTAGAAATGTAGAAACTACCCGCCATTTTTTAAAGTTTACATGGTCTGAGATAATCTGTGATAAATAAAGCTACTTTTAAAATTGTCAGTAAAATAAAAAAAACAGGCATATATCCAATGTTAGCATTAAGTATAATGAAAACATACTTTTTTCTACCCAGGTAAACTAATCAAACAAGTTTATACCTCTATGAGATGTCGAAAACTATAAAACTATAAATCCAACCTAAAAGCAAAGTGTACAATAAAAATAAATTGCTTCATGCGTGTCAAAAACAGCAGTTAAAAAAAACAGGAAGAACTGTATGTTTAATTTTCTAGGTTCTTCGCTTCTGTGATATTTTTGATACTTGCCTGGTTTGTCAACAAGAAAGGTAACTAAGGATGATGACTAGCTTTGTTTAATGTCTCATGAAATTTGCATGCGTAATTCAAGCATAATTGTTAAGAACAAGTGAAGTAAATAGATATAAGTGGGTTAACAGTTTATAAATGAGCTTTTCAACAATAATTATGTTTTATAATGTCTACTTAAAAGTCATTTCAAAAATCTTTTTGATAACTTGAAACCTTAAAGCTACATATACAAAATTAACTTAAATAATGAATATTCACTGAATATCTAGATCATTTCTAAATAAGACAAAATACTGCAACATTAATTTCTGAATATGAATTTAAGTTTATCTTCTTTTGGCTTTTTAGGACAGAGGAACTGAAGATATTTTGGCTTATTAATAATATCTTCTGTAATTCACAATTGCATGCTTCCTAGTTTTCACTGAAAATTAATATTACTAAGAATTAAAAATTTCATTTACTTATGTAAATGAAAACAGTAGAAACTGCAAGGATGAAGGAAAAAAACTCCATATGTAAAGTATACAAGTAAAGTAGAATGTTTTTGATAAAAGTAATAAAATATGAAAATACTTTTTTGTTAAAGGAAATAAAAGTAATTTTGTCCTAGTTTAGAGGTTACGTACAAGTTGTTTCAAAAAATAAAGGGGGGGCTTCCCTGGTGGTGCAGTGGTTGAGAGTCCGCCTGCCGATGCAGGGGAAACAGGTTCGTGCCCCCGTCCGGGAAGATCCGACATGCCGCGGAGCAGCTGGGCCCGTGAACCATGGCCGCTGAGCCTGCGCGTCCGGAGCCTGTGCTCTGCAACGGGGAGACCACAACAGTGAGGCCCGTGTACCGCAACAAGAACAACAACAACAACAAAAAAAGCGGGGGTGGGGGGGGTGGGGGGGAAAATAAAACCCCAAAACTAAATGGGTATAGAAAGTTGAAAAGGGAAAGAGAATTTTATTTTGCATGATCAAGCTGCTAAGATTGAATGGGTTAGGCTTCCGGGAAGATGGCGGAAGAGTAAGACGCGGATATCACCTTACTCCCCACAGATACACCAGAAATACATCTACACGTGGAACAACTCCTACAGAACACCTACTGAACGCTGGCAGAAGACCTCAGACCTCCCAAAAGGCAAGAAACCCCCCACGTACCTGGGTAGGGCAATAGAAAAAAGAATAAACAGAGACAAAAGGATAGGGACGGGACCTGCGCCGGTGGGAGGGAGCCGTGAAGGAGGAAAGGTTTCCAAACACTAGGAAGCCCCTTCGCGGGCGGAGACTGTGGGTGGCGGAGAGGGAAAGCTTCGGAGCCGCGGAGGAGAGCACAGCAACAGGGGTGCGGGGGGCAAAAAGGAGAGATTCCTGCACAGAGGATCGGTGCCGACCGGCACTCACCAGCCTGAGAGGCTTGTCTGCTCACCCGCCGGGGCGGGCGGGGCTGGGAGCTGGGGGCTGGGAGCTGAAGCTCGGGATTCCGTCAGAGCACAGGGAGAGGACTGGGGTTGGCGGCGTGAACACAGCCTTCAGGGGGTTAACGCGCCACGGCTGGCCGGGAGGGAGTCCAGGGAAATGTCTGGACCTGCCGAAGAGGCAAGAGACTTTTTCTTCCCTCTTTGTTTCCTGGTGCGCGAGGAAAGGGGATTAAGAACACTGCTTAAAGGAGCTCCAGAGACGGGCGCGAGCCGCGGCTAAAAGCGCGGACCCCAGAACAGGCATGAGACGCTAAGGCTGCTGCTGCCGCCACCAAGAAGCCTGTGGGCGAGCACAGGTCACTATCCACACCCCCCTTTCGGGGAGCCTCTGCAGCCCGCCACTGCCAGGGTCTCGGGATCCAGGGACAACTCCCCCGGGAGGACGCACAGCGCACCTCAGGCTGGTGCAGCGTCACACCGGCCTCTGAGTGAGCCAGAGTCCGCGAATCAGCGGCTCCTTTAACCCCGTCCTGTCTGAGCGAAGAACAGACGCCCTCCGGCAACCTACATGCAGAGGCGGGGCCAAATCCAAAGCTGAGCCCCTGGGAGCTGTGAGAACAAAGAAGAGAAAGGGAAATCTCTCCCAGCAGCCTCAGAAGCAGCGGATTAAACCTCCACAATCAACTTGATGTACCTGCATCTGTGGAATACATGAATAGACAACGAATCATCATCCCAAATTAAGCAGGTGGACTTTGAGAGCAAGATTTATGATTTTTTCCCCTTTTCCTCTTTTTGTGAGTGTGTATGTGTATGCTTCTGTGTGAGATTTTGTCTGTATAGCTTTGCTTCCACCATTTGTCCTAGGGTTCTATCTGTCCGTTTTATTTATTTTTCCTTTTAATAATTATTTTTTTATTTTAATAACTTTATTATATTTTATATTACTTTATTTTACTTTATCTTCTTTCTTTTTTCCTTCCCTCCTTCCTACCTTCCTTCCTCTCTCCCTCCCTCCCTCCTTTCTTTCTTTCTCTCTACTTCTACTAATTATGTCTTTCTACTTTTTCTCCCTTTTATTCTGAGCCGTGTGGATGAAAGGCTCTTGGTGCTGCAGCCAGGAGTCAGTGCTGTGCCTGTGAGGTGGGAGAGCCAACTTAAGGACACTGGTCCACAAGAGACCTCCCCTCTCCACATAATATCAAATGGTGAAAATCTCCCAGAGATCTCCATCTCAACACAAGCACCCACCTTCATTCAACGACCAGCAAGCTACAGTGCTGGACATCCTATGCCAAACAGCTAGCAAGGCAGGAACACAACCCCACCCATTAGCAGATAGGCTGCCTAAAATCATAATAAGTCCACAGACACCCCAAAACACACCAGCAGACGTGGATCTGCCCACCAGAAAGACAAGATCCAGGCTCATCCACCAGAACACAGGCACTAGTCCCCTCCACCAGGAAGCCTACACAACCCACTGAACCAACCTTAGCCACTGGGGACAGACACCAAAAACAACGGGAACTATGAACCTGTAGCCTGCAAAAAGAAGACCCCCAAACACAGTAAGATAAGCAAAATGAGAAGACAGAAAAACACACAGCAGATGAAGGAGCAAGATAAAAACCCACGAGACCCAACAAATGAAGAGGAAATAGGCAGTCTACCTGAAAAAGAATTCAGAATAGTGATAGTAAAGATGATCCAAAATCTTGGAAATAGAATAGACAAAATGCAAGAAACATTTAACAAGGACCTAGAAGAACTAAAGATGAAACAAACAACGATGAGCAACACAATAAATGAAATGAAAAATACTCTAGATGGGATCAATAGCAGAATAACTGAAGCAGAAGAACAGATAAGTGACCTAGAAGATAAAATAGTGGAAATAACTACTGCAGAGCAGAATAAAGAAAAAAGAATGAAAAGAACTGAGAACAGTCTCAGAGACCTCTGGGACAACATTAAACGCACCAACATTCGAATTATAGGGGTTCCAGAAGAAGAAGAGAGAAAGAAAGGGACTGAGTAAATATTTGAAGAGATTATAGTTGAAAACTTCCCTAATATGGGAAAGGAAATAGTTAATCAAGTCCAGGAAGCACAGAGAGTCCCATACAGGATAAATCCAAGGAGAAGTATGCCAAGACACATATTAATCAAACTGTCAAAAATTAAATACAAAGAAAACATATTAAAAGCAGCAAGGGAAAAACAAAAAATAACACACAAGGGAATCCCCATAAGGTTAACAGCTGATCTCTCAGCAGAAACCCTACAAGCCAGATGGGACTGGCAGGACATATTTAAAGTGATGAAGGAGAAAAACCTGCAACCAAGATTACTCTACCCAGCAAGGATCTCATTTAGATTTGATGGAGAAATTAAAACCTTTACAGACAAGCAAAAGCTGAGAGTTCAGCACCACCAAACCAGCTCTACAACAACTGCTAAAGGAACTTCTCTAGGCAAGAAACACAAGAGAAGGAAAAGACCTACAATAACGAACCCAAAACAATTAAGAAAATGGGAATAGGAACATACATATCGATAATTACCTTAAATGTAAATGGACTAAATGCTCCCCCCAAAAGACACAGATTAGCTGAATGGATACAAAAACAAGACCCATATATTTGCTGTCTACAAGAGACCCACTTCAGACCTAGAGACACATACAGACTGAAAGTAAGGGGATGGAAAAAGATATTTCATGCAGATGGAAACCAAAAGAAAGCTGGAGTAGCAATTCTCGTATCAGACAAAATAGACTTTAAAATAAAGACTATCAGAAGAGACAAAGAAGGACACTACATAATGATCAAGGGATCAATCCAAGAAGAAGATATAATAATTGTAAATATTTATGCACCCTACATAGGAGAACCTCAATACATAAGGCAAGCACTAAAAGCCATAAAAGGAGAAATCGACAGTAACCCATTCATAGTAGGGGACTTTAACACCCCACTTTCACCAATGTACAGATCATCTAAAATGAAAATAAATAAGGAAACACAAGCTTTAAATGATACATTAAACAAGATGGACTTAATTGATATTTATAGGACATTCCATCCAAAAACAACAGAATACATATTTTTCACAAGTGCTCATGGAATATTCTCCAGGATAGATCATATCTTGGATCACAAATCAAGCCTTGGTAAATTTAAGAAAATTGAAATCGTGTCAAGTATCTTTTCTGACCAGAACACTATGAGACTAGATATCAATTACAGGAAAAGATCTGTAAAAAATAAAAACACATGGAGGCTAAACAATACACTACTTAATAACAAAGTGATCACTGAGGAACTCAAAGGGGAAATTAAAAAATACCTAGAAACAAATGACAATGGGGACATGATGACCCAAATCCTATGGGATGCAGCAAAAGCAGTTCTAAGAGGGAAGGTTATAGCAATACAATGCTACCCTAAGAAACAGGAAACATCTCGAATAAACAACCTAACCTTGCACCTAAAGCAATTAGAGAAAGAAGAACAAAAAAACCCCAAAGTTAGCAGAAGGAAAGAAATCATAAAAATCACATCAGAAATAAATGAAAAAGAAATGAAGGAAATGATAGCAAAGATCAATAAAACTAAAAGCTGGTTCTTTGAGAAGATAAATAAAATAGATAATCCATTAGCCAGACTCACCAAGAAAAAAAGGGAGAAGACGCAAATCAATAGAATTAGAAATGAAAAAGGAGAAGTAACAAGTGACACTGCAGAAATACAAAAGATCATGAGAGATTACTACAAGCAACTCTATGCTAATAAAATGGACAACCTGGAAGAAATGGACAAATTCTTAGAAATGCACAACCTGTCAAGACTGAATCAGGAAGAAATAGAAAATATGAACAGACACATCACAAGCACAGAAATTGAAACTGTGATTAAAAATCTTCCAATAAACAAAAGCCCAGGACCAGATGGCTTCACAGGCAAATTCTATCAAACATTTAGAGAAGAGCTAACACCTATCCTTCTCAAACTCTTCCAAAATATAGCAGAGGGAGGAACACTCCCAAACTCCTTCTACGAGGCCACCATCACCCTGATACCAAAACCAGACAAGGATGTCACAAAGAAAGAAAACTACAGGAGAATATCACTGATGAACACAGATGCAAAAATCCTCAATAAAATACTAGCAAACAGAATCCAAAAGCACATTAAACAGATCATACACCATGATCAAGTGGGGTTTATTCCAGGAATGCAAAGATTCTTCAATATACACAAATCAATCAACGTGATACACCATATTAACAAATTGAAGGAGAAAAACAATATGATCATCTCAATAGATGCCGAGAAAGCTTTTGAAAAAATTCACCACCCATTTATGATAAAAATCCTGCAGAAAGTAGGCATAGAGGGAACTTTCCTCAACATAATAAAGGCCATATATGACAAACCCACAGCCAACATCGTCCTTAATGGTGAAAAGCTGAGAGTATTTCCACTAAGATCAGGAACAAGACAAGGTTGCCTACTCTCACCACTCTTATTCAACATAGTTTTGGAAGTTTTAGCCACAACAATCGGAGAAGAAAAGGAAATAAAAGGAATCCAAATCGGAAAGAAGAAATAAAGCTGTCACTGTTTGCAGATGACATGATACTATACATAGAGAATCCTGAAGATGCTACCAGAAAACTACTAGAGCTAATCAATGAATTTGGTAAAGTAGCAGGATACAAAATTAATGCACAGAAGTCTCTGGCACTCCTATACACTAATGATGAAAAATCTGAAAGTGAAATTAAGAAAACACTCCCATTTACCGTTGCAACAAAAAGAATAAAATATCAAGGAATAAACCTACCTAAGGAGACAAAAGACCTGTATACAGAAAACTATAAGACACTGATGAAAGAACTTAAAGATGATACAAACAGATGGAGAGATATACCATGTTCTTGGATTGGAAGAATCAACATTGCGAAAATGACTCTACTATCCAAAGTAATCTACAGATTCAATGCAATCCCTATCAAACTACCACTGGCATTTTTCACAGAACTAGAACAAAAAATTTCACAATTTGTATGGAAACACAAAAGACCCCGAATAGCCAAGCAATCTTGAGAACGAAGAACGGAGCTGGAGGAATCAGGCTCCCTGACTTCAGACTATACTACAAAGCTACAGTAATCAAGACAGTATGGTACTGGCACAAAAACAGAAGTATAGATCAATGGAACAGGATAGAAAGCCCAGAGATAAACCCACGCACATATGGTCACCTTATCTTTGATAAAGGAGGCAGTAATGTACAGTGGAGAAAGGACAGCCTCTTCAATAAGTGGTGCTGGGACAACTGGACAGGTACATATAAAAGTATGAGATTAGATCACTCCCTAACACCATACACAAAAATAAGCTCAAAATGGATTAAAGACCTAAATGTAAGGCCAGACACTATCAAACTCTTAGAGGAAAATATAGGCAGGGCACTCTATGACATAAATCACAGCAAGATCCTTTTTGACCCACCTCCTAGAGAAATGGAAATAAAAAGAAATATAAACAAATGGGACCTAATGAAACTTCAAAGCTTTTGCACAGCAAAGGAAACCATAAACGAGACCAAAAGACAACCCTCAGAATGGGAGAAAATATTTGCAAATGAAGCAACTGATAAAGGATTAGTCTCCAAAATTTATAAGCAGCTCTTGCAGCTTAATAAGAAAAAAACAAACAACGCAATCCAAAAATGGGCAGAAGACCTAAATAGACATTTCTCCAAAGAAGATATACAGACTGCCAACAAACACATGAAAGAATGCTCAACATCACTAATCATTAGAGAAATGCAAATCAAAACTACAATGAGATATCATCTCACACCAGTCAGAATGGCCATCGTCAAAAAATCTAGAAACAATAAATGCTGGAGAGGGTGTGGAGAAAAGGGAACCCTGTTGCACTGTTGGTGGGAATGTAAATTGGTACAGCCACTGTGGAGAACAGTATGGAGGTTCCTTAAAAAACTACAAATAGAACTGCCATATGACCCAGCAATCCCACTACTGGGCATATACCCTGAGAAAACCATAATTCAAAAAGAGTTATGTACCAAAATGTTCATTGCAGCTCTATTTACAATAGCCCGGAGATGGAAACAATCTAAGTGCCCATCATCGGATGAATGGATAAAGAAGATGTGGCACATATATACAATGGAATATTACTCAGCCATAAAAAGAAATGAAATTGAGCTATTTGTAATGAGGTGGGTAGACCTAGAGTCTGTCATACAGAGTGAAGTAAGTCAGAAAGTGAGAGACAAATACCATATGCTAACACATATATATGGAATTAAAAAAAAAATGTCATGAAGAACCTAGGAGTAAGACAGGAATAAAGACACAGACCTACTAGAAATGCACTTGAGGATATGGGGATGGAAAAGGGTAAGCTGTGACAAAGCGAGAGATAGGCATGGACATATATACACTACCAAATATAAGGTAGATAGCTATTGGGAAGTAGCCGCATAGCACAGGGAGATCAGCTCGGTGCTTTGTGACCACCTGGAGGGGTGGGATAGGGAGGGTGGGAGGGAGGGAGATGCAAGAGGGAAGAGATATGGGAACATATGTATATATATATATAACTGATTCATTTTGTTGTAAAGCAGAAACTAACACACCATTGTAAAGCAATTAAAAAAGAAAAGAGTGGATGGGTTTATTTATAAAGATTTGTTTTTTAAAAAAATTAGCTTTAGTGTTAATCGTACACTGATGCAAGACCATAATTTTGTTTTATTTCTCTGTTAAAAGTACAGGGTTTTATTGGATTATTGGTATCTTCTAAATAAGAGATAACAAAAGATTTCTCTTTACCTTTTGAGTTAATCTGCCTAGAAAAAAATACTCTGCATTTTATCAAAATAATTTCCTGTGCTCCCTGTTATATTAGGTTTCTGATTACTTAAGACAACTGGGTCTTCTCAGTATTAAGAGACCTAAGTTTTGTTCACAACCATTTAACCATCAGTATTTGCCTTTAAATTTTTGTATTCTCACTTTGGTTAAATAGATAATTAAATTTTTTTTTATAATGATCAGTGGTCCTGGTTAATCAAATATCTAAAGTTTTTGACATTTTCAGTGACTTCCCCAAATCAAAATCTGAATGGAATCTTTTTGTCCTTGAACAAAGTTTGAAATTTCCTAGAGGGTCCCTGGGATATCTCAAAGGATTTGTCTCTCTTCTTGTAAAGGAGAGATGTTAAATTAATTAGGTTTATTTGGTATATTAAATTATGTGGAAAGCATTTTCAAATAAGAAATGATGATAAACCTTCTCAGATTATGGGTATATGTTACTAATATAGGTATCCCAGAAATTGTGTAAAGTTCATAAAAATTTGTCAACACCCTTATTGTCCCATTATTACGTTAAAGTGCTGTATGCCACATAAATAACTAAATTTTATTATCAAATTGAACTCTCATCAGATCTTTATGTCATTTTAAATCTTTTATCATTTGCAGGCAATTATTGTTTTACTCTGATTCTTCTCTGGAAGTGTCTACAGGTAAGAATGCTCCATGATTATGTCTCTTGAATAATTTTGAGATCATGCTACCAGACTGAGTAAGAATTTCTAGAGCTAATAGAAAAATTGGTAGAATCATAAAACTGCCAACCCGATATCAAGTAGAACAAGAATTCATTACATGGGAGTGAATGAATCAATAAGAACAATTATAATTTCTAATGACTTTTGTTTGAAACATTGTTGGTTCTTTAATGCTTTGTTTTCTGGATTTAAGTCTAACTTTTCCTCTTTTATCTTAAGCTATCTGTAATTTACAGCAATTTGGTAAAGATTACCTTTGTGAACAAAGATAAAACAATGACTTTTTCTCTCTACCTGATCCCTACAGATTTTGGAAACTCTGAGTGTTCTTTTTTTTTTTTTAAGACTAACAAAAACTATTTTACTAAAACATAAGCTTTACAGAAGTTTTCAGACAAGCCATACAAAATGATCACAAACTTTTTCTTGAAGGGAGGATTCTACACTTGACAGCAAAGTCACAGTGTTATTAGTGAGGGCTCTAATTTTTGTTTAATGCTCCCATTTGGGTTCAAACAGTCAAGACTGTCCATCTACAGCATCTAAATAAAGTTAGACTTGGCTAGAGAGCGAATTCTAAAGAACTGGTTAGCTGATTTTAACCAATGAAATTAGATCTTCATAAAAAGGGGGGAAATAACCCATAAAATTAAAATAAAACTACCTCCCCTCCCTCAAAAAAATATAAAGAAAAACACCCACACCCCTGCAGCTAACGCTGACAACTACCTTCATTCACAGTGCTTTATACTTAAACCATGATGGGGAAAATGGATAAATGCAGAGAGTTATTTGTATAAGTTCAATAGAATGTATTCTCCCTATAACAGGACACAACTGGAAATACTGGTTATTTTACCAAGGCTTTGACTGGTATGTCTTATTTGACAACAATGCATAAAATCAGATATGACCAAAATGCTTTAAGGAACATAGGTTAACTATAAGGAACCAATGCTTATAAAGCCCCTTGGACACCTGACCTGTAACTAGTATATAGAGTTCCCATCATTACAGATGATTAAGAAAAGTCACTTTCTGGCAGGTCCAGGAACCTCAGGATATTTGGGGTTCCTTAAGAAGAGAAGAATTCAACTAAATCTGTAGGTATTACAGGAGAAATCTGATAGAGAGCCCTTGGCTTGGCTTCTTCAGCTTGAGAGGCTTTTAAAAGTCTAAACTGAGATTTCTTATAAAGGGTTCCAACAAAGCAACCTCAAAAAAGGGCCTTAAAGAAATTTCTGATTCCAGTGTCTGGGAAGGAAAATTATAAGAAAAGCCTAGAACATCTCCCAGTACTAGAAAGGAAGACCATGTGTAAAAAAAAAAGAAAAAAAAAAAACAAGGAGGATTTGTCAAAGTGACATAGTAGTCAACTTGGAAGAGCCCAATGGTTAATCCGGAATAAACTGAGCAACGAAGTTCATAACAATGATGGACCTCCATACTGTTTTCTATGGTGATGTACTGTTTCATATTCCCACCAGCAGTGTACAAGAGTTCCAATTTTTCCACATCCTTGCTAACACTTGTTATCTTCTGTTCCTTTTCTGTTTTTTTTTTTAAATGATAACTATTCTAACAAGTATAAGGTTCATTGTACTTTTGATTTGAATTTCCCCAATGATTAGTGATATTGAATGTCTTTTCATATGCCTGTTGGTCATTTGTATGTCTTCTTTGCAGAAATGTCTATTCAAGCCTTTTTCTCATTTTTAATCAGGTTACTTATATATTTATTTCTTTGTTATTGAGTTGTAGGGATTCCTTAGATATTTTGGATATGAACTCCTTATCACATATATGGTTTGCCAGTATTTTCTTCATTCCATAAGTTACCTTTACAACTCTGTTAATTGTTTCCTCTTTTGATCAGACACTTTTAACTTTGTTGTAGACCCACCTGCCTCTTGGTTATTTTCCTTTAGTTTCTTGTGCTTTTGGTATCATCTTCAGTAAATTATGGCCTAGACCAATGTCATGAAGCTTTTCCCCCATGTTTTATTTTAGGAGTTTTATAGTTTCAGGTTAAATCTTTAAATAATTTTGAGTTGATTTTTGTGTATGGTGTAACATAAGGGTACAGTTTCATTATTTTGCATGAGGAAATCCAATTTTCACAACACCATTTGCTGAAGAGACCATCCTTTCCCCATTGTGTATTCTTGACACGCTTTTTGAAGATCATTTGACTGTATATGCATGGGCTTATTTCTGGGCTCTCTATTCTGTTCCATTGGTCTATATGTTTGTCTTTGTGCTAGTACCATTTTGTTTTAATTACTGTGACTTTGTAATATATTTTGAAATCAGGAATTGAGATGTTTCCAGTTTTGTTCTTTCTCAAGGTTACTTTGGCTATTCAGGATCTTTTGTGGTTCCATATGAGTAATTACCATATGATCCAACAATCCCATACTTAGGTATATATACAAAAGAACTGAAATCAGGGTCTTGAAAAATATACGCACAACCATGTTTACTGCAGCATTATTCACAATAGCCAAGATATGGAAACAACCTAAATGTCCACTGACAGATGAATGGATAAAGAAAATGTGTATAGATACAATGATATATTACTCGTCCTTTAAAAGGAAGGAAATCCTGACATATGTAACAACATGGGTGGACTGTGAGAACATTATGCTAATGAAATAAGCCAGTCACGGAAGGACAAATACTGCATGATTCCATTTATATGTGGTACCTAAAATAGTCAAACTCATAGAAGCAGAGAGTAGAATGGTGGTTTCCAGAGGTTGGGTGGAAGGGGAAATGGGGAGTTGCTACTCAATGGATATAGTGGTGCAGTTATGCAAGATTAATAAGTTCTGGAGATCAGCTGTACAACATTTTGCCTATGGTTAAAAATATTGTGTTGTACTATGTACTTAACAATTTGTTAAGAGAGTAGAGTTCATGTTTGTTCTTATCACAATAAAATAATAATAATGATAATAATGGATTATGAGTCATAGGAAAAATAAATATTCTCCAGATCAGACTGCTATATATAAGTTAATTAATTAATTAAATGGGGGAAAACCAATAGCTTTTTTTCCTAATTAAAAAAGGTAGAAGGACTAATAAAAATAGATATTCACCATTTAGCAAACACCAAAGTACTGAATTATAAAATTATCACAATAAAAGGATTAACAAATATTCTTAAAGTATCTTTCAATAAAGTGCTTTTTAAATCATTAATGGAAACTAGCTAACTACAATTCAAAACCCTAGAACCTTCACCTTAGCCAATTGATCAAAGGTAGCATGATCTGTAGTCAAATATCCTAACATTATGTATTTCTTAATATGATGAAATAAGAAAGCTACATGGTATCATTTCTGTGGTATTTTTGCCAAATGTACATTCAAGCATGAGTAAGCGTCACACATACGTAAACTAAGAGGTATTCTAAGAAATAATAATAAGAAGAAATAGTATTTTTACTCGTCATGATTGATAGACAAAGAAGATGCAAAAACTTTCCTTGATATGAAGAGACTAAAGAGACAGAAAACTATACTCAAGATGTGGGACCCTGGATTGGATCCTGGACCAGAAAAAAAAGACAGGAGTCCAAAATTGGTAAAATTTGATTAAGTCTACAGATGAGTTAGTAGCATTGTATCAATGTTACTTCTCTGGTTTTGCTACTTATTCAATGGTTATGTAAGATGTAATATCTGGGAAGATGAGTGAATGGCAGGCAAAAGCTTTGTACTTTTTTTTGCAACTTGTTGGTACGTTTGAATTATTAAAAAAAATTATTTGTCATTTTGAGGGTCTTTCTAGTTTTTAGAGATGAATGGTAGCACACAGATTTATAATATATACTATTAACTTAAGCTATGAATTCAAATATTAATTTAATAGACATGCACATGTGCACATATTTGTAGGAAGACAGGTAAAATCAAAATAGTGCCAGTGTCTAATTTTTTAACTAAATTAAAAGATGAACAAAATATATAAAAAGTGTTAGAATTTGCTACATAATGCAGTATTTGTATATTAAGTTTGTTGCTATAGTGGCATTGTCTATTTTGTCTTCTCCACTTCTTTCTAGCCAAGGTAATCTCAAAAATCTTATCTCAAGTAAGTCATCTAAACTACACCAAATACTTCTTTCTGATTTCAAGAGAGTTTCCAGGTATAATGTAATTTACTCTCAGGGAAGAATTAGAAGAAATCTACTGAAAATCAAGAAAGCCTAATAAACCATATATAAATATATTGCTCATTGCAATGACCCCACCACTAATATGATCAAACCACTAACATGTTCATCAGAGATGTGTAAGTAATTTCAGATTATATAAGAAGTGATTTTTATAAACATTTGATAGGAAAAATATTCTATTTTCCTAGTAATAACAATACCTATTAAATGTTACATTTGCTAAATACAAATTTTTTTTTGATGACATGTAATTATTAATGGTCTGTGGTATGTGGGGATGATAGAGCCACTGGGCAAATAGATTCTTTACGAGATTTTCATATTCTTTAAGAACAGTTGACACAATGAAATTTTTATTTAAGATGAATTAATTGGCACGCACAGTGTTCTCCTAAGGAGTAATACAATTAATTTAAAAACTACTAGTTAAAACATTGAAATAGAAAATGCTTTGTGCTCTAAAGGGGGCTGAACATGATCTTTATAAGGATAAAGTGTTTGGGCCAAATGCAAGAAGTACAATCTTAAAATCTTTTGTGATAAATAAGAAGAATTTTTGCCAGACTACTTCTCTCCAGTAATAAATTAGGTTGTCTTAACAGTCACAGCATTCCAGAACTGAAAGCAAACGTGTATGTCATCTCATCCAGTTGCTTGATTTTGTAGATAAGAAATAGCCATAGAGAGGTTAACTAATTTGCCCAGCTAGGCATCAGAAACTCTGGACTGTCATATCACACTACATAATAACAGTTCTGGTTATAATGATGCTTTATAAGAGTCCTTTTCAAACATTTTCATTGTCTCCTCGTCCACACTTCCTCAGTGGGTATTTAATTGGTGCTGCTTGGGTGAGATCTCATTTTACATACTTTAAGTAACTGGTATTAAAGTGAGGTTTAAAGCTAGAGGTAGCAAATGTTAACTATGCTATTTTTGATTTATGAACATGAAAAAAGGCCTAAGGCTGAGAGAGGTAAGAATCTTTTTATTCATAGATAAGAACAGTGAGGTTAACTCTCAGCATTGACCTTCTTAATACTCTTGTATTTAAAGCATTCTGTGCTATTAGAGGAGATGCATTTCTAAAACTCCAAGTGCTGGTCTCTGCCTAAAGTGCTTGAAACCTTTTAATCTGTCGATTAATATCAAAACATATTTTTAAGCATCTATTGTGCCCAGAATTGTGCTAATTGCCGAAAGCGTAACAGAAAGCAATTTACACAGGATCTCTGTTCTCTTAAGAGTGTACAGTATAGTAGCGGATCATAAAATAACAAAAGGCTGTTGCTACATAGTTTTGTTTGTGATATGGTAAGTAAAGTACATGGCATTGTAGTGTATAAGAAGGGTGCTGGATTAGTCAACTCTTGCTAAAATAATGATCCATAAATGTGTGGCTTGATTTCTATTTCTATTTATGATGCAACGGTTGATTTTAGAGTAGTGCTCCCATCATAGGTACCCACAAAACTGTATTAAAAAAATAAGGCAATGGTTTTAAGGAAATGGACAATAAAACAAAGCCCTGATAAGATCCAAGGGGAAACAGAATTGAAAAGTTGAATCCTTTGAAGATAGAGGGACTTGGTAATGTTCTTTCTAGGCTTTCAGAAATGTTTCCTAACAGGATAAAACCAAGAATACACAGTTAAAGGTGATCAACCAGTAAAGAAGCTGTATATTATGACAAAATCAACCCTTTTCTGAGGAAAGACACAGATTCCAAAGTCTTTACAATATAAATCAATAATGTCCAGTGTACAATGTTTTAAAAAGTCAATTGTAAATAAATAACAAATATAGGGCATTGACTCCCATCATAAACAACTGAAACAATTAGATAAAAATATATGAAATGTCCATTTTTACACTGGCCAACAGGCAGTATTGATGAACTCTGAACTAAACAAGTAAGATTGCCTCTGTGATTGTGCTTTCTGTATGGAGGCACTTTATGGTTCAAGAGGAGGTTGATAAAAGCTAAGTTGAACATGGCAGTCTTAATGAAATAAGGAAGGCAGATACCAGAGTTCGAGGGAGCCAGGATTTATACAGGATAAATACCAGAGAGGAGAAAGCTACAGGGAGAAACAGTTCCAGAATTCTTCATGGGTATCTCTTTAAGTTTAGGCTGTAAAGGGTGACAAAATATGCCACCTGAATATATGCCACTTTGGCTTGAGGACTGTTTTTATCTGAAGGCATTTGAAAGGAAGCAGATACAAGAAAAGCTCCTTCTTTCCCACTATTTGCCTAAAAGCAGAATATAAATTCAGGAAGGTGCCCCTCTTCTATTTTCTACCAGGAAGGATAAAGGCTAATCCCTGGAGACAGTTTGAGGCCCTTATCAGTGGAGAAGGTCCAGACTTTAGGTCTACATAACAAACTTTACTCTTGTTTACCGTGCTTTGCCTGGCTATCTTCCTATAACTGGCCTGCTCCAAATCTTTCTTTCTTTTGTCTTTAACGGAAGATAGTATCTAATCTGAGTTCCAAGCCACCTCTGAAATTACTCATGTTTTTCCCCTGGGAATCTCTCATGCATACATGAGGTATACTGTTAATAAACTTGTTTGTTTTTCTTTTGTTAATCTGTCCTTTGTTAAAAGGCTCCAGTGAAGAATTCAGAAGAGTAGGGGGAAAGTATTTTTCCTCCCCTAAAGCTAAATAATAAGCTATACATTTGCAGACTAAGACAAGGCCAGTAAAATAACAGCTAATGGGGTGACCAATTCTTTGAATTCGTACAAGACTGGGAGATGTTTAAATTCTCACCATGTGAAGTGGTAGTTCACACTCCAGAATGATCACACCTTATAGTGTTCAGCCATTCCACATACTTTAACCTAGGTAGTATAAAGATGCTCAAGAATTGAAAGAAAGAAATGAACATACAAAGAGGAGAAACAAAAGATATAAAAATGAAACAAATAGAAGTGTTGAAAAAAAATTTTTCTTATCACTGGATGGGCTTACCAGTGGATAGGACCCTGCAGACCAAAAGATTATAAATTTGAAGTTAAAGAGTTAAAAAACAATTGTGAGATAATAGACATCGAATACATGTGTACAGAGACACAGAAGCAAATGAGGGAAGGTAGGGCAGCAAAGATACTTGAAGAAATAATGTTCTTACAGTTTTTCAACTTTTATGAAAACTATAAATCCACAAATCCAAAAATGCTCAGAAGTGAACCAGGATAAGCACAAAGAAAAAAATACCAAGGCAGTTCATATTCAAAATGGTAAAATCCAGTAATAAAAGGAAAATCATATGATCAGCCAGAGAAAAGAGACAAATCATTTGCAGAGGAAAAAATGTAAGAATTGCTACTTACTTGTCAGAAACAATGCAAGGGCAAAGAAAATGACATACCTTTAACTTGTTAAAAGGAAAACAAAATCTGTCAACGTTGAATTCTTTATCCATGAAAACAGTATTCGAAAAAGAAAGACTTCTTTCAGACCAAAATCTAGAAAACGTGTCTCCAGAAGACTCATGCTTTGAGACATATGAAAGAAAGTAACTTAGACTGAAGAAAATGAGCCAGTTGTAAACTTCGGTGTATGGAAAGAAATGAAGAGTACTAGAAATGGTAAAATATATTAAAAAGATAAATATCGGATTTCTTCATCTTTCTTTAAAATACCTTAAAAATATAGTCCAACTAAAGACAAATTATTATAAATACATTTTGGGGTTTATATCATATAGAATTTAAATGTTTTATAAATATAGCTCAAAGGATGAAAGGGACAAATGAAATTAATTACACTGTTATTAGTCTCTTATATATAAAATAGTATGATATTATTTGAAATTAAATGTGATATTGTAAAAATATGTTTTAAACCCTTGAACAATAGCTAAGAATATAGCACAATAAGTCTAATAAACTCACAGTGGAAATAAAATGGAAGATAAAAATCTTAATAAAATTAATTCAAAATAAGGGAAAAATGAGAAAAATCGAACATGTATACACTTCTGGAGGAAACATAAAATGATGCAGCAACTTTGGAGAACAGTCTAGCAGTTCCTCAAATAAACACAGAGTGTCATATGACACAGCAATTCTACTCCTAGGTGAACATCCAAGAGAAATAAAAGCATGACTGCATTAAAACTTATATATGAATGTTTATAGCAACATTATGCACATAAACCAAAATGTGGAAACAAATGAAATCTCCGAGTGGCTCAACAAAATGTGGTGTACCCGTACAATGAAATATTATTTGTCCATAAAGAGGAGAAAGTAATGAAATATTCTGCAACATGGGTAACCTTGAAAACTTTGTTAAGTGCAATAAAGTCAGTCACAAAAGACCACACATTGTATGATTCCACTTAACATGAATAGTTTTTCATCTTACAAAACTGAAACTCTATGCCCATTAAACAATAACTTCTCGTTTCTCTTGTCACCTAGACCCTGGTAACCTCTATTCTCTATGAATTTGCCTACTCAAAAGTCTTGCATAAAATGGAATCATGCAATATTTGTCCTTTTCTTTCTGGCTTTAAACACTTAATATTTGCAAGGTTCATCCATGTTGGAGCACATCAGAATTTTCTTCCTTTTTGAGATTGAATATTTCATTGTGTGTATATACCACAGTGCTTATCCCTTTATCTATTGGTAAACTTGGGTTGCTTCTGCTTTTTAACTATTGTGAATAATGTCACTACAAACACGGGTGTACAAATATTCCTTTGAGATCCTACTTTTATATCTCACGTATATACCCAGAAATGAAATTGCTGGATGATATGAGTTCTATTTTTAACTTTTTGAGGAACCATCAAACAGTCTTCCACAACAGCTGCACCATTTTACATTCCTACCAACAGTGAAAAAGATTCAAATTTCTCCATTTCCTTGTTAAAGCTTACCATTTCCAGGGGTTTTTTTGTTTTTGTTTTTTGTTTTATAGTAGCCATCTAATGGGTGTGAGGTGGTATCTCATTGTGGTTTTGATTTGATCAATGATTATTTTTTTAACTGTCTCTTTCCCCCTTCATTTTTCTTGGTTTATGTTCCATGCATTTTGGACCTCTGATGTTAGGTGGATATATGTTCATAATTATTATATTTTCCTAAAGGACCGACCCTTTTATCCCATTCTAAAATGTCCTTCTTTATATGTAGTTACTTTTTAATTTTGTTTGTAAGTCTATTTTGATATTAGTATAGCAATGCCAGATTTCTCATGGTTGCCTCCTGCATTTTATAACTTTTTAAAAAATTCTTTTTCTTTCAACCAATTTAATTTAAAGTGTATCTCTAATAAGACAGTGTAGTGTTGGATCATGGTTAATTTTATCCAGTCTTCTAATCTCTGCCTTTTGGACTGTTTAATCCATCTACATTTAAGGTGATTATTTATAAAGTAGGATTTATTTGTAATTGTGTGAATTGTTTTCCATAAGTCTCAGGCCTTTTTTGGTTTCTCTATCCCTCCATTGTACCCTCTTTTATGTTAAATATTTTCTAGTGTACCATTTTTAATTCAGATGTCATTTATTTTACTATTATTTAGTTATTTTTCTTAGTGGGTTACCTGGGGATTTGCAGTTAACAATTTATTTTATTATGATCTAGATTATATTGACACCATTTTAATTTCAATGGTATACAAAAACTGCTTCTGTATATTTCCATTGCCACTTGCCTCCTTTGTGCTATATTTCTCATACAAATTACATCTTTATTCATTGCTTTCCCATCAACACAAATTTCTAATTATTCCTCTATGGAGCTGTCTTTTAAGTAAGATGGGAGAAAATAGAGTACTAAACGAAAATATATTTATGCTGACTTTTATATTTACTGTGTAATTTCTGTTACTGATGATTTTTATTTCTTCATGTAGATTTGATTTACTGTCTACTACACTTTCACTTCTGTCTAAAGATTTCCTGTAGTATTTCTTGTAGGACAGGTCTGCTAGCAACAAATCTCTCAGTTTTGCTTATAGGTTAATGTCTTAAATTCTCCTTCTATATCCACTTTGCTGGATATAAAATTCTTGGTTAACAGACTTTTTTCTCTCAATGCATTGAATATATCATCCATGGCCTTCTGACCTCCATAGTTTTGATGAAAAATAGGTTGTTAATGCTACTGAAATCCCTTGAAAGTGTTGAGTCACTTCTCTCTTGTTCAAGATTATCCTTTTATCTTTGGCTTTACATAGTTTGGTTATAGAGTAACTAGGTCTGAATTTCTTTGGGTTTAAACTAAACAGAGTTCACTGAACTTCTTAGGTGTTTAATTTTTTTTCATCAAATTTGAAAAGTTTCATGCCATTATTTCTTCAAATATTCTTTCTTCTCCTTTATCACTCTCTTTTCCTTCTGGAAATGCCACCTATAGACAGTGTCTATACTGTTACACTTGAAGTTGTCCCACATGTCCTCGAGACTGTAGGTAAGGAGACTTTTTAGTAAAGAGATCTGCAAGTGCAGAGACCCCAGGCAGAAGTAGCTGGAACTCAATGAATATAGGAGAGAATGATGGGGATGGGTCAATATCACAGATGTGCTAGCTTTGCAGTTATAGGGCCCTGAATCTCAGAAGGGTCCTCTACTTGGTTTGATGCTCCGTGTCACTGTCATAAAATCATCAATGATTTTTGAACAATGGCTCAACATTTTCATTCAGCATCAGGCCCTGCATATTATATAACTGGTCTTATGGGAGAGGACAGGTTTAAAGGGACAGACTGGAACCAGAACTCAAAGAACCTCTACACTGAATTTTATTTTAAGTAAGATAGCCAGACATTGGAGTGTATTAAGCAAGGGAGAGTTGTGGTATGGTTTGTAGAGAGGCAAAGTAGGTAAGAATATCGACTCTGAGGTCAAACTGCCTGGGTTCAAATCCAACTCTGCTACTTAGTAGGTATGTGATTTTGGATGATTTACTTAAATCCCTTTTGCTTTAGTGTCTTCAGATATAAAATGAAAAAATGATGTAACTTATTTTGCTGGTTGTGGTGAAGGTTGGGTTAAAATACATATATGAAGTGGTTAGAAGATTTATGGGTACATTATAATAACTCTATAAATATTTGCTATTATGATTAGTAGCACTAGTAGGATTTTTGCAATGTGTGTTGTAAGGATGTTGCCATCCATTTTGCTGGAGAGCAGTGAGAGAAGCAGTGAGTGGCAGGTAATGTGGTCAAATTTGAAATCGCCAGGGGCCAGATCTTGTAGGTCTTCGTGGTTTGGGGTGAGAAGTTTGGATTTTGAAATGAAAAAGTTGCAAAGAGCGAAATGTTCTGATTTGCATCTTATTCCCTTAGTTCCATCTATTTATTAAAGATTTAAAGATTTGACTCACACTCCACTCAGGAAAAAATATAAGTAAATTTTGGAATTCTTGCTGCTTCTTGAGGGAGACAGAATAGCAACTTAACTGAATTCAAGGACAGCTGCATTCTCTAATCTTTGAAGGCACAGAAGGGCCTGAGGCCAACACTGTAATATATGCGAGAAATGGTCCAAGTTCAAGTTTCTTAATGACCTACTCACCAGCAAACTTGTTGAAAATATTCACATTGTAAGTCCTTTCATAATCATCAATAATGACCAATCTGTTACCCCACAGTACTTCTCTAACAAGGGTGGAGGCAAACTTCTAGCTCCTGTAACCTGTTTCTCTTCCTAACCTCTCTACCATTTTTGTTTCTCCACTATAAGACATCTGGAGATGCCTGTAACACCTAAATTCCATTGCCAAATAAAAAAACCCTTATCCTCCTGAAGGGGGAAATAAAATCACAGTTCAAAATAGTTTACAAGTAAAAATATTGAAATCAGTAACTTCCAAAAGGGGCTGTTGCTATGGAGATCCCATTACAGTCATCCTCCATGGCAGTCAATTAGATAATTGTGGCTAGGACAATTATTAGTACTACCAGCCATCAATAACCACATTCGGTGTTTTAATACCTCCAAGCAGGCAGGTCAAACAAAGCCACTGCCTTGCCAACTTGGTGACATTGTCTGGCTTGATTATTTCTGTGTAAGAAGTAGACCAGTATTGGGGAGACAAGCAACATCGCTTCACTACTGTCTGAAAGCTGCAGTATTTGGAAGATAGTTGGAGAAATCTTCTGTTATGAAGAGCTTGTAAGTGTACTGCACGGAAAAATCTTAGAACAGGGAAGTTTGTATAACTAGGTAGATCTCATATAACAGGAAACTGGGACAGTTCTGGGACCTAAAGAATAGTAATTATATAGGTGGCCTGTCATATATACTGCAGTGGTTTAAACTTTAGCTTACATAGGTTCATCTTGAATATAAAATAAAAATACAGAGTCCTTAGCTCCAGCACAAGACAATCTGTTTCAGTCATTCTAGAGTATGGCCAAGGAATGTTTTTGTAATGCTAATGTAAGTTTAGAAGCAGGAGACACAGTAAATGCTGGGTAGGGATGACGACACTGACTTTCCTCATGATTCTGGTTTCATGGGTCTTGGGCAAGTCAACTAAAGTTTTCAGTTTATCACATTCATCATAATCTGATAAACTAATCTACTAAGAAAACTTTTTTTTTTTTTTGGTAAAAGCCACCTATCCTTGTTTCACGTTATTTCATCATTCTAGTTAGGAAAATCTATGGCTATTCTTTGTAGAGCCAAACTTTTTATCTCTGCTCATATTTTAGTAAGTAGCTCTATCAGAGATTTTAGGGATATTTGGATGGCAGAGAATAAGTGCCAGTGCCCATCGCTCCATAAAACGTAAATGCCTAAACCACCTTTCTCCTGTTTTAAGTGACTTACCCAGGGCCGATAGGCTGATTTTCCTCCAAGACACAGAGCCATGGTCTGGACTGAGAATTTTCTTTCAACTTTCAGAGTGACTCTCATTTCACTTCGATGACAGGGAAACATCGAAGCCATCAGAGACAGTGCATTTTACATTTATTTATTCACCTTGTGTTCATTGAGCACCTAATTGTGTCAGACTCTGGGGATATGGCAATGAAGGAAACAGACAAAGCCCTGCTCTCCAGGAGATTACATTTTAGAAGCGGGAGACTGAGAAAACAAATATACAAACACATGTGTAATATAATGTCATGTATTGATGCATTTTATGCAGAGAAGACAAACAAGGTAAGGGAATAGATGGTGATAGCAGAATGGTGGGGACAGGGGTACCATTTTAGATAGGAGAATCAAGGATAATCCTTCTGATATGGTGAAATTTAAAGAGAGAATAGAGCCAAGTGAGGTGAATAAATATTTAGAGGAAAAACATCCCAGTCAGAGGCACCAACAGGTACTAAGACACTGGACAAGAGCTTCTCAGCAGGTTCAAGACACAGCAGAGGCCAGCCTAAAGGAAATCAAGTGAGCTGTGGGGAAGTGGTGAGAAGTGAGGCCAAGAAAGGGAGGCGCAGCACTGAAGGGTCTAGTAGCCCATGATGAGGATAATAGTTTTTTATTTTAATATAATTCTCAGTGATCTTAGAAACCCTTGGATAGCTTTAAAGAGAGAAATGTCATGATGTACCTTTTTAAAATGAATCAGTATGGACACTATAATAGTGAATAGACTGTAGGGTAAAGTGTAAAAACATTGTCTTTAATGAGTGTGTTGGTTATAAGAATTCCAGACTTTTCAAGGAGGTTTTAGGCCCATAGAGACCTTATCTCATTTACTTCCTCAAAAGAAATTTCAGGGCATATCAGGAAGGAGTCTGTTCACATACTTTCCTTTAATAAAGGGAGAATGGGAAAAAGGAAGGTATAAAGAAGTCCACTAGGCTTTGAAGCTTTGAAGTGGTGATGAGGAAAGATTGAAAAGGAAATTTGATGCTTCTATTTCCCAAAAGAGAATAAAAATCTAATTTCAAAAAGGTAATGAATGTGTGTAGAATCATTTCTACTGTAAAATTTGAAACGAGGCTTGGTTTTGATTAATGTTTTATTGGTGCTTTAAAGGCCCCAGAAAAACTACAATACCACTGGGCCTATGCAAGTTTAAAACTGGCAAAGGCAAAGAACAATCTGGAACACAAATATTTTTCTTCTTTTTCTATAAAAATATCATTGAAGCATGTAAATACTTTTATTCATATACCTACTCAATTTTTGAAAAGAACTGTCCAACATCTACTTGGATTATAGCCTACCATACATCTTACTGAAATTATTATGGTTGCAAGTTGGGGTAAATAAACTGATTTTTTCACAAATGTTATTCATTACCTATTAAGATAAATAGTAAAAAGCAACCTGGAAAATAATTTACACAAGAAAGGTAAAAGATATAATTACATTCTTATAAAATTCTTAGGAAACAAATAGAATCCTTTAATTAGTATTTTTGCGTCTCAAAAAGAGCCAGAAATTAGATGTTTTTAGGAGAAAAATTATTTGATGATATTGTGTGAATAAATGGAGAGACACTTCATGCCGCCGCCCAGGGATTTTTAAAAGGATAATCATATTTTGACTCACCCATCTTAAGAAATATGAGTTCAACATAGCATTATCTAGAAAAACCCAGTGTTTTCTTCAGATAATCAAAATTAGGAGAGTTTCTTTTTAAGCAAGGCAAATCATACCTCCTGTTCAGTCACACACACACACACACACACACACACACACACACACACACACAGAAAGAGAAATATACTGTACAGGTGTCCAATTCCAAATGCATAATAATTTTCCTATTGGGCATTTGTGAATGTATTCATGGAGTTATGGATACCTTTAAAATAGAAATAGGTAGTGTTTATTAAGGGGTTGCTGTTTGTCCCGTTTGTATGACCCCATTCAACATTTAAAGGAAATAGCTGTTATCATGAGGTATGTCATCTTATTATTTTCAATTTACTGGTGAAGATACTAAAACACACAGAGGTTAGCTAATTGTCTGAGGTCTCACAGTTAAGAAGCTGAACGAGGAATTTAATGCAAGCAGTCTGACTGCAAGTCTTTGCTCAAAATCACATTGTAACTCTTCTAGTGTAGTTATGTGTACACTCCTAAAGGTTTATATATATGCACACAATGAAGTAAGTTTTGGGACTCTGACCTGAAAGTAGTATATTTTAAGTCACAAAATTGAGACCCAAGCTCAGAAAGGCTTCTGAGGATTTCCTAAAAACAAAAAAACTGCCACCACCACCATGCTTGCCCTAACCCTTAACCTAAGCAAAGCACACAGGTTAACCTTCAGAGAAGAGGGCAGTGAGTTTGCATTGTTAATATCTAAGAAAAGAACAGGCAACATTTAAATCTCTGATGTGTTAAAGAACAATAGTTACCTGTCAGGTCACCTGGTGAAGCAGGAGTTTCTAGAAACTGTGCAGTATGAATCCAGCAGACAAATCTACCTTCAGATTATCTGAGAAAAAAATAAATTATGCAAAGCACCCCAGATCTTAAGTAAAAGCCAATTAACCTTGGCAGTTGTATCATGGAGTAATTAGTATTTCATTCTGCAAGTTACAGACATACATTTAAGTGTGTTTTACCCAAATTTCAAATTAAACACATAGATAACAAAGTAACAATTCATCACTTAAAGAGAGAGAGAGAAAAAGACAAACCTAAGCAAAGTATTTCCTCATAATAAACAGACACTGGTTTTTAAAAAAGTGTAGTGATTTCAAAGTAATCCACACCTGGAAACTTCTACACCAAATGCCTGTCATATGCATATCCTCTCATTAACATTTGAGATAAAAGAAACACCTCCCTTTCCTTGATCTTATGATTTCATCTTATTTCTCTAACAGTGTAGTGTACCTATGCCCTAGTACAGTCAGGGCATGCGGTATAATTAATAGTATAATTACTCGCCTTCTTTTCGTCAAATAAAAAATACTTTGGTTAATATAAGGACAGTTGGTAGATTTTTTTTGAGGCTTCATACATAGGAAACCATGCTGAAAGAAATTCCCCTTTTTAGACCATCCAGTGAATAACTCCAAATGTAATTCCCTACTCTAGGTCTAACTATAGACAAATGAAAAGACATAAAGAGGTACATGAGGCAAGCCTTTGTATTTGAGGGATGGGAATGATTGTCCATATCAAATGGCTGATTTGAGATGCTGATTTGGTGTGTCCGTTTGCACAACCTAGATCAGCACAGTTGTGCTTATTGCAACTGCACTGGACATTCACTTTACTAAACATACATGCATCAAGGCATGTATGTACATGAATAGAGATGTAAACATATGAAGGTATTCATAAACTAAATTTATGCATCCACAAATTAAAATGTTCACAAGTGCCAGAAAACATAAATATATATAGAAACTACCATATTAATGCCTACAATGAGCAAATGCAGACAGGAGCATGCACAAATGCATACAGTGAACGTACATGTGTTCATGTACGCAACTGTTCACGTACGCAACTGTTAGGGTTCAGTTAATGATGAATAAAACAAATGCATCCTAGAAATATCTAAAATTTATTTGTGAACTCCAGTACCCCAAAACCTTAAATGCATAACCCCCAAATACGATGATCATGAAAGGGGAAATAGAAAGTGAGATTAACATTGCAAAGGAGAAAAATCTGCCCTAAATTTTCATTCAAAAAACTAGTCTATGTCTCCATTATGAGATGAATGAGGATATTTTTTCAAGGATTCATATTTCTCCACCTTTTTATCTCTTTAATTATGACCAGGAGGATAAAATGTGAGAAGGTGTTTTCTTTTTCAAAGATCATAGAGTTCATTTCATCAACTTGGTACTATCTAATTTACTTTTTTGAACATACCTACCTGGTCCACCATTCTCCTGATTCAGAGAAAGCTTGTTCTCTATCTCACACCTTTCCAAAGTTGCAAACATTAAGTGGGCTAATACACACTCAAGCATCTACATATTCACTGTGTAACAAATGACTGGAAACACATCTAGTAAATACATTCAATTTTACTTATGCCGCATCTAGGCATCTACTTCAGAGGGATTTATTTCACAGATTAAATGAGTGGACTTAAAACATGCTCTAAATTACCTGTTCCTCTTACCCACAATGTCCCTATCTCTTACCCATATTGTACTGCTCCTCTTTCACTATGTCAAAATCTCCTGGTGAAGTCATTGTCAGTGGATTTCATGAGCGAAGTGTCAGCAGCACATTTTACTCATGTTGGAAACTTGACCATTTAAATATGTAGACTCTCTGCTCAGTGTACACTAAGATTTACATACTTAGTGTGTTATTCCAAAGAAAGGCATGAAGGGTAGTTTTGGGGATTTCCAGCCCAGATGATCTTTAAGTTTTGGGACCAAGATTGAAGAAGCCTAAAGGGGTCAAACTGAAACTTGCAGGGGAAAAATAACCAATATGTCACCGTGAGTATGCTGCTTCTTTAACAGGAACTTATCAGGGATGTTCATCCTCTGCTCCATTGTGCTGCATCCACCAAACTTGAGCTGCAAGCTTCTGCTCAGTATCTATCTCTTGATTTACTTTTACTGGGCACTTTATGATGAAAAAAGTGGTAAAGATGAGCCATAGTCAGAGAGAGGACAAGACCCACCACAGGATGCTCTCTCTTTTTCTCACTCTTGGTAGAGATGCTGCCCAAAGAAGGATGCCTATTCAGCAGTTAATCAGGTGCAGAGGTCAACTGCTTCTTCCAGGAGCCTCAAATAGTGCCTGATTTTCTGGGAACAAATATATTGCATTATATGACCTTCCCAAGATGCCACTGTGTCTACATGATATGAGGTGAAATGGTGTTCTCAAAGGAATTAAAGAATTTAGGAGTGGGAGGTACCAAGAAGGGGGGAAAGGGGGACACACACAGCACATTTGCTTTATTTCTGATGCAAATGCTGTAATGGTACAAGCTAATCCTGGTCAATCATCATGACATTGAATGCATGGCTTTTCTGAGAGAAAGAGAGACAGAGAAATAAAATTTCTATTTTTATGAAAGAAACCTACATTTCGCTGTCATCTATACCTCATAGACTCATATATCCTAGCATTCAGGGAATAGAAAGCAATGGCACTTTTTCCATATGATGCTTTCTTTTTTTGAACAGCACTAATTCACAACCATTTATTTGAATTCAAGCATTCAGTTTCAAATATTGTTAGCTAATATCTGAAAATACTACAAAATTGATTTTTGAAGATTTGGACAGTCATGCAAAATATATTCATTAATATTAGTTTAATACCATTTTCTAAGTGAGAACTTCACACAGGCATGATACATTCACACCCCCACCCCTGCCCCATGGTATGCTGTAAAGAGAACCCTGTGTAGCAGACATATACTTTTCTGTGTACTTCCCTCATTAATGGTTGTCTCTTTCTCTAAACTGTAAGCTCCATGAAAGCAGGACTCTGGCATTCGCAGGAGAGACAGAGTGGTGAAATGGTTAAGCACATAGATTCAAGAAACTCATTGCCAGATCTATATCCTACTTCTTCCTCTTACAGGCTGTATGATCTTGGGCAATTCAATTAACATTTTCTACCTCAATTGCCTCATCTGTGAAAGGAGGATAACTGTAATATCTATCTTAAATAATCCTCAGACTATTTAATAATAAAAAATTAAAACAGTGGCTGGTATATATTAAGCACAACATTAATATTCATAATTACTATTTTTATTTACTATTGGATCTTCAAAAGAAGTGGAATGGCAGGCACATTGTAGGATCTCAAAGAATATTTATTGAATGACTGAATGACTGGCTGCCTGAATGAACAAAGGGAGAAAGGAGATCATCAAGATTATGTTATTCAGTGATTTTCAAATCACTTTAGATTTGGACTTCCTTTCACCACTAAAAGTATATGCAGAATGTGTAAGCCCCACAAATAAATTATATAAAAGTATAGATCCTCTAGTAGTGAGCCCCATCCTCTAGATATTCATTTACCTTCTCAGCAGCCCTTGGCTTATGTCTGCTAAAGAACTAGGACTCAACAGAATGGAGAGGAAAATCTTAGCCCAACCACTTAAGGTCTAAGAGCTTAGAAACTTATACTAAAAGAAATCGAGTGACTTGTACAGGTTCAGGCGAATGTCCAATCTGGGTTCCAATTAAAGTCACATACGTGCCATGTGAATTATGTCTATGACATTGAGCTGCATTCCAAAATTCATCCAGGAGTGCCATATCTACTCTGTTTAGTCACAGACACAAGCCCAATAGCAAAATGCAAAGGAAAAATAACCTAAAATCAAAACAAACAAGAACAAGATATTTACTTTCTTTTCCTAAAGGACTATGTCTTATGATTTCCTGTTATCATACTAGAATGTGTTACCTTGTTGCTTTCTTTACTTCTTCCATTGATGCTTCAGGTTCTGAATTCATTCAACACATATTTAAGCACCTACTATGGGGCAGCTGGTTTTAAGCACTTGAGACTCATTTGCAAACAAATAGACTGGAACTCTATTAAAAAAAAAAAAAACACTAAATAAAATAAGGGTTTTCTGGGACAGTGGCAAAGAGAGATTGAAGAAATTTCCAGGATGACATTTCAAAAAAGTTCTTAGATCATGAAACACAGAAGCAAGTACTATTTTAAAAGTTAATGTGTGTTTTTCAATTAGTTTAGGTAGATCATATACATAGCAGTCTTGGAAACAAACCTTTATTGAGCAAAAATAGGCCATTTTTCAGTACCTTTTATTCTTCACCACTTGACCATCGATATTATATAATGTAACCGAGATGAACAAATAGTTTGGGGAAATTTAAGACTGTATATATGACTAAGAAAATGTCCCCTAAGTAAACAAGTGTATGTTGTCATTACTCTCTATGTCTGACCAGTTTACCCTACTCTCTGGTGTCACTGATAATTTCAACTTCTACTTCAAGTAGCGCTAATTACAGTACCTGAGCTGCAAAAATAAAAGATTCCATTATAGCGAAGTTCACAAATATTATTTTAATCCAGCTATCCACACTGTCCATCTAAAGCAGTAAATGTCTCCTTCACATACAACTGTCTCAGACTTCTAATCCAGTATACTGTATGAAACAGAAATGCCTCTCAAATAGCACTTTAATGCTAAATATATGACTAAAGAATGAAAAACAAATTAGTTAGCCATAGATATTCAGTATTCAGAGATTTGAGATCACACAGAAAAACACATCCAGCTGAGTTACTCAGTTTTTCACTTTTCATCTGAGAATGTTGGCATGGGATAGACACAGTCAGCTTTAAATTAATATAGGTCTTACACATTTTAGGCACTAGTTTACATAGTTTATGCATATTAATGCATATAAAAGGAAACACAAAGTCCAAAACCAATTCCCAACTTAGAATGAATATATCAGTACTTCAAAATAATAGAGAGAAATAAATTGTTAGTTCTGGTAGTACTCATATTAAAATAAGTTATTCCACTGGAAAGTGTGTTTGTTTCTCAGTAGGAATCGTTCATATTCTACAAAGCATAAGTAATTCTTCACTGCTTACTGTTACAAGTACATAATAGAACTGTACTATCTACATTCAACATTTTGCTTAATTTTTTTTTTCCACATGAGGATAGTTAGGCTATGAATGTTAACTCCTCAAAAACAACATCTATTTATATAGGAGCTAATTAAAAGAAATAATAAGAAATGGCACCTTTCTTACGGACAAAAGCCACACGTTTGTAAAGCATTTTAAACCTCAGCAATTAATGGATTGAGAGAAATAAAATGCATTCATTAAACTCAAGTCATAGTACAAACTAAAAAGAATTCTGTGATTAACTGTTCAAAGGAACTCCCAGAATATTTCTTAAAAATATTTATAAAGCTCTTCTATTACAAATTATTTTTGTTTTTAAACAAATAATGCAGTGAATATACCACGGTAAACTCTGCAGGATGCATAATGCTATCTATTGTTAAAGAAAAATGTGTACATTATATTCATTCAAAGCCCACTTGATCATGCCAGTATTTAAGAGAAGAAAATTGATTATATTATCATGTAGTAGAACAGGAATTTAGAGTATAGAAAAAAATAATTTACAGATGAAGCTGTTCAAATTTGATTAAGCCAAATTCTCTTTCATCATTTCATCTAAAATTTTCGGAAAAATATCAGCCTGACTCTATTTTTATTATTTCCAAAGATTCCTCAAGACATACTTTGCTAAGGTGAAATGGTGATTAACTTTCCATAGGCTCCATATGGTCTGGGAGGGAAGTTGGAGTCATGGGTGGAGGTAGGAGAGTAAACCTAAATTAAACTAAATTATCTGCTTCCCTTTCATAAATCTTTAGAGTTGGTTAGGGTTTCTGGGTACAATATGGAAATTACAAGGAATAGGACCTGGGAAATTAGCAATATTCCATCTCATCGAATTAAATGATTTTTAGAGCTGAGGAGTCAGCAGGAGCTTCAGACCTTGATCTTTTCTTTTGTCCTGGTCATTTTACCCAAAAACCCTCTAAATCATCTATAAAACTAGTTCTCTTTCTTAGGTAGCCTGTAATCTGAAAAATACTGATAAGTGACACAGAATTACTCAGCAAGTACAATTGCTACATGAATATATCACAGTATCACTTTTACTGTTAATGATAGTTTGGCATTTCTCCAGATCACTAAATTTCTTTGAATATGTCATTGTGGTCAAAGTTGTGCCACCATATCCCAGAATTTAAGTTCATCTATTAATTACAGATCATGTCAGGATACTGTGCTCCAAATTAATTGTGGCTTGGCAGATCTAGTCTATAGAAACAATGGTTTTATATGCTTTCTACAAAATGGGTCTAACCAGCAGAAGTGAATAGATTTGGTGCAGACAAACTAACTGCTTCATTTAACCAATTAATTTTAGTCTATAAGTTTGATGCTATACCCATCGTTTCAATCAGTGTCAATTACTCTTGCTTATGAGGTATGTTCAGAGTATCCAAGAGTGAATTTATTTGATCAATGGTATTCCTATGTACAGTCCCAATGTCACAGGTTCCCACAGCCACTGACTTGTTTTAATAATACATTTGTTTTCAAAATATACAAATTGGGGTTCATTAGTTCTACATGGCTATTTTACTTTCATCAAATCCTCATTTTAAAATGTATATTATCTGCTTGCATATTTGTATTTTGGACCTCTCTTCCCATCCCACATCCCATTACCCAATTTCATACCAAAAATCACACTGAGCATTTCAAACAGCTTGATTTATAGCTTGAAGTAATTCCAGCTGACAACCATAGGGGTGTGTCTATAGAATGCCAAAAATCTAATCAATTGTGTCAGAAATTTAGTCATTCTTCCTTGATATTTTGTCTACATCATACTAAACATATTTAAAGAATTTTGTTAATTGACTAAACCCCTGACGGAATTGCCTTGATATTATTTAGACATGGTTCTAAATAGTAATGAGAATAGCAATGAACACACTCAAATAAATAATATATTAGGATCAGTACAGATTCCAACCTTGAGGAGAGTGGCTCCAATTAACCAGCATGGACCAAAATCTTTATGATATCGTTTCAATTTGGATTCCAAGAATGCTGAGGATCCACATTTAATCATTCTCCAGCTGATTTAAAAAACAAGATCATGGAAGTACTGGATACCCAAATGAACCAGAAGACTTAAATGTTATATTGCATTTGAGTTCAAAAAAGACCAATTTATACTGGGCAATTTACTGATGACTGATGATGTATGACTGTGGATATCCTTTTTTTTTTTTGCGGTATGCGGGCCGCTCACTGTTGTGGCCTCTCCCGTTGCGGAGCACAGGCTCCGGACGTGCAGGCTCAGTGGCCATGGCTCACGGGCCTAGCCGCTCCGCGGCATGTGGGATCTTCCCGGACCAGGGCACGAACCCACGTCCCCTGCATCGGCAGGCGGACTCTCAACCACTGCGCCACCAGGGAAGCCTGGATATCCATTTTAATTAGGTTATTGCTTAAGGATCATAATTGGCCTGGAATCTTTTGGAAAATTTGTAGACTACTATATAAAGGTACATAAAATTGTGAAAAAGTTGCATGCTTTAAAAACTTAGTATTTCCATCAAGCTTGTGGTCTAAAAAGAGTATGAAGACAATAGCAAATGGATGTTTTTTAACACAGTTTCTTGGTATTTACAGTCATTTTTTTTCTCTATTTTCCTTCCCTTCAGTGCTGGTCAATTGTTTTCCCGGGTTTTTTTCCTCTTCGCATTCAGTACAAGGAGGCACCATCACATTCTGTCAAACAATACAGAAAAGACAATCAGGAGAGTCAAAATAAAAATGTTGAATGTAAAAATTAACATCCTAACAGAATAACTCATGTACCTCAACAAATATCTTACAGAAGACCAATGCCAGGCAGAAAATAAGTGTAACTATGTTAACACTGCTACTTCTTGAAAGCACATAAAATATTTTCCACAAAAGGCAATATTTCAAAAACTATTTTGAGAAAACTTTGGTCAAACCATTCGACTCTGATGAATCTAACCCCCAAATTAAAAATGTGTTAAGTAAAATGAATCCTAATAATTGCTATGATGTAATACGTTTGGTCAAATATAGAACAGTCCAGATAGAAGTTCAGAATTAAGCTCCTGAGTTGTTTCTTTGTTACTTGTTTTTGTGGGGGATATGTACTTCTTTCTTCCTTCTCTGCTTTCTCAAGTCTTCTTTTTATCTTCTTTGTCCTATAAAGAATATATGTATAATTTTTGTTCTCTGTTTACTTTTGTTTTGCTTCTTGGTTGCTGGGGAGGGGTGAGAACCCTCCCTTGCCCTTGTTCTTCTAGGACCTCAGCAAATCAAACCAAAAGCTTAGTGGCAGGCACAGTGGTCATGCAAAGGTCCAGAGGCAATAGGTGAAAGATGTGTCTTGTATTAGGCAATACAGCATCCCTGCTTTAGCTAAAGCAAGAGAGAAAATCATGGAACCCAATAGCTTCAAAAAGTGCTTTCTGACAATCAAAACAAACAAACAAACAAACCAAACCAAATACCTGTGGGACAGGTTCTGATTCTGCAGTGTCATTGCTTGCAGGATTTTCTTTGTGCTTCATTGAACAGGTCGTGCTCCCCTGTAAAAGCTGCGATTGAAAATAGGTCAATGAAGTTAAATTAAATGAAGGGAGGGAATAGAAAATCTCCTTTGAAATCTTCCCATTGAAAACTTCCTTCACTTTGAGACAAACTGAAAGGTCAAGCTAGGGACAAATTTATCACAACATTAGTGGGATCCCAGGGAATGGGCAAGCATTCATAGTCCATTTGGGAATCTCAGTGATGCTTATGACAGTCGGCTGCTACAACAAAGGCTCAATTACAATGGAAAGTTCTTTCTTTGCAAAAATTTTTAAAAAGGAAAGAGTTACAAAACTACTATATTCTATATCCGTGATGTGTCTAGACTCTAGGATCTAAATATGTCCATGGTCTTTATGCCTGCCGGACATCAATATTGCAAGCCAGGAAACAACTTAAACAATATGATCGTTGTAAAAAATTAATAAACTGGAATCACAATTAAATAGAGTCAGGAGACCAGAAGGGGGCGCTCTCACACCTTGCAGCAATAGCAGAGACCAACAAGACGAAGAAAGACCCCTCTTCTTTCCTGGCAACAATTCAGCCCATGCAAAGCCATGAACTCTTTGTTTACTGTAGCCCTTCCAACTTTCTTTTCCCCTCTAGGAAAGAATTCTTTTTCCTTTGCCTTGTGGGCACTTGCACCTTGCTCATCATGGTTGCAGACCCAAAATTGTAATTCTCTGCTGATCCCAAACAAACCCATCACTGCTGAAGAAATGTCTGCCAGTCTATTTGTTTTCGGTCAACATCATCAATCTATCTAGCAGAAAACTTCAACATCGTAAAAAAGATATTTCTGGGAAGAAGATCATATATTTTACTAACCAGGAAATCTCATCTTATTAGCCTCAATCGTCTTGAAGAAAATGAATTACTGGCAGCATATTCCAGTTGCCCTTCATTTTTCATTTTAACCAAGGTTAAAATATTGAATTTTCCTTCCCGCCATCCCTCCCTTTCTTTCTTCCTTCTTCCTTAGTCTGCCTTGCCTCCCTCCTCCTTGCCTTACTGCCTCTCATTCTCCCTTCATCTCTTCCTTTTATTTTCATCTTTTTTATTTTCAACACATTTTAAAGTAACTAAAAATTGTTTAATGTAAGAATATGTACTTTTTTTAGTGATTTTTCTGTAATCCTTTCCCTGTATAAAATGTATAAAATGGAGACTGGGAGTTTAATAGTTCATGGCCACTGTGTAACTCTAACCTTGAACAAGTCAGTTTCTTTCTTTGAGGTCAAACAAGGAGGATACCTAAGCTGGCTTTGAACTCTAACTTTCCATAAATTCTAGGAGTGGATGATAACTAAAGAAGTTGCATATGAGATTTAACCTACTCCAATTCAAATCTGAGAGCAAAGTCATTTGCACATGCTCCCGATTCTTGCTCTACATGGCTCTTAATTGAACACTCATGTTACTTTACCCTTCTGTGTCTGTGTAATATGCTCTTTCCCTCCACCTTCATAAAAGTCTCTCTTCACTGGGAGATCCTGAAGACCAGCTACTTGTTCCCTCCCTAGCACAACATTTTCATCACTAGGTAGGCTCATCACACTCTCCTGCTCTAAAGGTACAATGCATTAGAAACATTAGCACACTTAATGTTTTTATATATATATGCATGTCTGGCTCTTTGATATATTGTAAGTGACTCTTTGATATACTCTAAGTTCCTTGAAGATAGAGGCTACATGTATCAGCCCTAGATCCCAGCTAGATGCCTATTAGATAGCAAGTGGTCAATATCTAATCACTTAATAAATGAATAAAACAAACATTGGCTATGAAAATATTTCAGTCCTTTAGAATTTTCATAAATGCCTGAGTTTTTCATATGAGATTTAGTTATATTTGATAAAAGCTCCAAAATGGTTGCACATAGCCCCTTCTTCAAAATAAGCCTATAGTATAGTGGAAAAGTAAGATTATAACTATAATAGTAGAAATCAGTAGTGAAAACCTTGAGTGCCTTAGTCCAAAGAATTTTAGGCATCTACACAGAGGAATCTTCTACACTACCTAAGAATTTTTTTTCTTTTTATGTTGTACGGGTTTGAGTTAGGCCTAGAAACTAAAATTTCCCTGGAATATTGTAATTGTTTTGTTTTTACTGTAATAATACAACTGACCTTTGTTTTTATTATACTTGCTTTTGGCCTTGGGGAAAAAAAACTAAAATAAATGTACTAAATCAAGCTCAGAATGCAGAAAGTAACCTGCAGAGTGTAAGGTTTCCCAATATATATTTTGGAATAATGGAGTTCATAAATCACATAAGTTTGGAGAAAAAGCTTATTTGAACATTAAACAGTGGTATTTAAAGTAGTTCTTCTCAGAGCCTTTAACACACAATTTCTTAAAGCTTTCCTCTTGAATGATCTGCTCACATAATCATATAAGGTGCTTGTTAAAAAATAATACTCCTGGGTGATAATTCAGTCCTACGAATATAGGGCTTGCATTTTTAATCAGCAATCCAGCAATTCAAATGCACAGTGAAATTTGAAATCCACTTCTTTGTAGTGTACAAATGCATTATAAATCTCTTAGGAGATATGATATAACCATTTGCCAAATCTATTTGACCCCCAAACCGTTTTTTGTGTATGAATTATTACTTGAGGTCATTGTCATGAGAAAGATACCGTGGGATTTATGGTGGAGTATGTTCTTTCATTAATGGAAGCACAGCTGACTATTTGAGACAAGTCTTTGATCATGTGAACAATGAATACTTATTAAATTTCAACAATAAAGAAAATATTACATGGCTGGAAGACAGCTCCAACCCTTTTTGATATTTTGATCTTATAATGAACACAACCTTTAAATTTATTTTTTGTGTGCCTCACAGGCATTGTGGAAACTTCATGAGATGGGGTTCATAAAATTCCTAGTGTTTCTCAGAAAGACAACAGATATAAGCACTCCTGAAGGTACACGCCTTCAAAACACTCTCTCAATTAGATAAAATTCAACCTGATGAGTATAGTGCCTATTTCTAGAAACTCAAGTAATAAAATATGAAGAATGATCAGGAAAGTCTGCACAGATTCAGCTACTTCAGTATGCAGCTCACCTATTAATTATACAGGTGACCTACAGGGGACCACAGCTGGGTCTGTAAATTATGAAATGGGATGAGCCATGAACGTATCTTTATTAAAGTGATTACATGCTCTTTCTCACATATACATCTTCCCCAACACCACCAGAATAACCAGTTTGTTTCTGTGCTTTGGGCAACAAACTACCATCTGACAAAATGTTATATTATGGCCACAAAGGTAGGCAAAGTAACAACAGATTTAGATGAGACAAGCCCTTTTAATTATTTACCCCTGTAGGAAAAAATACATAATCCTACCATGGTGGGGCAGACTCTAATACTGGGGTTTCCTTGATGATTATCAGGAGTCACATGCAAATGAATTTGAGTCCCAACTCCATCTCCCACTATCTCTAATAATGAACATTGAGGTTCCAAACTTTGGTATTTTACAGAAGAATAAAATTAAACACCAGTGACAAACAAATTTCGACATTAGAACAAATAAACCAACAAGCAAAACACACTGCTACTTTTCAACAATATTTCAGAAAAGAAATAACATTTTAATACTAAAATTATATAAAGGATCCAATGTCAAAAGAAATTGTTTTTGAGAGGCAGAGAGAGAGAGAGAGAGAAAGAGAGAGAGATTGGTTCATGGAAAATCTGCTAATATTTTGTTATTTTAATATTAAATGTCTATTTTCTACATTCCTATACTGTTGAAAACTTCATGACAGAGCAGTACTTGTCCTGCTTGGAATGATGGTAGGAAATACCAATTTAACCTCAATTTTCCCTCATTTGTAAAATGGGGATAATTCAAAATTTTGACATCAAGTGACATGATACAATGTAGGTAACTCAGCTAGGTAAATGGAGGAAAGAGCCCATCTCAGGTTAGAATTGCTTTAGCCCTTATTTGCTGTATACACTTGGGAAAGTTACTTCATCTTAAGGAGGTTCTGACTCCTTATCTGTAGGGTAGGCAAAATGATCCCTACCTGACAGGATTTTTGGAAGATTTAGATTAAATAAAACTATAGAATGGTTCCTAAAGGAGTATTTTGCACATATTAGGTGCTCCTCTTATGACCTTTCTCTAAAACGTTAAAAGAACTCAAAATACTTAATGCATAACTGGGCAACCTGAACTTTTACCAAGAAAAAATATCTCTGACAGTTAAAAAGTCCAACTCATTCTTCATATTTAATTAATATCTGGGACAAGCTGGAGGCTAAAAACAAGCATGATTTTCAGAATACTGTAAAGGAGAAAAAATGGAATTAAGTACCAAGATTTTTTGAAACAAACACATTTTGGCTAAATTTTTCTCTCATGTTAGTCTTGTGTATGAAATGAGTTTTTTAATATTTATTACAGAATGATACCTTAGTACTGTTTTTTTGTTGTTTGTTTGTTTTTTTGCTGTATGTGGGCCTCTCACTGTTGTGGCCTCTCCCGTTTCGGAGCACAGGCTCCGGACACGCAGGCTCAGCGGCCATGGCTCACGGGCTCAGCCGCTCCACGGCATGTGGGATCTTCCCGGACCAGGGCAGGAACCCGTGTCCCCTGCGTCGGCAGGCGGACTCCCAACCACTGCGCCACCAGGGAAGCCCTTTAGTACTGTTTTAATATTAAAAAGGGCAGAAACTAGAAAAGAAGTTCCACGATTAAAAATGTAATGCTGAATCAAAGTGATGGCTCTGAATTCAGTTAACAGAGGAATAGAGGAGTGGGAGGGAGACAGGGTCTGACACCGATGCTCCCTAACCGGGCTCCTCTAGGCAAGTCACATTACCTCTCTGAACCATAATTCTTCATCCTTCACACAAAATAGTTAAAATTTTGAAACATGAAGCCCTGTCTAACTTCATAGGTTTATTCATTTATTTAGTTTTAATTAATTAATGTATTTATTTATTTATTTTTGGCTGCGTTGGGTCTTTGTTGCTGAGTGCAGGCTTTCTCTAGTTGCAGTGAGCTGGGGGCTACACATTGTTGCACTGCATGGGCTTCTCATAGCGGTTGCTTCTCTTGTTACAGAGCACTGGCTCTAGGTACGCAGGCTTCAGTAGCTGTGACACGTGGGCTCAGTAGTTGTGGCTCACAGGTTCTAGAGCAACAGGCTCAGTAGTTGTGGTGCACGGGCTTAGTTGCTCCGCGGCATGTGGGATCTTCCCAGACCAGGGCTTGAACCCGTGTCCCCTGCATTGGCAGGCAGATTCTTAACCACTGTGCCACCGTGGCACATGATTTTAGATATTCATAATTTCATAATTTTAGATATTTTGGAAAAAGTAACTTCATAATTTCATAACTTATGAAACTTCATAATTTTAGATATTTTGGAAAAATATTTACAAGCATCTGTTAAGATGAGTATTTTGTTTGGTGCTGAAGGAAATGTCAATACTTTTATAGTCTCTGTCCTCAAATTGCTTATTATCTAATGCAGAATGAGAACTTTATACAAATAATCAACATGCAAGATGGACTGTGATACAGGATAAAATATGTGTATAAACCAAGTACTATGGGGACCCAGAGGTGAAAATCATTATGTCTCAGGGAAGGTAGGAGGGGTCAAAGAGTTATTGACCAATTTAACCTTTGTATTTGCACATCACTGTTTGGTGAATTTCCTTATAATAATTATTAACATGCTTACTGGGTTATTTGTATTTTCCAAATTATAAGTTAATCATTATTCTTATGGTTTCTATATGATTCCTGATAATAAATAATAATTAAGTTAACATTTTGCATGCTTTAAATTAAGATGTTATAGGGCTTCCCTGGTGGCACAGTGGTTGAGAGTCCGCCTGCCGATGCAGGGGACACGGGTTCGTGCCCCAGTCTGGGAAGATTCCACATGCCGCGGAGCGACTAGGCCCGTGAGCCATGGCCGCTGAGCTTGCGCGTCCGGAGCCTGTGCTCCGTAACGGAAGAGGCCACAACAGTGAGAGGCCCCGCGAACCGCAAAAAAAAAAAAAAGAAAAAGAAAAAAAAGAAAATTAAGATGTTATAGGAGGGTAAACATGGAAATTTATTATCTAATGTAAAAAGCAGAAATTTATTCTAAAACCCTTAGGAAACTATCTATACTTCCCATGTAATCTGGAGGCATGCCTTTTCCTTCTTAAAAAAAAAAACACCACAGTAGCACAATGAAGAATGCCTTGTATGAAGCCAACCTTTTCAGATGGTCTGATGGAATGTAGCCCAGAATGACAATGGTATATGGTCTCTCAGCCCAATTACAGCAGGGCATGACTTGCCTAGGAAATTTTGTTAAGCTAATGTCTTCCAATGGCTCATCAGGGCATCAAATGCCACAGAGTGAATATTGGATATAATTGCAAACTAGGACTTTTTAAATCTCTGCCAAAATTGTTTTAGCATGAAAATGCTGGCATAATTTTCTACTCACAGCTCTAGATTTACTTCCTGCACATTTTCTCCTCTCATTTCCCTGGACAGTGCTTTGCTGTTGAATAAACTCCCTTTGGTCAGGGACTTGTAAGCAGGTGTGATGGCAAGAATCTGAGCGAGGAGTGCTTCCAATGCTAAACATAAGCCGTTGCTGCCTTTCGGTTCCTCAGCACATTAAGAAAAGTTAAGTGTGTGCTACCTAGAGGAGTCAGAAACGCTGTAAAGCACATCTACATTGAATAGTAAGTCTCAATCCCTATGTGGGAATTAAAATAAAATGTTCAATGTCTTTAATTCTTGATATGCTATTAAACAATATGAGGCACATTTGCAAACTGCAGGAAAATGGGATGAAGCAGGTACATCCTTTGCTTTCTCCCTGTGACTCCAAAATTACCATTGACGCAAAGCTGCTTTCAAAGGTTTTTTTTTTTTTTTTTTTTTTTTGCGGTACGCGGGCCTCTCACTGTTGTGGCCTCTCCCATCGCGGAGCACAGGCTCCGGACGCGCAGACTCAGGGGCTATGGCTCACGGGCCCAGCCACTCTGCGGCATGTGGGATCTTCCCAGACCGGGGCACGAACCCATGTCCCCTGCATCGGCAGGCGGACTCTCAACCACTGCGCCACCAGGGAAGCCCTCAAAGGAATTTAAACATTTCCAAAACCGATAGTCCAATACGCTGTTAAGCTTTTGGTGATCCATTTCAAGTTTTCTATGTCTACTAAGAAAAGGGTCAAGAAATCCAGTGGCGATTTTCCTAGGTGACCCTGCCTGGCTGCATAGGGCAGGAAGTGGAACAAACCCACAAAGCTATCTAAGAATATGCATGGTCTCTAATTCCAAGTTTAGGACCTTGTGCATACAAGATATTGAGACCTTCAGTATGAAAATTGCAGAGCAGCTTTTTTAGACTGAACTAATAAGGACATCCATGATAAAACTGAACACTGTATTTATTATCTATGATATACAATCATCATGATAAACCTGTAAGAAATCAACATTAAAGTTTCTCAAAATATTTAACAGGAAATATTGACGGAAGAAAATCTAGCTGGGTTTATTCAAATGATACACATTCCTGGGCTCTGTCCCAGATCTACTGACGAATAATCGGTGGGAGTGGAGCCTTACCACAAGCAGTTTTACAGGCTGACCTGATGAGTCATAGGCAGGCAAAAGTTTGAAAATCACTGACGTCTATTTTATAGAAAAGGGATCTGAATAACAAAAGCACTTGCCATACTGACGTGTTAGGAAACAGCAAAGTGGTAAATTCCAGGCTTTCTCTACCATGTTATTTAGTCTAGGGTATGATCAACAGGAATGAAAATGAATCACCTTTGCTATTTATCTACTAAGCGATTGCATGTGTTCCCATCAGCACTCAGTGAGGTTGCTGATGATCATAGAATCCTGCAATACAATGGGATGATCCCATGATAGTTCTTTTCCTCTACTCTAATGCTTCATTTCCTGACTACATTCCAGAATGGTTGTTTTTCATTATTCAGTCATATAATATACTATATTCTCTATTCTAGGCTAATTCTATTTTCAGATGCTTTTCACTGAGTTCACTTTTATTTTTGACTGAAATATTCTTCTCCTTATAGTTGTTTCCACCAGTTGCATCTGTTTCTGTCCTGGAGAGTAAAAGTGAATAAGACTAGATTTTTTTTAATGATGGCCGTTCTAACTGGTGTGAGGTGATACCTCATTGTAGTTTTGATTTGCATTTCTCTAATAATTAGCTGTGTTGAGCATTTTTCATGTGTCCGTTGGCCATCTGTATGTCTTCTTTGGAGAAATGTCTACTTAGGTCTTCTGCCCATTTTTCAATTGGGATGTTCGTTTGTTTGTTTTTGTTATTGAGTTATATGACTTGTTGGTACACTTTGGAAAATAAGCCCCTGTTGATTGCATCGTTTGCAAATGTTTTCTCCCAGTCAGGAGGTTGTCTTTTTGTTTTGTTTATGATTTCCTTTGCTGTACAAAAGCCTGTAAGTTTGATTAGGTCACATTTGTTTATTTTTGCTTTTATTTCTATTGTCTTGGGAGACTGACCTAAGAAAATATTGGTATAATTTATGTCAGAGGATGTTTTGCCTATGTTCTCTTCTAAGAGTTTTATGGTGTCATGTTTTGTATGTAAGTCTTTAAGCCATTTTTGAGTTTATTTTTGCATGTGGTGTGAGGGTGTGTTCTAACTTCATTGATTTACATGCTGCTGTCCAGCTTTCCCAGCACCACTTGTTGAAGAGACTGTCTTCTCTCCTGTATTTTCTTGCCTCCTTTGTAGAAGATTAATTGACTGTAGGTGGGTGGGTTTATTTCTGAGCTCTCTATTCTGTTCCGTTGATCCAAATGTCTGTTTTTGTGCCAATGCCATGCTGTTTTGATTACAGTACCTTTGTAGCATTGTCTGAAGTCTGGGAGGGTTATACAGCCTTATTTATAATATCCAAGACATGGAAACAACCTAAGTTTCCAGGTGAATAAAGTATTATATATAGAGGAATATATATGTATATGAATATTATTCAGACATAAAAAAGGAAGGAAATCCTGCCATTTGTGACAACATGGATAAACACTGAGGGGATTATGCTAAGTGAAATAAATCGGGAAAAAAAGACAAATAACATTATCTCACTTACATATATGAAATCAAACAAAATAAAATAAACCCATAGAAACAGAGCAGATGGGTAGTTGTCGGGGGCATGTGGGGGGACTGGGAAAGTAGGTGAAGGTGGTCAAAGGGTATAAACTTCCAATTATAAGATGGATAAGTTCTGGGAATATAATGTACACCTTAGTGACTATAGTTAACAATACTGTATTGTATATTTGAAAGTTGCTGAGAGAGTAGATTTTAAATGTTCTCACCACACACACACAAATTAACTGTGTAAGATGATGGATGTGTTAACTAACCTTATTATGGTTATCATTTCACAATATATAGATATAGAATATCACTACTTTGTGTACCTTAACCTTACATAGTATAATGTGTCAATTATATTTTAATAAACTGGGAAAGAATTAGAAGTATTATAAAAGCAAGAAAAATACACAGTCTGAGGAGATAAAAAAGCAATAAAGCCAGACTCAGAAATGGCAAATGTTTTGGAAGTATCAGACTGGGAGTTTAAAAATAACTGTGGCTGATATGCTAAGGGCTCTAAGGGGAAAAGTGGACAAAATGCATGAATGAATGGGTAATATAAGCAGAAGATGGAAAAAATCTAAGGATCAAATGGAAATGCTAAGAATAAAGCAAAAAAAAAAACCAAAAACACTGTAACAGAAATGAAGACTGCCTTTGATGAGCTCATCAATATTCTGGACATTGCCCACTGAAAAAATTCAGTGAACTTGAAGACAGGTTGATAGAAAGGTACCAAACAGATGCAAAGATAAAAGGGTTTAAACAATGGACAGAATGTCCAGAATTGTAAAACAATTAGAAAACCTGCAATGTAGAGGTAATGGAAATACTAGAAGGATAAGAAAATAACAGAGGACATATTTGAAGTAAGAATGGTGAGAGTTCCCCAAAGGTAATGACAGAACTCAATCCCAAATCCTGGAAGATTAGAAAAACAAAATTACATCTAGGCATGTCATCAAACTGCAGAAAACCACAGAGACATATTGAAAGAATCAAAAGTGAAAACTTAACTACAGAGAAATAAGGATAGGAATTACTTCAGACTTCTACTTAAAAACAATTTAAGCAAGAAAAGATTGAAGTGAAATATTTAGTGTTAAAAAAATTGAAATATTATCCAGTAAAATTATCCTTCAAAAGTGAAGAAAAAATAAAGATCTCAGAAAAACAAAAACTGAGGGAATTTGTCACCAGTATACCTGCCTTTCAAGAAAAGTTAAAAGTTCTTCAGACAGGAGGAAATGATATAGTTCAGAAACCCTGATCTACAAAGAGAGAGGAAGAGTGTTCTAGAAGGAATAAGTGGACGTAAAATAATGTTTTTATTTATCTTGTTCTTAACTGATGAAACGAATAACAGTCTGTTCAAAATGACAATGCAACAATGTATTTGGTAATTACAGCTTATGGTTAAGTGAAATGAATGACAGCAATGTTATAATAGAGGAACTGGAAATACTCTCTATATACTCTCTGTATAAGGTTCTTTCACAACCCATGAAAGATGTGATAAATCCAAAACAGTTACAAATTATGGCAGACATCAATCCAACTATATAAATATTCACTTTAAATGTGAAGGGTCTAAATATATCAATAAAAGACAGGGATTGTAAGAGGGGATAAGAGAAGAGCACACAACTAGATGTTGTATATAAGAAACCAACTTTAAATATAAGGACACAGATTGATTAAAAGTTAAGGGACTCAGAAAGATATTCCATGCTAATATTAATCAAAAGAAAGTTGGAGTAGCCATATTAATTTAGGCAAAGCCAACTTCAGACCAAGAAAAATATCAGGGATAAAGAGGGACATTTGTATAATAATACAGGGGCCAATTCTACAAAAAATATAACAATTCTTAACATGAATGCACCTAACAACAGAATGTCAAGATACATGAGTCAAAAACTGATAGAATGGCAAGGAGAAATAGACCAAACAACTATTATAGATTAAGGCTTCAACACTCTCTGTCAATAGTGGACATATCAAGCAGGGAGAAAACCTCTAAGAATATAGTTGATCTGAACAACACTGCAGATAAAGTGGATCTAATTGACATTTATGGAATACTTCATCAGACAAGAGGAGAATACACATTCTTCTCAAAGTCACACGGAACATTTACCAAGATAGACTGCATTCTGGGCCATAAAATACATTTGAACAAATGTAGAGTATGCCATCAGACTGCAATGGAACTAAACTAGAAATAAATTACAGAAAGACGGCTGATTGCTATATGGAACTCTCTGAGCTATTGCTCAATTACTCTGTAAATCTAAAACTGTACTAAAAAAACTTAATTACTTTTTAAAAGACACCATTAAGAAAATGAAAAGACAAGAAACATATGGAGAGAAATGTTTTCAAATCATATATTTGGTAAAGGATTTATATCCAGAATATATAAGGAATCTTACTACTCAACACTGAGAAGACAAACAACCCAGCAGAGCATGGGGAAACTATTTGAATAGAAATTTCACCAAAGAAAATATGTGACTTGCTAATAAGTATATACAAATATGCTCAAATTATTAACCATTAGGGAATTAACAATTAAGCCTGCATGAGCTCTCAATTATTAGTTATTGGCTTCATTCAGGTCCCTATTTTATCTTACTTTTATTATTTAAAAAATTTTCTCATTTAGTAGTTTCTACATTTTTGAATTTCATAGAGCAGAAAAAGACATTTAAAAAAAAAAGAAATGGGAATAAATTTGCCAACTATTAATTTTGTCAAGTAAGGGCACTAAAGTAAAAGTTTAACTCAACAACTACCGTCTACTTTCTCTCTGTAAAAAACTAAGTAACACTGATTGATCTCTGATTAAAGAAAAAAGTCTTTTATAAAAAAACCTGATGTCAATATTTCAAAACACACAAAATATAAATATGGAAAAATGATTGCATTAGGTTATCCAGGGAAACAGAACTAATAGAATATATACATAGATATTTAAGAGGAGATTTTTTTATGGGAATTTGCTCATGTGATTATGGAAGATGAGACATGCCATGATATGCCCTCTGTAAGCTGGAGAACCAGGAAAGCTGGTGGCATAATTCAGTCCAAATCCAAAGGGCTGCAAATCAGGGGAGCTGATGGTGTAACTCCCAACCCGAGGCCAAAGGCCTGAGAACGGGGGTGGGTGGCCTGCTGGTGTTAAGTCCCGGAGTTGGAAGGCCCCAGAAGCAAGAGCTCTGATATCTGAGGGCAGAAGAAGGTATACATCCCAGCTCAAAGAGAGAGAGAATTTGTACTTCCTCAATCTTTTCGTTCTATTTGGGCCTTCATGGGATTAGATGACGCCTGCCATATTTATGAGGGAAGATCTTTTCTTAGTCAACTGATTCAAATGCTAATCTCTTCTGGAAACACCCTGTCAGACATACTCAGAAAAAATGTTTTACCAGCTCTCTGGGCATCCCTTAGCTCAGTCATTTTGACACATAAAGTTAATCATCACAAATCTACCTCTTATCAACTTGGCACATTTATGCATCTTTTAACCATACTCAATCTCCAAATAAAGACGATAAGACTATACTTCTGCCTAACATGATAAAACTATCCTTCCTACAACAGAAAATGCACCAATCCCTTTATCAGAAGAGGAGGTAAATTTATTTTGTTTTTTCTTTATGAAATTATGTTTTGATATCTTATTTGGATACTCGATTAAAGCAACCCAAACTGGAGCTTGAGTCTCCAGTTCGTTAGAGTCAAGTTGAAGCTATTTTCACGTTGCTGTATTGAAATGGAAGCAATGCATTTCATGCTATTTAACACAAATCAGAATATTTTGGGTGAATTTAGACAAGCTGAGTAACAGCAGTTCTCATAGATCCAAAGATCCTCCCACATTTTCCTGTAAGGTGGAGGAAGTCATCAGAATTATTCTCTTATTATTGGGGAATGCTAGAAAGGAACTATAGAGCTCTCCATGCTTAAGGTTAATTACACTCTGAGAACTATAGCTTGGGGAGATAATGGTCCACTAGCTCTCTCAAGGGAAGGCTTAGTTATGGATAAAATCACACATCAGCTTCCTGATCAATTTCACAGTCCTACATCAGTGCTTCTCTTATATATGGTTGCACAATAAACAAAGGGTTCTGGGATGGACCCCCCTCTACCTACTAGCAAAAGTCACATCATACTACCATTACAGAGCCTTATTTAGGCATTGATGTCTTTAAATGCAAATATAACAGAGTCTGAGAAGCAGAAACTCTATTACTAAACAACACTCTAAAGGGATTATATCTTATCTAAACCAATGTTTTTCAAATTAAGAATCACCTGGGTTGGGAAGAGTGTTGTCAAATCCACGTTAAAAAATGTTTACCCTTAGTCCTATTTATTTAGCACTTACTGAAGAATTTCTCAAAATCTTAATTTTTAAAAAGTCCTCACATGATTTTAATAATCGTGTACATGTGAAACACATTTTTTTGTAAAACTGGCCTGCATATTAGAATCACCTGGAGAAGTTAAAAAATAAATACAACTAATGTCTAGACTCCACATACCAAGATGCTGAGTCAATTTTTCTTTTTTTAAAAATTTATTTTTATTGGATTACAGTTGCTTTACAATGTTGTGTTAGTTTCTACTGTAGAGCAAAGTGAATCAGCTATACGTATACATATATCCTCTCTTTTTTGGATTTCCTTCCCATTCAGGTCAGCACAGAGCACTGAGTATAGAGTTCCCTGTGCTATATGGTAGGTTCTCAATAGTTCTCTATTTTATACATAGTATTAATAGTTTATATATGTCAACCCCAATCTCCCAATTCATCCCAACCCCCTTCCCCCCTTGGTAACCATACGTTTGTTCTCTACGTCTGTGTCTCTTTTTCTGCTTTGCAAATAAGATCATCTATATCATTTTTCTACATTCTACATATATGTGTTAACATACGATATTTGTTTTTCGCTTTCTGACTTAACTTCACTCTGTATGACATTCTCTAGGTCCATCCACGTCTCTACAAAGAACCTAATTTTGTTCCTTTTTATGGCTGAGTAATATTCCACTGTATATATGTACCACATATTCCTTATCTGTTCCTCTCCTGATGGACATTTAAGTTGCTTCCATGTCCTGGCTATTGTAAACAGTGCTGCAATGAACACTGAGGTGCATGTGTCTTTTTGAATTATGGTTTTCTCTGGCTATATGCCCAGTAGTGGGATTGCTGGGTCATATGGTAGTTCTATTTTTAGTTTTTTTTTTCTTTTAGAAGATGTTGTGGGTAGGAGATTATTAATTAATTAATTTATTTTTGCTGTGTTGCGTCTTCATTTCTGTGCGAGGGCTTTCTCTAGTTGTGGCAAGCGGGGGCCACTCTTCATCGCGGTGTGTGGGCCTCTCACTATTGCGGCCTCTCTTGTTGTGGAGCACAGGCTCCAGACACGCAGGCTCAGTAGTTGTGGCTCACGGGCCTAGTTGCTCTGTGGCATGTGGGATCTTCCCGGACCAGGGCTCGCACCCGTGCCCCTGCATTAGCAGGCGGATTCTCAACCACTGCGCCACCAGGGAAGCCCTATTTTTAGTTTTTTAAGGAACCTCTGTACTGTTCTCTATAGTGGCTGTATCAATTTACACTCCCACCAACAGTGCAAGAGGGTTCCTTTTTCTCCACACCCTCTCCAGCATTTACTGTTTGTAGATTTTTTGATGATGGCCATTCTAACCAGTGTGAGGTGATACCTCATTGTAGTTTCGATTTGCATTTCTCTAGTGATGTTGGCATCCTTTCATGTGTTTGTTGGCAATCTGTATATCTTCTTTGGAGAAATGTCTATTTAGGTCTTCTGCCCATGTTTTGATTGGGTCATTTGTTTTTTTGATGTTGAGCTACATGAGCTGTTTGTATATTTTGGAGATTAATCCTTTGTCAGTTGCTTCGTTTGCTAAGATTTTCTCCCATTCTGAGGGTTGTCTTTTCCTCTTGTTTATGGTTTCCTTTGCTGTGCAAAGGCTTTTAAGTTTAATTAGGTTCCATTTGTTTATTTTTGTTTTTATTTTCATTTCTCTAGGAGGAGGGTCAAAAAAGATCTTGCTGTGATTTATGTCAAGGAGTGTTCTGGCTATGTTTTCCTCTAAGAGTTTTATAGTGTCTGGTCTTACATTTAGGTCTTTAATCCATTTTTAGTTTATTTTTGTGTGTGGTGTTAGGGAGTGTTCTAATTTCTTTCTTTTTGAGTCAGTTTTTCTGAGATTGGTCCTGGTCATCAGTATTTTATAAAAACCCTCCATGTGATACTACAGTGAGGACAGGGATAACAACTACTGATGTAGAATGGGAAAACTGATGTTCACAGCAACCTCATTAATTCCTACTGCTTACACCTGGTTTATCTCATTCACTTATATTACTCTCTTGGCCTTTAAATGCAACTGAGTCTACAGGCTATAAATACTGAGCACTCTCTGCACTAGAATAAGTGTAGCTGCTTGGAAGAAGAGATTTCAAAGACTAAAATCTAGGGAACTGAAATCAGGTTAGAGAGAGAGCGTTCATGCTGGTACAGGTGGAAGCTGCTTTTTGAAGGGACCCAGATTGGGGCCTCCACCAAGGTGGTAGATGCTTATGGGACTTACTGAAGGGAGAGGAGCAGCTAGTGACAAGGAAGAACAACAAAAGTCAAAAGAGAGTGGAACAAACAAACAACAAAAAAAGAATTTATGCTTCTCTCTTTTTTTGCGATACGCGGGCCTCTCACTGTTGTGGCCTCTCCCGTTGCGGAGCACAGGCTCCGGACGCGCAGGTTCAGCGGCCATGGCTCACGGGCCCAGCCGCTCCGCAGCATGTGGGATCTTCCCAGACCGGGGCACGACCCCGTGTCCCTTGCATCGGCAGGCGGACTCTCAACCACTGCGCCACCAGAGAAGCCCTATGCCTCTCTCTTGACAAGAAAAGTAGACCAAAATATTGCTTTGGGAAATCTTAGCAAAACGTATAGAACTTTTCAGGTTTGCCTTCAGTGGGACTATTTTGTTTGTTAAGTTTGATGAAGTCCTGGTTCTTTGTCCTTTCATATGTTTTGGCCACCTCATGGCGTGAGTGATTTGCTCAAGGCACTGATACACCAGTAAGGGCAGGAAAAAAGCAACTGAATTCCTCCTAATCCAAGGGCTCAAAGCAGGACATTGAAGGATCAAGCCTGAGCATTACCCATAAGGGTGCAGGCCAGAAGCTTCCAAAATTCTTATTTTTAATATTTTATAATTGAGATATAATTGACATGTAACATTGTATTAGTTTTAGGTGTACAACATAATGATTTGATATATGTATATACTGCAAAATGATTTTTTGGTAGTTTTAGGAAAGTATATCAAGAAACAAGGGCACTCTCCTTAAAATTAACCCAATGGTCTTATCATTTAACTGGACATAAACATTTGAAAATCTTAACTATATCCCTAATTCAAACCAAACTCCTTAGCTTGGGAATCCAGTGCCCCTCCCACTTAAGTCCCAAATTATCTTCTTAGGCAACATCCCACCATTTTCTGTATGCTACTCTCTCCTCATATTATTCAGACTTTTTTTTTTTTTTTTTTTTGTGGTACGCGGGCCTCTCACTGTTGTGGTCTCTCACGTTGCGGAGCACAGGGTCCGGACGCGCAGGCCCAGCGGCCATGGCTCATGGGCCCAGCCGCTCCGCGGCATGTGGGATCCTCCTGGACCGGGGCACGAATCCGCGTCCCCTGCACAAGCAGGTGGACTCTCAACCACTGCGCCACCAGGGAAGCCCCCTCTATTCAGATGTTTTCTTGTCTCTGCACATTCACTCACACTGTCAGAGACCCATCTGTTCTTCAAACTACAGCAAAAATGTTCCTTCCTGCCCCAAACCTTCTTGACTTCTTCCTTCCTTGGAAGTAAATTGCAGAATATTTTATTTCTACTTCTCACTAACCTTATATTCTAAATTGTATGGTTTTGGAACATGTTTCAATATACAAAGATGTGAAGGCCAAATTGTTGAGAAATTTATATTTCTAAATTTACTTTGGCAGTCAATAGAGGAAAAAGAGATAGACTTGTTTAACTTATGTTTCTATTCTGCCTTATTTCCTTTGCTATCACCTGATATCTTTTCCATCATGAAGAGTTTCAGCAGATACTTTCCATTTTGTCAACTAGATTGAAGCCTAGCTTTGAATCTATTAAATACAGCTGTTGTCATTTGCTGTTCCTCAAGCCCAGACATGATAGATCTGTTATCACGTCAAAGTTCCAGAACTAAAATTTCATTTCACTTATTACAAGTGAAAGCACAGAGTACAAGTTCCATATTTCCTATTATAATTTGAAGGGTAAGAATCTCCCTTCCTCTAATGTAATGTCTCTATAATGCAGGGTTGATTTGCTTTTTGGGAAGAATATTCTTGAATCACATTCTTTGTTTGGGATTCTGTTTGTTTGTGTTTGTTTTTAATATTTTAATAGCTTTCTGTCACGTGATTGTGGGAATGACCCCCTTACCCCTCTAGCAATTCAAGTTCATAGTACCCCTAACTGTCTGATTACATTTCCTAGTGGAACACCTACATGATTGATATCTATCTGCATTTTCAAATTTAAAAGTACACTGTTTAGATAGTAGATATTACATATAAATAGAAAGTTTCATGGTGGCATAAACTAGGGTTGTTAAAACGCTTATGTCCTTGTTTTCATGTTGAATGTTGTTAAAAACATTTTAAATAAATCTTACAATTTGAGTATCGCACTCAGGGGTACTCAGATATTCTTCCTTTGTAGTCTCAACTTGAGAGCTCTCATGGGCTTCAGAAGTGGTTTGTTGATCCTTGAGAGAGAAAGAGAGAGAACATTTAAAAAAGAGAGAAATAGATTCAACAGAGAGATCCTAGGACTATTGTAAAACATGATACAATGGCAACATCACACTCAAAGAAAAAGAATAAAATGAAAATTTATATATATCAGAGACCTTAAACACTGCACCTTAAATATTAACTGTGAAATTAAATAATTTCTATTCAATTTTATATTAGTGCTGTCCAATGGGATTATTTTCCCACTGGAAATATTTATTTCTTGCATAATAAGCTTTTATTTTAAGGATCCTGGTTCCTCAAAAACACAGGAATCCTATCGTTTCTCTTTATTTTAAACCCCAGTATATCTGGGAAATAATAAGCACACATCTTGTTTTTTTAATAGGAAATAAGATGTTTTCTAACATCTCACTGTAATTTACAAAAGAGAATTATATTCACTCCAATGCTTCACTAACCAAGTACTGTTTTATATCTCCAGAAACCCTAAATATTATTATAAATTTCTCTGTGCTACTTTCTACACAGAAATGCCAATGCACACGATCCAAGTTAGGTCTTTGGGACCTTCATTCTTGAAATTAAATACTGACTAGATTAAAAAGAGGCCTTAAATAGGTACATTAGTTCCAGTAGGGTGACTTGTCCAAGTTGTTTCTACAATGAGACACTTCTTATGGTTCACATTCCCAGTCTTCTGAAGCACCCTCTGGTTCTGCCCATTCCCAGCATTGTTACTTCTGTCTTCTCCTGGATAGTATGAGCTCCTGATGTTCTATCATTAAAGCTCCTTCATTTAATTTGGTAAGGGTCAATGTTGATTGCTTGTAACCACAGAGACTTGAATGATACTGGGAGTCAATCAATAAAATAAAACTGACAGGGCTTCCTTGGTGGCACAGTGGTTGAGGGTCCGCCTGCCGATGCAGGGGACGCGGGCTCGTGTCCTGGTCCGGGAGGATCCCGCATGCAGCGGAGTGGATAGGCCCGTGAGCCATGGCCGCTGGGCCTGCGCATCTGGAGCCTGTGCTCCGCAACGGGAGAGGCCACACAGTGAGAGAGGCCCGCGTACCACAAAAAAATAAAAATAAAAAAATAAAACTGACAGTACAAAATAAGGGCTGAGATAGAGGTTTGCCATTGAAACCAACAGGAGGGAAACCTAACCCAGCTAGGTAAGCTGTAAAAAATAACACCAGGTTCACCAATGATGGAGATTACATTTTAGAGTAGGTATTCAATATTTTCCTTAAAATATAAATATGCCCATATTGATAAATGTTAATGTGTGCTTAATTATATTTTCTTATGCAAATATTGTGTATTTATGAAAATGCTCCCAGATTTTGGTGGTGAGACTTAGGTAAGAAATATGTGCAGAATAAAAGATTTTATCTGTTTATCTATCATCTATCTATCTATCTATCTATCTATCTATCTGTCTATCATCTATCTACCTATCATCTATCTATCTATTTTTGTAGGCCTTTGCTATTTTGGACAAAATATAAAAGGGACTTGATTTACAATTAAGTTTAGAAAGAGCAGGGGGAAAAGAATGACAGTGCAACTTTACTCCTCCATAAGTTTCCCAAAGGCTACCCTTGTGCTCATATATTAAAAAACTGGGGTGCCTGGTTTGTCAATTTCTACATCTATTTATGGAAGTTAACTCTGCTTCAGGAAAAAAAAATACATATATTAATTACTTTTAACAACTGGAGGAAATTATACATCACTTCACCAATGTGAGCAACAATGCATGAAAAGTTAAATACTTTAAATACAAAACCTTAGTATTTAATTGCAGAACTGGTTGCATTAAGTGTAATACATGCAATCCTTAATGTAGGCATTTGCTATCAGTGAAATGGCTCCTTTTATTTTATTTTATTTTATTTTTTATTTATTTATTTTTGGCTGCGTTGGGTCTTCATTGCTGTGTGTGGGCTTTCGCTAGTTGTGGCGAGCGGGGGCTACTCTTCCTTGCAGTGTGCGGGCTTCGCCTTGCGGTGGCTTCTCTTGCTGCTGAGCACAGGCTCCAGGCACACGGGCTTCAGCAGTTGTGACTCTCGGGTTCTAGAGTAAAGGCTCAGTAGTTGTGGCACACGGGCTTAGCTGCTCTACGGCATGTGGGATCTTCTCAGATCAGGACTTGAACCCGTGTCCCCTGCATTGGCAGGAGGATTGTTAACCACTGCGCCACCAGGGAAGCCCCAATGGCTCCTTTTAGAAAGAAGCCTTATTGAGTCTGATGAATTAACAAAGAATGGGAACTGATTTTGGGGAATGATAATGTATTTTGGAGTTAAAGAAATGTGAATTCTGGTTCTGGATTAGCACATAAATAAGGGCCTTAGACAACGTATACAACTTTGAAGGGCCTCAGTTTTCTGCTGCCCTGCTAAATTAGGTCAAGAACACCTAAATTGCAGTATGTTTTTTGTCATTTTTTTTTATTTGTTTGTTGTTTAGGTAAAGGTAAAAAGGAGAGAGTTCTAAAACAAAATGAGGTTTGTGAGAATTAAAAATAGTACATGAACATGCTTCAAGGAGAAACTTTCAAAAGTGGAAAAATAAGTTATGTCAAGTAGTTGATGGATTTGACCTCCAGATTGAGGAGTTTAGACGTTATCCACTAAGGAACGGAGAATTTAGTTGGTATATAAACAATAATACTTAACACCTTGACAACCTTAGACAGAATTACTTATAGGGTTGGTGCTTGTTAACTTCAGTCATTGCCAGACAATTCAGTTAACTTTGTGTACATACATACACACACATTTTTATATACTATAAAATAACACCTATGGAGATTGAGAAGAAAAAGTTTTCATGGGTATTTCTAAACTTAATTTCTAAATAACACAGTTGGTAATGAATTATGAAGTAAATGTAATGTAAATAATAGCAAATGTTGTTTATTCCAGAGAATTATTCTAAATTAATCATGAGAAATAGAATATTAGTGTTTCCAAAGTGTTTTGAATATGAATACTGCTCTACTAAACTGAATTACTAATTACTTGACAAGTAATAAATGTCTATTAATATTTCAAAATGACACAAATCTTTGTTTATATCAGAAACAATCATTTAACAATAATTTATTTTCTGAATAATTTCCAAAGAATAATCAGTAAATATGTTGCTTATGCCCTGTGGTATTGCTGACAACTTTCAAATCCTAGAATAAGTCAGGAACCTGATTATCACATATATGGATGTATGTGGCCCATATGCACAAGGAGGACAATTTGAAAATGGGTTGGAAGAGTGCATGGATATGGTATGATTAAAATTTGGAAAAAGGAGGTTAATGTAGGTGGGAGTAAATGAGTAAAGTGACCCTTCAAAAGGGTCTGGAGCCTTGATCACATGCTTGCTGCAGTTCCCAATGGCTGCTAACACAGGTGGAAGCTACAAATACCCTCAAACCTTATGAGGCTATAAATATTATTCTACAAAACCACATTCCAAGATGTGAAACTCTGAAGTCATTTTTAAGAAGGTAAAGTATGTGACACCAAAATATACCATTCTGCTCACATTTCTTCCTCTGACAGTAGCCTCAAGAAACCTCAGAAATCAGGCCTCCATAATGTCAGCTTCAAAGGTACGCCTGATAAAACTTTAAGCTCAATAACTTGTTGGGTAATCATTTGCTCCACAAACAGTCATTTATCACCTACTCTATCGGTTAGTGGAAGGCGTGAATAAGGAAGGAAGGAGCACATAAAAATGAACAAACAGGATCTCTGTCTTTACAGAATCTATTATTATGGTGGAGTATAAAACAGATTTTTATCTAAATGTCACTTGTATGTTGGAAAAAAATGGAAAAATTCAGAAATAAGGAGATACATGGATCAACTGCAGTGTATATCTACAAGGAAATAATGTATAAAATAATTCAAATGAATTTTGCAATGAATTTTAAAGAAATGCATTACATCACTCATAAAATGTTAACCCACTGTGTCACCTTCCCTGAACAACTTAATATCTCTGTTCTTCAGTTTATTCATATGAAAAATGAGGCTAATCCTGTATGATGGTGGATCCATGTCATGATACAACTTTCAGAACAAATAGAATTTATAATACCAAGACTAAACCCTAATGAACACTGTGGACTTTGGGTGATTAAGATGTATTAATGTAGGTTCATCAGCTGTAACAAATGCACCACTCTGGTGAGGGATGTTAATAATGGAGGAGGCTGTGGGTGTTAGCAGAGGGGATATGTGGGGACTTATACTTTCTGCTTAAATTTGCTGTGAACCTAAAACTGCTCTGAAAAACAAAGTCTATTTAAAATGAAAAAAAAAATTAGAGTATTGAATTATAACCTAAAATCTAAAATAAATACCCATGAGTCCATGCTGATATAAATAAATGATTGAATCAATAAATAGAAGGACAAATAAATAGAAAGGACAAATTTTTTTTACAGAAGAATTCTCAGTAACATATTAGACACTCTCCTCTTCAGTAGGTGGAGAATAGGCTTCCCTTGAGTATAGGCTGAAATTAGTGATTCACTTCCAAAGAATAAGGTATGGAAAAGGACAAATACTAGCATTGTGGAGAAATCTGGCAGGCACCATCTTAACCAAGTGATGAGGGTTAACATCACCAATAATGTCATATATCCCTGGTATGATGATAAGAACACCGTGCCTCTGTGGTATTATTCACAAAAATCCATAACCCCCGTCTAAGTACAAAAACACATCAGACAGACCCACACTGGGGGACATTCTATAAAATATCTGACCACTAGTCCTCAAAAGTGTCAAGGACATGAAATACAAGGAATGAAAAACTGTCAGACAAGAGGAGACTGAGACATGATGACTGAATGCAATGTGTTGCCCTGAATTGGATCCTGAAACAGAACAAGATGTTAGTAGAAAAGCTGGTGAAACCCAAGTTAGGGCTATAGTTTGGTAACAGTATTATACCATTGCCAGTTTCTTAGTTTTGATAAATTCGTCACAGCTATGTTTAGATGTTAACATTAAGGGATGTAAAGGATATACAGGAACTCTCTGTACTATTTTCTTAATGTTTTTCTAAGTTTATAGTTATTTCAAAAGAAAAAAAATATTTTAATGAGGATAATAAAAAGTCTTCCTTCTAGAGACCTGTGAGGATTAAATAAGTTCATACGGGGTATAGCACAACTCAATAAAAATGCCAGCTACTATTAGTATTATTACTATTAACATTATTTGCTAAAATTGTCCATGACAAATATGCATTAATTTCATAATAAAATAATTAATATATTATTATAAATGACTATTGTTGGGTGACCTTATGTCTATGAGCATATAAATACGCCAAAGTATTGATACCATACATATGTTCAAAATAGGAGTTTATCTCAAAGCACAAGCAAATGGCTAAAAGTGAAAGAAAATAAAAACCTAGGAAATCAGGCATAGTCTTATTGAATGTTTTTTCACATATTTTAAAGTGGAAAATTAAAACATTTTATCTATTTTGTGCCAAAGAAATAGTAAGCATGTGGAGAAGCTAGAGGAGGTCTGTTTTGAACATCGTGGCAGTAAAAACTTAATGAAACTAAGGTCATGTTTCTGATTGTCTCAGTAGTGACGTAATACAAGTTGGAATTTTACTGGGCCGTTGCTGGCCTTCAGCAGCATCAGCAGGAGGGATGAGGAAGAAGTGAGGGCTGCCACTTCAGGGAGATACAGGGGCACCTTCTCAGTTGTGAAGAATGGCTCTAGGGCTTCCCTGGTGGCGCAGTGGTTGAGAGTCCGCCTGCCGATGAGGCGGACACGGGTTTGTGCCCCGGTCTGGGAAGATCCCACATGCCGTGGAGCGGCTGGGCCCATGAGCCATGGCTGCTGAGCCTGCGCGTCCGGAGCCTGTGCTCCACAACGGGAGAGGCCGCAACAGTGAGAGGCCCGTGTACCGCAAAAAAAAAAAAGAATGGCTCTAGATGGGGGTCCAGTGTTTATAATGTCAGATTTGTGTGACAGTTTTAGGCATAGCTGGGTAACTGTGTGGGGAGGTTGGTAGGAAGGGGTTTACATCAGTCAGATGAAACCGTATTACTGGGAGCAGGTAATAATGAAAGCACCATTATCATTACACAGTCTTATTCAGGTCAGGGACTCAAGGAGACGTAGGGAATAGGAGGATATTGTTTTTTGCCCAAGTGAGAGACCTGGGAAACGTCCATCAGGATTTCTTAAATGCTCAGCAAAGCAGGTTGGCATTCATGGAAGGATCCCGATTCTAGTATTAATGGGAAACTGAATTCCTAATCTATGAAAATAAGGTGAATACCGGTTTTAGAAATGGTCAATTTTGTAGAGAGGGAGTAGGGAATGTTGCCCCTTGTGTCTTTATAAAAGCAACCAGGGAACGTCTCTGTTATCTACATCCATTGATAACATGGTGCCACAGGTGATATAGAGGATTCTCCTACATATGTTTTACCTGTATCAGGAATGATTCTGGAATAGATTAGAATCCAGTAGTAAATTTAGCCATGGAGAATGAGCAGTGGCAAAATTAAAGGTTCCCAGGGATTCAGTGGACTCACTAGCCACATTCTGTATTTTAATCAAGGTCTGGACAATAAGGTTATTTTTTTAAAAAAAATTAAAAACTGTTTTGTAAAAACAAAAACAAAAACTATTTGGTGTGTCTCAGATAACTTAAATATGGCAGTTCTATCACCATCCACGAAAAGGACATTCATAGGCATTCACGGCTTTTACGTTTTATTTAAAAATAAAATTAGAATATCTTACAAAGTCTATTGGAAACTAAATGACTGGAATCCCATGCTCACTTTTCAATTGATTCTAGTGTAACCTCAAATGGGATAACTAAGAAAAGTAGGAGGATGAATTAAGGCAAAGCTGTTTCCTTCCATCATGGGTACTGAAATTCATGGCATACTCATGACTAATGATGAAATATGAAAAGCACATGTGTTTAACATGAAAATTCACAGCCGCTGCTGTCATTAAAATGAGTATGTTTACTCTCCATGATAGAATTATTTTATGGATGTGAACAGCCTTAGAGACAGATATGGTTGCTCATGAACACATTGTAATTTGGCTAATGTGGGATCATTCTCTCTCCCAGATTCTTCATTTATTAATTTATTCATTTGTTTGTTCATTCATCTAACATTTGCTATTAGTCACAATGTATTATGATGAGCATTAGAGGAACTCTAATAATGAAGATATGCCCCAGCACCCCCTAGGAGTTTGCTGTTCTGAATTAAAACATCAACCATTATGTGACATTTAGTGGCATCATTAGTAAATTTCCAGAAGCATCAGTGATTTTAATTTTTTTTATATAATGGAAATATAGGCTCAGCTGATAATCTCTTACCTACCATAAGAAGCTAACACTAACTGAGCACTTGTGAGTGTGCTGTACATGCATTACCATATATCAATAAGAGGTTAGTATCCAAAATATATAAAGACCTCAAACAACTCAGTAGCAAGAAAACCCAACAATTCAATACAAAAAAAAAAAAATGTTCAGAGATTCAAAACAGACATTCCTCCAAAGAAGACATACTGATGGGCAACAGGCACACAAGAAGATGTTCAGCATAACTATAAGGGAAATGCAAATCAAAACCACGATAAGACATCACCTCACAAGTATTAGAAAGGCTATTAACAAAAAGCCAAGGAATGTTGGAGAGCACATGGGCAAAAGGGAACCCTCATACACTGTTGGTGGGAATATAAAGTGGTGCAGCCATTATGAAAATGGTATGGAAATTCCTCAAAATATTAAGACTAGAACTATCATATGTTGCAGTGATTCCACTTTTGGCTATTAATCCAAAAAAATGTAAAAAAAACACTAATTTGAAAAGATATATAGATATATACACCCCTATATTTGTTAACAGCATTATTTATTTACAATAGACAAGATATGGAAACTACCTAAGTGACCATTGACAGATGAATTGATAAAGAAAATGTGGTACATGTATAGTGGAATTTTATTTGGCCATAAAAAACAAATAAACTCTTGCCATTTGAAACAACATGGATGGACCTTGAGGACAATATACTAAGTGAAATAAGTCAGACAAAGAAAGACAAATACCACGTGATCTCTCTTATATGTGGAGTCTAAAAACAAAGAAGCAAAGAAAATAAAAACAAACACGCTTATAGATACAGAGAACAGACGGGTGGTTGCCAGTGGAAGGGGGTGGGATAGGAGAACTGGGTATAGGAAGTTAATTGCAAGGTAACAAATGGTAACTAGATTTATGGTACTGATCACTTTGTAGTATATACACTACATACACTATATACAAAGTATTATGTTTACACCTGAAACTAATATGTTATATACTAATTTTACCTCAATTAACTAAAAGCAAACCAAAAAACCTCTGTTGCCAATGACCTAGTTTTGAGACCTAAGATGGGTTACTAGCCTCCATGAGCCTTAGTTTTCTCACTTATAACATCAGAATGCTGTACCACCTCACAATGTTCATCTTTACTTTAACTGAGAAAACTTATGCAAAGCCCTTAGCAGTAAGTCAGTCACAGAATGAGTGCTCTATAAACTTTGTGTTGTGGTAACGTAAGAAGCAGTGCATATTTAAATGTTCATCCATTTTTGTTAGCATATCTCTAAGATTCTAAGTCATATGTTTTGAGAGAGCGGTTTGGTGCAGTAGACTTGGCATAAGAAACCTGGGTTCATGTTTAAGATCCTTTTTAAGTAAAATGGTTATAGTAAGATCTGCTCTACATATTGTGATGATCTAATAAAACATCTTATGGCAATAGCCATAAAAAACCTTGCAAATTAAATTTCTCACTATCATCATTATTATTATTGAACAATTGGAAACATAAATTGGAATCCATGCAATAGCCTACAAAAGGGAAAAGTTTGCTCTTGGAGTATAATTGATGTGAATAACTTCCTAGGTTAGGTAGCTGCAAACACTCAGGAAATAGTCTTGCTTTCATAAAGTGGAGACCAAAGAGGGCCATAGATGACATGGGAAAGCCTAACATCAGCACTCCAGGGGACTCAAAAACACTGTCTATGATCTCGCGAAATCCTGAATATCAATATGTTTCATACAGTAATGAAAAGCAAGGCTCCTACTTCTAATTTTCTTTGAAACATGTAAATCTAATTCACAGTGCACTGAGGGTAGATCAAGATGAAAAATAATTCTCTGCTCTTTCGTCAGTTCTGGCACAAAGAATATAATCACTTTTAGCAAATATAAAGACAGTATGTTTCCTGTTGCTTTTGGAAATTCTTTTGTGGGAATTCTTTTGATGAATGCTCAAATTATTTTCTGATTGTCAAACTCCATGTGGAATTGTGTGATAGACACTTCTGCAGACATGGACAACAACAATATCTTTTTATACCAAATAAGTCTGAAAATAATAATATTTAGCTTATTCTTATAACAAGCTTTTGAAGAAAATGGTATAATTATTCCCATGTTACTGGTGACAAGTTGGTCTAAAAAGTTGCATCTGTTACACAGCTGATTAGTGGCAGAGTACAAATTCAAATCCAGGCAATTTGCCTTTAATGTCTTTGTTCTTAAACACTAGATATACTACTTGCTATAAATTCAGCATTTAAGTTTATTAGGCTCATTGCTTTATAATGTTAGCTCTATTTCACAAAAGACTAATCATAGTCTTTGGTTCAATTTCTCAACATCTCGCAAATAATTGGCAAAAGCCAGGATTTACAATTGGCCTGTTGAATTCCAAATTCTGTGCATTGGTCTATTGAATTCCAAATTCTGTGCTCTCACACACATGATTCTTGGCACTGGGTATCTGACATTTAGCCACAGATTGCAACACAGGTTTCCAGGACAGTGATGTTAAAGAGAGAAGCTAGCAAATTCAGGGTGCCCACCTAATAGAGCTTGTTAGTGCCTGAAAAGGACCATTGGAAAGAAGCATAAGCCTGCCTCTGAAAAAGCTTGTTTAGCTTCTCTCTACATGCACTATGATGCTATTTAGACAGAACAGATTAGAATGTAACCCTAGTTAGCTTTAGCACACTGCAAATTAGTAAATTCTAGGTGAGTTTAATCCTATAGTAAATTAAATTGACTTGAATACACATAAATTTACTACCCTTCTTTAGAGTTTATTTTTAATTTTACTCTATCATTTTCAGTATAATGATTACTTTTATTTTGCTATATTTTGTTTAAAGCAGCACTTTGTTTCATTGGCTCTCCTGTTTTCTAACTTCATCTCTCTTAAGGAAGTCCTCCTCTGCCCACCAAGATTGGAAAACATTGCAGGACACTAACAGGAGTGTTACAGAGGGAATTTAGAAATTGGAGCTAGCGTGCACGTGAGAGGAGGCGGATAAGGTTTTCCAAGGCATTTGGGACAAAAGGCTTCTCCAGAGTCAGTAAGGACCTAATTTTCACTGGTAAACTGCAGGCCATGGGGTATATCACCGTTTTTGAACTCCCCTCCATAAATCAAAATTTATCCACACCTTCATTCATCACCAACTTATCTCCCCACTCAGAAGTTGGTATGTCCCTACTCCTCTCCATGTCCAACTCTTCACCTTGTGATCATATTTATATTCCTTGATGCTTCTTCTGGAATTTTAAATCCTTATTACATATCTCTAACTTTTGTCTTCATTACCTTTTTTCATTCTTCCCTTTCTCTCTTACTAAAAAAGTACACAATCCCTTGTCATCCTACTAAGGAGCCCCCCTCCCATTTGTCCACTCTCCTCTTCTTCTCAGCTAAGTTCCTTAACAAAATCATCTAGTCTTCCCACCTTCACTTCTTCACAAATTCCTTCAAATTTCATGTCCTTCGCATTTCTCAAATCCACCCCCACCTCCTTTCCCACTGCTGCTGTCTCATGGCTCTTACCAAGAATATTATTCTCCCAATAATTTTGTTTGCTTCTATTAGCTTGTCCTCCTAATCTTTCTCTCTGTTACTACTGGAATTATCTTCTTAAAATTGTAACCTCATCAGGTTTCCCTTGTTAAAAATCTTCTAGTAGTTTCCCAGTTACTGAAAGATATATAATTAAATGAATGAATAATTTCCAGAGAGGAAAAAAGTATTGTCAACAAAATGATCATAGCAAGTTGATTAAATTCCATATAGATGTCCTTTTCTTCTGCAAGAGTTATAAGGAAATATCTCTTATAGATTTTTCTTTTTTTTTTTTTTAGGATTAAGATTTTAGTGCATCTAAAGAGACAAAAGAAAGGTTAGATGAGAATATCTAGTGTTAAAGAAAAAATGTCCCTTGGCTTGATAATCAATGGAGGGGATACTGGGATCTGTCTTACTTATGAACAGCCAACTGGTGATGAGTTGTTGGGTTGAAGGCACCACGAAAGTCATTACTATTTGATGAGCATTCAAGAAATTGTAATGAAAATATAGGAAAAGAAAATGGAACAAGTCATCCGTTGGTTCTTCTACCATTTCTGCCGCGGAACCCAGCCACTCAGGCAGCCAGAGGAGTGGCAGTGGTCCAGCCACCCAGCACACGAAGGCCCCCAGTGCATCCAGCAGGAGCCCTCTTCACCAGGAAGCCCAAGAGGAAGGTCTGGTCTGTCAAAGGGAGTGGTGATCAAGCATCGCAAGAGGAGAGTGTTGATGGTGTCATTTAACCTTCTAATGCAAAAGTGTAGATGCAGCCAAAAAAGGTGGCTGGAACGGATGAATCGTCACCAAAAAAAAGTGCAAAAAAAAGGTAAAGAGGCTCAAGTGGCTAATCACGATAATAAAGAATATTTAGCTGCAGAAAACAGAGAAACTAAATAGGAGAGTCCATCTCCTCTGATGAAGCAGGGAGAAAGACGCCAAGTCTGATTAATAGCATGTATACCATATCATGTCAGTGGTTCCTGTCTCCCTTCTTGGACAATCCAAGAGAATATTTTTATCAATTATTTTTTAAATGCAAGTTTTTTAGTAGCTCTAGAAACATTTTTAAGAAGGAGGGAATCTCACCTTATCACATTTTTTTTAAGTGTAAATGCTTTGTTTTTAAGAGGTGAAATTATTTGCTGGTGTTGTTGGTGGTGGTGGTGGTGGTGATGTTTTTATTTGTTTGTTTTGGTACAACCAGAAAAGAGCAGCATATTGAATACGGGAGGTTTTGATTGTCTTGAGTATTAGTTTAACATCCATAGGTGGGGCAGTAGTTTTTATATCCTATAATACTCAGCATACTAAATGACAATTTGGAGTCACAGTTGTGCATTGAATATGTTTTGAACATTTAAAATTACTTCTATTCTCATGTTTTTTAGTATAGTTGTTTCCTAAAGAAAACTGCTCTTTGATCTTGGCTCTTCCTGTCAGACTTACATGTACTCTGTAACATCTATGGTAGTGGTAGTCCAATTTCCCTAGTAACTTTGTTAATGTGCTATGAAAGATTGAAAATTTGAGTCTGTAGTGTATATTATATTAAACTGTAAATTAGTGAGAGTTACGATATAACAGTGTATCAACATTTGAAGATATTGGTACTTGATATACTCTTAAGAAAAATTTGCATACACATTTCAGGCCAGAAAGTCACTGGAATAACTGTTTAAAAAAGGATTACAACTACATGCCTTTTAAAATTTTGTTACAAACATTAAGAAATGTGTATAACCGTTAAAATCTCAATTATAAAAGAAAAAAAAGGAAAATGGAAACTGGTGGTCATTCTTAACATAAAAGATATTCAGTAGTGTTTTCTCTGAATATCAATATGTCTTCCTAGACTTATGTAAATTAACATTTCTACCAAAAATGTTTTATTCTCATTTTATTTCGGAAGGATTAAATGAATTATATCATTTGCTAACATATGTCTTTAAAAGAAGTTCATAGAGGTATCCAACTAATCAATTTCTATAAGTAATATTCTTATTATACATGTACCAAGGATGAAGAATAAATGAAAATCTGGTTTCAGACCATTCCAGCGTGCAAATATGCACACCAATAATAGAAAGAAAGCATCAAAGGGCCCTTGTTGCTTCAATTTTTATATTTACTAGATTAAATATATATCATAATTTACAACGTTAGCTGAAAATATTTATATGCATATATAATATGTATGTTTATATAGTAACATGTGAAATATTATATAATTTTAACTTAGACTTAACTTCCTTGCCACATATATGCCATATCTGCTGGGAAGTAATTAAGCAAGCAATTATGACCTCCTAGGACCAAAAATGAAACCCAAACAAAATTTCTTAGATGTGATGTTATATTTTATACAAATGTTTTAGACTCGTGTTTTCATCTTTATTCTCACAATAATCCTGGACATACAAAGATATAAAACATATATTTTTAGCATGGAAAGAACACAAACTGGTTGGTGTTATAGATAACTAAATGGTTAGCTAAGGACAGAGAGCTGATAGAGAAACAGATCTGTCTAAAATTGAAAACCTTTAGGCTCGTTGGGAAATCTCTTCTAGAAGCAGGAAAGTGGAGGAAAAGGGCAGCCTTACTTCTTCGATTCCTTTCCTACTCCTAGAGTAAGGATTTTAATAGTTTCCAACTTTGGCTGTAAATATAAATAATCTGGGAGCTTTAAATAATCCCCCAAACTAGCCTGTACTTCTGCTGAATTATATTAAAATGTAAGTATTGACATCAGATGTAAATGATGCTTCCAATGATTAAAAAAAATGCAGCCTAGGTTGAGACCCTTTGGTCTATGATGATTTCAGGTGCACTGTTTTGAGAGTCCTTAGAAATTACTTTGCAACAGATTTTTGGCAGAAAAAGTGAAATACAAATCCACCTTGCTCTAAACCTCCGGGAACCAAGCAGAATGCAATTTTCACTTGGATGCCTTCAAGCTCCTGAATAGGGCCACTGTTGCCTGCTGCCCTAAAATGACTTTGGCATTTCTACCAAACTGGAAAAAAAAAAAAAAAAATTAGCAAATCATCCTTGTCCAATTAAGTTGATGCCATGGTTGTGACCTTTACCAATGTCAACTGCAGCTAAATCCAAGGCAGTGAGTTGCATGGAAAGAAAAACAAAGATAGATAGAAGATGGTGGCTGCCTGGGGTGGGAATGAAATAATGAGCTTTCGTAACACAATTTCATCATTTTTTAAATCTACACTACTTTTCTGAATTGCTTCTCATTTCTGCTCTCTTTCAATTTTCTCCTTTCTTTACAGCATTTACAATTGTGATCACTGACATTAAATGTATTGTGAGGATTCATCCATACTTTTATGCTAAAAAAGCTGTAGTTGTACTTATCTGAATAAATGTGTTCTTACATCTGCACAATAGTTTTTGTTTTAATTAATATCCTACCAGAAACCTTCTTTAAATCTTCTCAAAGTGTTATCCTCATCTCCAGATACAGTACTTATGAATTCATATACTTATTGACTGTTTCTCAGTGTCAGACACTACTACATATGCTAAATGCTATATGTTAATTTTCTTATTTAATCTTCCCAACAGTTCTGTAAGGTTGGTGCTGTTATTGTCTTCATTTTATACATATGGAAGCTTAGTCTCAGAGAAGTTGAGTTGATCAAGATTTCAAAATTAGAAAGTTGTAGAAAAAATATGTTTAGTCTGACTAGTGAATCTTATCTCTCTAGTGAATCTTACCTCTCTCTCTAAATTAATTTTCCTTGTATTTATATTCATTATACACAATTTCTTGGATGTAAATGAAAAGCACAGCCTAATTACATAGGCAGAAGTCCCTCTGGGCCCTCAAGAGTCTTGGCTGGAACACTTGGGACAGAAACACAAGCCTTTTCTATTTTTATAGTTCCCTGCCCTGATGTGATGATTGGTGAGTTTCAGCCCAGGAAGCAGATGGCCCCGTGGTGGGAGGGGAGAACAACTCAGCCATCTCCCTAAGCCATAAGACCTGTGGGAGCCTGGTGCAGGCAGCAGCCACATCCTCTCTCCTGAGGCCCCTGTCCCAGTAGAGGGACCAAGGCAGGGAGGAGCAGAGACCCAGCCAGCTAAGCTTAGGTTCCTCTGCATCCTGTCCTGCAGAGATACCAGCCCTGAGGGGGAAGAGGAGAGAGGAAGGGAGGAGCCTGGCAACTGGCTTTGTCCAGCATTTTTCTCATCTTGTTTAATCCTCCCAGTAAATATGAGCAGTAAATATCATCACACTGGTGTATAGAGTGAATCCTAGCTCTTAAACCCTCTACCATGCAGCTGTAAACACCAACAACATTGCTGTATTAATAATTCATAGTTTTCACCTAAAAGGGTAGACCTCTCAGTAATACATTTCCTGTTCTTCCCCTTACATTTATATAATTTCTAAGTTATATAAAGTCACATTTAATATTTTATAATAAAGTGAATATAATTAAGTAAAACAGTACAATGGATATATAAAAATTATTAGTTTTCCAGAATGTGCCATTAATTGAACAAGATTTTTTAATTAGTTTCCCTTTTCTGGACACTTACTATGCATTTAGCTCTACTACACAAACAGTACAAGTCAAAGATAAATTAATATGTTGATCAAGTATTATTTGTATATTATCAATGATGCCCAGTAGGCCCATCTTAAAGGCTTAACACACACACACACACACACACACACACACACACACACACAGGAGCATGTCATTCACTGACTCTGGGGGTTAGGAGGACCTTGATTTGTAGTGTTTGCCAATTTCTATAGTATAAATACTACCAACTTCAATCTACCAAGGTGATATCAATGAACATGAAGGTAGACAGAGATACCAGTAGAATACCATTATATGGTATTTCCACTACATGGATCCCAAAGACATAATATCTTCAAGACATAGAATCTTCAGAGATAATAGCATGATATAGTATATTTGATATTTACATTTGCTTTTAGTATGATTTCCTTAATTTTAAGTGTATATAATTAATATTTAATAGTAACTTTAAGAGCTGACTAGTACAAATTCTGAAAATGTAACAGCTAGCTTTTATAAGTGTGTATGAGCCATCTCCAGCAGACCACTGGAGTATTCACCATTCTAAATATATACAATGACATGCATATTCTGCTTTTTTGTACTGGTAAAACAAGCAGGGAAAAGTCATGGTTCTCAGCTCAAATATACAATAAAGAGTAACTCAAAAAAAGATAACGGGAAGGGGTACACTTTTACCATAAGCATTTCATCTATTATACTATACATAAAACCATTTAAATTATTCCTCTTGTCTGGTGTCCTTTGTGGTCCTCATATCTTTTTATTCTACATTGTCTCATCAGGAAATTTAATCTATTTCCAACATTTAGTTGCTGTCTATGGTGATGATGCCAAATCCTTTACCCCCACTCAGATATTGTCCCTGAGTTCCAGATTTAAATGTATAAACACCTATTGGATATGGACACTTGATTGTGTGAAAGGTGTCTAATACTTAGCGTGTTGTAAAACAAACCAATTTGGGTTCTGCCTAAAAAAGCTCCTCTTGTCTTTTGTATTCACGGCGAACGAATGTAAACACTGAGCGTTATTCTTGATTTTCTCTCTTCATGCATCTCACTTAATCACTAGGTCACTGCAGTTCTATGCCTCAATTACATTTGGAATCCCATTTCCACTTCTGCACCATAGATCAGGTCACTGTCATCTGCCTGGATCAGTGAAATTGTCAGTGGTTTGCTTGTTTCTACTCCAGTTAGAGTCATTTTATACAAAATAATTAAATCAGACCTCCTAGCTCATATCTTTGCTCTTTACCTCTCCATTGGAACAGTATTTTATACATAATAAAATATATAATCTTATAACAAAGACATCATCTCATGTGCATTTGGATCCAGGTATCTCCTTAGTCTTTATCTTTAATCAAAGCTATTTGGAATATGGAAATCCGAATACAAACTATGTGACAGACAAGGGATTAGTCTTCAACATTTACAAACAGCTTTTGCCGCTTAATATCACCAAAACAAACAACCCAGTCAAAAAAAAAGACCTAAATAGACATTTCTCCAAAGAAGACATACAGATGGCCAAGAGGCACATGAAAAGATGTTCAACATTGCTAATTATTAGAGAAATGCAAATGAAAACTATTGATACAATGAGATATCACCTTACACCAGTCAGAATGGCTATCGTCAAAAAATCCACACTGGAGAGGGTGTGGAGAGAAGGGAACCCTCCTACACTGTTGGTGGGAATGTAAATTGGTGCAGCCACCATGGAGAACAGTATGGAGGGTCCTTAAGAAACTAAAAATAGCACTACCATAAGATCCTACAATCCCACTCCTGGGCATATACCTGGAGAAAAACATGGTCTGAAACGATACACGCACCCCAATGTTCATTGCAGTGCTGTTACAATAGCAAAGACATGGAAGAAACCTAAATGTCCATCAATAGAAGAATGGATAAAGAAGATGTGGTACATATATATAATAAAATATTACTCAGCCATTAAAAAGAATGAAATAATGCCATTTGCAGCAACATGGATGGACCTAGAAATTGTCATACTGAGTGAAGTAAGTCAGACAGTGAAAGAGAAATAGCATATGATATTGCTAATATGCAGAATCTTTAAAAAATGATACAAATGAACTTATTTACAAAATAGAAACAGATTCACAGACTTAGAGAATGAACTTATGGTTACCGGGGGGGAGCATGGTGGGGGAAGGATAGTTATGGAGTTTGGGATTGAGATGTACGCACTGCTATGTTTAAAATGGATAAGCAACAAGGACCTACTGTATAGCACAGGGAACTCTGCTCAATATTAACATTGTTAATCAACCGTACACCATATAAAAATGAAAATTAAAATAAAAAGTTAAAAAAAAAACAAATACAAAAAAATGTCCTGATCTACTACATACCCTTTGCATATTTTCCTTGTTTTCTCTTTACAGAAAATTAGGCTACAATTTCCAAGAGGTCAGGGTTGTGTCCTTTCAAGTTTGTGTCTCCAGTGATGAGCATAGTCCTTACATACAGATGGAAAACAATTTAGCTGAATACTTGGCACTTAATGAGCAATCAATATTTATTTTCTAACTTCTAAGGAAAATGTCCAATGAGAAGATGGACACTGATGTGGATTGAATGTGTCCTCCAAAATCTTATGTTGAAGCCCTGACCTCCAGTGTAATGGTATTGGGAGATGGGGCCTTCTGGAGGTAATTAGATTAAGTCATGAAGGTAGGGCCCTCATGGTGGGATTAGTTCCCTTATAAAGAAGAGAGAGATAGAGATCCATCTTTCTTTCTGTGCAAACACTCCTAGAGAAGACCATATGAGCACACAGCTAGAAGGCAGCTGTTTACAATCCAGGAAGAGGGCCCTCATAAAGAAATGAACAAGGCAGCACCCTGATCTTGGGCTTCACAGCCTCCAAAACTGTGAGAAATGAAGGTATGTTGTTGAAGTCACCTAGTCCATCACATTTTGTTACAGCAACCTGAGCTGACTAAAACAGAAATGCAGCAAGTGACGTTTCAAATGAATTCTCTGGCAACGTTGCTTTGGATACTCAATAACGTAGAGCAAATCCATGAGCTAAGCACAGCCATCTCCCTTAAGGGGAGAGAAGTATGCAGCCATCACTGTATTCAAGGTATGACCAAGAGCCATGCAGAATAAACACTGTGCTCTTAGAACACTGAGAATAGAAAAAATAATTCTAACTAGGAGGGCAAGAAAAAATTCACTTGAATCATAAAGTAGGCATGACAGCAATGGAGAATGCAGTGAAGGAAAGGAGGCTGAAAAACCTGATTGAGTTTCCTCAGCAGAAACTTAAGCTGTAGGACTAAAAGATTATGTAGCAGACATGCTCTAGAATTTAAAAAAAAATTACCAACATGTAAATTATTTTTTAAGTTTTCATCAATAAATTCTCATAATATTGAACTGCCTACCTAATGAAATTTGTGACTTTTAAAATCCACAGTGAATATATATATAATTTATATGTATACATGTGTATGTACATATGTATTCATATACACACACATGCATGATGCAATAAAAAAATCTGTCTGCATTATCCAATCTTCTGGAAGAGAAAATCAAAATAAAATGTCATTTTGGGGGCTATATTGCTTTTTTCCAAATGTAGGTTGAAAATTGCTTACTTGGATGTGTTTCACAGATTTCAGGAAAAACCATTCAAATACCCCTCTCCTTTCAAAGAAGAGGTGAAAATTTTAAAGAAATGTAGATGAGAATAGCCATATATCATGGAAAATAAGAAAAACTATGATTTGTAATGCTCATGTCATAATGCTCTGAAATAGGCATTGAGGAAACTGAGTCACAGAGAGGTTAAGTGATGTACTCACACACACTCCCAGTCAGCTCCCAGTTAGGTACATAATATCACTGTGGCTATAACTGGCCAACTCTGAAGACTTAGCAGTTAAATGTCCTCATTTAAAAGTTATGTTTTTGGTATTCAGAGAAAAATTGTTTCATGACTGAAAAGTTTGCTTCTTTTACATACACCCTTATCACATTTTATTATTCAGGATTTTTCAAATATTATCTGTGAGGTGCCTGCATAGAGATTCAAAACCCAAGTATACATAAAATATAATTTCCACCACTATCGAAAAGATAGACTATGAGCAAAACATAAATGCCAGAGAAGCTTTTAATGCTAATCTGTAAAATGAAATGCTCTACAGTACATCAACTTAGATTTATTGAACTCTATCTTAAATATTTTGGATTTCTATTATTATTTTTTGAAAAATGAGCAATCTCTAAGACACGTGCATCTAAATGCTTCCTGTGTTTTCCTGTGATAAGCCAAGAGAAATAATAAATATTTATTATTTATCTCAATGACAGGACATATGTTTATTAATAGTAAATCAGTTAAAGTAACAATCAGTAATTTCCTCTACACATTCAGGGTCATAAAGAGCCCAGTTTTACTAATGGGCTTAAATAAATATATTTTGAGCTGGAGACAAGTGTAATGTGCCCATAAAATGACAAAGCTGCTTTTCCCAAAGTCACTGGACTTAATAAGGGTGAATCTTTGCTCCTCCCTTAGACTAACATGAAGTGGAGGCAGTATGTGGCTTCCTGGCAGGTGGGGGAGATTGTGTGGGTAGCTGTGCATTCAACCAATGACCCGTTTCAATAAATTTACCCAGGATTTTTCCTAAACATAAATAAAATACATTATTAATGCAACTTTCTTCCCTAAGTTTGGTTGAATTAAAAAAATACTGTAGACCTAGAGTTTTCAAAGGAGGTTCAGAAAGATATAAAGGAGAAAAATATTGGCCTAAAATTTTTTGAGATCCTTCAGGACGTAATAAAAACCAAGAGAATAATATGAAATGGAAATACATATTTTAAAATGATTTTGACAGAAAAATGAGATTATACAGATTAATGTGTCATCGAGAAATCGACGAGTTACAGACAAAAACAGAACATTAGAAAATTTATTTTGTTTTACTTAACTTAGACTCTTCATCCTGAAAATAGTATTTCCCTAATCTACAATTTGTCCATATCCCCTTTCATCCAAATGTAAGGAATCACAGAAACAAGCAGTAAGAAAGCCCCAGATGTAATGCATCATTAGGTACTTGTAACAGTGGTTCTCAGGGTTTTTTGCCCACCCTCCCCCAGTCCACTGGAGATTTGCTTTAGAAGTTGGACTGGTATCTATAACATTTATTTTAATAGCAAGTGATCCTGAGGCACGTAATAAGAGAACCATCACTTTCAAGTATACTGCCTGAAACTAACTCCTTCCTGCAATAACTATTTCAGTTTACCAAGATTTATTTAAATGTAGAGCCTGCAGATTGAAGGTTCTGATGATTGAAACAAAAGCAGAACTGAAGGCTTCCCTGGTGGCGCAGTGCTTGAGAGTCCGCCTGCCGATGCAGGGGACACGGGTTCGTGCCCCGGTCCAGGAAGATCCCACACGCAGCGGAGCGTGCTGGGCCCGTGAGCCATGGCCGCTGAGCCTGCGCGTCCGGAGCCTGTGCTCCGCAACGGGAGAGGCCACAGCAGTGAGAGGCCCGCATACCGTAAACAAACAAACAAACAATAAAACAAGAGCAGAACTGAAAGGCCTCCTTTGTCCTGTCTAAAGTAGGGTGGTGGTAGGGATTTGCAAGGAAGATTTGCTTAAGTCAGTTGATCTCAAAATCCCCTAAGGAGCTCTTAAAAACTAATGATGACTGGAACCAAACCAGAAAGAAGTTGTTTTAACAGGTCCAGGGTGAGTCCCAAGTATTAGGATTTTTTTTAAAGACACATCCCAAGTGATTCTAATGTACAGGCAATGTTGAGAACTACAGACTTAATTTCTGAAAAACGTATCCACTTTTGTAAGGATTGTGGTTATACCTTAGGAGAAAGTATTTTCCATATTAGACCTCTGGTGTATACTGGAATGTAATACAAGATATTTTCTTTTAACTATTGTAAAATAGTAATAATAATAATCCTGCCTAAGAAACAGCTGACTTTCTACTAAAGAAAAGTTGTTTTCCAACATTCTCCAAGTGACTATGAAGACTTTACAAACTGGGTTACTATCTCCCATTTACTTCCTGATTTTTCAATGAATCTGATATCTTACTTGGATTCACTTTGATGATAATACAGAATGAAGTTAAGTGAGTACCTTACTCGATTTTACTTTTCAAAGCACAAATAAAGTGTACCTTGCTTCTTGTCCTTGCATCTGCAATCTTAGTGTCATTTGGCATGGATGGAATTGATATCCGAGTTGGACTAGGCTTGAAGAGATTCAAAGGGGGAGGAGGTTGATCATGGAAAACAGCTGAGAGGCAGAGTTGTACCGTCTCTTTCATTGCTTTCAGCTGCGACGCCTATGAAAACAAGAGAGATCACAACACAATGTTTACATGTGGTTCTGGTCATCATTTACCTGATTAGGTTCTCCCTTTCCTCCTAGCCTACACTTTTTCCCTACACAAACACATATTAATTTTCAAACGCAATTGCCTAACATAAATTCCATTATGACGTGCTGTTTAATACACACTCAGTCTGTTTTTTAGGAGCTAATGTGTTTCATGATATATTTTGAACACTGGAATTCAGAGACATATCTTACATTTTCCCCTTGAATTGACATGATTTCAATCATGATACTTTGCTGGCAAGGAAATATACTCTAGGGTCACTTTAAAGTGGAACATGTCCTTCTTAGAAACCTGCCATCTTTCTATTAGCAACAACCTTTTTTATTACAAATCACTCCTCTTATGATGTAGGCTTCTGTGTTTCTCAGATAGGCCTGTACCTCCACTCAATTTCTGATACAACTCTTATTTCCTCTGGGCCCTGTTAAGTGGTAGGAGTTATTTGGATGTGATTGTAAGTGACAATATCAACACTTTCTATTAACATAGTATATCATAATATTCTAAGCACTTTCACAAAAAATAACTTTATTCTTTCAAACATCTGTGAAACTGGCATTATTATTTCTCTTTCACTATAAAGGAAACTTAGTTTTTTAAAAAATTTTATATTGGAGTATAGTTGACTTACAATGTTGTTTTAGTTTCAGGTGTACAGCAAAGTGATTCAGTTATACATATACATATATCCATTCTTTTTTAGATTCTTTCCCCATATAGGTCATTACAGAGTATTGAGTAGTGTTCCCTGTGCTATACAGGAGATCCTTGCTGATTGTCTACTTTATATACAGTAGTGTATATATGTTAATTCCAACCTCCTAATTTATCCCTTCCCCCACCTTTCCCCTTTGGTAACCATAAGTTTGTTTTCTAAGTTTGTGAGTCTGTTTTTATTTTGTAAGTAAGTTCCATTTTATCATTTTTTTAGATTTCACATATAAGTAATATCATATGGTATTTGTCTTTCTCTCTCTGATTTACTTCACTTAGCATGATAATCTCTAGGTCCATCCACGTTGCTGCAAATGGCATCATTTCATTCTTTTTTTGGCTGAGTAACATTTCATTGTATATATGTACCACATCTCTTTATCCATTCCTCTGTCAATGGACTTTTAGGTTGCTTCCATGTCTTGGCTATTGTTAATAGTGCTGCAATGAACACTGGGGTGCATGCATCTTTTCGAATTATGGTTTTCTCCAGATATATGCCCAGGAGTGGGATTGCAGGATATGGTAGTTCTATGTTTAGTTTTTAAAGGAACCTCCATACTGTTCTCCATAGTGTTTGTACCAATTTACATTCCCACCAACAGTGCAGGGGGGTTCCCTTTTCTCCACACCCTCTCCAGCATTTATTGCAGACTATTTTTTCTTTAGGTTTACATCCCAAGGCAGACAACCATCTCTAACGTCCATCTAACCCCCAAATCCCACTGCTAAAAATATTTTTAATTGCTAACAAGGTTTAAAAATGATACAAAATTGAGTAAAAATGACAGAGACATCCCCAGGTGCAAAAATGAAGAGAGACATACAACCTTGGGAAAATCTCATGGTAACTCAGTGGTAACTGGGGACATGCATAGACCCTAGTAAGACAATAACACATAAACACCCACTTGAAGATATGAAATATGGTCTTTGGGATGAGAGAGATGAAGACAGAGATTAGGTGCTAAAGCCATATCCTTGGACAAACTGGCATATGTGGAGTTTACCCTTTCACTGTACCCATGGATCAATGAAGCAGCAAAGTCTGTTGTCTCTTCCTGTGAAAGTAGTATGCTCCCAACAAAACTACTGCCTTTTATATATGATATCAGGAATACACCTGCATATTGCATCCCATCCTATTTCTTGTCTCCTATAAAGCCCTTGTGGTCAATTTCTTGAGAGTAGTGACTATGACTTTGATCCTTACCAATGCCCACCTCTGTGTTTTCTACTCATAAGTGGTATAAAATTTATCCTTAAGCTGAGATTGTCTATTGCTAGAATAGCAGTTAAATAAATCTCTCTCTGGTCATATCAAGAGATTTTTTAAAAGGCAACAGTAAGAGCAGCAACTGGCAATATATAAGCAATAGGACAAACAAGTACCTCCTTCTCATTAATCTTGCCCTGTCAAGTTGTCCAAGACAAAATAAAAATCTGATAAGAACTAGAATGGAGGGGCTTTGTTAAGTGGACGAGAAGGAGCTAAGCTGAATGGTAACCTTATATTCAAAATGGTCCCTTTTATTTGCTTGCCTGAGTCGCTAGATTCTTGCCCTTTCCCCACTTAATTACTTTCTATGATTGATCCTGTTTGTTTCCTTCATACAATTTATCATTAATTTTAATTTATATGTATACACATATGTATAAGTTGCCTATTTTGTTCAGAACTGTATAGCTAGCACATAACACAATCCCTGACACATTAGAAGGAACACACACAAAAAAGCTTTTTGAATAAATGACTTAGGTGAAAATGTTGTTTCTCTTTTGTCAGGGAAAGAAATTGACAAGCTATATCAGTAAAAAGAAATGAAGTAATGGCTCAGATTTCCCTTCCTATTGATTCTTTGTTATAATCTTGGATGACCCTTCCCTTCTCTCACTACAGAATAAGAGATCATGGCACTGGGTACTTTGTCAGGAGTGAAATATTCCAGATGGCATTGAACAATTTAAATATATTTTGTTTTCTTATATTATCATTAGACAATGGAAATAGAGCTAACGTGACGAGGTCAGGCAGCTCTTGGCCAGCACTCAAAGCTAACATGGCTTTGAAATGTAGCTTTTCAATGCTTAGACAATGCAGGAAGTAATGATAGTTATTTTTCACTGCATTCTTATCATGGCTCCTCTTACAGTATATATGTAAAAGTTGGCTCTATAACAGTCACAAAGTATATGTTGACATAATATACAAATTCCTGAGTAATGGCTGAACTTGGATGCCGAAAATAAATAATGAACAGCATCAAGCTAATGGTTCATTTTCAGTAAATATTGTTCAGGCAAGACAAATTTTCCAATGGAACAGTCAATGGGATAGGCATATATGCTACAATTTTAATCATCTGAACTTGGTGCAATCATCTCTTCTGCTCCTACAGGTCTCCTGACATTCTCAGGGTCACTGCAGTGTAGTAAGTTATCTTTGCTCTTATGTTTCAACCTATTATTAATCTCTTAGCTTTTGATTTCATTTCTTTTTTTTGGATCACAAGCCTATGACTTGGCCTCCTATATTAGATTCTGGCTCCTCTCCTTCATTATATTGTAGATTTTTCCTACTAGAGACCACAGGTTTCTGTGAGCAATGCTGTCCCAGTTTGGTCATCTTTCTACCAAAAAAAAAAAAAAAAAGTCCATGTCTTTCTCGTTAGTCCCTCCAACTTAATAGAGCCTGTTCCTGACACTACTCAGGTTTGGCTTGACCCATCCCATGAGCAGGACCCAGATAACGATTTTTCCACCAAAATGGCCATTACATTTTAATTTGTACTGCTAGCTGTAGTCTGTTTTAAAATTGCAGGTAAGGTCACTGTTCACTTTGAAGTTCACCAGAACAAGATGTCACCTAATGAAATACAATGTAAACCATATAAAGTATACTTTGCTCTAGACCTTACAACCTATTCCCTCTTAAGATCAGCCTTACTTTTGCCCTTGATCTTCTCCTCACACCAAAACACTTTTCCCACTTCCTTTGCCGCATGTTAGTAAAATGCAAAGTCTTTACGAAGATCCTGCTTGTCACAACGTCCTTTATTTATAGCCCACTGAACATTCCAAGTTCATTCCCATCTTAGGGCCTTTACACTTGCGGTTTCTTCTGCCTGCAGAACCCACTTTCCAAACATCTACATAGGAAATTTCCACTTGAAATGTATGCTTCAGCTCACATATTATCTTCTTCAAAGTCTCTATCACATTTCTTAAATTATGTCCTATGAAGCCCTTGTCATAAATGCATATTATCTTATCGTTATATCTATTTCTGTTACAATGTAATTTCTTTGAGGGATGGTATTTTTAAAAAATTTTATTTTATATTGGAGTATAGTTGATTTACAATATTGTGTTAGTTTCATGTGTACTGCAAAGTGATTCAGTTAGATATATACATGTATCTATTCTTTATCAAATTCTTTTCCCATTTAGGTTATTACACAATATTGAGCAGCATTCCCTGTGCTACACAGTAGGGCTGGTATTTTTTTGGAGAATCACTGGTTTCTAACTCAACAGATATTTGTTAAATGAATAAATAAAGCAAACCCTCCAGAGGATATGTTTTATGTGAGAAAATAATGAAATATTTCTCATTTTATCCTGTATATTATATAACACAAAAAAGTATTATTTTAGACATTAAAATACTACTGCTTATCTGTATAATATGTAAAGCTTATAAGAAATTTTTGTTTATATATATGATCTTGAGATGGTGGGAGATTTAGAAGGCAATTTTGTGTGTGTGTCTGTATGTGAGTACTTTTCTCAGAAAAATGCATTTTGGGGGGAACAAGAAGATATATATTGCAAAGACAACAGTGTCCCTAATTTCTCACCTCCTGACAAATAAAAGTTCACAAGGTAATATTCACGTCTACCTTCATTTATTTACATGAAGATGTGACGTCCTCAGAGAGATCTGGGTGCATCAATGACAGCTGGCTTTGGAAAGATCGTGAAGGACTGTGAATCCAAAGCCTTTCGCCTTACATTTATTTCACCATGAAATTAGCTCTATGAATCCTATAAAGTCATTCAGCAGTTTTATTTTTTCTGCTCTAGGTGATCTCTATGTCCCTTGTATGTAGGATGAATAAATAGCATGTGTGTTAACTTATGAAGTTATATTACCTTCATTTATCTATTCAATCAATAACTATTTATTATGCTCTTGCTGTGTGCCAGACACACTGTGGCAAGAACAGTTCTTGTTCTTTTACTACTTTGTCCTGGGAGTCTGTGCAGATCACCTAACTTGTGTCATCTGTAATACAATGTAATAATGCATGCTGTCCTGGGTGAAATTTTGTGAGGGTCATATGCAATAGAAACTTTTAACATAAGAATTTGAGAGATAGTTTCCAAACCATAAAGTTGTTTTTACATTCCAGTAGCTGAAGCTAACTATAATTCATAAGATATTGCCAAATAAATAGTTGATTGTTTGGAAAACCAAGATTGATTCTTAGATCTTGAGATTATTATTGCTTTTATTGGGAGAGTAAACTGAGACTTCTTTCACGAGAAATATGAAATGAGAACCAAGTTAGAGTGTGAAGATATAGTTTTCATAATATTTATTAAGTACTTAAGGCTATTTGAAGCCCAGATATAACATTCTTTGGAGCTAGACACCTGAAGAGAATTAAAAAGTCTCATAAAAAAATGATGGGGCAAGGTGAAGAGCAATTTCATTAGGCTGTAGTTTTTATCGATTTTGAAGTGAGCTAGCATTTCTATCTGACTTTATGATTGTAGTTTATGAGCTTCAAACATACCATACATGAGATTTGTTGAAATCAACCTCCAGTAATATGCAATGCTTTTATAGTTCACTGTAGCAAAAGGAGTGACAAGATCCTGAAGGTTAAAGAGAAAAATTATCACAGAGATGCAGTCTCTCTATGATCTCATTCACTAATAATAATAATTACTATGCTTCCTGAGTGTTTTTCATGTGCCAAGAATTCCCAGTACTTTACTTTTTTTGATGAATATCATTTTCTCATCACCCTTATGAAGTGAATTTTTATTATTGTTCCATTTTACAGTGAAGTATAAAGAGTTTGAGCAATTTGAATATGGTCATTCAGTGACAGAGTTATGATCTGAATAGACAGACTGACTGCGGGGACCTTTATTTAAACACTACAACATATAATCTCTCATCCTGAATCCAGTCTGGCATTGTGAGGGCTAAGCACATAGTGCTCTTGGTAGAAGTGGGGAGGAGGAAGGCATAGGATGGATAAGACAAAGGAGAAAAAACTATATTATCTTCAAGTTCTGTGACTCAGGACAAACTACAATTTGCCCATGAAATGTCATGTGACAAAACCGGTTTTTATAACTCACATGTACTTAAAATACACATATTCACTTTTTGTGTTTCTCTGAACTCCCGGTTCAATGTATAATTATTTCCTAATTTTTGGTGCCCAACAAAATTGTGAGAGATGTGGGACCCAAGATTGTGTATCATAAGTGTTTTCTGTTTCTCATAGCACCTGGCACACAGTGGTCACACAAACAGCATTTCAAACCCATATAGTCATTCACTGACTAAATGGATTATCTGAAGTTAAGTAAGGGAAAAAATTTAATGTAAGGAAGAACATTCCAACAGTCATAGTTGTTAAAAACTCAGAGTGGGAGGGCCTGCCTCAGAATCTTGGAAATTCAACGTCTTTCTAGAACTTAAAACAGGGATAGCAAAGAAAGGAAAAATAAAAACATGATCTAATTGAACTTCAGGATTATACGTACCTCTGATTGTCTGATTCTACCAATTCTATAAAGAGTCGTTTCCTTTTTAAAAACTAATTGGTATAAACTTCTTTTATAAATGAAAGAAATCTCATAAAGTGGAATCTTGGTAAGATGAATTATATTTGACCTAGTCTAGAAAAAAGCAGGCAGGTTTCCCTAAAATTCTTAAATATTATATTAATTACTTGGATAAATATAAAATGAGACAATCACAAAGGAGCGAAGTTGTTAAAATATCTTATTCATTCAAAAGCCATATTTATCCTAAAGATGTAAACCTTAAGAAGGAAAATATTTATAATTCACAAAATGTGCTTACAGTTCCCCTACTGCAACACTTTCTAGACATCCTGTTTGAAATGTTAGTTATGCTAGCTATGAAGAGGTTTCGGCCGCATATAAATGAAGAAAATGCCTATGTGAGATCCAAGTCTTAAGGAAGTTGTGGTCTTTCACAACCACTGCACAGTGAGAAGGAGGCAATGAGACCTCCAAAATTAATCCACCTTAAATGTTCCATCTCTTCTATTCTGTAGGTTCTAACTGGTGATTAGAAGGCAACCTCCTTTCTTTACAAAGTTGCTAAATGTATACAGATATTATTGCAAAATAAGTTATGAATGTGATCATCTTACTTGCTTATTATTCCAAATAAAATGATTGCTAAGTTTTGATCACAAAAATGGAAAGCGCTTGACAGCAGACAGAACCTTTCATTTTTTAAAACTGCTTATTTTGAAAAATATAGGGGCATACAGAGAAAGACATAATGAACATCAGGTAAACAGCAACCTGAATTAAATGTTAAAAAGCATCATTTTAATTATATGTTATATATAATACTTACATAATTATATTAAATACATTTATGTGATAATATATGCATATGGATATTTTAATATGCATGTACACATTTATTACATTAACTAATGTATATATACAAAACATATGCAATATAATGTATGTATATAATGCATGAAATATACATATGCATATGTGTAAATTAAAGACTATGTCTATACAGCTTTAAAAGGATAGAACATTTGAGAAACAGTAGATGTATCTGTAAGCATCCTTAGTGTTATTTCATTCCATCTTTCCCCAAAGACGATTGCGTCCATAAATTTGATATGAGTATCTTTCTACTCTATTTATGATATGTAATCAAAACAAAATGTTTCATGTATTTGAACAATTGTTAAATACTGTACATAATAATTCTGACATTTTTCATTCCACAGTGTATGTTATAGATATATCAATATTGATACATGTATCTTTATATTTATCAATATTAAATTTTGATTACCATTTGAAAATGAGTATAGTAAATATATGGATTATATATATTAATTTTAACAGCAAATATTTAAATTATTTCCTTTTATTATTAATACAAACACTGCTGTATTTAATGTCCTTATGCACATTTCCAGGTACATATGGATAAGTGAAAATTCTAAGGTACACACTTTTAAAAACTGATTTTAATAATTACTCCCATTACTAATGTATCAGAATTTGGTATCACCAGACTTTAAAATTTTTATCAATTTGATAGTGTTGAGATGCTATCTCATTGTTTTTATTCACATTTCCACTTTTCTGGTGAGGTTAAGTATTTTTTTTAAATAAACTATTGAAATATAGCAGATAATGAAAAAATATATGGGTCTTAAGTGTACTTTTAAAAATTTATGTACATTTTAAAGAAATATTGCTGTATGCATACTGATTTAGGATTGCAATGTTCTTCTCCTGGACTGATCCATATGAGACTCTCTTCTTATCACTAAAAAGCCTTTACTTCAAGTCTACTTTTAATGATGTTCATGTTGATACACAAGCTTTCTTTGTATTACTGTATACAGAGTTCATCTTTTTTTCCCTATTCTCCTACTTATAGATCTTTTGTTTCTTTATATTTAAAGGTGTCTTTTGTATAAATCATAAAGTTTTTGTTTAATATAGCCTTATAATTTTAGCCTTGTACTTGGAATATGTTAACCATTTAAAAATTTAATTACTAACATACTTAAGTTGATATCTACCATTTTACTATTCACTTTCTATTTTAGCTCATCTTTTTATACCCAACAATTTGACTATGAAGTGGGTTATCTTTATGTTTAATCTGATTGTGCATTATTTATATTTTTGAATCTGTGGTTGATATCTTTCAAAGTTATTGAAAATATTTAGCCATTATGTCTGAATATTGCTCTGTTTGTCACTTCTTCTGGCACAACAATTATATAATTTAGAAATTTTGAAATTGTCTTATACATTTCTTATACTTTTTCTGCTTACTTTCCATTTATTTGTACTTTCTATACATTAGTATAGGTATTTGATATTAATTTTCCTTTCATTTCACTAGTTTTCAGTTCTACTATGTCTAATCATCCATTCTGCTATTAAATACATGAGTTAAATTCTTAATTACATGAATTACATTGTTCTAATTCTAGAATACATAGTTGATTTTTTTATAGATTCCAAGTCTAGTGAAAAGTTTTGTCTTTTTACCTGTTTTATATTTCTTCTATTGTAATATATGTAATGCTATATACATGCCCATAGAAATATTATGCATATATATGTATATAATAGTTGTTAAATTTTTGAGTACTTATTTTCTTATTCCAATATCTGAATCAGCTTCAGGTGTACATCTCTTGTCTTTTTTATTTATATTGGCCAGATTGTATTCTCTCTTTACATGTCTAGAAATTTTTTTTTTTTTCGGTACACGGGCCTCTCACTGTTGTGGCCTCTCCCGTTGCGGAGCACAGGCTCCGGACGCGCAGGCTCAGTGGCCATGGCTCACAGGCCCAGCTGCTCCACGGCATGTGGGATCTTCCCGGACCAGGGCACGAACTCGTGTCCCCTGCATCGGCAGGTGGACTCTCAACCACTGCGCCACCAGGGAAGCCCTAGAAATATTTTTATTACATGCCAAATATTGTGTATAAATGAACCAAAAATTCTCCAGATGATATATAGAGAAGGTTTATTTTTCCATTGTTAGACCGAATGATGGCTAACTCCAATCTAATCAAGAATTAATCTCAGGCAGGGGATGCATTGAATGTTTGTTAAAATGCAGATTACTCTTGGATTGGCCCTAGACTTTTCATGTTTCTGACTGAGAGCAATGTGGGTGTTTTTTGGCTTCTCAAGTCTGAAATACTATGATTTCATTTTCAGATTTAGAGTTTTTTGTATTAATATTTTCTAGATATATGTTCTAGGAATTAGAGAAAACTACATTGGATTCAATAAATGGGTTGCTGAGTGAACAAAGAAATAATTTTAAAATCATTTTACCCTTTTGTTCTGAGTGAACTAAAGAAAAAAGGAATATTTACTTCCCACAATTTTACATAGTTGATTTAAAAATGAAAGGAGGCATTAAGAAATTTTGCCAAATACTGTAACTATAAAGAAGCAGAACCACAATTCTAAATTTTAAGACTAATTCCTTCCTCCATATTATATTTCCCTTTCCAAATACCAACTCCTTATTCTCCATGCATGTCTCATATGAAGAGTATTGATAGGCAAAGGTAGGCATCAGATGGGAGTTGTGGTTTATTCTGAGCATGTACAATTGTAACACAATGAGGCATTAACAAAAATAAAATGAAGTAGATGAAATGAGGTAAAAAGAGGCAAAGAAAACCTTTTGGAATTAATGTTGATGATAGTACAACTTTGTGAACTTTAAAAGTGTGACTTTTATGGCATGTGAATTTTATTTCAATAAAGCTGTTATAAAGATGGAATGTCAGCCACTCTTGCATTATCTTTGTATAAACAGAGTTGCTTAAGAGAGCTACTTTCTTCTTTTAATGCCTCTTCCTCCAGGATTTTAAGATTTCCAAAATAAAAAGTGTCAATGACTACTTCCATTTGCTTTACAACTCATTCATACAAAGTTAATACATGACATCTTTGTTGATGCTTTAAAGTATGTTTATTCACTGTATTATAGAGCAAGTGTACCAGTAAAGTGAAAAATAAAGCCATGCAATCACAGAGCCTCAACCTTGAGTAGATTTACTATAGCAGCAAAAACAAGAAAAGAATTGGGTTCCAAAGAAAGTATCAAACACTCATGAATTCTATCACCATATTACATGCACAGCATCTGGAATTGCATTGATAAATCAAGAGCAGCAATGAGTACACCTAGCTTCATCTTCTGCAACCAAAGTCTGATGGCTCATGGATGTCAACTTACCCGGTCAAGAGCTGCTTTCTCCAGTTCATTTTTCGCTACAGCTAATTTTCGTTCCAGATCAGTAAGCTGTTGGGCCTGTAAAATGAAAGAGAGGTACATCTTTTTAGTAAATTCTATAACCTTTCCCCTCCACTTTAAGTATCTGTCATTCATTGCCAAAGAATTAGAAAAACAAAAACACAAAAACCTTGTGAAATTCATTTAGAATGCAAGTTAAAAATACTCTATTACATGGTCATTTGGTTAAGCTGCAGAAAATGTTGTTCTGGATGAATATACACTAAATGTTTCACTGGGTCAAAATGTCTAGTTGCAAAGTTCCAGCTCATGTCCCAGAAAATATTTGTAGTATAAATCCATCAGTCATGTTTCTAGTTGCTATGGACTAAATTTTGTCCCCCCCTAAAACTCATATGTTGAAGCTCTACACTCCTCCCACACACCATGTAACTGTGTTTGGGGATAAGGCCTTTAGGGAGGTAATTAAGGTTAAATGAGGTCATAAAGGTGAGGCCCTGATCCCACAGAATTGGTGTCCTTATAAGAAGAGGAAGAGACACCAGAGACCTCTCTCGACCCTCACACAGAGGGAAGATACAGTGAGAAGGCACCATCTGCAAGCCAGAAAGAGCTCTCATTAGAAAATGAATCTGCCAGCACCTTGATCCCAGAACCATGAGAAAACAGATTCTGTTTTTTAAGCCACCCATTCTGTTGTATTTTGTTAACGCACCCTGAGAAGCCCAATACAATAGTATTCACTCTTTTTCTATTTTTATTTTTAAACCAGTATAACTCTATCCCACCGTATCTCTGTATCTTTGCAAATGTCACAACTGTACTGCTAAAAGAAAAGAGCCTCAGATTTGGAAGATGTGTTTTAAAGTCCTGCCTCCACCAGTGCCTAGCTACTGTATATACTATAGTTATATACTGACAAAGAGATGCTCTGCAGGCTCACACAGGATCTGCAGAAGGGCCAGCCTCCCCTCATGCCTCAGCCTCGCTACACCTCTGGCTTTTGTCAGTCTCCTACATTTAGCCAATGAAAAGAATTTAAGTCTGGAAGGAACAGAGGGTCGTTCTGATGGTCTTGTGAGGCAAGGGGATTGAGTTCGCCTTCGCCTGGGAGAAGTCAGCAGAGGGGCTCATCACTTCTGCAGTGACCAGGACGTCCCCATTCTGGATCTCCATCCTGGGTGTTACAATGCTGTGGGCTTGTAGCAAGGCTGTAGCCAACCACCAAAGTGCCTACTTGTCTTTTGCTCTTCCCTTCTCTCCCTCACGGTCTGGAAAATAGCACCCTGCACCATTGTCCTTGAATAACCTTTTTTTTTCCTTTCCTTATGGTAAGCACCTAGGCAGGAGGAGAAGGTGAGGATATTTTTCTTGATTATGAAAACCTATATCCATTCTTTGTGTCCATGCATAGTTTTCATCCCCTAAATCGATCTGTGCTACTTTCCACACTTGACTCTTGTGGACAATAATTTTCCAGTAGGCAATTGTTGCCCTTAAACAGTAACCTAATCATGTACATGAAATATATATGTGCACTTCTAAATATACAATAATGTTTGAAAATAAAATCATTGTGAATGAGGGAGAGAGAGAGAGAGGACTGATGAAGAGGGTTGTTTGCAATTTGAGGGCACCTCCAAGTGAGTGGACTCTCATAAGCTCTGAACAGTGGGCCCCCCTCGGCCTGTCTGTCTCTGTCTTTCTGGCCACCTGCCCACACATCAGGAGGGCTTCAGGATCATAGGCCTCAGTCTTGCATTCCTGGCCCGGGCTTGGGCCACTCTGCTGGCCCTGCATTGCGGCTGCCCTGGGTCCAGCTGCATTCCTCAACCACGGAGCACTCTACTTCCCCTGTGACAATCCCTGCTACCGTAGGCCCTGCCAGAGCCAGCTTCTGTCCACAGGACTGAGGCCCAAAAGAAGGAAGAAGAGTGGTCCTTCTGTCTGTCCCCAGCCTCTAGGCCTAGGACAGGAGTTAGGGAAGACAGGGAGGGGCAGCGCGTGGGCCTTAGTGGGATAGTGGCCATCCCCACACCCCTGGTGGCTGTAGGCAAGTTCCTGGGAACTCCTGTGGGAAGAGGGCAAGAGTGTCAGCACCAGCCTCAGTGCCAATCAACATTCTCAGTCACCAGCTGGAAGGGTGTTAGTGCTGCCCCGAAATCGCCTATGTCTTGAACACCTTTCTACCCCCACAAAGCATGTCATGATATCTTCATCCTCAGGGTCCTTTAGGTGGGCAGCCTCTCTCCTCAAGATGCTGTCATTCATTATCTGTAGTCCAGAGGGTGGGGTCCGCATAGTTACAAGTCTTCCTGCCTCCATCCCTCTCCCTCCGTGTGTGGGTTTCAGCCTAAATCCTGTCATCCACACCAAGGGACTCCCACAAAACGATGACTTCAGGGTGTGCAGCCATCCAGGAAGCCTGTATCAGGACAGGTTGAATGAATTCCAACAGAAATAACGTATATGCCTTTGAAATCTCATTGCCATTAGTTCCCAGGATTTCAAGCATTTACCTCTTCTAAGAACTCATTGAACTTGGTAAAATCTAGCCAAGAGATCTTGGGATACAAAAGGTTACAAAAACAGTAAGAAAAGTAACCACAGGAATTGCAGATTTGGACTCATATTATCATACTTTAGTCTTAGTTTTGAAAGGATCAGTTACTGGATTAAATCATATATCGGGGCTTCCCTGGTGGCGCAGTGGTTGAGAGTCCGCCTGCCGATGCAGGGGACACGGGTTCATGCCCAGGTTGGGGAAGATCCCACATGCCGCGGAGCAGCTGGGCCTGTGAGCCATGGCCGCTGAGCCTGCGCGTCCGGAGCCTGTGCTCCGCAACGGGAGAGGCCACAACAGTGAGAGGCCCGCACACCGCAAAAAAAAAAAAAAAAGAAATGTAAACATTCCAGTCCCATCCCAGAGCTAATAAATCAGAAGCTACATTAAAAAAAAATTATATATCGTATTTATAAAATTATAGAAAATAAAAACAGGTCTGTGGGTTTTAAAGCATGAGAAAACCTATGAAAGACAGGAGGGTTTACTGGATTGTGAATTTTGTCTGTTTTAAGTCATTTATGTGCTTTGTCAATTTAATTCACATGAAAAAAAGGATAGGGTTATTTCAGGGGAGGTAGTCGTGAATCTAGAGTAGCTTTCACTCACAACCAATCTTTGAATAAGTATCTATAAAGTGATTAGTTTTGTTCAGACTAAGAAGGAAACATCATCTGTGTACATAGGTTGAAAATACACGAGGCAGCAAGCATGTAAAGTGAAAATCACAATATGAGACTCTAACTGCTAAGCTGAGAGTGTGTTAAGCTGCAATAGAGAACAGAGGAGGCCTGAGAAGTCAGAGTATTCTTCCTAATAAGAATAACAGCAAAAAAACCTAACATTTAATCTTTATGTAAGTATATTTTCTCATTTGAGATTGATAACATGAGAGGCTAGAGTCCATATGATAATTTTTAATTTACTCAAAAAATTGTGAAGCTCCACAGCTCCAAGTTTTTATAGATCACAAAACACTGGAGCCTGGCTCGGCTCTGCCGTCCGGTCTATCAATTCTGGAGCTGTTCCTTGCTGTTTTTCGCGAGGATCCACCTTAAATTGGGCTAGATTATGAAGGATGAAATCAATGCTGTATTTAATGCAAAAACTGTCTTTTTTTCCTAAGCAACCTAAATGTATAGTTGTAGCATGAAGCAAACAGAAAGGACATAATGTAGACAGTTAAATTTTATCTGAAATTTTAATGAACCATTTTACAAAATTTTGGCAAATGCATACATCTGCAAGGTTCTAATTCATTATTTATACATTAGGTGTGTAATTCAATATTTCTGAAAACTCACTGGGACAAGGATTATCTTAATCCTTTTCTACTTCCCCTCTAGGTGAGAATATCCAGGTATCTTCTTTCTAATTTTCTGGTGAATTTCCCTGAGATTTGTAGCATATGAAAATATTTATACCTAAAAAGGACCTGAAACAAATTTAACACTAAATGTATTAGAATATTAAACATAAACACATGAGATCTACGGAAAGCATATATGTCTTGTGAATGGGATGTGAAAGTAGATTACGGGTAGCGACAGAAGGAGGCACTGGTGATGGGGCCATGAAGTTCTATCCATCTGTCTTGACTGTGCTGCAAATTTGTTCCAAGACTTCCGGCAGCCAGGTATTAAAAAAAAAAAAATGTTGGCTCCAAAACTGTCATCACCAAAGAGAGTAAACACACCAGAGACACACATGGGGCAGGGTTTTTCCAAGCAACAGGTTCTAATATAAAATTATAACAAACAGATTTTATAATTCAACTCGGAGAATCAATTTGTTTTTCAGGAGCCAAGAAAATGTGGCACAAAATCACAGTTCATTTTAAACTAAGTATAACACCTAGGCTACACTGATGTGTGTGCGTGTGTGTGTTTTTCCACCGAGACACAGAAAGCAGTAGGAGCAAGTCAAAATATTGGCTTTCCCAGAAAGAGAAAGACAAATGCCACATGATATCACTTATATGTGGAGTCTAAAACATGACCCAGATGAACTTATCTACGAAACAGAAACAGACTCCATGACATAGAAAACAGATTCGTGGTTGCCAAGGGGGAAGATGGATGGGAAGAGGGATGGATTGGGAATTTAGGGTTAGCAGATGTAAATTATTACATAGAGAATAGATAAACAACAAGGTCCTACTGTATAGCACAGGGAACTATAGTCAGTAACCTGTGATAAACCATAATGGAAAAGAATATGAAAAATAACATATATATATATATATATATGTATTACTGAATCACTTTGCTGTACAGCAGAAATTAACACATTATAAATTAACTATACTTGAATAAAATAAATTTAAAAAAAAGAAAAAAAATATATTGACTTTGCTCTAAGGATATGCACAATAATTCTTCTCTTTCTCACATACTCTATAAGATTGATTGAAATACAATTGGCTGATAAATAGCTTAGATGCCAAGATAAAGAAATTAAACCTTTTTTTTTTTTGTCACCATTGAGTCTTATCGGTTAGCAATGCCGTAGACATAATGAGTCAACAACATTTAAAGAAATTAAATCCCTGACTATATTGGGTTAAATTGAGAAGAGATGAGGGACAGTACAGACTTTTGAATGCTAATTAAGGTCTCAGCTCTTTAATCTTCTGATAAAACATAGGAAGAAGAAGCACCACAGGGGTATCAGCATAATGATGTCTAGCCACACTCTTCTCTGGCATGGGCTTCTTGCTTGGAAAGACTAACCTGGACATGGTCCCAGCTAGGGCCAGATCAGGGAAGTGTTTTTACAGACTCTGAATACGGCATTCAGAACAGAGCCATCTCCTAGTGTTTTAGCCACTACAGAGTTATAATAAGCAATCTTACAAGACTGCTGTGACTCATTTGTTGAGGATATAACTCAGTAGAGAACTAGATTGGGAGGGGGGTCACTGAGGGGCCTGGAAGTAAGAGCCAACATTACAATAAGCTTTTAGGTGGCATCAGCAAAACAAGGTCAGAAATCTTTACAAGTTTTCTAACAATATGTTTGCTACTTTGTTATTAATAAGATGATACTTGCTGTACATTTTGGTACCAATAAGAACCCTCAATCAGGCTTGTTGCAGCAAATTTTGCAGAAATAGGGATAGTGAGTACAAGTTCCATTGGAGTGTGGGAAGAAAACATTAGAAATTCTAAATTTTAATTTAGATTTAAAAAATGTAAAATAGGTGGCATTATAAAATACTCTGTAGTCTACATTTTTATTCTAAAATATTCCGTGGTTGTTCTAATATAAAAATATTAGAACTTATTTTTACATATTTTCTGTTTCACCACTGCTTTCCTTTCCTTTTGTTTATGTTTATAATGTACATAATATAGAAGTAAAATAATAAGATGATAATAAAAGATAACAACAGCCTAAACTTGTGAGAGAGATATATATTCCTCATAACAACTCTATTTGGTACATAGTATGTCTTTCATCCTTTTTAAATGAGGAAGCTGAGACACAGATTTATTAAATATCTTGCTCAAGGTCACACAGCTGGGGAATGACAGATCTGGAACTCAAACCTAGGCAGTTTGGATCCAAAGCTGGTCCTCCTAACCACTAAAGATGTGAGTGTATATAATTTATAACCAATACATATATCGGATTATATGTGTTTAAAGTTTATTAATATGCTTTATGGTTAGAAATGTTTGGAGACCACTTAGAAGACTGGTGGAATTTTGTGTGTTTAAGATTATTCATCCAACGAGGATAATAAATTCATAACAGAGATGTTTTCAAATACTCAGTAGGGTGTACTAGGTATTTGGTGAAAGGATAATAATAGGATTGCTTTTTTGAAATGCATGATTCAATGCATCTGTTAGTGTTTATGAAGCACATGCTCCCTGATTGGCAGCACTAACCTAGAAGCTGTGGATAATACTCAAGAGATATAACACAGAACAAAACACCAGCACCGTCATCTCTACGTTACACTTTACCACTCAGTAAAGGAGGCAGAAAGTCAAAAACTCCTGCCTGCTTCTACTCACTCCCATAAAAGTATAAAGTTTAGCACCAAGATTATATTAGGCCATCGGATTGTTTGATGCAGCACCTGTTCATTTCAACATTAATAACTTGGTTATAATTCTGAGAGACTTGGAATTGAATGACTAATATATGTAAAAGGAACAAAGATCTCAAATTGCACAGGAATAGTTTACATAACGTCTGGTTATAAGTGCTATTAAAAGTCAATGCTAGGGCTTCCCTGGTGGCGCAGTGGTTGAGAGTCCACCTGCCGATGCTGGGGACACGGGTTCGTGCCCCGGTCCAGGAAGATCCCACATGCCATGGAGTGGCTGGGCCCGTGAGCCATGGCCGCTGAGCCTGCGCGTTCGGAGCCTGTGCTCTGCAACGGGAGAGGCCACACAGTGAGAGGCCCGCGTACCACAATAAAAAAAAAAAAAAAGTCAATGCTAATATGTAAAAATTATATAAATATATAATATAAAGTTCAGCAAGGCTTTTCACTGGGAAATAAGTGCAGAAATACATATTTTTTCTCAAAGTTAAATTCTTATAAATATATTATTGCCATTATGTGTATGTGTACATGCATTGTAGTGATTATGGTCACTAAAGAAAACTTATCGTGAATAAGTTTTTATTATGTTCTCGATATCGATTCCCTTTCTCCCCTCAAAAATGCCTAGACTTTGGAGGTGACTGCTTCACACTCTTTCTCAGCCATATTATTTTAGGAGAAAATATCTCAACACTCAGTTCCAGAGATGAGGATGCAATTTCTTAAAGCAATTACTCTATATCAACTCCCTAGTCAAACGATTGTATTGGGTTTGGACATCTAATTAATGTCAGGCCAGAGACAAGAAGATATTTACTGGTGGCTTCTGCAGTGAAAGATGCCTCTCTTCATCTGAGTGAATAAGAAGTATATTCTCTTTTTCTTGGTAGTATAGTATGAGGATGTTTAAGTCTAAGCTCTAATAGACATTATTTATAAAATAAAAGAGGACAACATGAGGTTAAACTTGTCCTGTAGACGAAAGCAAAGCATATAAAATAGATAGGATAGGATCTGGTGACTTAGAAAACTTCACAGTCAAACCACACCTGAAGTCAAATGAATTTGTATTTTTGGTTATTTGTATTTTTGGTTATTGTGAGTAAATAAAATCCATTTTTATTAATTAAATTATTGTTAGATATTTATATTTTTGTTACTTAAGAATAAAAAGATTAAAGGTTCTTGACATGACACAGTAACTGGTTTTGGACTAGTCCTCCTCTCATAAACAATTATGAGCTAATCATGCCCAGCTGTGAACCTTGAAATAGTGGAACCTCACTAGGTAAGACTCATGACTACTCCAGCTTTCTACTTGAGGACAATTTCCTGACCTAAGTGCAAAGGGCTGTGGTCCAAGCAGATCACTGTAGTTGGACTGAACTGTGGAGGCAGAGATCAGAGTCTGGAGCAGATTAAATGGCTGGAGTATATAGGGCAGAGCAGCAGAGAAAAGTGAGGTGAGCAGGGCAGGGCCTCCAAAAGTCCGGTTGTTGGGAGATGTTCCTGCAAGTCCTTGGCTGAGAGCTGGACTGCACATACACAGAGCAATACATGACACAAGGCTACTCACAAAGAAACTGTTATATGACTCACAGCAGAACAGAAACCCTAGAGGTTGAGCACTGCAAAAGGATGCCAGCATTCTACAGACATTCATAAATGTTATCAACACCACAGGCATCAAAGCGACAGCCTTTAGGTTAACAGCCTTGCACAGGAGCAATGGTTGGCAAACTACAGCCCAAATTCCAAATCTGGCTTACTGCCTTTTTTTTTTTCAACATGTGCATGTTTTTTTTTAAATTAATTAATTATTATTTTTTTTTGGCTGGGTTGGGTCTTCGTTGCTGCATGCGGGCTTTCTCTAGTTGCAGCGAGTGGGGCTACTCTTTGTTGTGGTGCGCGGGCTTCTCATTGCGGTGGCTTCTCTTGTTGCGGAGAACGGGCTCTAGGCACGCGGGTTTCAGTAGTTGTGGCATGCAGGCTCAGTAGTTGTGGCTTGCAGGCTCTAGAGCACAGGCTCAGTAGTTGTGGTGCACGGGCTTAGTTGCTCTGCAGCATGTGGGGTCTTCCCGGACCAGGACTTGAGCCTGTGTCCCCTGCATTGGCAGGCAGATTCTTAACCACTAGGCCACCAGGGAAGTCCCTGCCTGCTTTCATAAACAGAATTTTATTGGAACACAGCCACCTTTATTTACTTATGTATTGTCTAGTTGTTTTTGTGCTACCATGGTGGAATTGAGTAGTTGAGATAGAGACCATATAAGTTTGCAAAGACTAAAATATTTACTGTGTGATAATTTACAGAAAAAGTTTGCTGCGTCTTGCCCTAGTATAAAGTCCACTTTTAGGCTTGCCTTAAGAAAGTCTAAATCAAAACCTAGATACGATTCTGGGAGGTGGGGCTGGGGGAAGATTTTTGGAGATTCAGCTCAGTTAAGTGAGAGAAGCTTAAGCTTTATCACGGACTTTTCACATATCTGCAATGACAAAATATAAAGTCAACTCTACATCGAGGTAAATATCAGTGTTTAACTGTATTATTGGACAAAAATTAATTATCTTCTTCTGAAGATAAAATCCAGAATCTCTGTGATATATAAGTGACAGTGTCTAGCACAAAATAAAATCTTACTGGTATGCAAAGAAATGAAATGTATGACCCGAAGTTAAAAGAGTAGACAATGGTAGCCAATATCTAGATGACTCATATGTTGGATATAATATTGTAAGGCAGCTATTAAAAATACTATCAAAAAATTAAAGGTAACATGTTCTTAATTAGTGATGAGATAGGTAATTTTAGCAGAAAAACTGTATTATAAAAAAGAACCAGGGCTTCCCTGGTGGCGCAGTGGTTAAGAATCTGCCTGCCGATGCAGGGAACATGGGTTCAAGCCCTGGTCCAGGAAGATCCCACATGCTGCGGAGCAACTAAGCCCGTGCGTCACAACTACTGAGCCTCCACTCTAGAGCCTGTGAGCCACAACTACCGAAGCCTGTGAACCTAGAGCCCATGCTCCATAACAAGAGAAGCCACTGCAATGAGAAGCCCACACACCACAACGAAGAGCAGCCCCGCTCGCCGCAACTAGAGAAAGCCCGTGTGCGGCAACTAAGACCCAATACAGCCAAAAATAAATAAATTTAAAAAAAAAAAATAAATAACCAAATGGAAATTCTAGAAAGAAAAATTTCACTGGATAGACTTATCAAAAAACTGCGGATGAGAAGAGTTACTAAATATGAAATGATATCAAGAGAAATTATTCATTCTGAAAAGCTGTAAGGAAAAAAAAGCTTGAAAAAACATGAATGGTGGGGGTCTCAGAGATCTTTAGAACAATATTAAAAACACTAATATGTGTATTGGAATAATGGAAGAAGAGTGTGAAAAAAATGGAAAAAACATTTAAAATTATTAGAAAAAATTTAATGAAAGATGTGAAAAACCTGTATGTTGTAAATTATGCAACATTACTGACAGAAATGGCAGAAATTCTAAATTAGTGGAAAGATACCATGTCTATGAATTGAAACATTAAATCCTGTTGAACTGAAATATTCAATATTCTTATGATACCTGTTCTCCCCATATTAAACTATAGGTAAAATGCAAACCAGGTTAGCATTCCCATAGGATTTCTTTTTTTTTTTCTGTAAATTTACTAAACTGGTCCTAAAACTTGTATCTAAAATAATATTTTAAAGAACACTGGAGTGTAGGACTTAACGCTGTCTGATTTCAAGACTTATTCTGAAGCTACATTAATAAGAACAGTGTAGTATTAGCATAAGAATAGACATATACTGAAATAAATTAAAAGAGAATCCAGAAATCTACTCAAACAAATATAGTCAATTGAAAACATACATAGCCATTTGACTTTTGAAAAAGATAAAAATGTAAATAATTCAATGTGTAAAAAACAATAACTTCAATAAATGGTGATAAAGGAATTGAAGATTATATATATGTGTGTGTGTAAAATCAAACTTGACCTTTTTTTTTTTTTTTTGCGGTACGCGGGGCCTCTCACTGTTGTGGCCTCTCCTGTTGTGGAGCACAGGCTCCGGACGTGCAGGCTCAGCAGCCATGGCTCAGGGGCCCAGCCGCTCCGTGGCATGTGGGATCTTCCCGGACCGAGGCACGAACCCACGTCCCCTGCATCAGCAGGCGGACTCTCAGCCACTGTGCCACCAGGGAAGCCCAATAATCTTTATACCCCTCTAAGTAGAGGACCTCTCACCCTTCCTCCTTTCCTCCCCACCTTCACTCCTTCCTTCCTTTCCTTTCTCACATTTTCATTTACCAGATATTATTTTCTGTGCTCTGATATGAGATCAGTTACAAACACAACACAAGGCAACATCTCTAACTTTATGAAGCTCATAGTCTAAAGGGCTTCTTAAACATTTCTGTATTCACCACTAAATCTATCAATGTGCCTTCCACATAGTGAGACAACAAAATTATACTGGCATTTATGCAGTGTCTCAGGAACTCCAACTTTACTAGTAGAATTGCATGCATTTTACTAGGCTGTCAGAAGAGAAGAGATACCTTGACCTAATGGACTATATAATGTCTCACTGGCCTTCTTTATAGTTCACTGAATGAAGCATATTCTTATACACCTCAGGGTCATCACGTGTACCTGTTCTTTTTGCCTGGAATCATGGAAAATTTCCCACTACTTTGTTTCCCCTGGTCAGTTATTACTCACCCCTTAGATTACAGTTGAAATGCTAATTCTCACCAAGATCCAGTTCTGAATTGCAAACATAATTTTAGCATCTTTTTTATATTCTCTTGTGAGATACTACATTTTCCTTTCTAGTACTTTCACCAGTTGTGATATTCAAAATATAAAATGATATGGTACAGATATGAACCAATAAATGTGACTCTACTCTCAATGCTGGAGCAGCGTCCTGGGAATTTTCTGCTTGACGGGTGTCAAGCAGTCACGTAGTCTCTAAGCAGCAGCACTGTGACAGCTCCTAAGAGACTTGCCACAGTCTCATAGATTCAGCCAGGAAAGAGACATGAGCCAAAATCAATTTGGACAGTTTATTACGCATACTTAAAGCATAAGGAAGATCAGCATGGCATTGGCAATCCACATCTCTAGTATCAGTGGATGACATCAAACATGGGGTGCCACATGACAGACAACACAGGTGGTCGTTCTCTCTGCCACTGTGATTCAACTCTAAACTACAGGACAGCAGTTTCATAGCTTACAGTTTTACCCAGAGAAGGGGGAGTGGTGTGATATGGAAAGTCCCATGCCTCACTGGCATTAGGAAGACAGGAAGTTGCTCCATCACAGCCTCCTGCAAGGTACAGAGGGAAATGAGAAGCAGTCTTTCAACAGCTTCTAACAAGACTACCTATACTTCTGTGTCCCACGGAGGATCACAGGGCATTCCACCAAGACTTGGGTTACACTTCACATTAGCCTTGCTTTTGTGACTTATGTGGAGATATGCAAGGCTATCAGGTGGTCATGGCAGAGCCATTTTGCTACAATAAGTGTTAGCCATTTATCGATGAATGACAGCTTAGTGTGTGTGTGGGGGGAGGTACAGGATTCCAGGAGAAGGACCAGGATGAAGGAGACAAAGGTTATTTTCCAGTTGGTACATAAGTGCTTTAATATTTAAACAATTTACACACCTATATTAATGTATACCAGTTAAATTTAATCCCTACTTATTATAGTTGTCACCCATCCATTTATCTGATTGTTCATGTCTCATACCCTCACTAGACAACAGTCTTGTTCACAACAGGGACTGCTTCCATTTTGCCAACCACTGAAGAGATAATTGTTAAAATTGTGCTAGGTACCTGGTGGATGTGTAATAAATATTGGATCGACACATGGGCAAATGAGTAAATTTGATGCTAACACCACATACTGTACTAAAATAACAGGTTTCTTATCTTTCTCCAAGCACTTTTATTTTTTTTTCCTGATGTGTGTCTGAAGAGCCTCCGTGTTTACAAAAACTCACTATCTAGTTGAACATTTTGAGGATTTCTAGTCCTCACTTTAACAGTCCAAAGAATGCTCCTCCAGGAGCCCATTCAGGCCATCACGTAAATCTCTTCTCTCTGGCAGTTAATGGACATGACAGACAATGGCTGCACTTCCTTCTAACAGGCACAGGAATTGATGGTTTATTAACATTACTGACAGGAGTGCTGAAGGGACAGTGGATTAAATCCAGCACAAAATTTTGCAGGTGTCAGGATTAAGTCCGAGGTAAATATTCTGAATAGTTTTTTTTTTTTTTTTTCTACGTGAATCTGCCTGAATGTCATAGTCCCCTCTATTTGTGTAAATCTTCCTGCCATTTGAAAGCTGGATGAAGTCAGTTGTTTAATGTTGTCACTGCCGAAGTACAGCAGCTGCTCTGGATACATGTTCCAAACATCCTTTCAAAATTTTTATTCTACTAAGTGAATTTTGTTGAAAGCAGCAGGTATTGAAATGCCTACATACCAGCTTGTCAAATTCCCTGCTATTCTAGATGTGTACTTTTTTTTTCCCCTTTAAACTCATTTTAATGCATTTTAGTAGGGAGTTTTAATATATTTCCAAGGCCTCTTTCCCAACAGACCTATTTTGTTCTTTTCACTTGAATTTAAAAGTGGAACAAAAGACACAGGATTTGGCATTTACAGGGTAAGCTACACTCTAGGGAATACCCAAAGTCCTAGAAGTGTGGTATTCATCCAGAAAGAGAATAAAGAGCTTCGCAACCTATGGCAATATCTCAGCCCTCATGCAATTATATATAACATGATCCACATTTTTTAAGCACCTTCTGTTTTTAAAACATACATTAAATAGTGCTTATACATGCAGGTCAAGTTCTAAGCAATTTATACCTATATTTAATAGGTAAAAAGCTAAACAAAGTAAGTGTTCTTTACTGGTTTTACTAGATGTGCAAACAAGTTTGTGGAGGTCCAGCAAACTATATAGATAATATGTAGAAGAAATAAATTCAAACTCATATTTTGATGATTCCAAAGCCCACTCTTATCTCTCTCAAATTCTTCACCTCTTTTAATTCTTGGCTCAAGTGTCATCTGCTTAAAGAGTTTTTCTAGACTTTTAGCATTGCAAACTACCTTACTTCCTGCCTGAAATTGCCCATCCTCTATTTCTCTCTACTTTTCATTTTTCCTCTAGCACTTAACTTTCCAATATACTACATAAATTATTTTTCTATTTATTGAGTATTGCCTGTCACACCTACTTGAACATAAACTCTAACCAAGTAGGAAACTTCTGTTCACTGATGAATCTCATAAGCACCTGGAAAAGTGCCTGGTAATATTAACCTCTCAAAAAAACTTGTTAATCGAATGCATTATCTTTATACTACAACATGACTTAGAAGGTCTTTGTAAGGATTGGAAACACTTTTAAATGTGATCAAGGCACATAGTTGGTGTCCAACAAAAGAGAAAGATAATGATGATAACAATAATAATTTATATTATGATTAAAGAGAGATATTATCATTTTTTAGTCAAGCTACTGCTGCATTATTTAATATTTAGTTTTCTTATTAGCAGATCTAAAATTCTCCCCAGTCTCAGTTGCCAGTACAAATGCCAAATTGTTAACAAAATGATGACTTTTATTCAAATCAATTCAATTTGATTCCACAAATATTTATCATTCATCCTGTAGTAGTCAATATGCAAATTATGAGGATTATGAAGATGCATAAGATACAGACTCTGCCCTCCAAGAATAGGTACTGTAGGGGGGATATCATGCATAAACTAGCAATTACTTCCCATGTGAATAGGGTATGCGCTACAATGGAGGATGGCATAAGGTTCTGGCGGCGGTTTTCAATTTTGAATTACTTTTATTACGAATGGCAAGAAGGATGTAGAGTTTCTTTCCATGCTACAAAAAAACTGGCTTCCAAACTGTACTACTGGGTGAAAAAAGGAGACTGAAAATTTTCTGTAATCTAACAACACAAATTTTATTTTCCTAATGTTTAAATATATTTTACTGAGCTAATTAGGATAATGACTAAAATCACCAGTGAGGATCAAATACAGTTGGCTCCGAAGCACAAATCTACAGGAACAGTCACATAAACTCCTTTATCCAATCTTTACTATTAAATGTTTATAATTAAGGGTATTGATAAGCGTTCTGAAATATAATTTAAAATACTTGTGTTTCGTTTTTCCTTTTCTATTTACTAGCTCTAAGATTATCACCAATACCCTTATTTTCTCAAATCTTCAGTTTTTTCATCTGTAAAACGGGAATAATAGTAACAGTGAAAATTTATGGAATATTTACCATGTGCTAAGAATTGTGCTGATACTCACATATTATTTTGTTAAACTTTGCAAAGCTCTTTAAGTATTATTGTTACTACCACTCAGCAAAGGAGGCAAGAAAACCTTAAAAAGGCTTTACCTTTATGGCCCAAAGTTACCTTACTAGAATCTGGCAGTAGGTACTCATATGCCTGATTCCAAAACCTTCATCTAATTAAGACTATTGATCTGAGGTTATATAAGAAGATAATGCACAGCTTTTCCCCCATTAATTACGCTGTTCGGGGCTTCATTGTATCCCAAATGATAGTAAACTGTAATGGGACATTAAACTTGTTCCTTCCCTCTATATGACTAAGAACAAAAATGCTGAAATGCAAACTGGATTTTTCATGTGAGAAATGTTTCACGAAACCACAACATATAACACAGAAAGAAAACAAGAAACTTTCAAATCAATGTCTTGATTAATCAAATTTTCTTGTGAGGATAGCATAGTCTTAAAAATTTTGAGCTACAAAGAACCTGACAAAGATAATTAACTTAATCCCTCTGTGGGATTTCCTTTCTAGTAAAATAGTACTAGGATGTTTAACAACGTCAAAGTGTTCTTCTAAAGTTTACATGAGGTAATGAATGCAAAAAATTGATGCACAACTTTTTTGAGGGGTCTTTGGAATAATTATCTTGTAGAGCTGTCACTTTGGTTTCAGCAGAATTGGGCTTTGTAGCCCAATTCATTAGCTATACAGCTTCTCTAAACACAATAAAAAAACCCTCAAATTTTCTGTTGGCCTTCTTAATATGTCACTGGTCTATCCTTACAGTTAGAGAGGTTACATGACTTGTAATTGTAGCTGTCAAAATGGGGGTCAAAATGTGTATTTCACATGTCTTGAAGCTATCACTTAGCTTATCTGCTTAGCCTCCAGAGGGCTTAGTGTATTCCTGTGTCAGTGATCACCATCTAATTCTGAGAAACTCATATCTGGATAATGAATGAATGAATAAATGTCTTCTAAATAACACGTTTTATGGAACATGGGAAAATTTTTTTTCTGGGCAATTTGGTAAATTAAACTTTGCAAGGAGTTGTTTTAAGGTTTACTGTTCCTCTTCCTTAGGTGTCCCCTTATGTGGCATTCATTCACTCATCTCATTCATCAATTCAGCTACTAGTCACCTCATCCACTCATCATTTATCCTTCCACTTGCATACCCCCTATCCTATTATCCATGCATTCCTCCATTTACCTACTCATCCATCCATCCACTTGTCTATCTCCCAAATCATCCATGTCTCTGCTCATCTATCCACCCATTATGCATCCACCCATTCACTTACTCAATCCAGTAATCTATCCAAACGGCTCAGGGTGGCATTTGAGACACAAAGGAGAGTTACATTAAGCTCATCTCAGAGAAGGAAAGAAGAGAAACTTAACCTCTTTCAGTTAGAGAATCGAAAAGGATATTCAGATTATTTCCAAAGATCTAATCATTTCTTATTCCTACACATTTAAATCAGGAATCCTTAGAGTACTGTGACTGTGTATGAAAATAACTGCACTCCAGCCCCAATCATCTGAGGCAGAATCTCAAGTAGCTCAGCATGGGCTTCAGTGTTTTGAATATCTACACATAAATTTCAATTCAAATCCATCATTAAGAAGCACTGCCTCTGAGGCGGTACAGTGAGGCTTTCACTGAGGATCGTGATTCCCTTGGCACATGCCCCAGTAGGACACACACATTCTTACTCATGCTTAACAGTAGTATAAATCCCATACGTTCCCAAGACAGAGGTCATCTCAACATCAGTACACTCAAAATGTTTCATAAATGTAGCTGCTTAAATTAAACCAGTACAACTGCTGGTGTCAGTGAAGAGAAAAACAATATATTTTGGAACTGCCACATTCTGTGTTTGTCAATTGAAAATAAACCAAATCTACATGTGTGCGTGCATGTGGGTGTGGGTGTGGTTTCAGAAGGAAGCTTCCCCTTTAGTCTCCAAGAGTCAGGAACACAGAGGGAGTAGTTGCCTGGATTTTCTCTCCACTGTTTTTCATTCAAGGAGTGGGGGAGGTGTGGATTTTATGAGTGGTGAACTGCGAAACTTCTAAAAATTCACTTTTCTATACTCAGCAGGATTAAGATCTGCTTCCTGTTGTCCTGTTACAGCCTTTTATAAACCTTTCTACCCTGTGACTGCTATGCTTTAGGAAATGTAAGGCCCAGGGCCTGGTTTTCGTAACCAATTGTGGAGCCAACCCAGCCCTGCTCTTGGGATTTTATACATGAAGATGTGGTTTACGTTGTAGCTAGCCTAATATCTGCCTCACACACCAATTTCTCTTATGCAAGTGTGACTTTAGGGAGTGGCCTGGGGTGAGGACAGTATTAAAGGTCTCATATTTGGCTATTGGTAATCATAATCCCACCCTCCAATCCTGGAATAAGCATGCTATTAGATTTCCATTCTTCTGATAGCTGTGCTGTTTTTCAACTTGTTCATAAAAATGAAAAGTATCATTTTAATATTATCTTCAGGGAAACCTCCAAGTTATATTTGTATACATACACATAGGTATATGTGTGTGTGTGTGTGTATATATATATATATATATATATATATATATGCATATCCAAACTAAATATATATTCATATACATATATAAAATTTCAGCACTTCTTGAAATGTGACATGACCAAATTGATCATGAGATACTTGCTCCATCATCTGTTTATTCTTCAGCTGGAATTACTATGGAACTGTAGAAGAGATCAGTTTACCAACATCTACTCATAAGCCAGATTCCTGCATAATCCTTGGTATCTTCTTACCCTTCACCTATCATATCCAGGTCATGGCTAAATCATCTATATGTTACCTTCTAGGTATCTTTCAACTCTGCCCATTCTCTCCATTTACACTTCAGAAACTCCGTCCAAGTTACTACCATCTATAGTAATGCTGGTAGATGGTCCAAGTTACTACCATCTGTAATGATGAAAGGAAGAATAAAATGGAAGGCAAAAAATCACATAGGTGTTGCTTTATCTACAGAAAATCCACCTCAGATCCATTCGACAAGAGTAGTGCCAAGGTATGGGATTGCTGAAAGCAGGCTGTAATATCTGTTGCTCCTCAAAATGATATTTGTCCTCCTGGTAACACATAGCCTATGAATGCAGTGGCTCTAACTGCTAGAAAGGTGTAGGATCCATAATATAGGCCACGTCCTACGTGAATGTAAAGGCAGATAAAGAATATGGAAGCTCCATTTGCACGTATGTATCGAATGATTCATCCGTAGTTAACATCACGGCAGATGAGTGTTACTGATGAGAAGGCAGTTACTGTGTCTGGTGTGTAATGTATTGCTAGGAACAAGCCTGTTAGGATTTGTAGAATTAAACAAATACCTAATAGAGAACCAAAGTTTCATCATGACGAGATATTTGATGGGGCTGGGAGGTCAATAAATGCATTGTTGATGATTTTTATTAGTGGGTGTGATTTTCTGATGTTGGTCATTGGTGTTCTTATAGTTGAATGACAACGATGATTTTTCATGCCATTAGTCATGGTTAGAATCCACGTGGGAATGATGATGACATGCATGTATTTTAAGTGTTATTTCTGTGATTAGTTTTGTGGGGTTTTCTTCAAAATCTTCACCTATTTATGGGGGCTTTGGGTTGACTGTGGGTAGTGGTGTTGGGTGCAGCACTGTTGAATTTTGGTGGCTCATTTTTAGTCTTGATGGTGTTTTTGATTTATTTAGGGGGGATACTGGTCGCATTTGATTGCACGACAGCTATGGCTACTGAGCAGTATACTGAAGTTTGGGTTTCTAATAAGACTGTTTTGGGGGCATTTCTTTCAGGATTGATAATAGAGAGGTTTTTTTGTTGTTGTTGTTTGTTTGTTTGTTTGTTTGCCGTACGCGGGCCTCTCACTGTTGTGGCCTCTCTCGTTGCGGAGCACAGGCTCCGGATGCGCAGGCTCAGCGGCCATGGCTCACGGGCCCATCCACTCCGCGGCATGTGGGATCTTCCCGGACCAGGGCACGAACCCGTGTCCCCTGCATCAGCAGGCGGACTCTCAACCACTGCGCCACCAGGGAAGCCCGATAATAGAGTTTTTAATGGTGCTGTATGTTTTAAAGGATGAAGAGGTGGAAGTCGTGTTTACGTTTAATGGGCTGGGGGACTGGGTTATTTATGACACCGGTCATCCTGGTTTTTTAAGGAAGGAAGCTATGGGGACTGCAGCATTATATAGTTATGGTACTTGGTTGGTAACTGTTACTGGCTGATCGCTGTTTATTGGTGCTGTGGTTATCATTGAGATTACTCGTGGTAATTAAATAAAAGCATGCTAAGGATAAGGATAATAAGGAACGACAGGAAATATAGTTTGATAAGGCCTTTTTGGCTTGAGACTAGCGTAGAGAGCTTTAATTGAATAAGGGATATGGTTTTTGGTAAAATATTTTCTAGCCAGATTAAGTCTAAGAGGGAGGATGCTGAGTTTTGGCTTATTGATAGATTTAAGTAGGGAGGTAAGCGGTGCATGGTAGTGGGGAAATATCCTAAAAGACTAGAAAACTTGAGGGTATTTGAGGGGCAAATAAACTTTAAGTTTTCTGCGTTAAGAAATTTAACCTGCGTTAAGGTTAATTTCAAGTGCTGGTTCAAAGGGCACTGTACCAGCACTTGAAATTAAAGGCAATTAATTTTAGGTATGGGGGCATGGTTATTAGGGGGGCTGTTGTCGGGGGGATGTTGTTGGAGATAATGAATCCGGCAAAAACACTTCCAATTAGTAGGCATTTGATGGAGTTAACTAAGAATGGGTTGTTTTCATTGATTGAGGTTAAGGGAGAGAAACGAGGCTGCCCTAGTAGTGGGAAGAAGATAACGCCAGCACTATAGACAGCTGTGAGGGTGGTGGCAGCTAGCGTTATTAGCAGGGCTCAGGTGTTGGTATAAGACGTGTTAGCAGCTGGTGAGGAAAGGCATTCCCGTCAGTGCTAAACTTCCAATAATAAGGGCTGTTGTGGTGAAAGGTATAGCTTTGAATTGGCCTCCTATTTTTTGAATATCTTGTTTGTCGTTCAGGCTGTGGATAATAGATCCGGAGTATATGAATAGTATGGCCTTAAAAAAAGCATGTGTGCAGATGTGCAAGAATGCTAGATAGGGTTGGTTGATGTCAACTGTTACTATTATTAGGCCTAACTGGCTTGAAGTGGAGAAAGCGACAATTTTTTTAATGTCATTTTGGGTGAGGGTACCTATTGCTGCGAATAGGGTGGTGAGGGCTCCTAAGCATAGTGCTATTGTTTGAATGTTTGTTGTTTCCTGTTAAGGGTAAAATCGAAAAAGCAAGAAGATTCCTGCCACGACTAATGTGCCTGAGTGGAGTAAGGCTGATACAGGAATAGGGCCTTCTATTGCTGAGGGGAGTCAAGGGTGAAGTCCAAATTGAGCTATTTCCTGCCTACAGCTAGTACAAGCCCTATGAGGGGGAGATTTGAGTGATGTTAGTACAAGCCCTATGAGGGGGAGATTTGAGTGATGTAAGTCAAATGTAAAAATTTGTTGCAGGGGGCTTGTGGCGCAGTGGTTGAGAGTCTGCCTGCCAATGCAGGGGACACGGGTTCGAGCCCTGGTCTGGGAGGATCCCACATGCCGCAGAGCGACTAGGCCCGTGAGCCACAATTACTGAGCCTGCACATCTGGAGCCTGTGCTCCACAGCAAGAGAGGCTGCAATAGTGAGAGGCCCGCGCACTGCGATGAAGAGTGGCCCCCGCTTGCCACAGCTGGAGAAAGCCCTCGCACAGAAAAACAAGACCCAACACAGCCATAAATAGATAAATAAATAAAAAATAAAAAGGGAGATGGGTCTAAGAAAAAAGAAATTTTGTTGCAGGTCTCATGTGTTTAGGTTAAATAGGAATCATGCTATTGACATAACAAATCCAATATCCCTGATGAGGTTATATAGGATTGCCTGGAGAACGGCTGTGTTTGCGTCTGTTTGCCGGTATTACCACCACCCAAGGAGCAGGAAAGATATAATTCCGACCGCCACTCACCCAATAAAAAGTTGGAAGAGGTTGCTGGCGGTAACAAGAATTAACATGGTGATAAGGAAGAGGAGTAGATATCTGAAGAACCGATTAATATAGGGATCTGAGTGTATGTATCATAGTGAGAACTCCATAGTAGACCATGTGACAAACAATGCTACGGGTACACATTTTATTGAGAAGTAATCTATTTTTAAGCTAAGTGTTAATTTAAGAGTTTGAACAGTGATCTAATGTCAGTTTGAAATAATTATTTCTTGGGCTGTGTGAACAAATATTGTGGTTGGAATTAGGCTGGTAATGAAAGCACATGAAACAGTGTTTTTTTACATATGATGGATTTTTATCGCTTTTGTAAAGATTGGTGTTAATTATTATAATTGGGATTGTTAATATAAGTAGTGTGACTAGAGCGAAAGAGGATAATACGTTTATTACTTTTATTTGGAGTTGCACCAATTTTTTGGTTCCTAAGACCAACGGATAACTACCATCCTTTAAAAGCTTGAAAAAGCCACACTTAGGCATGGGAGCATGAATTAGCAGTTCTTGTATACTTTCCCGGTAAATAAGAAGTTTCAACCTTCTGTTACTAGATTCACAATCTAGTGGGGTTTTTTTTAAACTATATTTACAATACAGGGGCCTAGGATGATTTGGGGATTTAGTGACGATAGTAGGAGGGGTAAGATGTGAAGGGTTATAAGGGCATTTTCTCGTGTGAAGGAGGGTGTAATGTTATTAATATGGTGTGTGTATTTACCGCGTTGTGTTGTAATTAGTATATGTAGAGAGTATAAGGCTGTAATTACAATGTTGGCTCCTATTAAGATAATGGTAATATTTGATTATGAGAAGGACGATGTAACTACAAACAACTCTCCGACCAGATTAATGGTTGGGGGTAAGGCCAAGTTTCTTAGGCTTGCTAGCAGTCATCAGGTGCCTATTAGTGGGAGGAAGGTCTGTAAGCCTCAGGCTAAGATTATTGTTAGGCTATGGACTCACTCATAATTTGAGTTTGCTAGGCAGAATAGTATGGATGATGTGAGGCCATGGGCAATTATTAAAGCGGTGGCTCCTATATAACGTCAAGGTGTTTGGATAAGAATAGCGACAATGACAAGTGCTATATGACTAATGCAAGAATATGCGATAGGTGATTTTAGGTCTGTTTGGCGCAGACAGATTGAACTGGTTATGATTATTCCTCATAGGAAAAGCATAAGAAAGGGGTATGCTATGAATTCTTTTAGTGGGTTAAGTATTGCTGTGATTCGTAGTATGCCGTAGCCTCCAAGTTTTAGTAATATGGCTGCAAGGACTATAGAGCCTGCGATGGGGGTTTCTACATGTGCTTTGGGTAATCAAAGGTGGAGATGAAACGTCATATGAAAACGTTGGATCAAGAATTGGGTAATGCTTTGGTTCAACACTGCAGTGTTAAGAAATGTAGAGAGCCCGTAGCGTTTTTTTGGGGTTTTTTTTGCAGTATGTGGGCTTCTCACTGTTGTGGCCTCTCCCGTTGCGGAGCACAGGCTCCGGACGCGCAGGCTCAGTGGCCATGGCTCACGGGCCCAGCCGCTCCGCGGCATGTGGGATCTTCCTGGACCGGGGCACGAACCCGTGTCCCCTGCATCGGCAGGTGGACTCTCAACCACTGCGCCACCAGGGAAGCCCCAACCCGTAGTGTTTTGAATATATACTAGTGCTACTAGAAGTGGGTGACCCGACAGGTGTGTAGAATAAAAAATAGAGTCCTGCATTAAGGTGTTCTGTCTGGTTAACTCATCAAGTGATGATAATGAGTGTAGGAACTAGTGTGGCCTCGAATATAATGTAAAATAAAACTAGTTCTGTGACACTAAATGTTATAATTACAAATGTCTGTAATATGATTAGTATAGTGATGTATAGTTTTTTTCGGGTCAGTGACTCTTTGAGCAGGTGAGATTGGCTGGCCATTAATAGAGTCATATTGTTAAGATCAATAGCAGTGTAAATAAGGAGTCGGAAAAGAACATTAATAAGAAATTAAGGCTATTATCATTAAACTGATTAAGAAGAAGCAGGCTTGTGAGGCTAATTAGCAGGCTATGGGCTGTAGCATTAATTCAAGCCATATTATTTTCTGATAAACAAGTCAGGGGTATTAATATAATCGCAGGGACAATAAATTTTAGCATTGGAGGAGGTTACGATTTTGTACGTAGTTGGTGCCATGTGTGTTCGATACTATCACTAGTAAGGATAATCCGAGTGCGGCCCAGGCTACGAACACTAATAGGACGATTGGTATTATGCTGGCTAAAGTGAAGTGTGAATTTAGGATCATTAGGGTTGCCATTACGAATAGTGATAATGTTATGCCTTCTAGAAATAATAGGATATTAAGTGGGATCGACATATTAGCAGCCCTACAAGAGATACTGTAAAAGCTATAATAATATTCATATATACTAAAGGCACTTGGTAATTATGAATTTAGTCATAATCTAATGAGTTGAAATCATTTGTTTTGTTTTAAACTAAATACCATATTCAGTTCATTCTAGTCCTTTTTGGGTTCATTCATAGGCCAGGCTAATTGCCAATAATGAGAGTAAGAGCAGGGCTATGGTGAGTATTGTTTTTAGACTATTTGTTTGAGTTGCTCAGGGGAGGGGCAGTAGAAGGGCAATTTCTACTGCAATAGAAATTTCTACTTCAATTGCTGCAATAACCTCACGTGCAGAAAAATAGTTACAATGGCAGGACTGAAACTGCTACACTTACAAACGCTGGCTGGCTAGGTTGGCTCTTGACTTCCATCTGGGAACTTGGATTTTGGTAAGCTTCCCACCACTCCCTGATAAGAGTGGCTCAGAGTTACTAAACTCTTTGTGCAAACAATATGGATTATGCTGAAAACCCGCTTTCCTTCTGGGAGTTTGGAATTACTGTATGAACTAGGCAGAGGTGCACATGCCTATGTGTCCAGCCCCCAATAAAAACCTAGGACTCCCAGGCTCAGGCAAGCATTTCTAATAGAAAACATTTCACGTGTATTGTCACACCTGTTGATACAGGAATTAAAGCATGTCTATGTGACTTCACTGAAAGAGGACTCTTGGAATCCAGTGCTTTGTATCCTCTAGGTTTTGCCTCATGCCTTTTCCCCCTTTGCTTATTTTGCTCTGTATCTTTTGGCTGTAATAAAACCATAGTCATGAGTATGACTAGATGCTGAGTCTCATGAGGCTTCCTAGCAAATCATGCAACCCTGGGATGGTCCTGGGGACTCCTGACTCATCTTTGAACTGGTCTTCCTTCCTCTAAGTTGTCCTCCCTCCAAAAACAAAACATGGCTATGTGATTACATGCCCTTTAAATGTTTTGATTCAAACATTTCAGTATATGCTAATACTATAGGGCCAGGGTTGACAAACTTATTTTTGTAAAGGGCCAGATTGTTTGGAGGGCCATATGGTCTCTATCATGACTACTTAACTCTGTCCTGGTAGCAAAAGCAGCCATAGATAGTGCATTAACAAATGAGTATTGCTGTATTCTAATACCAGGGGTTTTTTTGAACACTGGAATTGAATTTCATATAATTTTTACCCATCCTGAACTATTATTCATTTGATTTTTAAAAAGTCATTTAAAAACATGAATTCCATTTCTAACACACAGGCTATACAAAAATATGTAACGGTTTAGAATTGCCTAGGGAATTCCCTGGCGGTCCAATGGTTAGAACTCCGCACTTCCACTACAGGGGACCTGGGTTCGATCCTTGGTCGGTGTACTAGAATCCCACAAGCGGCGAGTGCTGCAGCCAAAAACGAAAGAAAACAAAACAAAAAAATATTCTCAAATTTTTTCAATCAGTACGTACTACAGAACTATAGGGTCTGCACTTGACTGAATCAGCGAATATAGAAATGCGGATGTGGAGGGCTGACTATAAAGCTACAGGTGGATTTTTGACTGTGCAGGGTTGACACCCCCAAGGCCCATGCTGTTCAAGGGTCAACTGTACTACCTATCACTCTATCTCCCGCTCTATCCCTCCTTCACAATGCCTGTTCCAGCCATAGTAAACTCTCGTATCCTAGAGTTCTGTGCTCACTCTACCACTGGGTGGTTGACATGTGCAACTCTCTGCTTTGAACTCTTCCCCCATTGATCCTATTTCCCTAGTAAAATAGCATTTGCTTTTTTATTTCATGTCAGTCATCACTTCCTCATCACAACTCCAAGGACATCAGATGATATTATTAACTCTTTGAACATTGGGTGCAGGTTCACCTCAGTACTTCTCATTTTTAAAATTCATTTGTTTAACTGTTTACTCAATACCTGTTTCATCTGTTAGGTCATATGCTACATGAAGGTCGGTATAGCATCTGTTAGTGTATACCTTTGTCTTTCCAATACTTTGTACAGTATTCGGCACATAGTTTTCTCTTAAGAGGCATGTGTTGAATTAATTCATCAGTATTTACTATGTGTCTGGTGCTTGCCTAGATACTAGAGACACAAAGAAAATAAAATGTAATTGAAAAGCTTACAGACACTAGTGAGGTGAAAGAAATGTATAATTTCAATGTAATGTAGTAAGCACTGAAATATACATATGTGTATATATTTATATTTATATGGCTTATGGAAAATAGAGGATTATCTCCAGACTGGAGAGCCAAGAAAGAGAAGAGAGTGCTGATGAGTATGGAACTTGACTGCATTTGGAAGGCTAAGTAAGGGTTGGTGAGCTAGATGACTAGGAAAAATATTGAGGAACTTAGAAATTGAGAATAGAAACATTAAAAAAAAAACAAAAAAAAAAACGCATTCAGTATAACGTAAGAACGGAGAATGGCCCCATACCTCAACCTAGGGAATAAAGAAAGGTTTCTGGGAAAAGATAACACCTGAGTTCTAGTTTTAACAATGAGTAAGAATTGAGCAAATTTTCCAGAATACTGGCGTGATGAGTTCTGTGACATCTTCAATGAAGTAGTTATCTGACAGGTGAAAATTATTTTTAAAAGAGCCATTTAAAGTCACCGGAGGGCTTCCCTGGTGGCGCAGTGGTTGAGAGTCCGCCTGCCGATGCAGGGGACACGGGTTCGTGCCCCGGTCCAGGAAGATCCCACATGCCGCGGAGCAGCTGGGCCCGTGAGCCATGGCTACTGAGCCTGCGTGTCCGGAGCCTGTGCTCCGCAACGGGAGAGGCCACAACAGTGAGAGGCCCGCATACGCAAAAAAAATATTAAAAAATAAAATAAAATAAAGTCACTGGAAGTCATCCTAAGGGCATATAGAAAATTAATAAACATATATTTTAAAAAATGACTAAATCTTGTTCAGAATAGCTAGGTCTGTGGCAGTTGAACCACCCTCTTCTAATCCTCCCCAGCTCTGTGTAATGGAAACTCTAAGTGTGCTAATTCAGAAGAGTAAAGCCAAGAAGACAAGAGTTCCCTCTCCTCTAAGCTTCCAGTCTATGACAATGGTTTCACCCCATCAGGGGCAGGCAAGCAGTGTTTCTCATTACCCTGTAGGACTGTGTGGTAAAAGCTCTATTTTGAGTATGACAAAGCAAGAATGCTGGGGCTTGATCTTCCCCAACCCCTCCACCTTAGCTCATTTGTAACACAGAGGTTCTATCCAGGGAGAGACAAGCCAAGAGGACCAAATGCTACTACTCTCAGTCACATCCACTTGTAGAGCTAGGATGTCACTCAGGGAGAAAAGGGCAGTTGTCTTCACCTCCAGCCCAGGTGTAGTGGTACACAGCTTCTGCCCAAGGGGAGAGGCAGGCCTTAAGGATCATGAGCTCTGCAAATATACCTGAAAGTGCTGATTTCAGAAGGGAGCTAAAATAATTTCATGCCCAAAGCCATTGTAGAAAATAATGAAGAGGTTTAAAAAGGAATTTGTAGCCTTCTGATACTCCTAAGAAAAAGGGAAACAGCAGAGCAGCCAGAGGTTTCACAAAGAAAACCAGGGAAAAGACAGTCTGAAAGAGTCCTTCCTGGGATTACAAACAAATCTGGATGTCAAGGCTATATACGCATGTATTAGGCTACACTGACTCAGGAACAATTAGCGTGGGATATAGAAGATTGGAAGCATTCCCTAAGCCACAAGCAGATTCATCAGCCAAGCGCAGAATCCTCAACGGCACAAAGGACTTAGGTACAACTTCTGACCAAACACTAAAAAAAAATGACAAGCTACTCTGACCCGGGGACAACTCCTAGGAAGCAAGGTTTATGAATAAATCATAATCGTCACTGATGATCTGGAACAATGGAAGACTGTCCATGCTAAAGGCTATACCCTCTCCAGATGAAGTAAAAAGGAAACTTCCAAGGTACTAGTTCTTGGATGAACATGAGACAAACTTTGAAATTCCTTGAATTATGAACACAGTTTACAAGTTACACATTTTACAGGTTCAACAGTAAAGGGTGAACATCTTTAACCAACAAGTTCACTATGCTAAACCAGGAGTGGCCCCTGGGTAATCAATCTAAAAGAAAAATCTGAGCAGGAATATCCAAGGCTGCACAGTGAGGGAGGAAATAGGCTTCATAGATTTAGTTTAGCAAAGTCACTAAACAAGGAAGTAAATGAACAAGTAAACAATAGCAGCAAGCCTCAGGAGAGGAAGGGAATCAATACTGAGCTTTGGTACAATGTATTATCTAAAATGTCTAATTTTCAACAATAATATTGTAAGACATTCAAAGAAACAGGAACGTATAACTCATACATAGGTTAAAAAAAAAGGCAATAGGAATTGCCTTTGAGGCAGCCCAGACAGTGGACATAGCAAACAAAGAATTCAGAAGAGGGATTATAAATGTGTGAAAAGAACTAAAGGAAACAATGCTTAAATAATTAAATGAAAGTATGATGACAATGCCTTATCAAATAGAGAATAGCAATAATAAGATTGGAATTATTCAAAAGAACAAGATGAAAATTATGGAGTCAAAAGTACAATAACCAAATGGAAAAAAGAAAATCACTAACAGGCCCAATATTGTATTTGACCTGGAGGAAGAAAATAATCAGAAAAATTGATGGTAGATTGATAGCAGTTCTACAATTTAAGAACAGAGAGAAAAAAATGAATAAAAATGAATGCAGCCTTAAAGAAATGTGGGAAATAATTAGGCACACTGGCATATACATAAATGAAATACTGGAAGGAGAGAAAGGAGAAGAAAAAATATTCAAAGAAATGGTAGTTGAAAATCTCCCAAATTGGAAGACAAAATTAATCAACACATCCATAAGCTCAACAAACTTCACATACAATAAACTCAAAGAGATCTAAGTTCAGACATACCACTGTCAAAATCTAGAGAGGCAAACATAACAAGAACTTATCAAAAGCACCAAGAGGAGAACAACTCATCAAGTACCAGAGACCACCCCAATAAAACTAACCACTGAGATGCAAGAGGGAGGAGATTGAGGATATATGTATATGTATAGCTGATTCACTTTGTTATAAAGAAGAAACTAACACACCATTGTAAAGCAATTATACTCCAATAAAGGTGTTAAAAAAAAAAAAAAAAAGGAAATAATGAAGGCCAGAAGGTAGTGTGATGACATATCCAAAGGAGTGAAGGAGAAAAAGTCACCCAGAAATCTTATACACAGTAAACCTATCTTTCAAAAATGAAGGCAAAATATGCACATTCCTGGATAAAGGGAAAACAAAGAATTTGAAGAATTTGAGCTGGCACGTCTGCCTTATAAGAAACACTAAGGGTAGATTTTTAGACTGAAAGCAAGTGATGGAAGATTTAAATACACATGGGGAAAAAAAAGAGCACTGGTAAAGGTAATTAGTGATTATAAAAGAATATATTTGCATCTCTCTCTTTTCTTCTTTTAACTAATTATAAACAATTGCTTAAACTATACAGGTATCCCTCACTTTTCAAAAGTTCACTTTATGCTACTTCACTTTTACAAAAGACCTGCATTAGTACCTGCTTTTCCTAAATGAAAGAAATGTGAATGCTTTATCTCAATTAATTTTGTGCATCCATTGGCAAGATGTGTCCTAAGGTAATTGTTTCTTTGCTCAGAACAGGTTTCATAGGAATGCTTTACTTTCAAATAGCAGAGGAAACCTGTATACACACGCACACAAACATATATACATTATATATATATGTATATTTGTAAGATTTGTAAGATTTTCCATATATACATATTATATCTATAAATTGTATTGTTGCTCCTGTAACATATAGAAATATAATACATTTGACAATAATAGCATACAAGAAGAGTGGAAACAAAACTGAATTTTAGTAATAAAATGACAACTTTGGTAACTTGAATTCACAGGAAGAAATAATGAGAATAAAGAGAAGCAGAAATCTCATATAAGAAGGCTAATAAAATACATTCTAAAATTCTTTAATTGCTCTACTTTCTCCTCTCAACTTCTTTGAAAGACAAAAGATAACATGTATAGTCATGATATGAATAAAAATAATAGAAAAGAAAAGAGTGTTTGTGGAGGGAGTGAAGCTGTGTAGGTATAACATTTCTATCCCTCACTGGAAATAAGTTAATATAAATCTAAAGTAGATACTGATAATTTGATGTATATTGTAAGCCCTAGAAGAAGCTTTAGAAACATAGATCAAAATATAGTTAAATAATAAAAAGGAATTAAAATGTTACATTAGAAGACATTGCATTATATAAAAGAAGGCAATAAAATAGTATCAAAATAGTCAAAAGAGTAACAAAAGAGTAACAAAGTAGTCATGAGACACACAGAAAACAAAAAGAAAGGTGACACACACTTAAATTCAACCATATAAATAATAATACTAAATGTGAATGGATAAAACAATTCAATCAGAGTGCAGAGATTGTCAGACTGGATAAAAAGGAAGAACGAAATCTGTTGTGTCTCAGCATTATTCATAATATTAAAAAAGGGGAAGCAACCTAATGTCTACAATTTGATGAATAGGTGTGCAGCTAACGCCTATTAACATGAATGAACCTTGAAAACATTAGGCTAAGTCAAAGAAGCCAGGCACAAAATACCAAGTATTATATGATTCTATTTATATGAAGTGTTCAAAATGTGAAAATCAACAGAGACAAAAATTAGACTAGCAGTTGCCATGGGCTGGGGGGAAGGGGAATATACAGTGACTGTTAATGAGCATAAGTATATTTTGTAGTGATGAAAATGTTTTAAAATTGGAGAGTTGCAGAAGTATGTGAATATATTATAAAAACCACTGAATTTTTCAATTCAAATAGATGAATTTTATGCTATATGAAGTATATCTCAATAAAACTTTTACAAATTGTTAAGAAAAACAGAGGTAAGAAATGGAAAACTACAAGAAATGCAAGACTTTCATGATTCAGGGTTTGATGTTGATGAGACTGAAGAGATAGATAGGTAGAGATGAGCCTTGCAAACCATCTAAGGAGGTTGGACTTAATCCTATAATGACTAGACAGACAATGATGGATTTAGAAGTGGAATAATAGGAAAATTTAAACTTTAAACAGACAACCCTTCTTTTGACAGTGTGGAAGATAGATTGAAAGAGTAAAATGTTGAAGTCAGGGAACTCTGCCAGTGATTCTAGAGAGGTGAAGAAAGTCTGAACCAACACAAAGAATGTGAAAATGAAGAAAAATATTTAGAAGGAAAATTTTACCATTACTTTTCTGTGTGGTTATAAGTAAATGTGTAGTCATGCTGGAAACATCTCTCTGCCTATTCTTGTAGGATTCTGAGTTCCAGAATTAGGTAAGCAAGATCACCTGCTTCATTCCTTTTAGGTTTTCCTATTATAAAAACAGCAATGAGGAGTGGAGAAAGATGTGGAAAGGATGCATTTTGACATCCAATTATATTGTTAATCTCTGGAACTGGCAAATAGGAGTCTATTCAGGGAAATGTGTTTCTTGCCAGTGGCATCTGGCAATTAATGCTAAAATGTGCTTTCCAGCCTGCAAAGAACTTAGGATTTCACTGCAAGATTTAAAGAGAAGTATTGGTACTCACGCCTGTCTATAGCAATGTACTCAAAATCAAAACTGCATAAATGTAGATATGAGCATATGATGTGCATTAATGATGACTCTACCCATATTAATCTTCAATTAAATTCAGCAAAGCTAATAAATGGTAAAGTTTAAAGCCCTTAACCTGCAATACAAGACACTCCAATACCTGACTTAGGTACCTCTTTCAGCTCTGACTCCATGTCTCAGCTTTTCCCAGGTCATTTCTAGCTCCTTTTACTATTTGCCAATTTCAAACTTCCCATGCTCTCTCATACCTCAGGCCATTTAGCCGAGCTGCTCCATACACCCTCAAAGGAACTTCTCTAATTTTATACCTGTATAACTACTTCTCTTTCCAAACTCAGATGAAGCTTCAACTTTGTCTTCAAAATGCTTCTTAAATGCTCCAACCGCAACAGGACCAACCATCGCCGAAAGCGATATTAGGTTTTCCAATTTTCCTATTCTCCACTCTATATCAATTCTCATATACTTCTAATCTGTTTTTATATTTGCACATATACATACTTTATAAGTATATTTCTGTGAATATATGATCTTACATATGCATAAATCATATGTATATATCTAGAGTTTTTAACTAAATTGCAATTTATGTAATATAATGTTTGAGTGCATGGGGTCCTGGAGTCAGAATGCCTTAATCTCTTAGAGACACACAATTACCTCATCTAAAATCTGTGGTTGATAATAGCAGGACTAACCTTAAAGCAGTGGTTCCCAAACTTGTCTGCTCATTGAAGGTAACTGGGAAGCTTCAAAAACTTCTTATGTCTCTGTTCCATCTCCAGACATTTTATTTAATTGGTATGGAGTGATGCCTGGGCTTTAGAATTTTTTAAAAAATTTTCATCTGATTCTAATGGGCATATAAGTTTGGAAACCACTGCTTTAAAGGGAGGATTATATACAGTCATGCATGTGTGTTAGCAGCATATTGGTCAATATTCGACATTTAAAATAGTAATTGCTATTATTATTTGTGGAATTTTTGATTGAAAGCCATATCTTATTTTTTTGCCCATGGCACATAGGTGAAGTACTTAGTACAGGGATAGTGGCACTCAATTTCTTTACTAGGTAAATTAGAATACATCAATATTAGATGAATTCCCCTCACAAAAACAAAGGAGCTTTCAGTTCTATAAAGAAAGGTGGCAGACACACAGGTAACTACAGTAAAACCCAGCATGGGACAACTGAGCTCAGAGCACTACATTGTAGTAGTGTAGAGGAAAATTGGGCAAATAAATTTTCCCTGATTTAAACAAGATGCTAATGAAAAAGATGAAGGAGGAAGACGAGGAGGAGAAGAGGAACTTACATTTATTTGGCATTGCACAAAACTATGAACTTTCCCAATTTTACAGATGAAGAAATTAAGACCCAGAAGTTGAAATAATTTGACTAAAATCACTCTGGTCAGCGACTCCCTAGCTTCAGAGTACTTAAGCGTTGTGCTGCAGTGTAAGAGCAAGGAGTCACCACATACCTCTAATCAACAAGTTGTATATGGACTTCCTATGTAGGAACCCATGGATTAAGTGGTGTTAAGAGTTTGTGCACGACTCTGGGCATGCTTCTATACATTCAGTTGGTCAATTCTCAGCTCAGTCATTACTATGTTAAAAATAAATTAGGGTGGGGCTTCCCTGGTGGCGCAGTGGTTGAGAGTCCACCTGCCGATGCAGGGGACACGGGTTTGTGCCCTGGTCCGGGAAGATCCCACATGCCGCGGAGCGGCTGGGACCGTGAGCCATGGCCGCTGAGCCTGTGCGTCCGGAGCCTGTGCTCCGCAACGGGAGAGGCCACAACACTGAGAGGCCTGCGTACTGCAAAAAATAAATAAATTAGGATGAAACTGAAAGGACTGAATATCAACAAAGAAAAAAAAAATCTTCCCAATCCACTAATTCATACTTTATACAAAGCTTAATGAGGTGGACCATAGATATAATTATAAGGGCCAGAAAATATAAAACATCTAAGAGAAAACACAAACCTTGTCAAAAGAGGCAACACTTTAGGACCTTAGATCAGGCAAGTATTTCTTAGATAGACATAAAAAGTTCTAATATCAAGGAAACACTTATAACTCTGATTTAATTAAAAAAGAATATTTTTTCCTCTATGAAAGTCACAGCTGAGAAAATGAAAACCAAACCACATAGTGGGAGACATCATTTGCAAAATATACATCTAATAAAGAACTTATACCGAGGATATATAAATAACCATTATGATTCAATTATTAGATAACAATCCAATACAAAAATAAAGTACTTTTTTAAAAAGAATAAAACATTTAAATAGACATTTCAACCATGAAGATATATAAATGTAAAGTAAGCGTATGAAAAGTATTCAGCATCATTAACCTTAGGGGAATGCAAATTATAAATACATGCTTGACCATTATACATGATTAGAAAAGGTAAAATTTAAAAGACTGACCCAGCCAAGTACTGGCAGGAAAGTAGAGTGCGTTGATATCTTATACTTTGCTGGTGGGAATGCAATTGTACATTCAATTTAGAAACAATATGGCAGTTTCTTACAAAATTAAACATACCATGTGACCTAACTATTCTACCTCAAAATTTACCCATGAACAGTGAAAATATATGTGCACTCAAAGAGTTCCGTTTGAGTGTTCATAGCAGCATTATTCACAATAGTCTCAAACTGGAAACAACCAAAGTAATAATTAGCTGGTGATTTTTTTAAAATGTGGTGTATCCATCTAGGAAAATTAAATTAGATGAAATGAAACTAAAAAGGAACAAATGATTGACTGATGCAACAACATGGATAAATTCAAAAGCATTATACTATTTTTATTTCTATGACATGTTAGAAAAGGCACAAACGATAGTTTGGAGGTGAGGGAGAGGACTGACACTAAAGGGGCCTAAGGTAACTTTTATTTTTGAGATTATGGCAATGGAATATGTCTTGATTATGTTGACAGTTACACAGTATATATTTCAAAAGTCAATGAATTGTCCAATAAAAATGATGAATTTTGTTGAATGCAAGTTATACTTCAATAGACCTAATTATGAATACATAAATAAATAATAAGAAATTTTCTTTCTTGTGGGAATTCACGGTTAGAGGTGTGAGGTTCTATCACAAAAACAGAGTAAAAATGATGTTGCTTTGGAATGCCAGCCATTACCCAAAGCCTCTACTTATCTGAAATAGACATAAACCCCCTGTAGAAAGTATTATATTTGGATTGTTTCCTGCTACATAAACTGCATCTAATATAATGTCTGACACATAGATTTTATTTGAGAAACATCTGTTGAATTCTTTAATTTCTGCTTGGCTTTAGTCGATTAGCTCTAATTTAGAGACTGGTTTTTCTTTGTCATACCTGTGCAATTAGCAATTGAGATTAATATACTTTTTGCTCAACAGAGAGATTAAAGAGGTAAACTTCAAAATAAGAACTATTATAATTTACTGTAAAAAATTTTGAATGAAAATCTTAGCGCTCTTTTGGAAAATCATAATTAGCAAAGTAAAACCCAAATATGATATGAGAAAAAGCTTGGTAGAATTAGGAAGTATAATGCATTGATTGCTGACACCTCAGGGTGCCACAGCACTGTCATACATGAATACTGGGGGAAAAAAATTGACTTTCCACATTTCCCTTGAGGTAACGAGAGAATTCATGATGCTGTGCCCAGTGTGATACCCTGAGGATTCCATTTATGTCCCTCCCACCTAAACACAATGGTACCTCTCAATCTTCTCTCAGGCTTGCTTATGACCAACATCAAAAACGGGGACAAAAAGTTTATCTTTATATTTCTGTCTGCATATATTAAAAGAAAATACTAGAAGGGAAGATGAAGGCAATCAGCACTTGCTGATTCACATACACTATCTATACAACCACCACTTCTATAGTGTAGTAATGATTACCATTTTGCAGCTGGGAAAATAGCTCAAAGAGTTTATTCAACTCAAGAGTAGAAAGAGCCTGGATTCTATCCAAGTTAGTGTTAGAACTACAAACACTTGGTTATCAATATTATGATCAAAAAGAATGATCCTTTTTTTTAAACAATAATAGATAATACTTATTGTGAATTTAATACGTGCCAGACACTATTGTAAGTTGATAATTTACTTGTATCAGTTCAGTAGGTTCTCAAAATAACTGTATTATACAGAAGCTATCTCATTAATCTCATTTTACAGGTGAGAAAAGAAGAGACATATGTTTCTTCTCGTGTTCAAATCCATACTGAAATTGACAGTATTAAACACAGAGGCCTGGATCCAGTGTCTCTGCTTTTAATTGATGCACAATCCTTCCTCTTATATGGGTTGGAAATGAAGATATAAGAACAGTTGTGAATAAAATACAGGCTTAATAAATGCCTAAAATAGGTAAGACCAATCCAAGTGCTCCCATTTTTTCCCATTACTCAGAATATTTGATTGTGCTTCTCTTTTCACAGCCTAGTAGATAATTTTAAATGAGAAAATATTTATGCCCCATTAAGTAGCAATACAGTTTCCATTTTCATTAAATTGCTTATTAAAAAGAAATATGAAAATTTTAGATTGTAATGTGTTTTTTTTTTTTTTTTGGTGTACTGTCTGAGAATAATGCTTCTATATCACCAGCCTCCTTTCCTCTCTCCTTTTGTCCTATATTCACTTTAAAGTCAAAAGACATTTAAGTTGGTAACTAGTAAAAGAAAAAAACAAAAATGAAAACAAAAACAGAACCAGAACCTGTGGGCCTGCTGATCAGTCAGAAGCACCTACATGGTGCCGAGTAGTTACTGACATATACCTTGCTGACTGGAAAGATAAGCCATGCCCAGGCCCCATGGAGGAAAAGAACGAATCAGAGTGGGAAGCTGATTTCCAAACACAAGTCAGCAGGAACTTGAACATTTTTCCCACTAACAGAGAGAAGAAACTATTCATAAAATTATTGACACTTTTCTCTCGAAATTATTAACATCATCGTTAATGCCCCTCATGATTTGGCACCATTTTTAATTCCCCCAGTATCTTCTGGCCTCTTTCCACATTTACCATACATTTCAGCAAGTTCCTCTGACAACTTATTAAACAGTAATGCATATTAGACTGTTTTCTCAAGAAAGACAGCATTCCTCACTTACTCACTGACTCTTCCCTTCCTTCTTTCCTTCATTTCTACAAATATTTACTAACTACCAAGTGTAGACTCTAACTCAATGCCCTCAAGATCTAACCCAGTGTCACTCTTGCATGAAGCTGGTCCCAATGTAGTAATTATTCTATTGATCTTTGGCCCTCCTTCACGACCCCTCCCCCAAGAGTGGTAGATAAAGTGCTTATACAACACTTACCATAATGTATTAAAATTAATTGTAAACTATCCTATCACTGTTACTGACAGGGCATGGCAACTTACCATCCAATTTTTTTTCCCTGTGCCTGCTACAAAATATCAGCTGTGATGAGTGAAAAAGAGGGCGGGGTAGGGGGGGCCGGAGATGTTAAATAACAGATGCAAATACCCTCTTTCAGAGGTCCATATACAAAAGAAACATCAGTAAGTTAAGTGAAAAGTCTGAAAGGGAACTCAAATCACCTCATTTCAAATGCTGCTTTTCACAACACCAATGTCTATAGAATTTTTAAATTGAGAAAAAGAAAAGTTTCACATCATTAATTAAATGCCCTAGGGCCTTGTAATTTAAAGTGCGGCTCATAGACCAATACAGTCAGCACTGCCTAGGGTCTTGTTTGAAATGCGGAATCTCAAGCCCCATCCCAGACTTACTGAATCAGAATATCCGTTTAACAAGACACACAGGTGATCCCTACACGTGTTAAAAAGTATGAAACACCAACAGACCATCCTCATTCAGTAAAGCTGGGTACTATTATTAAAACAGCCAAAATTGAATAGGCAGTCTATAAGACTGTGCTCGATTGCTACCAAACTCTTACACGTTAAGATAACATTGAAATCTAAGCAGTATGCAAATAAAAGGGCTCAAATAAGTGAAAACATTAAATATAAGGTAGCTGTTATCCACAATGTATCTAAAGTAAAAACAAATTCAATACCTGAAGAAAGGGGGAGAATTGTAATATTAAGTTAACATAGGTTCTGCTCAGCTTGAAACAAAAAAATCCAGAGGGCTATTTTCAATACTATTATTTTAGAAGATTTTACAGATTTTAATGAATAAATTATCAGTATATCGGCATATCAAATTTGTCCAAGATAAACCCAAGCACGAAACCAAATTATTATAGCAAAGGCTTCTTACACAACTAATTAGATTAGATTAGAGACAATTTCCATTTATTATTCCTGCAAACAATATGTTAAAGGCAGTCGGAAAAGAGAATGTAATCTTTCACCTCTCTGACACCAGACAATGGTCAACTGCAATTATATTAAGAAATTGCATCTAGCTCTTGGCCTCTATATCCATTTATTTAATAAAAAGACTCATGTAAAACTTTATTAGGAAAAAATATATATATACCCCAACAATTTCATTTCTGAAAAGCTATTATGCCTTTAGTCCTTGATTGCTATATAAATACTAAAAAGCATGAGCTGTTTTCTCTGTAGAATGTTCTGAAGATCCTTTTGCCTTTGTTTATAAATAAAATTTTAAAATATATATTTGCCTAAAATGAAGGAGATGAACTGATCTGCGCCAGGCTTCCAAGTCAACTCTGTATCTTAAAGGAGAAATAAAAGGGCCTGGAATACAGTTTTATACATCCAAGAGACTGCAAAGTATGAAGGGCTGAGTTGAAAAGATGTGACACATTTCTTGAATGAGACTAAGAAAAACATTTGTTTAGACTCTGAAAAAGTGACCTGGTATTATCCTAAGAAGCATACTTCCCTCTGGAAAAACAAAAACAAAAACAAAATAAATTCATTGATAATGGAATGTGTGTAAAATATTTCGCAGAATTCATTTGCATATATAATCTCATTTGATTCTGTTAAATAACTTTGAAGTGTGTGTATTGATATTATCCATAGTTTACTAAAAGAGGAATTGATAACCAACAAGGCTAAGTGACTACTTAACCTCAGTTTGCAGGTAAGACAAAGATAATAAAGAACCCAATTCCCTGACTGCAACCACACATTCTTTTTGCCACATCAAGCTACATTCACTAAGGAAGAAGAAATGGACAAAATATTCAGTAGATGATGGCTTAGGGTTGATATAAGTAAGACTTTTTACATATAGATTAGGCAAAGCTGTGAAATAGAAGTGCCTTTCCCTTTCTCTTGCAGCATGCAAAGCACTCTTAGGTCCCATAGTAGGTGCTTCGTAATTATGCTATAAGTTTTATCTGACTTGCTGCAAGAAGCAATGATGACGCTAAAAGATTTTACCCAAAATATGATCATAGAGTTTCTGCACATCATATAATATATCCCATATGGATTTTCCCAGCCTTGGGGAATTTTCATACTTCTGCTTCTAGAGGAGTTGGAGTAGCAATGGTTGGAGCAGGGTGGGAGGATATGCTAGTTGTGACTTTCACAAAAGAAAAGATTATTGCTGGTTGCCCGAGGCAGTGGGTGGGAGGTGGATGAAATAGGTAAAGGGGGCCAAATGATACAAACTCCCAGTTATAAAATAAATAAGTCATGGGGATGTAATGTACATCATGGTGATTATAGTTAGTAATACTCTATTGCACATTTGAAAGTTATTAAGAGAATAATCTTTCTTAAAAGATCTTATCACACATATCCAATTGTAAATATTTATGGTGATGGATATAACTAGACTTACTCTGGTGATCAATCTGCAACATATACAAATATCAAATCATTATGCTGTACACCTAAAACCAATGTAATGTTATTTGTCAATTACACCTTAATTTAAAAAAAAGAAGAGATTATGCGATTGGGAAGACTGAAAAATGTGTGCTGGTGACTGTAAATTTTGGTATCTGGCTAAGTAGCATGAATTGCAAGCATTGAAATGATTTTCATTGCCTACTCAAATAATGCACCCCACTTTGCCTTCCCAGGTTATTTCATCATTAGGAGTAAACTGAGTTCTACTCTTGGCTAAGAAACCACAAATGTTCCTGGGACTGAAAAACAATTACATCATGTTAAATTCTCTTTCTGAAAGGGTCTCATTGGTGTGGGCATGAAAAATAGAAAGGGCAAAGAATACAGAGACAAAGAATAAAGAGGGAACCAAAAGAAGAGACTGTGGGGAAAAACACATTACTTTATAGAATGAGCTTGGAATCTCTGTGGGAATCAGATAGATACACAAAAAATCAACTATAATTGAGCGTGAGAAGGGGATTCTTCGTCAGAATTTTGTAAGAAGGAAAAAACCCTGCTTTAGAATATTGTGAATCTTAATCACGGAACATTTACAATCAGAGACAATGTGGTCAGGGAGATTAGCCAGTATTGTGCAAGAGACTAGAGTTGGAGGTATTACAAGATCCTTCCAATGTGAAGGTTCTACATTGTTGAAAACTTATGTAACAAGTTGATCTGACTTATTTCTCAAATGGCGTTTGTTAAATTCAAATTATAATGGTAGGGAAGAAGATAAAGAAGAAATCTTTAGAGACATATCAGGGTCAATGATTGAAGTGATAGTGTTGCCATGGTAAAAGACTCCCAGTGTATACTACTTATGGATTCTGCTCTTGCCATCATAAGCTGTACATTCCTTTCTATAAACTATGAAATTTATGGAGAACTGTTCTATTTAAAATTCCTCTAAACTGTATCGGTTGCAGCAGCTTTCCATGCAATTACCTTCAGTGGTAATTGCTTTCTTCTCTTTTATTATGGGTAGGTCAACAAACACGCTTGTAACTGAGTAAAAGCAATGAAATGAAACGAAGAGTAAAGTAAATTCACAAATATGCTTCTCAAATGTCTCCTGCCAAGACAAAGGAGAACATCTAAATGTGTTACCAAAAGAAGAAGTACTCAAAGGAGAAAAATAACTTGCCCTTGTTTTCTGAAATTATGGTTGGCATCACCACTAAGATAAAGGATATAGAAAACAAAGCATTTAAAAAATGTATGAGTGAAATTGCTGTGTGTTTTCTTCACTGTTCTTTCTTTTAATTTTATATTCAAAATAAAGAATTATGTTTAGAATAGAGATCTTACTGTAATTGCTTTCTATTTTAATTAGAGATGAAAAGCTATCTGAGGATGTAATATGTCCCTGAGCAGTGCTTCTAAGTGCTCAAATTTGACTCTACAAAAGGTCATAATTTCTAATCTATAATTTCAGAACCGAAGACAATTTCTGCTCAGAAGCACATGTTGAACTTTCAGTGTGCCCAGAAGAAACATGTTTCTCACTGAAAAAAAAAATGTTTTAATGTACTAAAAAATAGAAGCATTTAGGACCTAAAGAAACCAGTGCATCAATTAGTGGCTGTTGTGCCTAGAACTGAAATAGCAGTATACCAGGCAAGTCCCACGAAAAGAGTGACTTTCCCCAAAGGTCTCACGATGGCACCACTGCTCTATATATGCTCCAAGCAAGGACCTGTGCAAAGTCAGCTGAACTTAGTAAAGGCTGAGGGCCCCTCAGAATGGGAGAACAGCTGGCTAAGCCAAGACATACATGCAACATGATGGACAGGAGAAGAATAGGTAGAAAAGCTCAGCAACACAAGGCTCATCCCAGCATCTCAGACACAAGGAGAAACATTCTAGGGCTGGTCTAAAGTTAATTGTCGAGCTGTTTGGAAGACGGCGGAGGAGTAAGGCATGGAGATCACCTTCCTCCCAACAAATACATCAGAAACACATCTACATGTGGAACAACTCCTACAGAACACCTACTGAATGCTGGCAGAAGACCTCAGACCTCCCAAAAGGCAAGAAACTCCCCAGGTACCTGGGTAGGGCAAAAGAAAAATGAAAAAAAAAAAATAGACAGAGACAAAAGAATAGGGACAGGACCTGCAACTCTGGGAGGGAGCTGTGAAGGAGGAAAAGTTTCCACACACTAGGAAGCCCCTTCGCGGGCGGAGACTGCGGGTGGCAGAGGGGGGAAGCTTCGGAGCCAGAGGTGAGCGCAGCAACAGGGGTGCGGAGGGCAAAGCGGAGAGATTCCCGCACAGAGGATCGGTGCCGACCAGCACTTACCAGCCTGAGAGGCTTGTTGGCTCATGCACTGTGGTGGGAGGGGGATGGGAGCTGAGGCTCGGGCTTTGGAGGTCAGATCCCAGGGAGAGGACTGGGGTTGGCTGCAGGAACACAGCCTGAAGGGGGCTAGTGCACCACAAGTAGCCGAAGGGAGTCAGGGAAAAAGTCTGGACCTGCCGAAGAGGCAAGAGGCTATTGTTTCGGGGTGCGTAAGGAGAGGGTATTCCTTCCCTGTGTGCCCACAGAAGGCAGAGCACCGCCCAAGTGAGCTTCAGAAACGGGCGTGAGCCGCAGAAATCAGCTTGGACCCCAGAGATGGGCATGAAACGATAACGCTGCTGCTGCAGCCACCAAGAATCCTGTGTGCAAGCACAGGTCACTATCCACACCCCCCAGGAGCCTGTGCGGCCCACCACTGCTAGGGTCTTGTGATCCAGGGACAACTTCCCTGGGAGAACACACGGCGTGCCTCAGGCTGTTGCAATGTCATGTTGGCCTCTGCCGCCGCAGGCTTGCCCCGCATTCCAATTATGACTATCGTACCCCTCCCTCCCCCCAGCCTGAGAGAGCAAGAGAGCCCTAATCAGCCGCTGCTTTAACCCTTTCCTGTCTGGGCAGGAACAGGTGCCTGAGGGCAACCTACATGCAGAGGCAGGGCCAAAACCAAAGCTGAACCCCAGGAGCTGTGCAAACAAAGAAGAGAAAGGGAAATCTCTCCGTGCAGCCTCGGGAGGTGCAGATTAAATCCCCATAATCAACTTGATGTACCCTGCATCTGCAGAATACCTGAATAGACAACGAATGTTCCCAAAATTGAGGCAGTGGACTTTGGGAGCAAAAGTAGACTTGGGATTAGCTGTCTGAGACTGATTTGTTTCTGATTTTTATATTTATCTTAGTTTAGTTTTTAGTGCTTGTTATCATTGGTAGATTTGTTTATTGGTTTTGTTGCTCTCTTCTTTTATTTTTTTATCTTTAAAAATTTTATTATTTTTATTTTATTATTATTTTATTTTACTTTATTTTATTTTTTTTTCTTCATTTTTTTTCTTCCTTTTATTCCTAGCTGTGTGGTTGGCAGGGTCTTGGTGCTCCAGCTGGGTGTCAGGCCTGAGCCTCCAAGGTGGGAGAGCCCAGTCCAGGGCTGGACCACCAGAGACCTCCCAGCCCCATGTAATATCAATTGCTGAGAGCTCTCCCAGAGATCTCCATCTCAACACTAACACCCAGCTCCACCCAACGGCCAGCAAGCTCCAGTGCTGGACTCCCTATGCCAAACAACTAGCAAGACAGGAACACAACCCAACGCATTATCAGAGAGGCTGCCTAAAATCATTCTAAGTTCACAGACACCCCAAAACACACCACCAGACATGGTCCTGCCCACCAGAAAGAAAAGATCCATTCTCACCCCAGAACACAGGTGCAAGTCCCCTCCACCAGGAAGTCTACACAAGCCATGGAACCAACCTCACCAACTGGGGGTAGACACCAAAAACAACGGGAGCTATGAACATTCACACTGTGAAAACAAGACCCCAAACACAGTAAGTTAAACAAAAGAGAAATATGCAGCAGATGAAGGAGCAAGGTAAAAACCCACCAGACCAAACAAATGAAGAGGAAATAGGCAGTCTATCTGAAAAAGAATTCAAAGTAATGATAGTAAAGATGATCCAAAATCTTGGAAATAGAATGGAGAAAATACAAGAAACGTTTAACAAGGGGCTAGAAGAACTAAAGAGCAAACAAACAATGATGAACAACACAAATACATGAAATTAAAAATTCTCTAGGAGTCATTAGCAGAATAACTGAGGCAGAAGAATGGAAAAGTGACCTAGAAGATAAAACAGTGGAAATAACTGCCGCAGAGCAGAATAAAGAAAAAAGAATGAAAAGAATTGAGGACAGTCTCAGAGACTTCTGGGACAACATTAAATGCACCAACATTTGAATTATAGGGGTCCCAGAAGAAAAAGGGAGAAAGGAAGGGTCTGAGAAAATATTTGAAGAGATTATAGTTGAAAACTTCCCTAACATGGGAAAGGAAATAGTCAATCAAGTCCAGGAAGCACAGAGAATCCCATACAGGAAAAATCCAAGGAGAAACACGCCAAGACACATATTAATCAAACTATCAAAAATTAAATACAAAGAAAAACTATTACAAGCAGCAAGGGAAAAACAACAAATAGAGTCTGTCATACAGAGTGAAGTAAGTCAGAAAGAGAAAAACAAATACCATATGCTAACACATATATATGGAATCTAAAAAAAAAAAGTGGTTCTGAAGAACCTAAGGTCAGGACAGGAATAAAGATGCAGAGGTAGAGAATGGACTTGAGGACACGGGGAGGGGGAAGGGCAAGCTGGGACAAAGTGAGAGAGTGGCATGGACATATATACACTACCAAATGTAAAATAGATGGCTAGTGGGAAGCAGCTGCATAGCACAGGGAGATCAGCTCGGTGCTTTATGACCACCTAGAGGGTGGGAGGGAGGCGCCAGAGGGAGGGGATATGGGGATATATGTATACGTATAGCTGATTCACTTTATTATACAGCAGAAACCAACACAATATTGTAAAGCAATTATGCTCCAATAAAGACATTAAAAAAAATAAAGTTAATTGTCTTCATTTTGATTCTCTGCAGAAAAATTCACACTTATGCCTTATTTCCTAACATTTCTTAGCCTTTAGACCATTTCTCTACAAAGACTTTGCAAATATGTAACATTTATCATTTGCTACAATGGTAAGACGCTGGTGAGCAAATACTGCAGAGTGTCCTTTCTAGAGACTGAAGGCTGGCTATAGGCAAAATATTTAGAGCTCATTCAGGGATGGCAGATAGGTACCAACCATGACTGACTTTTAGGAGCTGCTTGGAATGAGGATGATGTCAAGCCTAGACCCAAGCTCAGTGGAAAATAACCCCATGACCCTTTAGCAAGGTATTGGATAGGCAGGCACAGGGTATGGGGTAGGGACACACAAAGATATTCACTTTTTAAAATGTATTTACAATATCTGGCTTAAATCACTTAACATGTTTTATTTTCCTATGGGAAAAGTCATAACTTTTTTTTCAAATCTCAAATTAATGATAAAATTTCATTAAAATGGTAAAATTTAAAAACATATTTAAAGTTATAAACATTTTCTAAAAATAATTTCTAACACAATCATCAGCCTGGCAGTTATAGAATACACCTCAGTTTTCTAATAAGTGAACAGAGTAGGAAAGAAAAAGACGGAAACTTGAAACAAGCACAGTATTCTCAATAACAACCAGAGAAAACTCTGCTTACCATTGCCTAAAAGTGCTTAGCATGGTAGAAGGTGAGGGCCAATATGTAAAGCAATGATTCCTAAACTGTTAAACTTTGGATAGGTATAGACCATTTAATAATCTGATAAATTATATAAGCTCCTCTCCAAGAAAAATGCCATATGTAAACCTATAAAAATATTCTGAGGAGTCAATATCTTCCTGAAATTCATCCATTGACTTCAAATCCCTTGCTAAAGTGTGAAGAAATCCTGGTGAAATGGGAAAAAAAACAAAAACAAAAACAAATAAAACAACACTTTGCTCAGTGCCTGACAGATAACACGTGCTCAATCAATAATTTTTGAGAAATGAACAAACATGAAGTCAGGAAGCTTAGATTGAAGTTGTGTTATCATAGATAAGTCACTTTAAAGCTCTAGGCTTGGTTTCTTAAGAAATCTTGTACTTTTAGTGATTTTCAGTATTTGGAATATTCTCAACATTTTCAGAGAAAAATTAATGTTTAATAAATTTAAATTTGCTATGACTTCTGATAAGAAGCATGTCCTTTTAAAACCTGCATATATACTCCATTATCTGGTGAATAATAAGAAAATAAGTGAGGCTAGTTGGCTTTTGTGCTTTAAAACATGGAAGGAGCAAGCCTGAAAAGTTGGGTTGATTTGGACAAGGTCAGTTAAATTTCTCCTGTTTCTTACCACAGAACATACCTCTATACTATAGTTTTAAAAACGAGTAGGTTAGATAATAATAATAATATAGGGAGTCAGAAAAAAAAACCTGTTTCAAGCAGTTGCAAATTCTAAACTGAAAACAGCCTATTTTTGTACTGAAAATGCTTGTTTTTTAAGCAAATGCATTGAATATTAGTTACCAACAGATTATTTTTTACATCAACAAGTTATATTTCCAGCTAAGCATATTTGCCCTTTTAATCTTTGAATTAGTACAGTAGAAAATATTTCTGAAAAGTATAATCCATAGATTCCCCCTAAGAAGCAAAGTAGAAATATAACTGAAAAATGTGATATAGTGGAGTCACAGGACTTAGATTAGAATAAAACTCTGCCACTTACTAGTTCTATGATTTCAGATAAGTCTTTTACCTTCTCTAGGCCTTGTTTTTCTGATACACGCTAAGGTGACAGTATCAGCTGCCCTGACTGACTCATAAAATTATTTTGAGGCACAAATGAATGTGTTTTGAAAATTAAAGTTTGTTAAATCATGGAAGAAAATAAAATCAGTACCCCCTTTAACCTCTCCTGTAAGGTGTCTATATTTTTAGGGCCAAAACTCACTTAACTGGAGATAAATTGACACATAACAAATGAGTGGCACTGAAAATGCTCTTGCTTATTAAAAAAAATGGTTTAACACGTGGATGAGATAAATGTAAGTTAATGAAAGACAGATGCACAAAAATTATCTTAATTTATACAAGGGTTTAAAAATTAAGTGACAACTGCTTCACAAAATTCCTTTATAGAAGACTCAAATCATCAGAAAATAATCTGACACTTGTTGGATCCATACTTGGGAATTCATGTGGCAATATTCCTGTTTTCAGAAGCAGATACCAGTTGAACACATCTGGTTTCTAGAGAAAATACCAATGAGAACACATGCCATTTTGATGTCAGAGTTTCAAAATGAGTGTTATCTGGTCTATCACCAAACGCGGCAGAATAATTGTCAGAATTTTGATACAGTGGTATAACTATGCTATAGAAATAGTTATCAAAGGAATAACTATAAATTTCTGTCAAATATACTTGAGCCAAGAAACTCTAAGTCAGTTCAATTTTAAATAAATAACTAAATAAATATTAAAATAAATAAAATAGTGATGGTTTCAATCTGTTAATAAATTAGCTTCGCAAATAAATATTTTGGTGGCCTGGAGTAATTTCAAACTTCTCAAGGCCTCAATACCCTTATGGTAAAATGGATTCTACAACTTCTCCTCTCTGTCTCATGGAGATTGTAGTGAGGATCAAATGAAATAATGTACATCACAGCACTGGGTACAGTATAAAATGCTAAATACATATAAGGCCTCCAGACTGTGAGAAAATAAATTTCTGTTGTTTAAGCCACTGGGTCCATGGTATTTTTTTATGTCAGCCTGAGCAGACTAACATATTTATTTACCTATTCATTTATTCTTGTTTCTTTAATGAGAATACCCAGTTCTCTGGGTATTCCTAAAGTCTTAATTAAACACAACATTTTTCTTACTACACTGATGGGTAGTCAACTGTTATAATTTTCTTAAGAAAGTTGACCTCAGCAAGATGAAGGACTAGGAGATCCCAACACTTTTCTCCTCCTCTCAAAAAACCCAGCAAAAATAGTAAAGGAACTATAAGCTGATGAAAATATCTCAGGAAAAGCTCTAGACTACAATGAGGAAGTAGCAAAAACACTGTAGAGCTCAAAAACTGATGATGGTTGCATAGAAAAGCATAGGAAGCATTTTACCTTCAGCACTCCATCTCCCAGTCTAGAGCAGCTTAGTGCCAGGAGGGGTCCCCACAGAAGAACTTCACCGCATAGGTAAAAGGAGAGCAGGAGAACCCCTGCAAGCCTCACCACTGTGGATTCGTATCATTTTCACCAACACTGATCCTGATGATGGAGCATCTCAGAGTCTCTGCTGCTGAATCTCCTCCCCAGGGCTGGGGCTATTGTTGCATGAGACCTGCCCTCAAAGGCCCCCAGGAGCCATTCTCTGGGATTGGGATGCCCCAGCATGTTGCCTTATATGAGACCAGAGCTTCTATACTGCTCTGAGATCTGCCTCGCTGGGTTCTCAGTTCCCAGCTCTCACTCATCATTTCTGGGGACTGGCTGACTGATGCTCTGAGTCCCACCCCAGGGTCCCAGGTCATAGCTCTGACCTGTTAGCGCCAGGGCTATGCTGCTGCTGGTCTGAGCCCCATCCTCTAGGTCCAACACAGATTTAATGGACCACCACCAGGGATATGTTACTGCTCTTCTGTGACTGCCCCCTGGGGCCAAAGTTGGGACTTTGTTCCATCATCCCAAGACTGTGCTGCTACTGTACCCTGACCCCAAGCCATTGCACACCCTACCACCCCAGGGTCCATGCTGCTGCTGTATTCTCCCTGCCTACCCCCAATCTGAGTCACTGTGGAGAGTCCCAGAGACTCAGACTACAGTTCCCCAGAGATCTGCAGATACTTACACAATGGACTCCAATGCCATTGCTGCACAAGTGTACCTGTGCCTCAGGATCCTGGTACTGTTGTAGTTCCACATACATCTGATCCTAGGACTCTGGCTCCACTACTTCTCTGAGTGCCAGCACACCAGACCAGCCAATAAGAGGGATCAGCTTGGCTAGAACGTGTTCTCACAAGTGAAAAAGGAGAATAGGAGAATCTCAGCAGTCTTTGCCACTCAGGAAGACAATAACCTTAGCCACCACCACCAACCACAGGACCTCGGCCGTCTTGAGCACAGTGGACCCCTATAGTCTGTGCTAACATTGACCTCAGCTGATGGAGCTGCATGGAGCCTATTCTGCTGTGCTCTTTCAGGAATAAAAGGTACCCTCACAACCACATTTGGGGAAAGTCTTTCCTTACCAAAGCCAGGCCATTTGTGACAACCTAAGTGAAATAAGCCAGACAGAGAAAGAAAATACTGTATGTTGTCACTTGTATGTGGAATCTTCAAAAAAATAAAAGGCTGATTTTATAGGAACAAAGAATTGAATGGTGGCTGCAAGGAGCAGAGAGGAGGGAAATGAGGTGACGGATGTCAAAGTGTACAAATTTGCATTTATAAGAAGAATAAGTTCTGAGGATCAAATGTATAGCATGGTGACTGTGGTTAATAACGGGGTATTTATCATTCAAAATTGCTGAGAGTAGATCTAAATCTTTCTCACTACACACACAAATAGTTAACTACGTGAGGTGAGGGATGTGTTCATTATTTTGATCTTGGTAATCGTTCCACAATGTATTTGTACATCAAATCGTCATGCTGTACACTTTAAATATATATGATTATATTTGTCAGTTATTCCTCATTCAAGTTAAAAAATCCAAACTCCAAAAATAACGTCTATTAGGTTTCAATAACGTTAAAATTTTTCAATAATTTTAGTGAATTACTTTATAGTTACATACACATTCAATAAAAAACTACACTTTGAGATAAAAATAAGAACACATTTTTCATCAGAGCGTTAATTAGAATCATCATACACACACTTTTTTAACTTTTTATTTTATATTGGAGTATAGTTGATTAAAAATGGTGTGCTAGTTTCAGGTGTACAGCAAAGTGATACAGTTATACATATATGTGGATCTATTCTTTTTCAAGTTCTTTTCCCATTTAGGTTGTTACATAATATTGAGCAGCATTCCCTGTGCTATACAGTAGGTCCTTGTTGGTTATGCATTTTTAAATACAGCAGTGTGTACATGTCAATCTCAAACTCCCTAACTATCTCTCCCCTGCCACCCTTGCCCCTGGTAATCATACGTTTGTCCTCTAAGTCTATGAGTCTATTCCTGTTTTGTAAATAAGTTCATTTGTATCACTTTTTTTAGAGTCCACATATAAGCGATAACATACAATATTTGTCTTTCTCTATCTGACTTACTTCACTCAGTATGACAATCTCTAGGTCCATCCATGTTGCTGCAAATGGCATTATTTCATTCTTTTTAATGGCTGAGTAATATTCCATTGTATATATGTGCCACATCTTCTCTATCCACATATATTCATAAGGAAAAAATTCACTTTTGGCACACATATCATAAAATTACACTTTTAAATTTTTATGAAGAAATTATAACTAAAGGATACTTTTATGTTTTAAAAAAGCAGAATATGTATAATATATAATCTATATTAACATACATATGTTAATCACAAAGCAGATTATGCCTAATACAAAAGGAACTAAACAGAAATACAAAATATTTCAAAACATTGAGTGTGCTCCAAGTGATGGGATTTTAAGTGTTTTTTTTTTTTTGGCCTTATACATTTAGACATGTTTTGAAATTGTTCTATACTGAAAAAATAATTCTTCTGAAATTAAAAAAAATAAGTATATGTAAAAGTAAAATAGAGGAGCAAAATGGAGGGTAGGTATTTCAGAGAATATCAACTCCAAATTGAATCAAGGAAGATAAAAAGTAACTCAAGTCCTGGGCAAATAACAATCCACAGGGCCTCAATTCTTTCCTTAGTACAGAATGTTTACTGCTGCTTGCAGCCTTCCCTAATCAAAAGCCAGCTCTCAAACATTAATAAGGACACTGAATTTATCAGTATGTCTTGCAATTGTCAGCACATGCCATTATTTTTAAGATAAATTCACGTGCTTTAGCGGCAGGCATTGCTCCTTCAAAGATTATCTTCACTAAAAGCCATCAAATCTATTCAAAACTGAATAGATTCTCAGGAAACTACTTTCAGGGAAATAAAATATTTTGCTACTTATCTCAGGATTCAGCAAGTTATTGCCAAAAATATTTGTGGACTCATTTTAATAGGTTCATGGATGGATTCCTGTGGTCACAGACATTAGCTTCTACTCTCTACTGCCCTGACCTATCTATTTATGTATCCATGTACATACATATGTATGTATGTATGTATTCATTCATTTATTTAACATATGTTTATACAATACCTAAAATGTGCACTGTTGATATAAAACTAAGCAAATGAGATGATATAAATGTAAGTTGTCATCAAGATGAGTGGATGAGTACATTATAGCAGAAATTTTTGGTTGCCTCTCCATTAACAATTAGATTTCTTTACTTCTAAAAAGAAGCAACCTTTCACAGTAGAAGCTGAAAACACTAAAGTCTCACTTTTGCATAGGGTCATGCCCAAGTTTGGGGAGACTTCTCAAAAAATGTTCCTCCTTTACAAAAATTATGACACTCAAGGACAAGCGTCTCCCCCCGTACCCTTTTCTTTGACTTTGTACACAGGTATATAGCTCTTTAGACACTATCACTCTATAATGAGGAATCAAAGCTTAGAACAAGTCAGTTATGTGAGGATCATGATATGAAAAAGTCTGAAACACAAACAAACAAAAAACTCTGGGTCCTGGTTGACATTGTTTAGCTACTGAATAAGTTAATTTAACTACTAAAATTGCCATGCTTCTAGATCTCATGTTATTGGAGTTAATAAAAATTAAACAGTGTTTTGGGGAGAGAATATGGGAAGACATCCTAATTTGTGCAACTTCATGGTCTATTCATACACAATTCACTTGATTTCATATAAAAGTGCTCTTCTCAAAGTGGTCTAAAATAACAAGGCTTACAAATAATGTCTCATTTTTTCAAATAATACAGATATGCAACAAATCTTAATTTTGGTAATTTCTGAAAGTTGATAAATTACTAATCTATATTTAACAACTGTCATATTACAAAGAAGTAAATCATGGAAAATTATTGGATCTCATTCTTTTCTCCCAACTTTTCTTTCTATAACTCTTCAATTTGAGAAATGAAATTCAAAAAATTTAAAAAGCCTCATATGATCTTCTATCTTTACATAAATCTCCCAGCCTAATACCTAAAAGTTATCAGCTCTAGGGAGCTTGGAATTCTCTTATTATATTCCTGATCTTATTAAGTTAACCAAATCAGAGAACTAGACATTTCTTTGCAAATATGAACACACACACACACACACTAGGTTTTTTTTTTTTTTTTTTTTTGCCAATTTCAATTATTTGTTATTGATGACTGCAAAAAGCTAAGGCCAAGCTGAATGTAAAAGTTAAGATACCCTGAGCTTAAGAGTCTCAGTATGAAAGATTGAAGGTACACAGGCAAATATCTTGGATTTTATACTTTTATCTTATCTATTTATCACATGCAATGAGCAGTGCTGAGAGTCAGTAAGCATTAATGAGAATAAATTCAAAGTTTTCTTGGTGTGCTGGAGAATATCTTGTTATAGATGAGATTAAAGGAATGGCAGGAAGCATATTTATGAAAGACTAAATGGCAAAATGTGCCCAGATTCATGACTTGCATGGAATAAGGATTTAATAGATATTGGTTTACATAACAGGAACACCTTCCCATGATTCTAAGCCAAAAATAAATGTGTCAAATAAGAGAAGTCATTTCTTACTGTTTTAATCAGAAAAATTAAAGGATTTTCCAACCATTAGATAACACGAAGAATTTTCTGTACTTTAAACCTGATATTCATAGATTGGGATGATCATTGTAGTGAACACATTTTTGAAAAATAGATATTACGCACAAAGTAATTTGCACTTATTTATTAAACAAATTATTATTCCTACTACTAAGAGCCTAATACTCTATCACTCTACTGCATTTGGGAACGCAGATGGCACAATTAAAGGCACCTGCTTCTATCTCCTCTGCTCAACGGAGATAAAAGGAAATATCTCTATTAGTTTCTTCTTGCTACTATAACAAACTACCATGAACTAAGTGGCTTAAACAACAACACAATTTATTCTCTTTTTGTTCTGAAAGTCAGAAGTTTGAAATGAATTTTATGGAGCAAAATCAAGGTGTTGAAAGGGCTGTTTTTTCTGGAGGCTATAGGGGAAAAATCCTTTACATTGTCTTTCCGCCCCCAGCTTCCATGGTTACATAATCTTCTTTTTACTTAGGCAGTTCTGTCTTACTCCTATTAAAAACTTGTGCGATTATACTAGATAACTTGGGATAATCTTCCCATCTTAAGATCCTTAACTGAATCACCTCTTCAAATTCTCCTTTGCCATAAAATATAACATTCACGGGTTCCGGGGATTAGCAAGTGGATATATTTGGGAGGCCATTAGTCAGTCAACCATAACCATAGTCTGTGATAGATGTCTACCTATACATAGGCATTGATAGTCTTATAAAGTATCAATAACCAAAATCAATCAACCATGATTAAACATGAAGACTATAATAAGAAGATTTATATAGGCATCTCTGGAAGTCAAGAATGTAAGTCACCAGTGGACCTCATCTGTGGAAACTTGTTCAGTATATGCTCTCCTTAATGTAAATATTCTGAAAGACATGCCTCAATGTTGAATTAAAGTAATTGAAGCTTACAAAGGGACTTTAAACACTTTGGAATGAAGCCTGCCTTTGATTAAGAATGCACCTAGGAAACCATAACTGTATTTATCTCCACTAATTAAGTATGCAATAAAATGAACAAACCTTCAATTCAGTCAAATACAATTTAATTCTTGTGAAAATCTGGAAATTAAATTTAAGCTAAATGATATTTTAGATAGTTTAGGTATTGAGCTAGCCAGTTGGAGGGGGTAGGGAGGAAGATGCTTACCTTAAATAATAAATCCTTCTTCCCATAACGAAGCTCCTTCAGCTGGGCTTGGATTTTTTTTGACTGTAAAAAAAAAAAAAAAGGATTAATGACTTAATTTCATTTATATTTTCAAACTTGAAGATTAAAATTCTTTTAAACTGCATAAGAATGAATTTTGCAGCCAAAGTAAAAAGAGCTCAACTAGTTTGGAAATGGTTTAGTCAGTTTGGGAAACTGTTTGGCAGTTTCTTATAAATATAAATTATACAGAAATTCTTTCTAGGTATTTACCTAAGAGAAATTATAATATATACATAAATGTTTACAGTATATTTATTCATAATAGTCAAAAGCTGGAAATATCCCACATGTCCATTAACTGATGAATAGTAAACAAATTATGGTACATCCATGAAATGAAATACCAAAATACGGTTAGGCGTTTCTTAAAATAAATTAAGTCTGAAACGTAACAATATAGATGTATTTCAAATGTATTAGAGTATGTGAAAGAATCCAGTCACAAAAAGCTATATTTTGTATAATACCATATATATGATATTCTAGAAAAGACAAAAGACTAGGGACATAAATCAGGTTGGTAGTTGACGTGGACTGGGGGTTGGTGGTAGAGATTATAAAATATCAAGTGGGAACTTTGTAGGTGATGAAAATATCCTCTATCCTGAATACTGATCAAACCCATTAAAGTATATATGATGAATTCTATGTAAATTACATCTCAGTAAAATTCTATGTAAATTATATCTCAATAAAATTTAATTTTAAAAGTTGCTGGCCATAACAGTTACATGTAAAAAATGAAACTGAACATTTTCTAGCACCATATACAAAAGTAAACTCAAGATGGATTAAAGACATAAATATAAGAATGGATACTATAAAACTCCTAGAGCAAAACATAGGCAGGACATAAATCATTGTAATAATTTTTTGGATCCATCTCCTAAAGCAAAGGTAACAAAAGCAGAAATAAACAAATGAGACCTAATTAAACTTAAAAGCTTTTGCACAGCAAAGGAAACCAACCACAAAACTATAAGACAACCTATTGAATGGAAGAAGATATTTGCGAACGATATGACTGATAAGGGGTTAATATCCAACATATACAAATAGCTCATACAACTCAACATCAAACAACAAAAAAAACAACCTTGTTAAAAAATGGTTAGAAGACTAATGAGAACCTACTGTATAGCACAGGGAACTCTACTCAATGCTGTGTGGTGACCTAATGGGAAGGAAATCTAAAAAAGCAGGGGTATGTGTATAACTGATTCACTTTGCTGTAGAGCAGAAAATAACAGAACATTGTAAAGCAACTATACTCCAAAAAAAAGTTTTTAAATAAAGGGCAGAAGAATTGAATAGACCCTTTTCCAAAGAGGAAATGCAGATGGCCAACAGGCATGTGAAAAGATGCTCAACACTGCTAATCATCAAGGACATGCAAATCAAAACCAGAAAGAGATATCACCTCACACCTGTCTGAATGGCCATCATCAAAAAGTCTACAAATAACAAATGTTGGCAAGGATGTGGAGAAAAGAGAACCCTAGTACACTGTTGCTGGTATTTTAAGTTGGTGCAGCTACTACGGAAAACAATGTGGCGCTTACTCAAACAACTAAAAATAGAACTACCATATGACCCAGCAATCCCACTGTTGGGTATATATTTGAAGAAAATAAAAACACTAATTTAAAAAGATATATGCACTCCAATGTTCATAGCAGCATTACTTCAATAGCCAAGATATGGAAGCAACTTAAGTGTCCATCAACAGATGAATGGATAAAAAGAATGTGGTATAAATATATATAATGAAACATTATTCGGCCATAAAAAAGAATTAAATTTTGCCATTTGCAATATGGTGGATGGACCTAGAGGGTATTATGCTTAGTGAAATAAGTCAGACAGAGAAAGACAAATACTCTATGTTATCACATATGTGGAATCTAAAAAACAAAACAAATCTAAATAACAAACAGAAACAGACTCATAGATATAGAGAACAAACTAGCAGTTACCAATGGGGAGGAGGAGGTAGGGAAGGGCAAGACAGGTGTATGGGATTAAGAGTTACCAAATACCATGCATAAAATAAATAAGCAAAAAGGATATATTATACAGAACAGGCAAATATAGCCATTATTTTGTAATAATTTTAAATGAAGTATAATCTATAAAAATATTGAATCCCTATGCTGCACACCTGAAACTAATATAATATTGGAAATCAACTATACCTCAATAAAAAACAAAAGAGGAGAGTAGAATAAATCAAGTACACCTTCAGTTTAGATGTAGGATTTAATACAGTATTAATTTCTTGGCTATTTTTTGAACTTAGCTTTAAAAACATGTATCTTGTAATAAAATGGTTGCCAGACTTTAATGTGCACAAGAATCACCTGGAGGGCTTCTTTTTTGGCTCAGCAGCCATGGCTCACCGGCCTAGCCGCTCTGCGGCATGTGGGACCTTCCCGGACCGGGGCACGAACCCGTGTCCCCTGCACTTGCAGGCGGACTCTCAACCACTGCGCCACCAGGGAAGCCCCTGGAAGGCTTCCTAAAACACAGAATAAGTCAATGAAACTATTCTATACGATACTGTAAGGGTGGTTATATGTTATACGTTTGTCAAACTCTATAGAATGTAAACAACTAAGAATGAAACCTAAACTCAACTAGGGACTCTGGGTGATGATGATGTATCAATGCAGTTTCATCGATTATAGCAGATTTACTGCTCTGGTGGAGGATGCTGCTAATGGGGGGCTGTGTGGAGGCAGGGAGTACCTGGGAGCTCTCCGAACTTTCAGCTCAATTTTGCTGTGAACCTAAAGCTTCTCTAAAAACAGAAAATCTATTTAAAAAACAAAAAATAGAGGAGGAGCTTCAAGATGGCGGAAGAGTAAGACATGGAGATCACCTTCTTCCCCACAAATACATCAGAAATACATCTACATATGGAACTGATCCTATAAAACACCTACTGAACACTGGCAGAAGACCTCAGACCTCCCAAAAGGCAAGAAACTCCCCACGTACCTGAGGAGGGCAAAAGAAAAATGAAAAAACACAGACAAAAGAATAGGGACGGGGCCTGCACCAGTGTGTCCCTGCACAGCAGGAGCTGTGAAGGAGGAAAGGTTTCCACACACTAGGAAGCCCCTTCGCGGGCGGAGACTGCGGGTGGCGGGGCGGGGGGAAGCTTCGGAGCCACGGAGGAGAGCACAGCAACAGGGGTGCGGAGGGCAAAGCAGACAGATTCCCGCACAGAGCATCAGTGCTGACCAGCTCTCACCAGCCCGAGAGGCTTGTCTGCTCACCCACAGGGACGTGTGGGGGCTGGGAGCTGAGGCTCGGGCTTCAGTCGGATCCCAGGGAGAGGACTGGGGTTGGCGGCATGAACACAGCCTGAAGGGGTTAGTGCGCCACGGCTAGCCGGGAGTGTGCCCGAGAAAAGGTCTGGACCTGCCGAAGAGGCAAGAGACTTTTTCTTCCCTCTTTGTTTCCTGATGCGCGAGGAGAGGGGATTAAGACCGCTGCTTAAAGGAGCTCCAGAGACGGGCGTGAGCTGCGGCTAACAGCACGGACCCCAGAGATGGGCATGAGACGCTAAGGCTGCTGCTGCCGCCACCAAGAAGCCTGTGTGCGAGCACAGGTCACTATCCACACCTCCCCTCCCGGGAGCCTGTGCAGCCCGCCACTGCCAGGGTCACGTGATCCAGGGACAACGTCCCGGGAGAACGCACGGCGTGCCTCAGGCTGGTGCAATGTCACGCCGGCCTCTGCCGCCGCAGGCTTGCCACGCATCCGCACCCCTTCCTCCCCCCGGCCTGAGTGAGCCAGAGACCCCGAATCAGCTGCTCCTTTTTAACCCCGTCCTGTCTGAGCAAAGAACACACGCCCTCAGGTGACCTACATGCAGAGGGGGGTCCAAATCCAAAGCTGAACCCGGGGAGCTGTGTGAACAAAGAAGAGAAAGGGAAATTTCTCCCAGCAGCCTCAGGAGCAGCAGATTAAATCTCCACAATCAACGTGATGTAACCTGCATTGTGGAATACCTGAATAGACAACAAATTATCCCAAATTGAGGAGGTGGACTTTGGGAGCAACTATATATATATATATATATATATATATATTTTTTTTTTTTTCCCTTTTTCTCTTTTTATGAGTGTGTATGTGTAGGCTTCTGTTTCTGATTTTGTCTGTATAACTTCACTTTTACCATTTTTCCTAGGGTTCTGTCTGTCTGGCTTTATTTTCGTAGTTTTTTTTGTTTTTCTTTTTTTTTTTTTTGCGGTACACAGGCTTTTGCGGAGCACAGGCTCCGTACGGGCAGGCTCAGCCGCCATGGCTCAAGGGCCTAGCCACTCCACAGCATGTGGGATCATCCTGGACTGGGGCACAAACCTGTGTCCCCTGCATCAGCAGGTGGACTCTCAACCACTGTGCCACCAGGGAAGCCCCTTTCTTTTTTAGTATAGATTTTAGTACTTGTTATCATCGGTGGATTAGTTTTTTGGTTTGGTTGCTCTCTTCTTTATTTCATTCTTTTTTTTTATTACTTAAAAAACATTTTTTTTAATAATTAGTTTTTATTTTATTTTATCTTCTTCTTTCTTTCTTTCTTTTTTTTCTCCCTTTTATTCTGAGCTATGTGGATGACAGGCTCTTGGTGCTCCAGCCAGGCATAAGGGCTGTTCCTCAGAGGTGGGAGAGCTAAGTTCAGGACACTGGTCCACAAGAGACCTCCCAGTTCCATGTAATATCAAACAGTGAAAATTTCCTCGAGATCTCCATCTCGATGCCAAGACCCAGCTCCAATCAATGACAAGCAAGCTAAGGGTGCTGGACACCCTATGCCAAACAACTAGCAAGACAGGAATACAACCCCATCCACTAGCAGAGAGGCTGCCTAAAATCATAATAAGGCCACAGACACCCCAAAACACACCACCAGACGTGGACCTGCCCACCAGAAAGACAAGATCCAGCCTCATCCACCAGAACACAGGCACTAGTCTCCTCCACCAGAAAGCCTACACAACCACTGAACCAACCTTAGCCACTGGGGACAGACACCAAAAACAACAGGAACTACGAACCTGCACCCTGCGAAAAGGAGCCCCCAAAACAGTAGTTAAGCAAAATGAGAAGACAGAGAAATACACAGCAGATGAAGGAGCAAGGCAAAAACCCATGAGACCCAACAAATGAAGAGGAAATAGGCAGGCTACCCGAAAACGAATTCAGAATAATGATAGTAAAGATGATCCAAAATCTTGGAAATAGAATTGAGAAAATACAAGAAACGTTTAACAAGGATATAGACGAACTAAAGAGCAAACAAACAATGATGAACAACACAATAAATGAAATTTAAAATTCTCCAGAAGGGATTAAAAGCAGAATAACTGAGGCAGAAGAACGGATGAGTGACCTTGAAGATAAAATAGTGGAAAAAAATATCACAGAGCAGAATAAAGAATAAAAGAATGAAAATAATTGAGGACAGTCCCAGAGACACCTGGGAAAACATTATACACATGAACATTCAAATTATAGGGGTCCCAGAAGAAGAGAAAGAGAAAGGGACTGAGAAAATATTGAAAAGATTATAGTGGAAAACTTCTGTAATATGGGAAAGGAAATAGCTAATCAATCTAGGAAGCACAGGGAGTCCCATTAAGGATAAACACAAGGAGAAAAACACCAAGACACATATTAATCAAACTATCAAAAATTAAATACAGAGAAAAAATATTAAAAACAGCAAGGAAAAAACAAAAAACACACAAAGGAATCCCCATAAGGTTAACAGCTGATTTTTCAGCAGAAACTCTGCAAGGCAGAAGGGAGTGACAGGACATATTTAAAGGGATGAAGGAGAAAAATCTACAACCAAGATTACTCTAACCAACAAAGATCTCATTCAGACTTGATGGAGAAATTAAAAACTTTACAGACAAGCAAAAACTAAGAGAATTCAGCACCACCAAACCACCTTTACAACAAATGCTAAAGGAACTTCTCTAGGCAGGAAACACAAGAGAAGGAAAAGACCTAAAATAACAAACCCAGAACAATTAAGAAAATGGGAATAGGAACATACATATCGATAACTACATTAAATGTAAATGGATTAAATGCTCCAAATAAAAGACATAGACTGGCTGAATGGATACAAAAACAAGACCCATATATATACTGTCTACAAGAGACCCACTTCAGACCTAAGGACACATACAGACTGAAAGTGAGGGGATGGAAAAAGATATTCCATGCAAATGGAAATCAAAAGAAAGCTGGAGTAGCAATTCTCATATCAGACAAACTAGACTTTAAAATAAAGACTACTACAAGAGACAAAGAAGGACACTACATAATGATCAAGAGATCAACCCAGGAAGAAGATATAACAATTGTAAATATTTATGCACCCAACATAGGAGCACCTCAATACATAAGGCAAATACTAACAGCCATAAAAGCATAAATCGACAGTAACACATTCACAGTAGGGGACTTTAACACCCCACTTTCACCAATGGACAGATCATCCAAAATGAAAATAAATAAGGAAACACAAGCTTTAAATGATACATTAAACAAGATGGACTTAATTGATATTTGTAGGACATTCCATCTAAAAACAACAGAATACACGTTTTTCTCAACTGCTCATGGAATATTCTCCAGGATAGATCATATCTTGGGTCACAAATCAAGCCTTGGTAAATTTAAGAAAATTGAAATTGTATCAAGTATCTTTTCCGACCACAATGCTATGAGACTAGATATCAATTACAGGAAAAGATCTGTAAAAAATATAAACACATGGAGGCTGAACCATACATTACTAAATAACCAAGAGATCAGTGAAGAAATCAAAGATGCAATCAAAAGATACCTAGAAACCAATGACAATGAAAACACGACAACCCAAAACCTATGGGATGCAGCAAAAGCAGTTCTAAGAGGGAAGTTTATAGCAATACAATCTTACCTTCAGAAACAAGAAACATCTCAAATAAACACCCTAACCTTACAGCTAAAGGAATTAGAGAAAGAGGAACAAGAAAACCCCAAAGTTAGCAGAAGGAAAGAAATCATAAAGATCAGATCAGAAATAAATGAAAAAGAAATGAAGGAAACGATAGCAAAGATGAATAAAACTAAAAGCTGGTTCTTTGAGAAGAGAAACAAAATTGATAAACCATTAGCCAGACTCATCAAAAAAAAAAAAAAAGGGAGAAAATTCAAATCAATGGATTTAGAAATGAAAAAGGAGAAGGAACAACTGACACTGCAGAAATACAAAGGATCATGATAGATTACTACAAGCAACTATATGCCAATAAAAAGGACAACCTGGAAGAATTGAACAAATTCTTTCAAATGCACAACCTTCCAAGACTGAACAAGGAAGTAATAGGAAATATGAACAGACAAATCACAGGAACTGAAATTGAAACTGTGATTAAAAATGTTCCAACAAACAAAAGCCCAGGACCAGATGGCTTCACAGGCAAATTCTATCAAATATTTAGAGAAGAGCTAAGCACCTATCCTTCTCAAACTCTTCCAAAATATAGCAGATGGTGGAACACTCCCAAACTCATTCTAGGAGGCCACCATCACCCTGATACCAAAACCAGACAAAGATGCCACAAAGAAAGAAAACTACAGGCCAATATCACTGATCAACATAGATGCAAAAATCCTCAACAAAATCCTAACAAACAGAATCCAACAGCAGATTAAAAGGATCATACACCATGGTCAAGTGGGTTTTATTCCAGGAATGCAAGGATTCTTCAATATATGCAAATCAATCAATGTGACACACCATATTAAAAAATTGAAGTAGAAAAACCATATGATCATCTCAATAGATGCAGAGAAAACTTTAACAGAATTCAACACCCATTTATGATAAAAACCCTCCAGAAAGTAGGCATAGAGGGAACTTTCCTCAACATAATAAAGGCAATAAATGACAAACCCACAGCCAACATCATACTCAATGGTGAAAAACTGAAACCATTTCCAGTAAGATCAGGAACAAGACAAGGTTGCCCACTCTCACCACTATTATTCAACATACTTTTGGAATTTTATACCACAGCAGTCAGAGAAGAAAAAGAAATAAAAGGAATCCAAAGCAGAAAAGAAGAAGTAATGCTGTCACTGTTTGCAGATGACATGATACTATACATAGAGAATCCTAAAGATGCTACCGGAAAACTACTAGAGCTAATCAAAGAAATTGGTAAAGTAGCAGGATACAAAATTAATGCACAGAAATCTCTGGCATTCCTATACACTAATGATGAAAAATCTGAAAGTGAAATTAAGAAAACACTCACATTTACCATTGCAACAAAAAGAATAAAATATCTAGGAATAAACCTACTAAGGAGACAAAAGACCTGTATGCAGAAAATTATAAGACACTGATGAAAGAAATTAAAGATGATACAAATAGATGGAGAGACGTACCAATGTCTTGGATTGGAAGAATCAACATTGTGAAAATGACTATACTACCCAAGGCAATCTACTGATTCAATGCAATCCCTATCAAACTACCACTGGCATTTTTCATAGAACTAGAACAAAAAATTTTTAAATTTGTATGGAAACACAAAAGACCCATAATAGCCAAAGCAATCTTGAGAACAAAAAACGGAGCTGGAGGAATCAGGCTCCCTGACTTCAGAGTTTACTACAAAGCTACAGTAATCAAGACAGTATGGTACTGGCATAAAACAGAAAGATAGATCAATGGAACAGGAGAGAAAGCCCACAGATAAATGCAGGCCCATATGGTCATCTTATCTTTGAAAAAGGAGGCAAGAATATGCAGTGGAGAAAAGACTGCCTCTTCAATAAATGGTCCTGGGAAAACTGGACAGCTAAATGTGAAAGAATGAAATTAGAACACTCCCTAACACCATACACAAAAATAAACTGAAAATGGATTAGAGAGCTAAATGTAAGGCCAGACACTATCAAACTCTTAGAGGAAAACATAGGCAGAACACTCTATGACATAAATCACAGCAAGATCCTATTTGACCCACCTCCTATAGAAATGGAAATAAAAACAAAAATAAACAAATGGGACCTAATGAAACTTCAAAGCTTTTGCACAGCAAAGGAAACCATAAACGAGACGAAAAGACAACCCTCAGAATGGGAGAAAATATTTGCAAATGAAGCAACTGACAAAGGTTTAATCTCCAAAATTTACAAGTGGCACAGGCAGCTCAATATCAAAATAGGAAAAAACCCAAGCCAAAAATGGGCAGAAGACCTAAACACATTTCTCCAAAGAAGATATACAGACTGCCAACAAACACATGAAAGAATGCTCAAGATCATTAATCATTAGAGAAATGCAAATCAAAGCTACAATGCAATATCACCTCACACCAGTCAGAATGGCCATGATCAAAAAAATCTAGAAACTATAAATGCTGGAGAGCGTGTGGATAAAAGGGAACCCTCTTGCACTGTTGGTGAGAATGTAGATTGATAAAGCCACTATGGAGAACAGTATGGAGGTTCCTTAAAAAACTACAAATAAGACCTAACAAATGAAGAGGAAATAGGCAGTCTACCGGAAAAAGAATTCAGAATAATGATAGTAAAGTTGATCCGAAATCTTGGAGATAGAATGGACAATAGAATGGACAAAATGCAAGAATCAGTTAACAAGGACCTAGAAGAACTAAAGATGAAACAGGCAACGATGAACAACACAATAAATGACATTAAAAGTACTCTAGATGGGATCAATAGCAGAATAACTGAGGCAGAAGAACGGATAAGTGACCTGGAAGATAAAATAGTGGAAATAACTACTGCAGAGCAGAATAAAGAAAAAAGAATGAAAAGAACTGAGGACAGTCTCAGAGACCTCTGGGACAACATTAAACGCACCAACATTCGAATTATAGGGGTTCCAGAAGAAGAAGAGAAAAAGAAAGGGACTGAGAAAATATTTGAAGAGATTATAGTTGAAAACTTCCCTAATATGGGAAAGGAAATAGTTAATCAAGTCCAGGAAGCACAGAGAGTCCCATACAGGATAAATCCAAGGAGAAATACGCCAAGACACATATTAATCAAACTGTCAAAAATTAAATACAAAGAAAACATATTAAAAGCAGCAAGGGAAAAAGAACAAATAACACACAAGGGAATCCCCATAAGGTTAACAGCTGATCTTTCAGCAGAAACTCTGCAAGCCAGAAGGGAGTGGCAGGACATATTGAAAGTGTTGAAGGAGAAAAACCTGCAACCAAGATTACTCTACCCAGCAAGGATCTCATTCAGATTTGATGGAGAAATTAAAACCTTTACAGACAAGCAAAAGCTGAGAGAGTTCAGCACCACCAAACCAGCTCTACAACAACTGCTAAAGGAACTTCTCTAGGCAAGAAACACAAAAGAAGGAAAAGACCTACAATAACAAACCCCAAACAATTAAGAAAATGGGAATGGGAACACACATATCGATAATTACCTTAAATGTAAATGGACTAAATGCTCCCACCAAAAGACACAGATTGGCTGAATGGATACAAAAACAAGACCCATATATTTGCTGTCTACAAGAGACCCACTTCAGACCTAGAGACACATACAGACTGAAAGTAAGGGGATGGAAAAAGGTATTTCATGCAAATGGAAACCAAAAGAAAGCTGGAGTAGCAATTCTCATATAAGTTTTATATATATATATATATATATATATATATATATATATGTAATTTGCTTGAGTGCAGTGTTTTTTGTTTTCTGTACTGAATTCATTAGCATGGGTCGGTATAAAATTTAGCATAGGTCAATATGTAATTTGTAAACTAATAAGGTCTTAAAAGTGAGGAATTAAGTCTTTTAAATTTAATTATTTATTGCAAAGAGCAGAATAGCATACATAAACAGGTGCCTAAGGAAAACTTGTATTCTAATATGGAACTCTCATGAACACCTTTTTTTTTTCTTCTAACGGTATGATAGTAGGCCATTTGATTATTTTTATGGCTTTAACTTTACAACAATGAAATATTTGTAAATTTTAAAAAGTATTTTTCTTTATTTGATGCGGGTGGGATACTGGAGAAATGAAAGGTCAAACATCTATTGAGGAATCCATACTTGTCTATATATTGTGTACTTTTATTTCAAGAACTGATTTAAAATTCCTAAAAGGATGCTATAATAAGTTATTATGCCATTTTACAGACTGAATTAAGTGAATTTCAGGGAGGTATGAAACTTGCCTAAGGCTATCCAGCTACCAAGCGGTAGAAGTGAGAATTAAATCCAGGTATACCTATAAAAAAAAAAAAAAAAAAAAAAAAAAAAAAAAAGAAGGCGAGGGCAGCACCAGGGTATGGGGTTGTTAGTTTTATAGGGGTGAGTAATTTCATACGCTGATGAGTGGGAGGAGTATTCCAGCTATTTTGGGGAAGGGGTGGGGATTTCTAGGAATTGAGCCACCACCCACTTTTTGACCTTTATGGTCATCCTTGGAACTGTCGTGGCACCTGTGGGTGTGTCGCTTAGCTTGCTGATGTGTTACAATGAGTGTATACTGAGGCTCAAGGTCTAGTGGAAGTAGACTCGTCCGCCATCTTGGACCTATTTTGTTCTAATCAGTTTATGTTGTGTCCTCGGGCTATGTAATTCTTTTAAAGGTTGTGCCCTGCCCCCTTTCCTCCTGTTTCATATTGAATATATAATATTTACCAGAGTATGTTTTAATAATTAATACATGATATATTGTATAATTAATTTATATATCATATATATAATGATATCTATAGATATTTGTTCTAATAAGTCATTAAAAATAAATGAATTAAAAAAAAAAAAAGAGATATGGTTCACAGAGTGTAGATATGTATATCATGCCAGATACTTTAAGTTAGCCTGACAAAGTTAAAGTTAGCGAGTGTATCAAAAAAAGTTAATTAGAAAGGTGAAGGCAATGTCTGGCATTCCTATTCAACAAAATGTTAATCCCATTGAACCTTTCTTTCCTTTAAATATAAGTAACCTTAATACTAAAAAAAAAAAACAAAAAAAAAAAACTACAAATAGAACTACCATATGACCCAGCAATTCCACTACTGGGCATATACCCTGAGAAAACCAAAATGTTCATTGTAGCTCTGTTTACAATAGCCAGGACATGCAAGCAATCTATGTGTCCATTGGCAGATGAATAGATAAAGAAGAGGTGGCACATATATATGATGGAATATTACTCAGCCATAAAAAGAAACGAAATTGAGTTATTTGTAGTGAGATGGATGCACCTAGAGTGTGTCATATAGAGTGAAGTAAGTCAGAAAGAGAAAAACAAATACCGTGTGCTAACACATATATATAGAATCTAAAAAAAAAAAAAAAACAAAAACAAAAGGTCATGAAGAACCTAGGGGCAGGACAGCAATAAAGACACAGACATAGAGAATGGACTTGAGGACATGGGGAGGGGGAAGGGTAAGCTGGGACTGAGTGAGAGAGTGGCATGGACATATATACACTACCAAATGTAAAATAGATAGCTAGTGGGAAGCAGCCGCATAGCACAGGGAGATCAGCTCGGTGCTTTGTGAACACCTACAGGGGTGGGATAGGGAGGGTAGGAGGGAGGGAGATGCAAGAGGGAAGAAGTATGGGGACATATGTATGTGTATAACTGATTCACTTTGTTATAAAGCAAAAACTAACACACCATTGTAAAGCAGTTATACTCCAATAAAGATGTTAAATAAATAAATAAATAAAGTAGCTGGCCATAGTACCTAATAACTACAGGATCCTCATGGGATTATTATATCCTAGTAAACAGTACTGGTACAAAACTCCTCTTTGATATGTAAAGCCCTCTCATATGTTTAAAATATTGTACTTTTCCAAGACTACATGGAATGTTTATGAGTCTTCCAGTGAATAAACTGCAACTGTGATTCAGTTTCTTATTACATTCAAAATGTTTCCAACTATGCAAGGTAGTAGATTTTGCAAAGTGGGGGACTGTGTTATGATAGTGTTATAATTACTAAATCATCATCTAATGCTGGAACCATCATCAATTAGAGTATACTCTTGTAAGTGTTGTAAATGATACACCCCTGAGAGGTTCAAACATTAGAAACACAGTTTTTCACAGATATTCCTGTCAGGAGCCAACTACATTGGCCTATTAAATCAAGAAGTTGAAATAAATAAGGAAATAGAGCAAATGAATAAATTATAATGAACATATTTTAATTTATTTTAACGTTATACATTACTGATCTATGAAAAGTCTAGGGATTCATAAATAAGAATGCAGAAATAATATGTCCTCTGAGAAATTGAGATGAGAAATATGAATCTTTTTGAATTAAGGGGCTAAAAAATATAGGTAGCTCCAGGTTGTTGTTGCTGTTTGTTTTTTCATTCTTCTGTTTGTTTATAAACACCACAGACACCTTCTCCTAGGAGACACCTCTTTTTCCTGTACATGGGTGCTGTGGGGATCTGGGAACATGTCAACCATCTCAGAATACAGCTTCAGTCCAGGTGGTTTCAAAACTCATATCCACTTGCTTACGCTCTTACAAGTAACATTCAGAAACTGCATGCTACATACGCAATATTTCTAGAAACCTAGCAAATATCAACAATATAAAGAGTTTATTTATATCCAAATTGAAAAATACAATGAAAAAACAACACTGCACAGGCTCATATCTATATGCCATTCAGTTTGATTATTCATTTATGGGGCATCAACATTTAGTTTCCAAGTATTAAAAAGTTCTATTCATTTCATGTATAATATTATTGTAAAGATATTATAAATGGATTATTATATTGCATGTTGACTCTAACTCCAGCACTCATAATAATGATTTTTTTTTTTTTTTTTTTTTTCGGTACGCGGGCCTCTCACTGTTGTGGCCTCTCCCGTTGCGGAGCACAGGCTCCGGACGCACAGGCTCAGCGGCCATGGCTCACGGGCCTAGCCGCTCCGCGGCATGAGGGATCTTCCCGGACCGGGGCACGAACACGTGTCCCCTGCGTCGGCAGGCAGACTCTCAACCACTGCGCCACCAGGGAAGCCCAGGAAAAGGCTTTTTGAATGAGAGGCGGCTCCATATTTAGGAGATGGTAGAAGTAGTTCACCAGCACTGTACCTTGCTTCTAGTCTGCTATGGGAAAAGGGGTAAACTTGTGTAAGACACTGTTCTTGTTCTAACTAAACCTCTTTCCTTTCCCCTTCCTTCACAGGCATCAGGTCTTCATTGAGGTTTGAAGGCTAACACGCCTGTTCCTTATCATTCACAGGCTTTTCCACTAAAAAAAATTTGCACGACTAATCTTTTCTTTGTGTATGCTTCTTTGAGGCTCCAGCTAATACACTGAATGCTGTCTCCTCTCCTTGAGGTATAAAGAATCACTTACTATGGCACTATTTCTACTATGTCTTTACTATTACTAAGAATTGTTGACTATGAGCTATATTTCTACAACATTAAATAAAGTACAGATTGATTTGGAAGATCAAGAGGACAAAAAATTGATTTTAATTAAACCTGGACTAAACAGAATGACTTTTTTTCCCCCTAAGAAATGTATGAGATGATATTCTTGTCCAGCAAATAGAACCAATGACTCTATTTGTTAAGTTTTATGGTCAGTCCTAGATCCTCATTTTGACACTTGATTGTCACTGCAAAACCGTGTAGACATCACATAGAAGATACCAAAAGTGAAAATTTCATGGCCTTCCAGGTGTTTCCTAGTGAGGAAATCCTGATAATCCAGTTAAGGAAGGAATCCAGAATATCATTTAGGAAAGTGACACTTAACTGGCTTAAAATTTTTCTTTTTCGTTTTGGAGATGAACTGTCAAAACATCCAAAAATACCTAGAAGTTTAAAATGTGTTTTTATTTTCTTATTCCAATGTTTGCATTTATGTTTTAGGGGAAAACCATCACCAGATGTCTGGGTTTAACAAAAAAAATTGGCACTAATATTGTTTCTATTCAGTTGAAACTATAAGAAGTGAAAACTTACCTCTTCTGCATGTATTCCACATAGCTTGTTTCCTGACAAGAGTTTGTGTTTCAAGCTTTTATTCTGAAGAAAGAAACATAGTTTTATTGCTAAGAAGTTATAAAATATTAAAAATTTCCTTAAATATGTCAGCAGTATTTCTCTATGTCTTGTTCACAGATAAGTCCTTCATGATATGAGATGTAGTGGATTTGCAATAAATTGAGTTGAATCTGTAATGTAAAAGAATGTTTCCTTTATTTAATAAAAAATCTGACATATTAGCATTAACACATTTATTAGAAAATATGGAACTTTCTTTGGTCTTACATTTAACTCTGTTTTATTATATTCATGTATGTTGTCTTATAAAATAATTTTAGTTTCAAATGTGTAGTTGGTACTAGTTTCTTAAAGCACCCCTCTAAACAGCAAACATTTATTTCTACCATCATCTGGATGCTGGTCACCTTGGAATCTAGTCTAATATAGTCACAGACACTCTAGGGTCTGAATTTCCTTTAAATGTTATGGGTTTAGAGTCCACTTATATTCCTGACACCTGTGCACCTCAAAGTGCTTCTTGATGCTCAGAAACTATTTCTTCTTCCAGGCCTCAAAAGTGTACTCTATTTGCTGGACTTTCATAGAAAGAATGTTACTTGTTACTTTAGAAATGGAAGCAAAGTGTTAGCCATCTGAATCTAAACCCTTACAGTGAGTCAATTATATATCCCTCATTACACTCAGGCTTTTCTTTGTCCCATAACTGAGTACCTACTCTTCTTTTAGACAGGCAGGCTAAAGGAGAGCAGAAAACTTTGTAAAACCCACAGGATTTAGACTTTGTACTGTCTCTACAGGAGCAAACAATGTAATGGAAAGTACATCTCATATATAATGGCTCTAAAGAGAGTCAATTTGATGAGCATCATAAGCAAATTGAATTAAATTTATGCAGCGTGACTGAATAACTGAATGAATGAATACATCAAATTTAAGACTTCTTCTTCATCAGTACCTTTTTTTTTTTTTTTTTTTTAGGTTCCGTATACATGCGTTAGCATACGGTATTTGTTGATCTCTTTCTGACTTACTGCACTGTTACTGATGAACCTAGTGGCAGGACAGGAGTAAAGACATAGACATAGATAATGGACTTGAGGACACAGAGGGGAGGGAGAAGCTGGGGCGAAGTGAGAGTAGCATCGACATATATACACTACCAAATGTAAAATAGCTAATGGGAAGCAGCAGCATAGCACAGGGAGATCAGCTCAGTGCTTTGCAACGACTTAGAGGGGTGGGATAGGGAGGGTGGGAGGGAGGCTCAAGAGGGAGGGGTTATGGGATGTATGTATGCATATGGCTGATTCACTTTGTTGTGTGGCAGAGGCTAGTGTAGTATTGTGAAGCAGTTATACTTCAATAAAGATACATTAAAAATAAATAAATAAAATGTACAAAAAAAAAAAGACTTCTTCACACACAATTCTCACCTGATTATGCACACCATTTCCTATTTTATTTTCCTGTCATGCAGATAGTGGGTACAGCTGCCTCGGTTTGAAAGAATCCTTTGTCTAACTTTTCCTCCTTAGCTAAGAGTTGAAATTGTAAAAAACTTACTTAGAATTTTAATACCTTGAAATGTTTTACACAAATGAGGAGTTATCTTGATTCACTTAGTAATGTTTTTTTTGCAAATATTTGTACTCATTATACAACAAAACACAAGATTAAGGTTTTTAAAGAGTATTTAATGTACAGTATTCCTGTGTTTAAAAGCTCATAAACTATAATAACGAGATACATATTGATGTTCTAACTCTGCAGTGTTGCTCAGTCTGTAGGTTAAAAAAAATACCCTAAGTTTCCTTCTGTACATGTCTATTTATGATATTTTCGACATGTGTAATCTTAATATTTTTTCCATTAAAATTGTCTATTTTTCTTTTTTGATTTCTCTTATTGTTTTTGTACATAAGGGATATATCTTTACTATCTCTAGAGATCTGTTATTCACTTTGATTTTCATCATTTTTATGGCTATAGTTTTTTAGTGGAAAGATGGGTGAAATTCAAATAAGGTCTATAGTTTGTTTACTAATATTGTATTAATGTTAATTTTCTGGCTTAATAATTGTAGTATCATTGTATGATGTTACATTAGAGGTTTGGGGTAAAGGTACATGAGAACATTCTGTATTAATTTGCTACTCCAATGTTTGTAATGTCTTTTTGGATCTGATAGTTAAAGCACAAGCAAAAAAATAGCAAGTGGGACTGCATCAAACTAAATAACTTCTGCATAGCAAAAGAAACCATCAACAAGTAAAAAGAAAACCTACGAAATGGTGAAAAAAAAAGTTGCAAACCATATATTTGATGATAAGGGGTTAATATCTAAAACATGTAAAGAACTCATATAACTCAATAGCAAAAAAAATAATAATAACCTAATTAAAAAATGGACAAAGGACCTGAATAGACATTTCTCCAAAGAAGATATAGAAAAGGTCAACAGGTACATGAAAAAATCCTCAACATCACTAGTCATTAGGGAAAAGCAGATTGAAATGATAAAATATCACTTCATGCCTGTTAGAATGGCCATCATCAAAAAGACAAGAGATAAATGCTGGCATGAATGCAGAGAAAAGGGAATCTTTGTGCACTTCTGGTGGAATTGTAAATTGCTACAGCCACTATGAAAACAGTATGGAGGATACTCAAAAAATTAAAAATAGAACTACCATAAGATCCAGCAATTCCACTTCTTGGAATATAACCAAAGAAAAAGAAAACATTAACTTGAAAAGATATCTGTACAGCCCCCCCGCCCCACCCCGTGTTCATAGCAGCAATATTTACAGTAGCCAAGACATGGAAACAACCTAAGTGTCCACTGATGGATGAATGAACAGAGACGCTGTGATATATATGTATGTAAAACAGCCATTAAAATGAGGAAATACTACCATTAGTAACAACATGGATGAAATCTGAAGGAAGATAAGTCAGAGAAACTAAATTAAAAAAAACAAACTCACAGACTTATGATTACCAAGGTGAAGGGTACAAGGAGGGGTAATTGGAGGAAGGTGGTCAAGAGGTACAAATTTCCAGTTATAAGATAAATATGTTCTAGGGACGTAATGTCCAGCATGATAACTATAGCTAACACTGATGTATGATATATAGAAAAATTGTTAAGAGAGAAAATCCTAAGAGCTCTGATCACAAGGAAAATATTTTTCCTTCTTTCTTTCTTTGCTTTTTACTGTATCTATATGAGAAGATGGATGGGCTAAACCTACCATGGTCATCATTTCACAATATATGTAAATCAAACCATCATGATATATGCCTTAAATTATACAGTGATGTATGTCAATTATTTCTCAATAAAACTGGGAGCAGTTATCTCAAAATAGAAAGTTAAAATAGCTAAAAAATAAAATTAAGATAAATAAATAAAATTGAGACAAGATTAGTGAAGTACATCTAATATGAGGCCTTATGTGTTAACACAAACCATCCATACATGAGTAAATTTATTAGAAATGATAATAAAGTTAATAACATATCTCAGAATTGGTGTATGTAATCTATACTACTTAAAATTTGCATCTTCAGTTAAAAGTTTTTATTCCCTTTTTTCTTTTTCCTTATTTATTCCTTCCTTTCTTTATTTTTCTTTCTTTCTTTTCCTTTTGTTCATTCTGTTCAATGCTGAAGTGATAGATAAAGCAGTGAATATTTCTCTTCAAATATGTGTGATAGACTTGGACAATGCAACTGGATTAGCACAAGGAAGATTGTCCTGCATGGATATCCTGTGGCCACAACAAAAATGAGCAGTGATTATGTTGTGTGTCCACAGTCTGCTGTGGCAGTTGATAATTCTGGGCAACTGTGTAAACAATATGTTTCCATTAAGATAAATGTCATTTCCAGAGCTTAAGAATTAGACTATTTCACTATTTTGAAATAAATCCAGAAATGAGGATAATTAACTATAATCACCCATAATGGGGCCAATTGTCGGATACAAGGAAGACTTATCAAGGACCTTATTGAGATAGTTCTTAGCTGGCATGTTTTTCAGAAACATGGATGGCACAGAACATTGGAGAGGGAATGCTGATTCTCAGACAATTCACTGATTTAACCTTTCTACTCAACGTTAGTGATCATATTCTTCTTTAATCCCAGAAAGAATTGACTTGTTATCATTTAGGCATTAAGATCATAGTCTTGGGCTTCCCTGGTGGCGCAGTTGTTGGGAGTCCGCCTGCCGATGCAGGGGACGCGAGTTCGTGCCCGGGTCCGGGAAGATCCCACGTGCCGCGGAGCAGCTGGGCCGGTGAGCCATGGCCGCTGAGCCTGCGCATCCGGAGCCTGTGCTCCGCAACGGGAGAGGCCACGGCAGTGAAAGGCCCACGTACCACAAAAAAAAAAAAAAAGAACATAGCCTTTACAGTTTAATCAGACTTGTATCATTTTATCTACCTTCTAAACAATGGATCTCATCCCTATCAAACTTAATGGTACTTTTACAAGGTCTAAAATAACAATGTACACATGTAATTATGCCCCAAATGCTAGGATCCAATAATGATTATGCCTCGCTTGAGGGGACATAAGAAAAAGTAGATTAAAAGAATTATAAAACGTTTAGATGTCTGTTTTTCTTGCCTGTCATACTTCTACTATCCCTTCTTCTAATAACTGTACCTTGCTTTTTCTTGTGAAAAATATTTTTCCATGCTAATTCCACGTGGCTTGTGTGACACTAACTTTACCCACTCTATCAAGGCAAAGGATGAAACTCAAGCTCAGCCAATCAGAGGCTTGATCCAGAGTTGGTAAAGTTAACATAAAAGTTGCTGGTGAGACTCAAATATAAAACTCTCATTTTCAAGAATTATTGAGGAAAATGTGCTGAGGGTCATCACTATGTCAGAACTCACCTGAGACTGAATATAACATAGAAAAAGAACACACGAGTATAGAGAAATACTGAATTCTACTGATGTTCTTGGTCCTTCTCCCCTGTTCTACACTTGCCTGAAGCTAGTGTGTATACGCCTGGATTTTTCAGCTACATGCTTCTAGCACCAGCTGCTCTGTTCTCTTGACACCATACTTAAATCTTTTTTTCCACCTATCCCTACATAATCGTTAATTCTGTCACTGCCCTAAGATTCAGAGTAGCCACTCCCTCCAACAAAAAAAACAAACATCCAAGCTTATATCTAATACTCATGCTTATCAGGATGTGGGCAGAGAATATATCCACCTATTTTGGCTTCTCTAAATAAAAGGCAGGCTCTGCTTACTACCCACTAAAGGAATGTCTCCCAGTTGGATTCTGTACAAATTTGGGGTGGCTTAAAACAAATGTCCCTACAGCCTTCTTAGGAACCCAGCTTCTTGGGAATCTACCTAAAATGCCATTTAATATTCCCCTTATCTCTATGATAAAACTCAAACTCAAATCTGATAGTAACAAAATATTTTTAATAGTTAGATCTGCTAATCTAGCTTTGATTTTTGCCTGGGAACTTAAAACATCACATTTTCAGTATAGCTTACTTGGTAGCTCAAGCCCAACAGACATTCTGGGTTCCAAAACAGAAAGAGATATAAATCTCTATAATCTTGCAATACGTAAATGTAAAAATTCCAAAATTACTAGGAGTTTCCATTTTACATTGTTCTTTCAAATGAAATTAGGTATTAATCAGGATTTTTGCTTGCAAATAATAGAAACCAATAATGGCTAAATCAAGCAAAGCATGAATTTATTGTGAAGATTTCATGTAGGATAAAGAGAAAACTTGGGGAATAAGGTTCAGAAAATAGGCAAGAACCAAGTAGGAGGAGGTATCCATAATTATAAGACAGGAATAGTTACTGTGACAGTTGAATGAGAGGTTGTAAATCAGTGTACTTAATTACAAGGTGGGTTGATGAGGTCTCAATGAATTTTCATGGTAAAAGTCAAAATCTGGGGACACTTAGGATTGTCAAATATAATAAATAATGTAAATGTGTTTGTCACATTATTTTCTGGACTTAAATAAAATATATGACTGCTGCCAGGCAGCTGAAAACATGTGTTAATGTCTCCAAAGTGCAATCAGGTATAAACCAAAAGTAAAAACACCCGCAAGTCGTATTCAAAATAAAACCAGAGATTTCTGCGTCTCACTGCAGGAAGCATCTCCTATTTTAAAACTTCCTAAAACTGTGCATAAACCACTATATATGAATGCTTCAGAGCCACATTTGTTTCAATTTAAATGTGTTTTTAAAATGCCTGAAAAATGGACATGTCCTTTCAAATACGGTTGCAACTGGAAAACTTATAACCCATATAAAGAAAAGCAATAGAGTTTAGGGGTAAGATGTGACTTAAATACTTTGCTTCTAAAATATTGGCAGATGTTATAATATTTTATAAATTCCCTAACAGTCTCTTTCTGAGAACAGCTCAGGAAATGGATGGGTTACTGGACTGAAATCTAAACAATGAATGCGTATTTCATCAATTCTTGGGATGCACAATTTTTTCTCTTTTTAATGTTTCTAAAATCAGGACGTGATCTACAACATTATGCACTTTTCATTTAGTATTTATGGTTCCCTCTACCCCAAGAAGTTGTTAAGTCACAATCCACTTTAACGATTGATGACTCCTTAAAATTTAAAGATTATTTCTGTTTTAAAATAAGGGGTGAAGAGATCAATAAAGGGGAGAAACACTCAGCTGCATAGGAACTAGGGAAAATAAGAAATTTGTATAAGGTCTTTTTACTTATTCTAAGCCACACAGAAGGAAAAAGTAGAATTTCAAAATGGATAAAGATAAAATTGTCTATAAAATAGTTTCAAGTCGATAATGGAGAAAAAGGCCAAAGGGAATCAGCCACCTATATATATTAAAATAAAAATACAGAGCTTTAGGCCTTTGGTCAAAAAAAAAACCCTTAGATATTCTCTTTTAAATTATAGTAAAATATAATGTAGGCAGCAAGAAAGATACTTCGTTGAAAACCAAATATTTACACTACTTTTTAAAAATCATTCCTTTGTTTACATATAATGTTATGATTTAAAATCTATATGTGGACTCGTTTCTACTTTAATTAAGATTTACATTTTTACAGAAAGATTTAGAATTGAGTAGACATGAGTGATAGGATCATCCTATAAACACTTAAAACCACCCTACAGCCATGAAATTATCCAAGTGATGGCAGATACCCCAGATGAGTGTTGGCCTTGCCAACGTGAATTCTAAATTTGTTGCAGGTGTAACAAAAGTTTTACAAGTGCTCAAAGATTTCCTCATTGAGGTTATCTCAGGAACAGGTTGAGATACTGAACTTGGCTCTAACTCATTAGAAAATTTAAGAGTGATTCATGAGCGTTTTATTCTTAGCACAAAACTAGCTCTAATATCTAGTGTAAGTCCTTTAACCCCTAGACACTCAGTGTCAACATGTGTGAAATAATGAAGAATATCTCAGATTTCTTGCAGCTTCAGGACTACTGAGAGAGGACATGAGGGACGTGAGATGATGATTTTTTCTGATGTCAGTTACAATATAGTTATAATACAGTCCAATTTACCAAGTATAGTAATTATTCTCTGTGCCAGTCAGCACAGAGAATATCCCATACCTACAAGATCCCTTTTCAAATAGTATGGATATAATATGGCACAGTGGCTGGGCTCTTAGGACAGAACAACTGTATTTAAATCCCACTTTTTCATAAGCTCTGTGATTTTTGATGCATCTCGTAACCTCTGGTGCCTCTGTTTTTCCACTCATAAAATGAGGTAACTATCATGACAAATGGGGTGGTTGTATTAAGTGAGACGATATAAACAAAACATTTATAACATGACTGTCACATGGTAAGTGCTCAATAAATATTAGCTCTTATTATTCCAATAAAATTCAGTTTGTCTTGCAAAAATAGAGAATACTCTTTTTGATGATTATGACAGCATTCCAAGAAGATTCAGAGTTTTGGCATCTCAGTTTTTTTTTTTTTTTTTGCAATACGCGGGCCTCCCATTGCTGTGGCCTCTCCTGTTGCGGAGCACAGGCTCCGGACACGCAGGCTCAGCGGCCGTGGCTCACAGACCCAGCCGCTCCACAGCATGTGGAATCTTCCTGGACCGGGGCACGAACCCGTGTCCCCTGCATCGGCAGGCGGACTCTCAACCACTGCGCCACCAGGGAAGCCCTGGCATCTCAATTTTTATATATACTATTATTTTAGAAGATGACAGATAAGATTCTAGCTCTTGAGCCCTCTAATTTCTCATACAGATAAAAGTTTGTTGTGGAAGTCACTGCTCTCAGTAGTATTTCTCTTTATGTCTGATTTAGTCTTCCTTTAAAATAGACAATTCTCTTGGAAATAGAACCTGCTTCTGCTGTCATTAAAACCCCCTTCCCTTATCAGAGAGCTCTCATTCTAACGGGTTAAATTTTTTTGCTAAATATATGAAATGCCATTCATTCCAGAAATAACTTCATGAAAGAAAGCATTAATATTCTTTTTTTGTTTTTAATAAATGTATTTATTTTTGGCTGCATTGGGTCTTCGTTGCTGCACGCGGGCTTTCTCTAGTTGTGGCGAGCGGGGGCTACTCTTTGCTGTGGTGCACAGGCTTCTCATTGTGGTGGCTTCTCCTGCTGCGGAGCACAGGCTCTAGGCATGGGCTTCAGTAGCTGTGGCATGCGGGCTAAGTACTTGTGGCTCACGGGCTCTAGAGTGCAGGCTCAGTAGTTGTGGCGCACTGGCTCTGTGGCACGTGGGATGTTCCCGGACCAGGGCTTGAACCCATGTCCCCTGCATTGGCAGGCGGATTCTTAACCACTGCACCACCAGGGAAGCCCAGCATTAATATTCTTGTCAAGTTATACAAACTTTTTATGTACTAGTAATGGAGCTAAAACAATCCCTCTCTTCAACGAGTTCACAATCCATGAAGGAGTCTGACAGTGGCACTCAAAGTCTCTAGAGAGGCACCTACTCAGGGAATGATATTGAACTATCTTTAGAAGTGTAAAGGAGCAGCCAAATAATAAGAAATGGCAAAAGAGAGAGAATAGTATGTGTGCTAGACCACAGGATGCTCAAAAGAGTTGAGAGATAAGATGGGAGAGGAGCTTTGGGGTTAGTCAAACAGGGCCCTGTATGCCATTGAAGCCATGGCACTGAATGTTTAGCATGAAAGTCACATGATCAGATTTACTCTTTAGAAAAATAAAGTAGGAAGAATTTGGGATTTCAAATTCAGTAACATCTAAAGATTGTCACCATATAGGTTTACTTAGCAGTTAAGTTTTAGGCAATATTTTGTACAGAGAATTAAAAACTCATACAACTCAGTAACAAAAGAAAAAATCTGATTAAAAATGAGTGAGTTCTGATATGGTTAACTAATCTATGACAAAGGAAGCAAGAACATACAATGGAGAAAAGACACTCTCTTCAATAAGTGGTGCTGGGAAAACTGGACAGCTACAAGTAAAAGAATGAAATTAGAACACTCTCTAACACCATACACAAAAATAAACTCAAAATGGATTAAAGACCTAAATGTAAGGCTGGACACTATAAAACTCTTAGAGGAAAACATAGCCAGAACACTCTTTGACATAAATCACAGCAAGATCTTTTTTAACCCACCTCCTACAGTAATGAGAATAAAAACAAAAATAAACAAATGGGACTTAAAAGCTTTTGCACAGCAAAGGGAAGCATAAACCATAAACAAGACAAAAAGACAACCCTCAGAATGGCAAAAAATATTTGCAAATGAAGCAACTGACAAAGGATTAATCTCCAAAACTTACAAACAGCTCATGCAGCTCAATATTAAAAAAACAAACAACCCAATCCAAAAATGGGCAGAAGACCTAAATAGACATTTCTCCAAAGAAGACATACAGATGGCCAACAAACACATGAAAGAATGCTCAACATCACTAATCATTAGAGAAATGCAAATCAAAACTACAATGAGATATCATCTCACACCAGTCAGAATGGCCATCATCAAAAAAATCTACAAACAATAAATGCTGGAGAGGGTGTGGAGAAAAGGAAACCCTCTTGCACTGCTGGTGTGAATGTGAATTGGTTCAGCCACTATGGAGAACAGTATGGAAGTTCCTTAAAAAACTAAAACTAGAACTACCATACTACCCAGCAATCCCATTACTGGGTATATACCCTGAGAAAACCATAATTCAAAAAGAGTCATGTACCAAAATGTTCATTGCAGCTCTATTTACAATATCCAGGACATGGAAGCAACATAAATGTCCATCAATAGAGGAATGGATAAAGAAGATGTGGTACATATATACAATGGAATATTACTCAGCCATAAAAAGGAATGAAATTGGGTCATTTGTAGAGACATGGATGGACCTAGATAGTGTTATACAAAGTGAAGTAAGTCAGAAAGAGAAAAAACAAATATTGTATATTAATGCATGTATGTGGAATCTGAAAAAATTGGTATAGATGATCTTATTTATAAAGCAGAAATACAGACACAGATGTAGAAAACAAATGTATGGATACCAAGGGGGAAAGAAGGGGGTAGAATGAATTAGGAGATTGGGATTGACATATATCCACTATTGATACTACGTATAAAATAGATAACTAGTGAGAACGTACTGTATAGCACAGGGAACTCTATTCAGTGCTCTGTGGTGACGTAAATGAGAAGCAAATCCCCAAAAGAGGGGATATATATATATATATATGTATAGCTGATTCACTTTGCTGTACCGTATAAACTAACACAATATTGTAAAGCAACTACATTCCAATAAAAATCTTAAAAAAAGAATTAAGAAAAAAAAGACTTGGGGAACTGAATAGACATTTTTCCAAAGAAACATATAAATGGCCAACAGGTACATGAAAAGGTGCTCAACATTACTAATTATCAGGGAAATGCAAAACAAAACCACAAACCACAATGAGATATCACTTCACACCTGTTAGAATGGCCATTATCAAAAAGATAAGAGATAGCAAGTGTTTTTGAGGATGTAGAGAAAAGGAACTACTAGTGCACTAAAGCTGGGAATGGAAATTACTGCAGCCACTATGGAAAACAGTATGGAGTTTAAATAGAATTACCCTACGATCTAGCAATGCCATTTCTGGTATATATCCAAAGGAAATGAAAACAGGAGATAGAGAAGATATTCCCAGGTTTACTGCAGCATTATTTACAATAGCCAAGATATGGAAACAACCTAAGTGTCTGTCAATGGATGAATGGATAAAGAATGTATCATATTGAGTATAGATCTAGATGTTGGGTTGGCCAAAAGGTTCATTTGGGTTTTTTCCATTAGACCTTACAGAAAAAAACCAAACTTTCTGGCCAATCCATATATACACACATACATTTTGGAATATTATTCATTCATGAGAAAGAAGGAAATCCTGCCTTTTGCAACAACATAGATGGACCTTGAAGGCATTATGCTAAGATAAGTTAGATAGAGTAACACAAATACTGCATAATATCTCATATGTGGAATCTAAAAAAGCTAAACTTGTAGGAAAAGAGAGTAGAATAGTGATTACCAGGAACTGGACAGTTGGGAAAATGGAGATATTGGTCAAAAGATACAAACTTCTAGTTAGAAGATGAATAAGTTCTGGGGATCTAATGCACAATATTGTGGTCTATAGTTAATGATACTGTATTATATAATTGAAAGTTGCTAAGAGAGTAGATCTTAAATGTTCTCACCACAAAAAAAAGAAATGGTAATTATGTGAGGTGATGGGGGTGTTAGCTAATGCTATGGTAGTAATTATACTGCAATATATAAATGTATCAAGTCAACATGCTGTACACCTTAAACTTAGACAATGTTACAATTATTACTCAATAAAACTGGAAAAAAATCACTGAGTATTGAGTGTGTGTATTTAAACTAGCATTTGTTAAATGCTTATTTTGTGCCAGGTATTGTACAACGTGCTTTACATATATTATTTCATTGAATCTTTGCAGCAGCCCTACAGGCAAAACATTCTTAATCATTTCCATGTTAGAAATGACCAACCTGAGGCTTAATGACGTTATTTAACCTGCCCATGTTCAAGCACCTACTAAGTGGTAGAGCTGGGATTTGTCCAGGTTTAACCTGTACCAGAACCCATGATCTTCTGGTAGAAGTTTTCACTAATTCTCTGCTTGTGGAAAAACAAACAAACAAGCAAAAAACAATAAAGACAAGTCCTGGATTTCTACTGAATAATGCATGGGCAATAACCAAAATGTACATAAACATGGAATTAGTCTTTGAGTTTTTAATTCCAGACACATGCACTTTCACCAGCCAGTAAAACCCCTCCAGGCAATAAAATAAATTATGGTTTATAAACTAGCTTTGCCCCTAGAGCAGTAACAAGGCAAGGTAAATTTGTTGTGAAATCATTAGGAAAGATCAGCTAATTCACTTGTAATTACTCCTGAGAATATTCTCTTCCTGATTTGCCCAGTTAAGACTTGAACACCTGCCACCCTCTCTTTGCAATTCTGGGAATTCCCAGCCCAAAAAAGCCAGTTCATCCTAGGAATCCACCTGAGAGACTTATAGCAATTGAGTAAAACTCTGTTTTTGGAGTTTTACAAAAAGTTATTTTACCATTTCCTCAGCCCCGGGATTTAAAAAAAGAAAGTGTTGGAACGTATTTCCACATTCAAATACAAGTGGTACAACTGCATAAGACATATCAACACTATGACATTTAAAGCTAATGTCATTAACTTTAAAAATTGTTTTGTTCCATCTTTGCTAATCAGTCACCATTGCATTTGTAATGACTAAAGGTCATCAAATCTTACTTACAAGAATAAATTTGGACCCAGTTTATTATTTATGATTTAATTGAAGCTTGCCAAATATTGACTGTTGTGAGCAATTCCTTTTAAAGTTAGTACTAACAAAGATCTGATGTTATAGTTCAAGCCAGACAATAAAGTTTAACTGTTAAAATTTCAAAGGAAGAGAATTTATTTAATACTTGGGGTTTCTGTTTTCCTCCCAGGATTACTGGAAAATTCCTGTGAGGTGTGGCAGGAAGAATAGGATTACCATTTGCTTTTATGCTCCAAGCTGACATAAATTAGTCCTGTTGATGGTTTTACACATTGAAGTGATAGGGGCATTGACAAAATAAATAATTATTTTGTTTTAGTATTACCATAAATCTGACTCCACTAATAAGGGATGTGTCTTATTAAAGTGAAAAAGAGACCAAGTTTTTTTCATATATTTTAGCCTGAATTTGGTATACAATTCAATATGTATATATATCCATAAGCAATATTTGCACTTTTTAAAAATGTTTGATCTCACTGCTGCTAAATTCATGGGGCAATTCCTGGTTTTTGCCTTTTTTGTTTTATTATCAGGATCTAGAGAGTGTCATACAGAGTGAGGTAAGTTAGAAAGAGTAAAACAAATATCATATATTAACATATATATGTGGAATCTAGAAAAATGGTACAAGCAGAAATTTCTGAGACACAGACATAGAGAACAAATGCATGAATACCAAGGGGGAAAGGGGTGGGGTGGGAGTAAATGGGAGATTGGGATTGACACATATACGCTATTGATACTATGTATAAAATAGACAACTGATGGGAACATACTGTATAGCACAGGGAACTCTACTTAATGCACTGTGGTGTCCTAAATGGGAGGAAAATCCAAAAGGGAGGGGTTATACGTATAGGTATGGCTGATTCATTTTGCTGTGCAGTAGAAGCTAACACAACATTGTAAAGCTACTATACTCCAATAGAAAATAATTTTTTAAAAAAAGGTTTGACACGTTCCCCCTTCTTGAGATATTCTTTTTTCAACTTGTCTTATGGAACGCCTCATTCTTTGTTCTGTGTTCTTCCTTTCTTTTTAAGATTCTCAATGGTCTTTTGTCAATCTCCAACACTTCTCACACATCTCAACTCTGGAGTAACTCATGGCTGAGTACTAGGACATTTTCTTTCTTTATCCTCACTACCTCATTGATTTCATCCACGATCATGGTTTTAAATACAATCTCTTCTCAAATCAAACGGCTAACTCATCCATCATATGTAGTCATCTCAAATTTGAGGTATGCAAAATTAGTGTCATCTTTTCCCCAAGTCTTCTTCAACTACAGTCTTCTCTCTCTCAGTTAAGGATGGTACCAACTTTCTGATTTTTCCTGCTAAAAATCTTGGAGCATTCTTGACTCTTCCCATTTTGTCACTATGTACATAAGTTACTCAACACATATAATTGGCTTCATGATAAGATACATATACAGAATTAAATATTGCATCTGCATCATTCTCTCCAGTCTCTTTTTCAAGAACTCCTGTTAGAGACATATTACAGACTCTCAATCTTTTATCCATGTCACTTATACACAGACACACACAGACACACACACACACGCACAAACATACCTTTTAATTTGTGTGAAATTCTAATTCCTCAAATTATGCTATGAGTTACTATTTCTCTTTTCAAACTTGTCCAGACAAGAGTATTTGTTTCTAAAATAGTTTTATTTTTATTTTAAATTATTCCAGTGTTTATAAGCATATTTTTTTCAAGGTTAATAACTTTTAAATTTTATATCCACCCCCTCCTTTATTTTCTCTTTTAACATTTTTACAAAGAATTGATATTTTTCATATTCTTGCATTTATCTTTTAGATTTACCTGAAACGCTTATTTTAGCATTTTAATCTGTGCAGCCGATTAAGGCAATTGTACTTTTTTTCCCCATAGAGACCTGGGTGCAAAGGCTACAAATAGTAGTGTATGTAGCCTGTTGCTTATACAGGTTGCCCTAAGGGACAATGGAAATAGCTCTTTCCAGTGGACATCCATATGTGACCTCATGCTGTTCCCAATCTAGGCTTTAGACAGGTATGCAGGATGCCTTTGGAAACCACCAGGGCACAGTGGCTAGGATTCACATTGACTAAGACATCATGTCCATCCACACCAACGTGCATAATGAGAACAATGTGACTGAGGCTCTATGCAGGGCTAACTTCAAGTCCCCTGGCTGCCATAAATTCCATATCATCAAGAAGCAGGGCTTTACCAGTTTAATGTGAATGCATTTGAAGAGATGGTGTCTGAAAAGTGGCTCTTCCAGGAAGGACCTCGAGTCACACATATCCCCAGTTGTGACCCCTTGGACAAATGGCAAGCTCTGCACTAGTAAGGGCTTTGACACTGCCCCCTCCTTACTCACAGCCACCAATAAATCCTCTTCATGCAAAATAAAATGAAATAAAATTTTTGTCAGATGCTTCTATAAAATTATCTACACTGAATTCTATTTGTTAATTTTTTTTACTGTCTTTCTTAGCACTAGGATTTTTATGTATTTGGAATTTGGTATGCAGATTCATTTTGTGATGGAGTATTTATTTATTTATGTTTTAATTTTCTTTATTTCTGCTCATCAGTACTTGCCTAGTAGTTGTCCAGTTGGCTCTACCTGTTCTTCAGGTTCTCTAATATTTATAATACTAAAAGAAAGTATGCTTTGAACTCATGATCTTGTGGCTTAGATCAAACATGTTAAGGGTGTTCACAGAAGGACAGTTCACAGAGGGACAGCTCCCCTACTTACGATTATCAAAACTATTTAGAGTGCAGGTGAATGAGTATTCTGCTCTTGGAGGAAACATCTGTGTTCAGAGTGCACTCTGAATGCTGTGGACAAGGCAGCTGCTCACATGATGCTGCTGAAGGATTTCATGTCAAATTTACTTCTCTCCGTCTCAGTTTTGGCCTCTAGTGGTGTCAGAAATTTCACCACTAAAGTCAGAACCTTGGTTTTGATTTTATTAATTTAATCATTCATCTATTTATTCTTTAAATATTAAATAAATGCTCCTGTAACCCATGTATGGTAGGTAAAAAAAGGCATTAATATATGTATCGATGTTCTACGTCATATATCATTAGGGAATTGCAAATTAAAACAGCAGTGAAATTCCACCACATATCTATTAGAATGGCAAAAATTCAAAACACTGAGTACAACAAATGCTGCCAAGGATTTGGAACAGCAGGAACTCTCATTCACTGTTGTCAGAATATAAAATGATACAATGACTTTGGAAGACAGTTGGCAGTTTCTTATAAAACTATATATATTCTCTAACATATGATCCAGCAATTGTGCTTCTCAATGTTTACACAAAGGAGTTAAAAACTTAGGTTCACATAAAACCTTCGCAAGGATGTTTATAGCAGCTTTATTCATAATTTCCAAAATTAGAAGCAACCGAGATATTTTTTAGTAGATGAAAGAGTAAATAAACTGTGGTATATCCAGACAATGGAATATTATTCAGCACTAAAAAGAAATGAGCTGTCAAACCATGAAAAGACATGGAGTAAACTTAAATGAACATTACATGTCAATCTGAAAAGTATACATTCTATAATATTCCAACAATATGACATTCTGAAAAGGTAAAATTATGGAGACAGTGAAAAGATTTTTATTTGCTAAGGGTTTGAGGGAGGGAGGGATGAATAGGCAGAACACAGAAAATTTTTAGGGGAGTGAAATTATTCTCTATGAGACTGCAGGGATAGCTTATGTAATTATACATTTGTCAACACCCATAGAATATACAACACCATGAGTAAACCCTAATGTAAGCTTTGAACTTTGGGTGACAATGAGGTTTCAACGTGGGTTCATTGATTATAACAAATGTGCCACTCTTGTGTGGGATGTTGATAGCGGAGGAGGCCTCAGGTGTATGGAGATATAGGGTATATATGGGTATCTGTACTTTCCGCTCAATTTTGCTGTGAAACTGAAACTACTATAAAATATAAAATCTATGAAAATGAGGAAACAAATCTGTTCAACTTTATTAAAAACAAAACAATATCTGACCTCACAATCAACAAAGCAATAGACAAATAATCGGTATATTCACCACTTAAACTAAGTATATTGGATCTTCCATATAAAATATATATTCCTTGAGGAATATCAGCATGATTGTGTAACTGGATGGTTATTAATAAAAATATTTTTAAAACTTTATAATAAAACTACCTTAATATTCATAAAGTGGTCTTATACCATAGAGAGCTCTTTGAAAGTTCCTAAAGTAGCAGATTAATAGTTAAGAACTTAAGAACTATTGAAATAATGGACAGTATAACAGAGATCACAAATTAAACTATAAATATCATTTTTGTTGTTTATTAAAAATAATGAATAAGCACACTAAAGAAAATATTAATAGTTTTTCAAATTGAGATATTTTTACAAATGTACAATTTTTTTTTTTTTTTTTTTTGCCGTACGCGGGCCTCTCACTGTTGTGGCCTCTCCCGTTGCGGAGCACAGGCTCCGGGCGCGCAGGCTCAGCGGCCATGGCTCACGAGCCCAGGCGCTCCGCGGCATGTGGGATCTTCCCGGACCGGGGCACGAACCCGTGTCCCCTGCATCGGCAGGCAGACTCTCAACCACTGCGCCACCAGGGAAGGCCCCCAAATGTACAATTTTAAGCAAGTAAAATTTTACAATCGATTGTATTTATCTTCTCTGGTCGTTATGCACATACCAACAGCCCCCCTACACATTACTCACTCATCCTGCCCACCTTATAGACACAGAGAGATAGTCAGATCTAGCTTCATCTCCGTTCCATTGTACAAACCTATCTTGATAAGACATCTATTCCACCTCTATTTTTTTTGCAAGTAGCCAGTCATTCCTTTTTATTATTGCTAAATATCTTTACCAAGAATAACTTTTATTTCCCTTAAACTAGAACTAAAAATCTTTCAGCTGAATGAAAATATAGTTGAACTTTAAATGCATTAACTCATTAAGTATTGATGTATCATTCATAAGGTAAGTTATGAATATTCCAAATAATAAAACCCATGTAACAGTGAAGTAAGGACACATAGAATAAGTGAATCTCTTAACTCACAGGGCAAATAAAAAACAAAGCCAAGATTCAAACCCAGGTTTTGACCTCCATCAGATCCCCTGTCTCCATGGCCCAGGCTCATAAAAGCCTTACCCCTGCCTCTGACCCCAAAATGCAGCTATGAACATAGCGTGAGGAATTCTCTCCTGTGAAGCAATTACTGTCATGCTATACAGAGCACTTTCCACAATGCAGACACGTTTGAAAGAACGTACTGCTGCCTGGAGGGTTGCCACCGTAAAGGAGAAGAAAGAAGGAAAAAAAAAAAAAAATCCCAAAGTAGCTAAGAAATGTCCAGTGCTAGGCAAAGGCTGAGTTACGATAACAAATGAGATGCAGTCTTCACCATCTAGGATTTTACAATCTAACCCCTATGTGGATAGAGAATGAGGGGAACCTTACGACCTTGAAAGATATCATCACCTACTTGCTTACCTACCAAACCTTACTAGGGACTTCCTATAAGCCAGTGGGTCTCAAAATATGTTTTCACCGGCAGCAGCATCACCTGGATACTTACTGGGCCCAAACTGACCCAAACTCACAGAATCAGAAACAGAAACTCTGAGAGTGGGGCTTGGCTATCTGCATGTTAACAAGCACTTCAGGTGATTCTGCTGCTCACGCAAGTTTGAGAAGCACTGCTGAAAGCAAATGTAATAACTCACCCCGAGTTATACAGACACAATCTAGCGGGCATTCCATTTCTGGGTTTGTGCTCACAGCTAAATCTCTCTCGTTCACATCATGTAGAAATATTTTAAGTTGACTACTCCCATTCTTTCACCTTCACCACCCCACCTTGAATGATTTTAAATAATACAGATTATCTGAGTGACACATGGGTACCTTCAAATGCTACCCTAGTATTGTTACTAAGCAGCCTGCTCAAATATGGTAAAAGCACACACATAAATCTTTCTGGCTGCAGTACTGTGATGGCGTTATTTTTCACGATGACGGGAATATGATTCAAAAAGCCTTTAACATAAACCTTGCACTGTATACTCTCCATGAATAGTAAACCAGCCAGCCAAATAACCTTTCTAGTGTCCACTTTCACAGACATTCCCTTTGTATTCTGTAAGGGTCTTGAACCTCAACATTGCCCCTGCTTGACTTGCAGTTATGTTTTCCAGCAAACTCATCAGGGGTCTGATGTCAAATGTAGACTGGGCTAGTGTTTCCCACTCAAGGTGTTTTGGCTTGGAGTTCACTCAAGTCTCAAAGCTTAGAGTTGAAGGTAGTTTTTTTCTATCTCAGTTACTCTACTAACCATAGTATAGTATCTTTATTATAGAGTCGATGACTTATAGTCATAAATAATGATTTATAAATTACTCAGTAGTAATAAAAATCAATATAAGACTGTTCATTTAGAAAGTCATAGGCATTTTATTATGCAATTTGCACGCATATTTTTATCTTGTGGTTCTTCTAATAGCCTTAGGAGGTGCTAGAATATTCATTTTGCCACTTAGATAACTAAGACTGTGCATTTCACACTGTGATATTGCATTGTCCTAATCCTGCGTGCTTATTTGATGCATTTATTAGAATAAACTGGGTTTAGCTCTGTGTTATAGAGACTCATAATAGCAGAATCTTAAACAAGATAGAAGTTTCTTTTCTCTGCCTTTCTGACACATAAGTCAAAGCCATGTGATTCTATCCCTTGAAGGTGTTAAGGGCTAGACTCCTCTCACTTGATGTGTTGCCACTTCTCTGATGGTGCCCTTGACTGTTTGGTCCATGATGTCTTCACCTCTATATTTACATTTTACCATCAAAGGAGGGGGAAAAAAGAGAAGAGTAAACTCATTTCCTTTATGGATACAACCTGGAAGCTATCATATATCTCCTTTGTTTATAGAACAGTGGCCAGAACATGGGGCTGGGACATGGCCCAGACAGTTGAAAAGGAGGTTAGGAAATGTTTATTCTGGGTGTCAATTTGCTCAGATTAAAGTAGAGTATCTTTTTAGAACAGAGAGAACAGCTTTGGGGAAGAACTATCAATATTTGCCACATTTAATCACCCTCTCTCACCTTAATTTAGAACCTGGATCTTAACTCTTAAAATAGGAAGTGAAACTGGTAAATAATAAATCTTTAGTACTAAAGTTAATCAGCAGAACACCCGAGAAGCACTTTTTTCAGCTGAAAACATTAGTCCACCTACTGCCTCATGCTCTATGAGTCTGCAAAAATCAATTAATTATGAATTTTTCTCCTAAGCCACTTATTATCCATCTGGTGAGAAAGCATCATAGGTGAAGGGTTTAGTCAATATTCCTCACATTAGGGTCCTCAAGTCACCTTCAGAACCACATAGGGTATTTAATAATAAATCAATCCTGGTTCCTGCCTAAACTGGGTGAATCAGAATCTCTGGTAATGTGGCCCAGGAACTTACATTTTAGCATTACTCCCAGGAGAGTCTTATGCACACTAAACTTTAAAACCACTGCAGAGTGAGAGGAAGAAGTAGATAGATTTAAAAAATATTTTTATGGGTGTATAGTTGATTTACAATATTGTGTTAGTTTCAGATGTACAGCAAAGTGAATCTGTTATACATATTCATATATCCACTCTTCTTCAGATTCTTTTTCCATATAGGCCATTACAGAGTATTGAGTAGAGTTCCCTGTGCTAAACAGTAGGTCCTTGTTAGTAGAAATAGATAAATTTAAATTCTTTTCTGGCTCTCTCTTATGATCTCCTATTACTGTCCTTCTGCAGTATCTGCGGGTTGGTCTTCCTATGCTTATTAATTCCTGGCAGGTGTTAGAGCTCAAACATTATGGTAGGAAATTATATAGACTCACTAAAAACAGTCAGACCTTCGCAGTTATTGACTTATACAAGCTTCTTAATGATGTGAGGTAGCTAGCAAAATGCAGTATTACTATTCAACAGACAAGTCAACTAAACTGACATTCAGAGAGGTCAAGAGATTTGCACAATGACACACAGAGGTGGATGGAGATCTTTATATGACTGTAGGTTCTTGCTATTCTGCACCTTCTTACAGCTGTCTCCCAAGTAATAAGAAGGTTGAGGGCATAGCCTCAAGCATAACCACCAGTTGGCTTCAGCTTTGTCACACTGGACCCATGAAGATGTTCATCTTGACACCTCTTTCCTCAGTGCCTGTACTTTATCCCAACCAGAAGTCCTACGTAGCAATTTTTTTTTCTACGTAGCAATTTTTAATGTTGAAAATAATATCTAAGGTCTAATGGTTTTCCTGAGGGAAGATGGAATAAAGTAATACTGAATGCCTGCCCCAGGCACTAATCTAGGCTCTTCACATAATATAGATATAACAGCTAGCACTCTGAAGACCAAGGCTTTTGTCACGCTACCATTCTGACTTATCTCATGCAGGGCTTATAGCAGAAAAATAATCAATGAGCCTGCGTTTAGCTTTATTTTTAAAAATTATATTCAACAATGTAAAAAATATTCACAACTTAAGGAAGTTATGAATAGATGTAGAATTTCAAAATCACTAAATGCCGCTTCACTTTCAAAATTTGGAAAGACCTACAGCTTGTACAAATCCTGTGCCCACATTTGATTCTTCTTGTAGTATGCCTGCTGTGCTCCATGCTTTTAGACCAGCACTGGGGTTTTAAAGCATTAGAGTCTGTGAATAAACTGTCATCACATCTGTTTTAATTGCATTTCCATCTGCTCATGCAGTGTGCACCTGTGCTTGGCTGATTAGACTAGAACAAGGGAAAATAGTCTTCTAATATGGTTTGCCTTAGAGTCGAAACCAAGATTTTTCACTTTTGATTTGATGGAGTGTCGGAGAGGAAAAAAGAACATGGGATGGAATTCACAAGGCATGTGTTTTAGTCCTGGGTCTCCCGTTTATAAGCTGTCACTGTGGACATATCTGTACTGTGACATTTCTGAACCTCTGTTTCTCCATCTGCAATTATGTCTGCCTCGTCACTATGTTAGTGTGAGAATAAAAGGAAATAATAAAGGTACAAGTGCTTTGTAAATATAAAAAATGCAATTTTGCATATGCCATATATTCATATGTCATTGAGACTGAAGCATAAACTAAAACAAGGTGTAAGATTCTTCTCAAATACAGAGTTTGCTGGTTAATTAAAAAAATCCATATGTTCTTCTACTGCTTCCTAATGCTGAAATTACTCTCCATTTTCGTGAGTATAAAATGGGAGATCAGAGCAGGAAGAGAGGAGTGTTGAAGAATTGATATGTAATTAACATTTTAAATATGCCTTTTAATCCTCCAAAATGTTTTAATATCCTTAAATAGTTTAATAGGTGCGCTACTGAGCTGCTGCAGCCAGGGCAGGGAACAAAGTGCTTAGATTAGGGAATACAGCTGAGACTGAAGCAAACAGAGCAAGCAAATACAGTGTGAAATCATTCCAGATGGAAATAAGCGCCCATAATTAGTACCAAACATTGTGCAAGGCATGTTAGAGGGAACAAACCTCCTTCAGAATGCTACTGAATCAGACTAGCACTGGTATATAAGGTGAATTTTCAGTAATTTTAAGTAAAGACTGAGAAAAGTCTGCAAACAATAATACTCAGAGATAAGAAATCAATAGCCCAGTTCAGAGTGATGTGGGGAAAAACAGTGTCTGGACACATGAAAGGGAATCAGAACATCTTTGATATTTATTATAACAAGGAGGAAGAAGGTAGAAGAGGCGGAAGAGGGGACAGGAAGGGGGGAGGAAGTGGAAGGGGAAGATAAGCAGGAAGAGGAGGAAACCGTAGAACACCAGAATCAGATGTAACTAATGGAAGTCCAGGTTTCCATCACTTCCTTAGCAAAGTAGGATAAGGAATGAAGAGATAATTGTACAAGTACCCGTGTATCATTACAGTTTGGGAAAATTACTTCCTAAAGTAATTACACATTACAAAGTTCACCCAAAATGTGGGTCAGTCATTCTCAAACAAACGTTTACATTGACTTCATAAAGTTCTGAATTAGTCTTTCCAGATGCTATTAAACAATTCTTAATGTGGGTTCTATAGAATACTGGCCCTATGGAATATAACTGTGATAATATCACTAACAATTCTATGATGAAATAAATCTGAGAAATATTTCTCTTTACTGAAGGACAGCCCAGAATCTGATTTAAAGAGAGTCTGGTGAGTCTTCAGGGGCAGTGTAGAGGTCATGATACTTCTAGTGGAACTCAGGCCTTTCTGGTAATTAAATTCAAGAGTGATGTGTCCAGAGGGCACAAATTCAGGTTGACAGCACAACTTACAGAATGAGTGCTTCCTGGAACAAAGTATACATGACAACTGGTTGATGGTAGCAGACTGATGAGAGAGATGACTAAATTTCAAGAGACTAATTATAGCCCGATAAAAAGGAACACTGTCTTAGTGGTTTAAGGTCATTAATCAACCATTTCCACAGAGGAGACTGTGGTGGTTGACAACCTCACTAATAATCAACGTAATTCAAATTCCCAGGATAGCACTTTTATGCATCAAATTTGTTTTATAAAAATTGAAGAGAATATGAAACACTTAGAAAAAGTGAAAGTATAATGAAAAGGTAGTTTTAAAAACTACTAAAGAGATAATAAATTTGTATAACCCTTTTGCAAAATAATTTGACAATATATTTAACTGTCTTACAATTCTTATTACACTGTAACTCAGTATTACCATGTTTTAAAGAATGAGCCTAAAAATAGTATAGGGGAAAAAGAAGCAAAAGGCAAAAAGTTGTTCATTACCCAATATTTTATAACAATATAAAACCTAGAGGTAACAAAAATGTTTTCCAGAAGAGATGGTTAACTGAATAAACAGACATTCATCCCATGGCCAATTTATCTCCTTACTGTTTCCCTTACATTTAGATTGTAATCTGTGACATGAATGGAGAACAACAGCTATTGGATTTCTTACCAAGAAAATGATCAGGATAAAGACTCCAATCACATGAAGCTTTGTTTTCAATAAAATATATTATCTAACAGAAATCCCCTTAAGGCTTTTATATAAATGATAGTCTGTGACAGAGATAAACACAGACCAAATTTATTGGGTAATTTGTCAGCCAGCAGCATCAAAAACACAGAAAATTTAGAATAATTTTGGGACATTTATTGTAAGTTTCTTCACTCAAATCCTTACTCAAAAACCAGGAAATTCTACCTTTGATAGACAGGTTTCTGGGTTGCAAGTAACAGAAACAGATGCTTGCTACCCTACAAAAAATGTTTGTATGTGTGCATATATACGTATATTGATCCATATATATAGGGAGAGCTATACTCAAAGGTTTTGATAGGTACAGGATGGTTGCAGGATGAGGGTTAGAAAACAGGCACCAAGATTACATTACAGCTACTCTTAAGGGATCCTCCAAAATATTCTCTAACTATTCAAAATTCTGGCAGAACAGGTATGATCAGGAGGTTTAGGTAATGTGATTGTTCAAGAGACAAATAGCAGAAGGGTATGGCCTGCCTCAGCCCCTGTAAACAGAAGGCAGCAGAGGAGGCAGTAAGACTACAACCAAAGGAAAATTCCTCCAGATGGGAGAATAAAAGGCAAGTGAGATAATGAGAGATAGATTAAATGTTCTAAAGCCAAAAATTGACAAAGTTTACTACAATAATCTCCAGGGCTGCTTTGTACTCACCAAAGCCATAAAATATGCTATTACAGGATAATGTTCTTTGTAACAATAATACAAGCTCTCCTCCCCTTTATTGGGTGTCCCTGGTCACTTCTACCCCAGATTCATATCCACTGGATCATGCTTACATGACTTGCGGGATAATTCTACTTAGGCTGCTTCTGTTCTACCAGGTTTTACCAGCTTATACTTAATTATACTTAATTTATCATTCCACTCCCCATTTGGATTATTCTTTCTGGTTTCTGCTAAGCTGTCTCACTATGAATGACAGTCATTGAGTCCAGGGTGGTATTATCCTTTAAGAGGAGACACAATTCTCTCACTCTCCTTTTTCTAGTCAACTAGCAAATTCTCAATATTATTTTCTACTTATTTAAGATATCCAATGTCTCTTCTTATCACTGATGACTATTAATAATTCTGAAAATATCTGTAAAGAAAATTTCCCTAAAGAGATGACATATCTGGAATACTAGATAGATAGACTGTGTCACAATCTGCCTTTAGTCCCCTCTAATTCCAATAACATTTACTGTGATTCTGCTATATACCTGATTGGAGCTACATTATGAAGATGAATGAGGCCTGCCATCTGCCTTCAACATGCAATACACTGAGAAATACAGACATAGATTGAACATGCTATACTACTGACACGGTAAATGCTAGTTATTGATATCAGCTAGGTTTTGTGGAACCCAGGGGAGGGAAAATTGGCATTTCTGGGAGGCTGGGAAGGCTTCTCAGAAAAATTAATATTTATAGTTTACTTTGAAAGTCACAGTAGGCCTCTCTCTCTCTCTCACATACACACACACACACACACACACACACACACACACAGGGCCATAATCTAAGTATAACCTAACTGGTGTTTAACCTCTCCTTCAGCCAGAAAAAGGTCTTGAACTTTAACTCAGGCTAGCGCTGAAGCTGAAATTAAGCATGGATTAGAGAGGACTAGAGAGAAATTTAGAAAAATTTGCAACCTGGGCAAAAGTGGCTCAGGGATTAAGAAATTATCTGATATGTGAGGCTTGATGAGGCAACAATAAGAGAAAACAACAGCTTTTGGTAATGACACACAGCCTTTTCCATGGGCAAGGAGGGAGATTTAAATATGTCAGGTTAGTTTGGGGAAAAAGTATGGGAGGGGCCGTACTTAGAGCATAAAAGGTTAAAACAGACAGGGTGGGAATGTTTTCTTAAACAAACAAACAAAAAAAGAAACTTCAGTTTCACATAACAGATCAATGAAATAAATACCCTTCTGTTTAAAAGACTCTAATGTAATATTTGTTCCCATCCAGGACTGATGCCATTTTACCCTCTGCAATCTCTGCTGTCCTCTCATTTGCTTTGCCAGTATGTGTGGGGCTGAGTGCTTTCAATTCTACATCTGCTCGCATTACCTGACCAGCTCTCAAAACTCCCAAAGGTAGACTTTGTCATAGGGTGGAAAATCTTCCATTTGTGGAGTAGGTACTCAAAGATGATTTGGGAAAGGTCCCAAAGATGCTTGGCAAATATGCAAAAAACACATGGCCAAATCAGTGGTATCTGTTATGTGGACAAGTTCTTGGATGGCTGTTGGCTCTTTTTTATAATTCCCTCTATTTTGTTGCTCTTCCATTCTCCCGATTACACCTGGGAGAAATCTTCAGTTAGGTAGCCATGATCTTTAATACCCACTGGATGCCTTTGACAAGGGTAGTGAGATGAGTCCACAGGAGCAAGAGTTGGAGGCAGAAAGGTTCAAAAGAGCTATAGCAACAGCTACAGATAACAAGTGGTACTAGAGCTTAAGAGCACGTTGGGGCAGGCTTTTAATTCACCCTAAAATTGCTACACTTAGGTCCAATCATGGCAAAATATTTGTAGCATTCCATTCTAGATTTTGTTTAAATTATGATGGTGGTCCCAAAGGTGTAGGAGGAGTACAACTAGAAACCCTTGGTTTTTGAGATGGCTGGACAAGGTTTAATCAGAACTGTGAGGATCCTTGCCTTGCATCTGAACAGGAAGATTTAGATTATAAATATAATATATAATGTGATAAAATATATATATATTTCTAAGAGGGTGGTATCATCTTTGAAGGAATGCCCTGAGGTTCTTGTTTACACTGATATTCAACTGAGTTCCCACATCAGAACTGGTTACTTGTAATGTTGGGGAATATGGAACCAAATTTACATTTTAAAGAGAATTCCCAGGTGGTTCATTGTGCCATGGTTTGAGAACCACTGATATAGATATGTAGAAGGTAAGATGTTGGCCTTCCTCTCTGTGTGTGTATATGTGGAAGGAAATTCTGAGGTAAGAAAACATCAGCTCTCCTGGAAACTTTCAGTCCTGAGAATTTGCCCCAAGTCCCCTAACCAACAAGTATCACAAGGAGAGCAGTGAGACTATGTCTCACAGGGTACCTAAAGATAACAGGAGGCTTTCAAGTCTCCATGAGAGTAAAGCAGTCTTGTCAAAGGAAATCCAAGGAGCTTGCAGTCTATAGCCACACCTAAAGTAAGTTTAAACCTCAGTAGAAAGGGTAGATGAACCCGTGAACTGTTACAGTTTCTGATTAATACCAGGGGCAGGTGAGAGAACACTAAAACTTGAATGGCACGGCTGAGAGAGAGAGAGAAAAAGAGAGAGAGAGAGAGAACAGCTTCAGATATACATATATATATATATATAATCTATATAATATATTATCTATATATTATTTATTAATTATATAGATAATATGTTATGTATATAACATATTATATGTATAATATATTTTATATATATATATATATATATATATATATATATGTATGTAAAACCCAGTGCTTCTTTGAAATGTTGCCAAAAGGAAGAATATAGCAAAACCTAAGAATAGCCAGTAACCCAGACAATCATGAAAGTTATACCTGAGACATTCCTGGGAACTTCAAATCTAAGTTCTCCCCCTGTCTGGAGCCTTGTTTTATCATAAGAGGAGAATGCAAGTGGTTTCTATTGGCTAATAAAAGGAATCCTTCCTCCTTTCTTTGGTGGAAATGTACTATTTTATTCATTTATCCTCTTAAAGGAAAAGAAGAAGTATGGTCCATAGTTTATACTCTCTTAACTGAGTTGCCTACTAACTCTTCAAAAGAATTTTTGAAGCCAAGAGATGTTACTCAGCTTCTGTTGGTGTGCTGCTTTCCTGGGAAATAGGTTTTAAGATGAATTAATACCATTAGCAGCAACTGTCCACCTCAGCATGACCTCAATCTAGCTCCAGGCTCATCTCTCCCCAAACTCCTGGGAGTTTTGAGAATCTCATCTTCTAATTAATCTGAGTATTTCTCAGGCATTGTGGTTGTATTTCTGCCATTTCCTCACGTTCTACACTTCTGCACTGATTGAAATCCTAGGAAGTCCCTCAAGCTTAGCAAAAATATCACCATTTCTATGAAGCCTTTTGCTAGATTTCCAAAGACCCCCAAACAACTTCTTCCTTTTTTCACCTTACACATCATGTTGACATATGCACCTAGCTTCCCAACTGCACAGCTGTAAGTGGGATACTAGATTCCTTTTGCTCTATTCCTCGCTGCATGTAGCACAGTGCTTTGCACACAGTAGTGTTTGATAAACATTATCTACTACATCTCCTCTTTCCAATGGGTTTGTTACAGAAAAGTGCGGTTGTACGTACGTTACTAAATGGATCATTAAATCTGGCAGATGTCACTTTGCTTCTAAAAGAAACTTTTGAACAGTTTCCCCTCAGAACATCTTGTTCCAGGCTGGTTGTCATGCCCAACAGAATAGTCACTGCAGGGTTCAGCAAGAAATATGTCTAATTCCCTTCCCTGATAGGGAGGTTATACAGAGAATTACCTTCATGGGATTATTTCAGTTCTTCTTGTGAGCCAGGAATTGAGAGGAGCTCTTTAGTTATAGCCTTATGAGAACACTAGGGGAGAAAAAAGAACTCAGGAAGGTTCATGACAATTTGTGAAGAATAATAAAAGGGACAATTAAAAATAAATCAGTATCTGATTTGAGCACTGATAAGGATCAGATGAGAAATTGGATAACAAGGGTCTAGCCCACGGCCAAAAATAAATCTAAAAAATATGTCATTCCACAGGGCTAAAGGAATTACTAGAAATGTATGGTAAAGACATTTAGTGTGAATGAGGGGGAAATAAGAGAGTGCTGGTGGCAGCGAAGGGCGGGGTTGGCTTTGGATAATCCCAGAGCCTGAGTGTCGAACTATGCTACACTTGCTGTGCCCCACAGCCTGTGCTGGATGGGCAAGCCAGGGACATTCAAAGGGACTAGGAAAGAAGCAGCAAAATGTTTGGACCTTTAGATTATAATCTTTAAAAATTGTTATTTACTCAATATTTGTCATGGGCAAACTGACCAGGCCAAGTGTTTATACGTACACTATTATCAAAACTTCTCAACAAATATTTTAAGGTAGATTAAATTATTCTACTTTGGAAATGAGAACAATGTTAAGTATTAACAAAAACAGTAGTTAACATTTAGTAAGAACTTTCTAAGTTCTTGAAATTCTGCTGAGTATCAAACAGTGATTTTCAGGTGAGATTATCTTAGAGCACCTAACCCAGAGTTTTTAGGTCACAGAAGTGGTATGTGCCAAAGCTATTGGTCAAACTCAACTTGTTCTTGTTCCTTTTACCCTCTTCAGTGTGTCCCATCTCTGACATGTTTGCTCCAATTTTGTGCTAGAATTTCTCTGCTGGACTCCTGGACTTTCACAAAGAATCTTTCATCCATGGGTGATTGTTTAAATTCACATTCTTCTGGGAGAAGATGATGGAAAACTTATTCCACAATAACAATATTATTCTCCTCCTCAGTGTGTGTGTTTTTTTAAAATTTGTTTTATTTACTTATGGATGCATTGGGTCTTCATTGCTGCACACAGGCTTTCTCTAGTTGCAGCGATTGGGGGCTACTCTTCGTTGCGGTGTGCGGGCTTCTCACTGCAGTGGCTTCTCCTGTTCTGGAGCACGGGCTCTAGGCACGAGGGCTTCAGTAGTTGTGACACACGGGCTTAGTTGCCCTGCAGCATGTGGGATCTTGCCAGACCAGGGCTTGAACCCGTGTCCCCTGTGTTGGCTGGTGGATTCTTAACCACTGCGCCACCAGGGAAGTCCCCTCAATGTGGTTTTTATTTATACTTCCTTAATGCAAATTTTTAATATCCTTGTTTGTAATTTGCTTATTTTCTTTGAGGAAATGCCTATTCTTTGCCCATTTCAAATTGAGTTATTTTTATTTTTATTATTGAAGAAGATTTATTTATATATTCTGGATACAAATCCTTTATTTGATATGATTTAAAACAGTTTATCTCATTCTGCAGCTTGTCTTCTTACTCTATTGTGTTTTCTGAGGAAAAACATTTTCAATTTTGATGAAGTACAATTTATTTTTCTTTTTTTACTTATTCTTTGTACTATATCTAAGAAACTATTAGCTAAACCATGGTCACAAGTATCTACTCACAGGTTTTCTACTAATTTTTTTTAGTTTTAGCTCATATACACATCTACAATCCATTTTGACATAATTTGTGTATATGATATCTAGCCACAAGGAATGAGGTAGTTCTTTTCAGTGTGGGATGAATGCCAAATCAGAGTTTTAATGAATAATGATGTGCTACTATACTAAGTCAGAAGACATGCTTCCGATGGACCCACTGTGGGAAGTCCTCCAAGTTTCATTTAGATCCAGTGCAAACATGGTACACTTAACAAGTGTCTTCCTGTGAATGCACAAATCTTAGAACATGGAAAACCATTAAAATCCATACTAAAATTACTTTCTTTAAAATCATTTAGTTATAGATTATAATTAATACCTTTTAAAAATCACATTATTTAATCTCAAGTGACCCTTTCTCCCAATGTTTCCAATCAAAACCTGCCCTTTATTCACTTTCAAAAATGTCTTAGACACCTACTCTGGGGCAAAGCACTATGTTAGCTGAATGGGGTGAGAGGTAGGACACTGAGTGAGATAAGCAGGGGAGACAAGACGTTCAGGAAAAGTAATATGTATGGTCAGATGTGGTAACCTCTAAAGCGAAGGTGCATACACATAGAAGGTGATCTGGAACAAAGACTAATCCTTTCTGTTTAACTCCGTTTCCTCCTCTTCCAATATTATTTTAGGCCTCTATGAACTTTGTTTTATTTGACTTATAATTATGTAATTATAATCAATTATAATCTCTTAGAATAGATTTTGATCAACTCTGCACTATGTACTTATGAAGATTATTAGCTGGAAGTAAGGAAGCAGTGCGATAACAGTAAGAGTTAAAGTAAGCCATGGTAGATGTGGGATGATGTAGGGCGCACAGACAGGTGTCTACGTGTAACAGGACCGCAACACATGGAGCTCATTTGTACTGACTGGGTTCCCGGCTAATTAGTGGGCTGAGAGTGGAGGTAGATACAATATATCTCAATAGAGTATAACAAGCCACATAAATGTGATTGAGTTCAGTATTATGACTAATGAGTGATAAATGTGCTATATCTCCCAAGAACATTGCATTTCAAAATGGATGTGAGATGAGCCAAAGAGTAAAGCCCTGAATATGGACGTGCAGACATGGACTTGAGGCCATCATAGAAGATTTTGCTTCTTTTTTATATTTCTTGTTGCTGTTGCTGGTTGTCTCCTCCCCTCAAATAGTGCAAGCTCAGCAACACTCAAACTACACCTCATCCTACTTTGCATCGGAACATCCCTATGGATTATATTATTCACAGCCTTATTATCATCCAAAAGGAAAGGGTGTAGCAATATTTTCTCACTTTATACGGATCATTAAAGTTCTTCGCATTTCGCAACAGCTCTTTAGTTTTTCCAAATGCCCCTGGTGAGACAGTCAAGACAGGCAGAAATACAGAGCAATGAGACATTATCTTAAATTCCAATTTCTCTAGATGTGATAATAACAACTTCTTAGAAACTTTCTCCCCCAGTGAGAAATGAGAATAACTTTGTCCTAGTAAGTTACTTGAGTTGCCTTGGAAACCATTGAGCTGTCTGAAAAGAATAATTTTATCTTTAAAGAGAGCATCTCTCAATATAGTGGTTATAATTTTTCAGGAAAAAAAGTAAGATAGAATGGAAAATTATATTTTCCATTCTGGGGAGGGAACAAGGCTTGGATGACAAAATTCAGTTTCAGAAGGACAGAGAAAGGCTGCTTCTCTAAGCATAGGCTCCTAAAAGTATACTCAACAACTGTCACTTAAAAACGGGTCCTCAGAGGATTTACTGAAGACAATTTAGATATAGGGTATGTGGAAGGTTGTGCTTCATTCAAGGCACGATTCTAGACATTGTATGCCAGAGACAACCTCCTAGATGGAATGAAAACTCTGGATCTTCTCTCTGAAAAAAAAAAAGTGTATGCATACTTCTGGACAGACTACCTGAATCCCATGCATGAATCTTGGATTCAAAATACTTGAACTAGGCTATGCCCCAATGAAGACAAGCATAAGATTGCTGGGTCTAAACAAGGTTATATGAAGGTCTGATAAAGGTATTAAGGGTTTTAACTTTAAAATACAAGATATATATTGAAGGGGTGAGAAAGAGGAGGTGGTGGCTGGGAACATGCTAAATGACCTTAAACTATAAGAGAACTATTTCATGGAATTTACATGAGTTCACCCCTGAACGCAGCTCAAGACAGCAAAATAATCATAGTTTACATTTATCAAGTGCTTATATTAATACTTTGCCAGGTACCATACTAAGTGCTCTACCTATATTAACATTGTTTTACATTACAACAATTCTACAAGGTTCTGTGTCATAAGGCACAGAAAGAAAAATAACATTTTCAAGAATTTACATCCGTAAAGGTACAATGGCAGGATTCTACCAAGAAAATTTGGCTTAGAAAGACCGAGATTTCACCTCCTTCTGCTGTGTAGTCTCAATAGTAAAATGCATGGGAAACAAGATTTTGACTCAATATAGAGAAATGTTTGATTATAATTAAGCTGTCTTGCCGTAATTTTCTTTTCAAACACTGCCATGTTTTTCATACTAATATTATGCTAAAATTGTTGGGAAGAATTCACTCTTATCTACCTTCTGAATAATTGTACAAGATTAAGGAAATTTGTTCTAATAAGTTTTGTTAAAACTTATTTCTAAAACCAAATGGGCTTTTTTTTTTTTTTTTTTGCTTCTTTTTGCTTTGGGAAGAATTCTAACAACTCAGCTGTCAATTCCCTGTATTTTTTGAGTTAGTTCTGATAATTATATACATCTGCACATGTTTGTGTAAGTGTTGAAATATACTGTCAATATACAGTTTTTTTCAGAGCATTCTCTTGTTTTATATTTTTAATATCTTTTGGCATTTGTAGTTACATTATAAGGTCATTTATTGTAGTCCTCTTCTTGACCAAAGCTTTAGAAGTTATTTTATTAGATTTTTAAATTTATCATTGTTTATTTTCCACTAGTGTCTTCTTTTTGTCTTTTATTTATTTGCTTTGGTTTAATTTATTTTTTCTTTTCTAACTTTTCAAGTTGGATGCTTGGCTCATTATTATTTTATCTAATCTTTTTAATATAAAAATCTATTTAAAATTTTTAAATTGAAGTATAGTGGGCTTACAATATTATATTAGTTTCAGGTGTACAACATAGTAATTTGATACTTTTATTGAATATACTCCATACAAAGTTATTATAAAATATTGACTATATTCCCTGTGCTGTACATTACATCATTGTAACTTATTTATTTTATGACTAGTAGTTTGTAACTCTTAACTCTTGCCCTTCGCCTATTTTGCCCCTCTTCCACCCCGTTTTATACTCTGTATCTGTGAGTCTGTTTCTATTTTGTTATATTTGTTCATTTGTTTTATTTTTAGGTTCCACATATAAGTGAAAACATGTAGTATTTGCCTTTCTGTGTCTGACTTATTTTACTAGGCATAACATCCTCCAGAACCATCCATGTTGTTGCAAATGGCAAATTTTCATTCATTTTTATGGCTAATATTCCATTGTATATACATACCACATCTTTACCAATTCGTCTGCTGATGGAAATTTAGGTCATTTCCACATCTTGCCTATTGTAAATAATGCTGTTATGTCCAATAAGGGTTTAGTATTCAAAATATATAAAGAACTCATATAACTCAGTATCAAAAAATAAAAAAGCCAAACAACCCAGTTACAAAATGAGCAGAGGACCTAAATAGGCATTTTTCAAGGAAGACATACAGATGACTAACAGGCACAGGAAAAGATGCTCAACTTCTCTAATCACCAGGGAAATGAAAATCAAAACCACAATGATATATGACCTCACATCTGTCAGAATGGCTATCATCAAAAAGACAAGAAATAACAAGTGAGGATGTGAAGAAAAGGGAACCCTCATGTACTGCTGGTGGGAAGTTAATTAATATAAAAATTTAAATGTACCTATCTCTTAGACTATTATTATAGCTAAATTATACCCATATTAATATTGTATTTTAATTATACTTCAGTTTAAATATTTTAAAAAATGTCACCATTGTTTCTTCTCTGACCAATGAGTGTTTTAAAAGTATTTATTTATCAACAAAAATATGTATTTTTGTTATTGATTTGTAGCAAGGGTAGAGACTATAGTTGCCAGGTTACCAGTTTAAATTTATAGTTGAAAATAGTGTGTATTCTCTAACTGTTGGGTGAAGAAGTCAACGTTTGCTTATTGAATTAATCTTGTTGACTGTGTTTTTTATTTGTTTTTGTTTGTTTTTGTTTGTTTTTGTTTGTTTTTGTGTGGCACGCGGGCCTCTCACTGCTGTGGCCTCTCCCATTGCGGAGCACAGGCTCCAGACGCGCAGGTTCAGTGGCCATGGCTCACGGGCCCAGCCGATCCGTGGCATGTGGGATCCTCCCGGATCAGGGCATGAACCCGTGTCCCCTGCATCGGCAGGCGGACTCTCAACCACTGCGCCACCAGGGAAGCCCTTGACTGTGTTTTTTAAATAGCATACATCTTTATTGACTCTTTTCTCTGATTGACCTATCAGATACTTAATTCATGAGTAGTATCTTAAATTCTAATAGCCATTCTGCTTTATAATTTATAAAGGTATTATTAGATTCATATATATCTGGAATTATTACATCATCCTTGGAATATATATTTTCACATTAAATAAGGATTCTCTCTGTTAATAATGATCTCTGTCTTAAATATAATTTTGTCTGGTATTAATTTATTTGCCATGACCTTATTTTAGTTTGTGCTTTTCTGGTATATTTATATTTTTTTCTATCTTTTTACTTTAAATATTTTGAGTACTTACAGCATATATTAGTACTTTTAAATATAATTGACATTATTCTAGATGTTTTAGTCTATTTGCATTCATTGTATAATGTGTTTGGATTTACTTATACTATGCTAGTATTTACTTTATAGGCTTCGAAGTCTCAGGGGAGATATTATTGTTATTATCATCATTGTCATTACATTTTTGTAACCCAGAGACACTGCAGAGGCAGAAAGTTTTCCTTAGATGTCCCTTTTACTTACCCTCAGCCTACACACTGACTGTGGCTATAGCCCCTTTGAGTATCCCAGCTTTATTCAACAGCTTAAGTTTAGCTGCTGGGCTCAAGGCCTAGAACGTCTATGTGCCAGTTAATTTTGTATGCGGCATTTGGCCCTAGGATACACTTGACTTCAGGTTCATTTAATAATTTTGTTTCAATTGTTTATCTGCACTTGGGAATTGATTTTTCTCTCTTGAGAGTTTGAAAAGCATCTACAATAATACATGTTTTAATTTTGGAAAAATTTAAATGTACTGAGCAGAAGAATTTTACTGAATAATTTGTCACATGGTCAGAAGCAGAATTCCTCCTGCTACTGCCTCACTTCTCTTTGAATTCTTCTTACCCCTCATATCTGCCCCATACAAAGGCCCTTCCCAACTCAAAGTCATTACCTTACTGCATGCTGCATTGTTCTCAAAGGAATTAAGGACACGCAATGGCATATTAAACCCAATGACAAATTTTGCAATAAATAACTGGTATAACTGTATTTGTTATCAAGGTGCAGAAGCATTGAGACTAAATTCCTAAAACTGTAGTTACCCTTTTTGAATGTATACATTTTTTTCCTGGAGAGAGTCCAAATCTTTTCTCATTCATTAAGTGTTAGTGGTCCTAAATATTTTTAAAAAATCCCTGATGTACTGTATATCTCATGATGCTATATGAATGCAAAGTGGAAAATAAACATACATTTACGCTGCTTAACTTAATAACCTGGGGAGGAAACTACTTTGAAAAAAACTGAATGGTCATACAAAATCAAAATTATCAGCCACAAAAGTGGATTGAAATGCTCTTAGCTTGTTTCCGAGGGACAACAGCCAAATGCTTTTCTACTACTCCCACAAACTATACAATGAGGTCTTAGTAATAAAGACATTAATATGCAGAGAAAAGAATGCATGGGAAAGAGTCGGATGGTCAGAGTCAGAAGACCTGAACTGTGTCTCCGCTAATCTACAATCTTGGACAAGTGAGTGATTCAATTTATCTGAGTCTCAATTCATCTCTAAAAAACAAAAAAATAGGATAAACTGAGCCACCTCTGCCTCACAAGGTTGTAAGAATACAATAACTTAGAATATATATGAACATTTCATGAAATATTAAATATTGAAAATTAGGATTATTGCTATAAATAGTAGTGGCAACATATACCCATTTCTCACAATAAGGCAGTAGAGTATAGTAATTCCTTGAATTCTGGGCATCAGATAGATGTAGTTTTATCTTGCTCTACTACATATTAGCAATGTGATCTTGGGAAAATTACTTAAATTTTCTTCCAAGCCTTAGATCACATGTTAAATGACAAAAATAATAACATATAATAAAGACGGTTGTGGTATACAAGGTGATTACAGTAGTGCCTGATACATACATGCTCAATATATATTACCTGTTATTATCTTTATTGCCCTTTTACATAATTATCTTGCAACTGTATCTACAGTCTACTTTCTTCATCTGGAAGAGATTCAGTGACTACTCACAAGGGTGTTATAAAGATCAAGTACCCTGATAAGGAGAAAGCACAGTAAGATACGGAGCAGTGTGAGGAATTGCCACACATTGAGCACATAGGAGTCAAAATTCCAAGCAGATCATTTCAATCTCCAAGTCATTTAGCTTCAAAACAACCCACAAGTTATATCCATTTTACAGATAAAGACACCAATGTAATGATAATTGAAACAATTTGGCAAATCTGGAGTTCAAAATGGTATCTCTCTGTCCTCAAGGCCTGAATCTACTCACGGCAAAATAAGCCACTGTGTTTTTCCAGGTACCTGGATTCCCCTGTTTGAGCCACTGTTTTCCCACAAGTCATTCTAAAAATGTAGAGCAGTTATCATCCTGATACATTTTATCCACAGCCCAGATCATTATCTCATAACATTCCTACTTTTGTCCCCATTCCACATGTCTTTGGTTAATAATGGCCTCCTTTCAACAGCTTCTCAGGTCTCAGACAATCCGTAAATACCAATTTGAAGGTGTATGTTCTATGCTTCCTGTTCGGAAGCCTTAGCCAACACTCTGCATCCTGAGTAACACCTCTTGTCCAAAACCTACAAACCTCCTTTCCTGTATATTCAGACAAATATCTCTTATTTAATATAGTTAATAAGTCAATTAACTAGAATTTTGTATATTTATGCCCATAAAGAAAAGCACAAAAACATAAATATGGTACATTTAAAGAGCTCTGCTCTATGTCAGAAATGGCAGGGGACAGGGAGAGAAGGGTAGGACACAGAGGCAAACTAGATGGAATGGACATTGAAGGATTTAAATTCTACCCACCATTCTTGATCAGTTGAAAGGCTGCCAATTGTTGGTGTTTTTGTTAATGTTGATGCTGTCATTATTTTTATTATTATTAATTTTATATTTTTAGACTCTGAAAGTAACACAAATTCCAAGCAGAGTTAAAGAAAAGTTGATTTTTCTTGAACAATTTGAGAGTCGGTTGCCAACATAATGCTCACAGATATTTTTGTGTGCATTATCTACTAACAAGGATATCCTCATATAACATAAGCATCAAAAAAAAAAAAAATCAGCACTCATACATTGCTACCATCTAACCTTAGATTCCATTCAACTTCTTCCATTTGTCCCAATAATGTCCTTTATTATAAAAACTTTCAGTCCAGAAGTACATTTCGCATTTGGTTGTCAGGTTTCTTTAGTGTCCTTCAATCATCCTAAGCCTTTTTTGTCAATTTCATGACCTCTATATGTTTGAAGATTATAAACTATTTATTTTGTAGAATGTCCCTTATCTTGGGCTTGTTCGATATTTCCTCTTGATAAGATTAAAGCTATGCAATTTTGGGAGAAATATCACAGAGATAATGGTATTTTTCTCATTGCATCCTATCAAATGGCACATAAATTTGACATGCCCTTTTACTGGTGATGTTAGTTTTGGTTTAGGTGGTATCTGCCAGACTTCACTGCTATAAAATTATTCTTTTTCCTTTTGTAATCAATAGGTATTCTGGGGAGAAGTATTTCAGGACTGTGTTAAGCATCCTAATTCTCAAATTTCCTATTGGGTTTTTCCTTCCTTCCTTCCTTCCCTCCTTCCTTCCTTCCTCCCTCCCTTCTTTCCTTCCTTCCCTCCTTCTATCCTTCTACACCAGTATGGTTTCATGGTGGTACGGTTTCTATACCAGTACGGTTTTGTACTATCTTAATGGTTTATAATCCATTACTATCACTCTTTATTTTGTTGCTAGATTTTCCCCAATTTTGGCCAGCTGACCTATTCACACTGGCTTCTGTGTCCTCTTCTACGCCCCAATTATTATTTGAGCAATTTCTTATTTTCTAATACAATGAGATTTTCTAGGTTCTTCTTGTACTTCCCCTAACACCAGCACTGAAATTAGTTATTTCTCCAAGCAATGTTAGTTCTTTATAGTGGAAAATACTATTTGAAACTGAGATCTGGGTTCTAGATGGGCTCATAGAGGTGATCATCTATTGAGGATCCCAACAGAGGGACTGAGCTGACCCCAGGCCCTTTTGATGGTAGAGCTAGGGGATATATGGATATATATATGGATATATATATATATGGATATATATATAGATATAGATATATTACTTATATACATTATATATAACATCTTTGAAAACACACATTTTATACATATGCATTTACACATGGTTATACTCCAATAATAATCTTACCTCACAAGTTTTCTCCTTTTCCATCTGTATAACCTCCTTCTCAGATAGTAAGAAACCTGCCTCCCTTTAACTTACATATTTAACTGTTTGAGTAATGCCCTGTATATAAGACATCTCCTGTTATTGCTATTGCCTGTCTACAGGTAAACCCTCTTCACCCCATGCAAGCTCCAACTCCCTACACTTTCTCTCCTCCTATGTTTTTACTCTTTTCTTGGCTCAGGCTCCAATCCCCTATGCTCCCTACTTTAGGATAACCCACTTCAACCTCCTTGGTCTCTACCAAGCTTGATATAATTTCAACATCACTAGTTGGGAAATCAGTATTTTTAAATACTACATTTTCAATATGTTTAATTCTCCTTTAAATACTATTTGGTATAAAAAACTTTAAGGTCTTGATAATTATTGATAATGCAAACAACAGTGACTACTTAATGAGTGCTTACTCTATGCTTGACAATGGACTAAACCTTCGTATACATTTTCTCATCTAATCCTCACCAGTCCTCAAATCAGATACTGCCATTGTTGTTGACATCATCATTGTTCATATGCTAATGAGAATATTCAGGCCACATAACTCATACATGATCACCTTTTTAGGAAAAGGTAGAAAATAAGTATCTAGAAGGTTGTTGTGAATGGCAGTGTGCTGACAAAAATGCTTGAAACCTCCGTATTCATTTTTATAAGAAGTAAAGTTCAAGTGCTTCAGCAAAGGTTTTCTAATAGCAGAAGCACGCAGTTTCAAAGTTAGGACCACAGTCCTAACTTTGAAAGTTGAACAGCCAGCATTTGAACCAACTCTGACTGCAAAGCCCATGTTATCAGTTACTGCAATACTGAGTGCCTCATGACATCTGCATACTTATCTGCAGGGTACTACGTCCTGATTAAGATTTCTTTTTTATCTTTCTTCAGAATTTCAAAGTGAAATTTTATGAATAGCTTCTTGATAATTCATGAAAGTGTTTGACAGACATAAAGTAGTAAAATTTATAATAGGTTAACATTAACTTAGGAGATTAATAAATGTCAATAAAATACACACTACTTTGGTGTCAAATATGCAAAAACACATTCTGTATTAAGGAATTTAAAACACTGAGGCTGCTAATGTCAAACTTCCTAACAGTTACATTTCTCAGTCCTTTCTGTGGTAGGAAGATGAAATGTCAGGGGGCAACAGGGTTTAATGTGTAATGAAATGAGCATCCGGAAACTTGGACCCTGATCTAGCTCTGCAAATTTTTGGTTCTGTTACCGTGAGCAAGCCATTTTCACTCTCTAAGCCTTAATTTTCTTTTCTGCGAACTGCAAGGCTTGAAGTAGATTATGAAAGTATACGTAGCTTTAAAAATTCAACATTTAATAAAATGTAAAACTTTACTAAGTATAAAAGTGGTGGCACTTTTAAGGACTGTAAATGCATGTGATGAATGCAAATAATTTGCTTTCCTTTCTTATGGAATAGTAACTCAAGGAAAATGTTAAGGTAGAGCACAATAGCTGTCTCCACACTATTAGGGTTAGTGATAAGTATGAGCACGGTCAGTCTAAGCCTGAATTTAATCTTCTCCTCTGAATGAATTAAATGACTATATGAGGGGGACAGTGAGGTTTCAGTGGTTCTTCTATTTGCACAATGGAATCAAGTGGGGGGAACTTTAAAAAATATCAGTATCTGAGTCCCATCATCCACAAAATCTGACTTAGTTGGTCCAGAGTAGAGGCCAGAAATAAGTTTTTGTTTTGTTTTGTATGCTTGTTTGTTTACATAAAAGAGTCCCAGTGATTCTGACTGATAGCCAAGTTTGAGTACCTCTGTGCGAGAAGGAAAGGATCTCTGCTCGGAAATACCTAAATAGGAAACCAGATTATGAGACTCAAGCTTTGTAGAACTCTTAAGACTGAATAGCCTTAAGGGTGAAATGCAGAATATTTTTCTCAACAAACTAAATATCACTTACTGGAAACGAACTTTGTTCAGCAAAATTAATAACAGTGATGTTTTGATTTTAGCAATTTTCATTGGCTGATAATAATATCTTTCAGAATATATTAAATTCTCTCTCTTGTTATCCCATTAGTGTGGCTTTTTCCCCAGTTCTCTGATTTGCAAATATGATACCAAGAGGAGAGAGAGAGCAGTTTACAACAAAGTGTTCAGTTATTATCATTCCAAGACACCTTTATATTTTTTTTTCCTGTTTTGTGTTTGTCTATGCTATTGCATTCATTCTTTTCTTGCTAATAATGGTTGTACCCAGAAGATCACAGAATATTGCTACAGTATATCACTCAGGATTCCCCTGGCTCAACCGCTTCATTTTACAGTAAGGTCACTGAAGCCCAAGGAGGTGAATTTATTAGTCCAAAAATCACCCAAGGAGTTTGTCAGAACCAAATATGAAATTGGAATCCGGATCTCTGGCCTCGAAGTTGAGTGTTCTTTCCGTTAAACCATGGTCATTACACAAAGTACGAAAGTACAACGGCTTCACTCTATTTTATTTATTTATATTTAATAGAAATATATGGTAAGGCATACTTCCAATTAAACAGTGTCTTCTTTCTACTCCGACAATATCTTTGAAACTTCTTTTTTAGAATTTACAGTAAGGCACTTTATAAAATGCAAACATATTCTAACTTCATTACTTTTTTTTTAATAGATCTTTACTGGAGTATAATTGTTTTACAATACTGTGTTAGTTTCTGTTGTGCAACAAAGTGAATCAGCCATATGCATACATATATCCCTATATCCCCTCCCTCTTGAGCCTAACTCCCACCCTCCCTATCCCACCTCTCTAGGTCATCTCAAAGCACTGAGCTGATGTACCTGTGCTATGCTGCTGCTTCCCACTAGCTAACTATTTTACATTCGGTAGTGTATATACGTCAATGCTGCTCTCACTTCCCCCCATCCCACACACCCCGAGTTCTCAAGTCCTTTCTCTATGTTTACGTCTTTATTCCTGCCCTGCAGGAATAAAGTCCCATGTAGATTCCATGTATATGTGTTAGCATATGGTATTTGTTTTTCTCTTTCTGACTTACTTCACTCTGTATAACAGACTCTACGTCCATCCACCTCACTACATTACTTTCTAATTATATAATTTTGTTTAAACCAAAGTATTTCTCAACCCTCAGTTGCTATGGATACTAATGACTTTGCATCATATGCCACTTTTGCATATTTTCCAAGTTATGTTTCACTTTTTCTGAATGAAAATAGAATGGATCATTAACAATATATTATAGAAAACTAAGTTCTGGTATATAGTATTCTATTCTGCATTTCCAAAGCAAAATTTTTTGAAAGGGAAAACACCCACTTGGAAAAATAAGAGCTGTTTTATTTATCATTTATAAAGCCTGTTCCATTACCTTAATGACATGTTTCCCTGTGAATAGCAGGATAATGTTATTTATTATTTCATTTTACTTTCGGTTGAGGGTCAGGGCTATTACAGAGGATAATACGATCATTTAATAAATCTACACCAAGTCAAATGATAACAATAAAATTTTCTAGTGTGAAATTTCCTCTCATATTTTGTTCTATTCATTACTCAAGGTTCATTTTCTCAATAATGACTTTCATTACCCCATAGATAGATTTGATTTATCTTTTCTTCTATTACATATAGCAAGTGTTCTGCTGTATTGCATCCAATTCTATTAAAGCAAAGCTCCTAGGAAATGCATACATTCATATTTTACTCATACATTAATTTATTAATTCTACACATATTTATTTTGCATCTAATATATAACTTCTAATACTCTAGGCACTAGAGATGTATCAGTAAGTATAGTGCCATGGTCCTCATTGAGACTACCTTCTACTGGACATCTATCTTTGTCTCTTCCCAGAATCCTAAATGCCAGCACACACACAATACACACACTATTACACAGCAGAGATTTATGCATTACAAACACTTCTTCAGCAAACAGAAAAAAGAGAAAAGAAACTGGCTTTTACTTTGGCTTTTCCAGCAGTTTTAAAGACTTTCTCTTCTCACTACAACTGGTTTATTCCCTTGGTTTTAAAGATAATAGGTACAAGCAACAGAAATGCATTTATATATTATTAAATGGAATGCTACAGTACGCGGGCCTCTCACTGTTGTGGCCTCTCCCGTTGTGGAGCACAGGCTCTGGACGTGCAGGCTCAGTGGCCATGGCTCACGGGCCCAGCCGCTCCGCGGCATGTGGGATCTTCCCAGACCGGGGCACGAACCCGTGTCCCCTGCATTGGCAGGTGGACTCTCAACCACTGCACCACCAGGGAAGCCCTAAACTCTTCTTTATGTCTAATCTTATGAGATAGTCAATTGCAATCTGTACAAGTTTCTGGAATATTTAAGATCATCCACAATATATTTCCAAATTTTCTTTTGTTGTTTTTTTTTCAAGGATATGTACTATAGTGCCTGTCCTTTCTTTCAAAGTTCCCTGAAAAACATCTTGTTCTGATTTTACTAAAGCAAGCTTCTGACTTTTTCCAAACTTCCTTCTTCAGAGATGTTAGTCTCATTCAAGATCCTAATTATTATCAAGAACGATGCTTACAGAAGTGACTCCATAATGATCACATGAATTCACTGCACTTTTCTGCACCAAACCTCTACAAAGTTTACAGAATTGTTCTACCTTTTGAGTTCAAGAGCCAAACATTGTGCCACTTGATTAAGATATTGTTTTGCTCCTGAGTAGTTTCCACCACTAGAGATGATATATAAAGAAATATTGTCAATATGACATGGTAAGTGCTAGATAGTCAGCCCTTTGACTGACTATCAGTCTATTTGAAAGGAAGTACAACATAATGGCTAAGAGTCTGGGTCTGGAAATAGACTACTTGAGTCTGACTTGCAGCTTTCTTACGACAAGACTTTGAAGAGGTCACAAAATCCCAGTTTATTCATTTCTAAAATGAGGATAAATATAGTACTCAATTTTTAGAGTTCTACACATTTGAAGTATTTAAACCTCATAACAATATCTGGCACGTAATAAGCTTTCTATTAATATTAGCTATTGCCATTTATTAAGTATTTTCTGTGTCTGTTATATGTCATTCACTGTACCAAATCCTATAGCCAGAGCAGATAGGTAAACTTGGCTTTGACCCTCAGTCAAACTGTTATTATAGCAAATAAATGGTCAATTACAATCCAGTGTTATTTTGTTTTTAATTAGGAAAGTTCATTTTTATGTTAAATGACATGATGGATGAATCCATGTTTCCATGAGAAAATTTTCTCTCCATGAGCTTCAGTGCTTGCCTTCAACATTGACACCAAATGCTCTGGGAATGGAAATCAATGAAGTCCAAAGTACCATTCCCGGTAACAATAATAAACACAAGTAACAATGAGTAAGTGCTAACATTGTACTAGGCTTTGTGCTAAGAATTGCATAGGATGATCTCAGTTAATATCCACAGGAGAGAGGTCTTATGATGAATCTGTTATTACATAAACGAACAGGCAAAGAACTAAAATATACCCAAGATCACAAAGGGTTGGAGCCAAAATCTGGACCCAGTTTTTCTGATTCCATTGCCCAGAGTCTTAACTGTAGGAGTCTGTAGTCTCCCCGTGATTCAAATTCATGCAGGATTGGAGGAATGGACGTCTATGAGAATCGTTACAAGTTCAAAAGATGATCAGAACTTAGTGAAATGAAATGTAACACGGTTAACTTTTTAACGAAGATGCACTCATGTCCTAAAACTCCCTGTGCAAATACGGAAAGGGAAGATGGTGTTTACTATCCACAACCACAAAAAAGACCAGAGGTTCTAATTATTAGCATTTTTGAAGTGAGTCTACTGTGTTGATTTGGCTATAAATGCAAGATAGCATATGGGAAAATGTTTTTTAAACCACAAATCACTACACAATGTCTTGTGTACATACAAGTTGTGTTGTAGATATTGATTCTGCTCTAAAAGCTGGAGACAACATATGGGAAAGTGTCTGTAAATTACAAATCTCTCTACTATATCAATTTGTACATATCTGTTCCATTGATAGATACTGACTTTGTTTTTATTGGAGTATAATTACTTTACAATGTTTTGTTAGTTCCTGCTGTACAGTGAAGTGAATCAGCTATATGTATACATATATCCCCTCCCTCGTGGACCTCCCTCCACCCCATCCTTCCCATCTGGGGCTTCAGAGAGCACTGAGCTGAGCTACCTGTGCTATACAGCAGGTCCCCCCTAGCTACGGTAGGGTATTTATGTCAAACCTAATCTCCCAATTCATCTTACCCACCCCTTCCCCCTCAGTGTGCACACCTCCTTTCTCTATGTTTGCCTTTCTATTCCTGCCCTGCAAGTAGGTTCATCTGTACCATTTTTCTAGATTCCACATATATGCATTAATATATGATATTTGTTTTTCTCTTTCTGACTTACTTCACTCTGTATGACAGACTCTAGGTCCATCCACATCTTTACAAATGACCCAGTTTCATTTCTGTTTATGGCTGAGTAAATTTTCATTTTTGCATGCAAATGTAAAACACTATAATTTATTTTGCTAATATTATAATTCATAATTGAAAAGGATTTATTGTTCAATATCATGGTACTGTGCATGAACACAAAATGAGATTTTTGAAAGCACATAACTCATATTGTAATATCATAGAACACATTTTCTAAAATTTCTAAGAATCAGATAATTATGTAAAATAAATATATTTAGAGCATTTGAAGGGGAAAGCTACTGGAGTTTGTAATTTATTTAATTTCATCATATTATAAGACTTTAGAGTTGGAAGTAAACTTTACAACCACCTAAATGAATTTACATGATTAAGATCAGTGTGATTTTGTGACTTATCTCTTAGTACACTATTTATTAAGAAAAAGTAACTCAGGTCTTCTGAGCTGTCTTCCAGGGCTCTTTCTCAAATATTACATGTCTTTTCTAAGAAAAGTACCTCCAAGTTTTCCCTGTCACAGTAAATGATACCATTCATTTGCTCAGTCCCCAAACTTAGGAAAAAATCATTGATTTATATCTGTATGTAAACCTCTCCCCTGTGCCTTCACTGCATACTATAGATTCTTTCTCCAGAATATGGTCAACTCTCTTAATCTTCACTGTTGCTAGCATAGCCTAGGTTATTGTCCTCCTCACCTGGAATACTGCAGAGGTCACTGAATTGGACCTATTGCTTCTGCTACTATCCCATGGTAAACTATACTTCACAAATAGGCATCGTCATTTTGATGCATATCTGGCTATAATAAATGCCCGCTTAAAATTATACTCAATATAAGTCAAAATGTTTAGTTTTCTATGTCCTCTAAGGTCCCATATGATGCAAATCTTTCCCACCTCTCTGAACTCATCTTTCAATTATCTCTTTGTCAACTACTCTTCCATTATTAAGGTATTCCTAAAACACACCAAGACTTGCAATCTCAGTGCCTTTGAATTTGCTTTCAATTCTTCCTGACACTCATGCCCCACCCAAATTGTCATATGTCTGCCTCCTCTTTGTTGTTTAGGATTCAGTTAAAATCTTGTTGCTTGTTACAGAAACCTACTATGACAACTTGTCCCACTGATTATCCTGTATCCTGTAACCTGGCTGTATTAACTTCATAGCATTTATCTCTACTTGACTGTCTTGTTCCAACATAAGCCCCAGGAGAACAGAAATATTATCTGGCTAGTTCTTCACTGTATTACCAACTCTAGAAGAGTTCCTGACATGTATTGAAAAGGTATTAAAAAAAAAGTCTGCTGAATAAAAAATGATTGTGACCATATCTGTACAACCAATAAAGAATATTTAATATTGACTTTTCTTCACTTAAAGGAAATAGGAGGAAACAAAAGGATTTTACAACACAAATTTTAAAGCTAACACACAAGCAAATAATAATTTTAGGATATATCAACAATCATTAAAACTACTGGAAACCCCATTCACCTAAATATAGGGATTTATGTTTTAAATCATGCTTATAGATTTATTTCTCAAAAGGGATAAGAAGTAATATGGAGAAGTACTGCCCTAGATTTAAATCAATCACTAGGTTATAATGAGCCAGAGAGGTGGACATGCTGAGACCCGTGACAAAAAGTGTCATCCATTGAATAGCAGTCATTAGTGAAGAGAAGGCAACACTGCAGCATTAGCCACTTCCTGGGACTTAGGATCCTAAGAGAACAATAACCAACACAAACCATGGGGAATGTGTAAAGAGCTACTTCGGTAATAATACTTAAAGCTAATACTCGAGTAAAATGATTTCCATTTAGAAAAACAAAAAACAAAAACCTCTCACTTTGACATAGTCCCACTTGTCTATTTTACGATTTCACGTTGACATAGTCCAGCTTGTCCATTTTGTTTCAGTGACTTGTGCTTTTGATGTAATTTCCAAGAAATCATATTCAAGACCAATGTCAAGAAGCTTTTCCCCTATGATTTATTCAAGGAGTTTTATGGTTTCACATATTATGTTTAAGTCTTTAATCTATTTCAAATTTATTGGTGTATGGTTCGGATATGGATCCACTTTCATTCTTTTGCCTGTGGATATCTAGTTTCTCCAACATCATTTGTTGAAGATACTATCTTTTCCCCATTGTGTATTCTTGTGTCCCTTGTCAAATATCAATTGATAGTATGTATGTGGCTTTAATTCTGGGCCCTCTATTCTATTCCCTTGGTTTATACTTCTGTCTTCATACCAGTACCATACTGTTTTAATTACTGTAGCTTCTACACAGAAAAGAAAATAATCAACAGAATGAGAAAGCAATGTAAGGAATAGAAAAAAGAAATTGCAAACCATGTCTGACAAGGGGTTAATATCCAAAATACATAAAGAATTCATACAGCTCAACATCAGAAAGCAAATTATCCAATTTAAAAACTGACAAAGGACCTTAATAGACATTTTTTTTCCAAACAAGACATTCAAATGGCCAATGGGTACATGAAAAGTAGCTCAACATCATTAATCATTAGGGAAATGCAAATCAAAGCCACAATGAGATAACAAGGATAAAAAGATAAAAAGACAAAAAAAAAAGGATAACAAATGTTGGCAAGAATGTGGCAAATTTGGGGCTTCCCTGGTGGCGCAGTGGTTGGGAGTCCGCCTGCTGATGCAGGGGACGCGGGTTCGTGCCCCGGTCCGGGAAGATCCCACATGCCGCGGAGCAGCTGGGCCCGTGAGCCATGGCCTCTGAGCCTGTGCGTCTGGAGCCTGTGCTCCGCAACGGAAGAGGCCACAGCAGTGAGAGGCCAGCATACCGCAAAAAAAAAAAAAAAGAATGTGGCAAATTTGGAACTCTTCTACATTGTTGGTGGGGATGACATAGCTGCTATGAAAAATAGTATGGATGTTGCTCAAATAATTAAAAGTAAAACTACCATATGATCCAACAACTCCACTTCTGGATATACATCCAGAAGAATTAAAATAAAGATCCCAAACAGATAATTGCATTCCCATATATCAATACATGCCAGCATTATTCATGATTGCCAAGTTGTAGAAACAACACAAATTCCATGGATAGATGAATGGGTAAAGAAAAAGTGTTATATACACATAATAGAATATTACTTAGACTTAAAAAAGAAGGTAATCCTGCCATTTTCAACAACATGGGTGAATCCTGAGAGCATTATGCTAACTGAAATAAGCTGCTCACAGAGGACAAATACTGGATGATTCCACTTATATGAGGAATCCAAAATACTCAAACTCATAGAAGCAGAGACTAGAACAGTGGTTACCAGTTACCAGGCACTTGGGGAAGGGAGGGAGAAATAAGTTGTTGTTCAATGGGTGAATATAAAGTTTCAGTTAGGCAAGAAGAACTAGTTCTAGGAATCTGCTTTACAGTGTAATCTTATAATCAACAATATTTTACAATGCACTTAAAAATTTTAGAGAGTGGACCTCATGTTAAATGTTTCTACCATAAAAAAAGGGGAAGCAGCACTTGGAAATTTTGGAAGGTGGTATAACCTTGACTGTGGAGATGGTTTCATGAGTGTATGTGTATGTTCAAACTCATCAAATTGTATTTAATACATATGTGCAGTTCTTTGTAGATCATTTATACCTCAATAAAGCTCTTTAAAAAGCAGAAAAAAAAGAAAGCCTTTCACCTAATATGCACACACATACACACACACATGCTCCTATAAGATTGTGCCATAAAAGGATACGTACAAAAACATAAAAGAAAGGAAACCTAAGTAAGAATGGTACACAAATGTGTGCCATGTTTGTAGCTGAGAAGGCTAAAAACAGCAAAAAATGCCTCTTAGGCTCCATTCAGATTAGGACAGGAGGAAAATGGAGGCCAGTTTTAAATCTTATGAGATCACAGAAATATTATAAAAAATCATAATTTGACTTCTGTAGTAGAGGAAGTCATTTTCAAGAGAGAAAAAATATCCATTGAGGATTCTATTCCACATTGTGTGAGGCACTCCACACAATGCTTTTGTATTTAATCCTCATAACAATTCTATAAAGGGCACGCCTTATACTAATCATCCAAAGGAAAACAAAAAATACAAACCCCCCAAAATCCTGGGAGATATTAAATGATCTGTCAATGGACACACAACAAAATTCACAGTAAAACCAAGATGTGAACAGCAGTGAGTGACTCAACAATTTATATTTGCTATTAATACTGAATCAACAGAATCCAAATATCTTTACTGATATTGCTGTCATATAATATCATTATTTTTAATATGTGCCATGCAGTGAAACACTTTTGGAAGGACTACAGTCTGCTACATTTCTCTGTGACTCACCTGTAGTTTCCATCATTTTTTTTTAACATCTTTATTGGCGTATAATTGCTTTACAATGGTGTGTTAGTTTCTGCTTTATAACAAAGTGAATCAGCTGTACATATACATATATCCCCATATCTCCTCCCTCTTACATCTCCCTCCCACCCTCCCTATCCCAACCCTCCAGGTGGTCACAAAGCACTCAGCTGATCTCCCTGTGCTATGCAGCTGCTTCCCACTAGCTATCTATTTTACATTTGATAGTGTATATATGTCCATGCCACTCTCTCACTTCGTCCCAGTTTACCCTTCCCCTGACCGGTGTCCTCAAGTCCATTCTCTATGTCTGCATCTTTATTCCTTTTTTTTAGATTCCATAGGTATGTGTTAGCATATGGTATTCGTTTTTCTCTTTCTGACTTACTTCACTGTGTATGACAGACTCTAGGTCCATCCACCTCACTACAAATAACTCAATTTCGTTTCTTTTTATGGCTGAGTAACATTCCATTGTATATATGTGCCACATCTTCTTTATCCATTGATCTGTCGATGGACACTTAGGTTGCTTCCATGTCCTGCTTATTGTAAACAGAGATGCAATAAACATTGTGGTGCATGACTCTTTTTGAATTATGGTTTTCTCAGGGTATATGTCCACTAGTGGGATTGCTGGGTCATATAGTAGTTCTATTTTTGTTTTCTAAGGAACCTCCATACTGTTCTCTATAGTAGCTGTATCAATTTACATTCCCACCAACAGTGCAAGAGGGTTCCCTTTTCTTCACATCGTCTCTGGCATTTATTGTTTGTAGATTTTTTGATGATGGCCATTCTGACTGGTGTGAGGAGATACCTCATTGAAATTTTGATTTGCATTTCTCTAATGATTAGTGATGTTGAGCATCCTTTCATGTGTTTGTTGGCATTCTGCATATCTTCTTTGGTGAAATGTGTATTAAGATCTTCTGCCCATTTTTGGATTGGGTTGTTTGTTTTTTTGATATTGAGCTGCTTGAAAATTTTGGAGATTAATCCTTTGTCAGTTGCTTCATTTGCAAATATTTTCTCCCATTCTGAGGGTTGTCTTTTCGTCTTGTTTGTGGTTTCCTTTGTTGTGAAAAAGCTTTTAAGTTTCATCAGGTCCCATTTATTTTTGTTTTTATTTCCATTTTTCTAGGAGGTGGGTCAAAAAGGATCTTGCTGTGATGTATGTCATAGAGTGTTCTGCCTATGTTTTCCTCTAAGAGTTTGATAGTTTCTGGCCTTACATTTAGGTCTTTAATCCATTTTGAGCTTATTTTTGTGTATGGTGTTAGGGAGTGTTCTATTTCATTCTTTAACATGTAGTTATCTAGTTTTCCCAGCACCACTTATTGAAACAACTGTCTTTTCTACATTGTAAATTCCTACCTACTTTGTCAAAGATAAGGGCACCATATGTGTGTGGGTTTATCTCTGGGCTTTCTATTCTGTTTCATTGATCTATATTTCTGTTTTTGTGCCAGTACCATACTGTCTTGATGACTGTAGCTTTGTAGTATACTCTGAAGTCAGGGGGCCTGATTTCTCCAGCTCCGTTTTTCTTTCTCAAGATTGCTTTGGCTATTCGGGGTCTTTTGTGTTTCCATACAAATTGTGAATTTTTTTGTTCTAGTCCTGTGAAAAATGCCATTGGTTATTTGATAGGGATTCCATTGAATCTGTAGATTGCTTTGGGTAGTATAGTCATTTTCACAGTGTTGATTCTTCCAATCCAAGAACGTGGTATATCTCTCCATCTGTTTGTATCATCTTTAATTTCTTTCATCAGTCTTATAGTTTTCTGCATACAGGTGTTTTCTCTCCTTAGGTAGGTTTATTCCTAGGTACTTTATCCTTTTTGTTGCAATGGTAAATGGGAGTGTTTCCTTAATTTCTCTTTCAGATTTTTCATCATTAGTATATAGGAATGCAACAGATTTCTGTGCATTAATTTTGTATCCTGCTACTTTACCAAATTCACTGACTAGCTCTAGTAGTTTTCTGGTAGCATCTTTGGGATTCTCTATGTATAGTATCATGTCATCTGCAAACAGTGACAGCGTTACTCCTTTTCCAATTTGGATTCCTTTTATTTCTTTTTCTTCTCTGACTTTTGTGGCTACAACTTCCAAGACTATGTTGAATAATAGTGGTGAGAGTCGGCAACCTTGTCTTGTTCTTGATCTTAGTGGAAATGTTTTCATTTTTTCACCATGGAGAATGATATTGGCTGTCGGTTTCTCATATGTGGCCTTTATATGTTGACGTAAGTTTCCTCTATGCCTACTTTCTGGAGGGTTTTTGTCATAATTGGGTGTTGAATTTTGTTGAAAGCTTTTTCTGCATCTATTCAGATGATCATATGGTTTTTATCCTTCAATTTGTTAATATGGTGTATCACATTGATTGATTTATGTATATTGAAGAATCCTTGCATTCCTGGGATAAACCCCACTTGATCATGGTGTGTGATCCTTTTAATGTGCTGTTGCTTTCTGTTTGCAAGTATTTTGTTGAGGATTTTTGCATCTATGTTCATCAGTGATATTCGTCTATAGTTTTCTCTGTTTGTGACATCTTTGTCTGTTTTTTGGTATCAGGGTGATGGTGGTTTCATCGAATGAGTTTGGGAGTTTTCCTCCCTCTGCTATATTTTGAAAAACATTGAGAAGGAGAGATATTATCTCTTCTCTAAATATTTGATAGAATTCGCCTGTGAATCCATCTGGTCCTGGGCTTTGGTTTGTTGGAAGATTTTTAATCACAGTTTCAATTTCAGTGCTTGTGATTGGTCTGTTCATATTTTCTATTTCTTCTTGGTTCAGTTGCAGAAGGTTGGGCTTTTCTAAGAAGTTGTTCATTTCTTCCAGGTTGTCCATATCATTGGCATATAGTTGCTTGTAGTAATCTCTCATGATCCTTTGTATTTCTGCAGTGTCAGTTGTTACTTCTCCTTTTTCATTTCTAATTCAATTGATTTGAGTCTTCTCCCTTTTTTTCTTGATGAGTCTAGCTAATGGTTTATCAATTTTGTTTATCTTCTCAATGAACCAGCTTTTAGTTTTATTGATCTTAGCTATTGTTTCCTTCATTTCTTTTTCATTTATTTCTGATCTGATCTTTATGATTTCTTTCCTTCTACTAACTTTGATTTTTTGTTGTTGTTGTTCTTCTTCTTTCTCTAATTGCTTTAGGTGTAATGTCAGGTTGTTTATTTGAGATTTTCTTGTTTCTTGAGGTGGGATTGTATTACTATAAACTTCTCTCTTAGAACTACTTTTGCTGCATCTCATAGGTGGTGGGTTGTCGAGTTTTCATTGTCATTTGTTTGTAGGTATTTTTTTATTTCCTCTTTTATTTCTTCAGTGATCTTTTGGTTATTTAGTAGTGTATTTTTTAACCTCCATGTGGTTATATTTTTTACATATTTTTCCTGTAATTGATATCTAGTCTCAGCATTGCAGATGGAAATAATACTTGGTACGATTTCAATTTTCTTAAATTTACCAAGGTTTGATTTGTGACTCAAGATACGACCTATCCTGGAGAATATTCCATGAGCACTTGAAAAAAGTGTATACTCTTGTTTTGGGATGAGATGTCCTATAAAAATCAATTAAGTCTACTTTGTTTAATGTGTCATTTAAAGCTGTGTTTCTTTATTTATTTACATTTTGGATGATCTGTCCATTGGTGAAAGTGGGGTGTTAAAGTCCCGTACTATGATTGTGTTACTGTCGATTTCCCCTTTTATGGCTGTTAGCATTTGCCTTATGTATTGAGGTGCTCCTATGTTTGGTGCATAAATATTTACAATTGTTCTATCTTCTTCTTGGATTTTGTGTTGTTCATCGTTTGTTTGCTCTTTAGTTCTTCTAGGTCCTTGTTGAACATTTCTTGTATTTTCTCCATTCTATTTCCAAGATTTTGGATCATCTTTACTATCATTACTCTGAATTCTTTTTCAGGTAGACTGCCTATTTCCTCTTCATTTGTTTGGTCTGGTGTGTTTGTATCTTGCTCCTTCATCTGCTGCATAGTTCTCTATCTTCTCATTTTGTTTAATGTACTGTTTTGGGGGTCTCCTTTTCACAGTGTGCAGGTTCATAGTTCCCGTTGTTTTTGGTGTGTGCCCCCAGTGGCTAAGGTTGGTTCAGTGGCTTGTGTAGGCTTCCTGGTGGAGGGGACTGGTGCCTGTGTTCTGGTGGATGAGGCTGCATCTTGTCTTTCTGGTGGGCAGGACCATGTCCGGTGGTGTGTTTTGGGGTGTCTGTGACCTTATTATGATTTTAGGTAGCCTCTCTGCTAATGGGTTGTGTTGTGTTCCTGTCTTGCTAATTGTTTGGCATAGGGTGTCCAGCACTGTAGCTTGCTGGTCGTTGAGGTGAGCTGGGTCTTAGTGTTGAGATGGAGATCTCTGGGAGAGCTTTTGCTGTTTGATATTCCATGGGGCTGGGAGGTCTCTGTTGGAGCAATGTCCTGAACTCACCTCCCCTACCTCAAGAGGCTGAGGCCTGACACCCAGCCGGAGCACCAAGACAATGTCAGACAGCCACACGGCTCAGAAGAATGGGGAGGAAAAAAAAAAAAAAAAGAAAGAAAGAAAAATAAATAAATTGAAATAAAATAAAGTTATTAAAATAAAAAAAATTAAAAATAAAGTAACAGAAAATAGAAAAACATTAAAAATAGAAAGAAAGAAGAGAGTAGGCAAACCAAAAAACCAATCCCCCAGTGATAACAAGCACCAAAAACTATACTAAAAAATATAAATAAATAAAAATGGACAGACAGAGCCGTAAAACAAATGGTAAAAGCAAAGCTATACAGACAAAATCACACAAAGAAGCATACCATACATGCTCACAAAAGGAGAAAAAGGGTTAAATATATATATATATATATATATATACACCTATATATATTAAAAAAAAGGATGAGAGCAACTAAATCAATAAACAAACCTACCAATGATAATAAGCTCTAAATAATAAACTAAGGTAAACATAAAGCCAGAAACAAATTAGATGCAGAAAGCAAACCCCTAGTCTACATTTGCTCCCAACGTCCACTGCCTCAGTTTGGGATGATTCGTTGTCTATTCACGTATTCCAGAGATGCAGGGTACATCAAGTTGATTGTGGATATTTAATCTGCTGCTCCTGAGGCTGCTGGGAGAGATTTCCCTTTTCTTCTTTGTTCACACAGCTCCTGGGGTTCAGCTTTGGATTTGGCCCCGTCTCTGCGTGTAGTGTGCCTGAGGGCATCTGTTCTTTGCTCAGACAGGGCGGCGTTAAAGTAGCAGCTGATTAGGGGGCTCTGGCTCATTCAGGCAGGGGGGGAGAGAGGGGTACGGAATGTGGGGTTAGCCTGTGGTGGCAGAGGCCACCAGCATGACGTTGCACCAGCCTGAGGCGCACCGTGTATTCTCCCGGGGAAGTTGTCCCTGGATCATGGGACCCTGGCAGTGGCGGGCTGCACAGGCTCCCGAGAGGGGAGGTGTGGACAGTGACCTGTACTTGCACACAGGCTTTTTGGTGGCTGCAGCAGCAGCCTTAGCATCTCGTGCCCGTCTCTGGTGTCTGCGCTGATAGCCGTGGCTCTCGCCTGACTCTGGAGCTCGTGTAGGCAGTGTTCTGAATTCCCTCTCCTCGCACACCCCACAACAATGGTCTCTTGCCTGTTTGGCAGTTCCAGACTTTTTCGCAGACTCCCTCCCAGCTAGCTGTGGCGCACTAGCCCCCTTCAGGCTGTGTTCATGCAGCCAACCCCAGTCTTCTCCCTGGGATCTGACCTCCGAAGCCTGAGCCTTAGCTCCCAGCCCCCACCCGCCCTGGCAAGTGAGCAGACAAGCCTCGTGGGCTGATGAGTGCTGGTCGGCACCGATCCTCTGTGCGGGACTCTCCCTGCTTTGCCCTCCGCACCCCTGTTGCTCTGCTCTCCTGCGTGGCTCTGAAGCTTCCCCTCCCACTGCCAGTGAAGGGGCTCCCTATTGTATGGAAACTTTTCCTCCTTCACGGCTCCCTCCCAGAGGTGCAGGTCCTGTCCCTATTCTTTTGTCTCTGTTTTTTCTTTTGCCCTACCCAGGTACGTGGGGAGTTTCTTGCATTTGGGAAGTCTGAGGTCTTCTGGCAGCATTCAGTAGGTGCTCTGTAGGAGTTGTTCCACATGTAGATGTATTTTTGATGTATTTGTTGGGAGGAAGGTGATCTCCACATCGTACTCCTCCGCCATCTTGAAGGTCTCCCCTGGAAATGATTTTCAAATCCTGTTTTATGCTAATCTCACTGCCAATTCCCTAACTTTCATTTTAGTCAAGTTTAACCCTAGTTCCCTTTCTGCCTAGTTCACTCCCCACAAAAGTATGAAATTACCCTTCTGAGAACAAATCTAAATGCTGTACCTCCTTATGTTAAACTGTCTGGTGGCTTTACACTACTTCTGGCTCTAAAGTACCTTTTTATTTTCATCTCTTATTCCTTTCCTAAAACTTCTTAAACGTGTCCTCTTCTGCTAACACACATACACTCAAAGACACACTATGCCTTCTTGAACCTAACATATTTCCACTTATCCATAACATCAGACATGCTGTTTTCTGCACTTTCCTTTCAAGCTCTGCAAGGAAAGACCAAAAAGCACATGAAATGATACTTAACATCCTTAATTATTAGAGAAATGCAAATAAAAACTATAATGAGGTATCACCCCACACAGGTCAGAATGGCCATCATCAAAATGTCTACAAACAATAAATGCTGGATAGGGTGTGGAGAAAAGGGAGCCCTCCTACACTATTAGTGGGAATGTAAATTGGTACAGCCACTATGGAAAACAGTATGGAGGTTCCTTAAAAAATAGAGCTACCATATGATCCAGCAATCCCACGCCTGGGCATATAACCGGAGAAAACCATAATTTGAAAAGATACATGCACCCCAATGTTCATTGCAGCACTGTTTATAATAGCCTAGACATGGAAGCAACCTAAATGTCCATCGACAGATGAATGGATAAAGAAGATGTGGTACATATATACAATGGAGTATTACCCAGCCATAAAAAAGAATGAAATAATGCCATTTGCAGCAACATGGATGGACCTAGAGATTATTATACTAAGTGAAGTAGGTCAGAGAAAAACAAATATATGATATCACTTATATGCAGAACTTAAAAAAATGGTACAAGTGAACTTATTTACAAAACAGAAACAGACTCAGACACACAGAACACAAATTTATGGTTACCAAAGGGGAAAGGTTGGGGGAGGGATAAATTAGGAGTTTGGGATTAACATATACACACTATTATATATAAAATAGATAATCAACAAGGACCTACTGTATAGCACAGGGAACTCTACTCAATATTCTGTAATAACCTATATGGGAATATCACATATAGTTTATAACATGCTTGCCCAGGATGTAGCTCTGATGCCACCTCCCTGACGAAACTTTCTCTAAAGTACAAAGGCAAGTTCTCTTGCCATTGTTTGCTTTCACCTATTATAACAATTTCCACACTTTATTTCAAAGGTTTCTCCTCTTTGTCTCACTAGGCTGAAAGCTCCTTGAGGGCACAAACTGTTATTTTTCTTGTGCATAAAGTGAATTAGTTTCATTCCTCCTCACAGTTTCCATGACTCCTTCATGCAGTCTTCCTGTCCACTTAATAAAATATGAATAATTTTAATTTCACACCTAAATTAAGGTGGAATTGTCATTCTCATTTTTTATACTTAATGTATTTTGTTTGTATGTTACTGTTTCAGAGTAAGAAAAAGAGCCACTTTGTGGCGAAATTATTACTGTAGAAGCATCTCAGTGTTAAGCAACGGTATTGCTTAACTTTCTGATGTATATTGTTGCTTACTAAAAAGTAACCATTCTCTCATAAGTCACTGTGAGAAAAAAAAAAAATTCTCTTATGACTGTGTGCAGGGAAAATCTATCTTCCAGGCAGGTGACATGAATTTGATTAACAGAGAGAATCACACTATATACGATAATTGTTTTATGGGCTGTAAAATATAAAATGTGAAAAGTAATTCAGGATGGTGAAATGACAAAGCACTCTAGATAAAGCACAAAAAAATCAGAAAAGTTTGAAACATCAGACATTAATATAAATGCATATTCCCATGACAGTTTCTGGGCACAGATGTCAACAGAGATATATAAGTGACCTAACGGTCTTTGTGTTCCAGGCAAATAGTGTTTGGATATTTGAGGTCAGAAGTAGTTATTCCACAGGAGTGTTTTTATTCACACAAAAATTGAATCCTACCATTTCCCCACTTACTTTTTCAAGGTGCTCTCTCTCTCTCTTTCTCTCTCTCTCTCTCTCTCTCTATATATATATATATATCGTGTCTTTATATTTAGAAAACACTGGAAATCCCATAGGTGGTATCGAGAGCCCTTCAAAAGCTGGTTCCTACCACTTGCCTGGAATCTGGGATCACTTCCTGGCACTCTACCCCTCACTCTCTCTGCTCCAGTTGTAGTTTCCCAAACATGCTATGCTAGCAGACTTTCTTTTCTTTCACTTGCTGTTACATCTACCTCACCTTTTATTCCCAGAAACAAACAAATCTTATCTCAGAGTTACCTCCCCAATGATTTTTGACATTCTCAGACACTCGGGTTTTGCCTGCCCTGTATGCCCATTGTACTTCTTAACAAAATTTCACGTTTTCATTATTTGCATGTATGCCTTTTTAACATATTCAAAAAAATACTGAGCTCCTGCTATGAGCACTGGGGTTAAAGATAACAGATATAGCTCCTGATCTCTGCAAGATTGCAGACAATTGGGAAAGATGGACATTACGTAGCAATAGCATTAAAATGTATGATTGAGTATTAAGGGCTTATGAGAGTATATTGCAGTTGTCAGACCAAGTACAGGGGCCAAGGAAGGCTTTCTGTGAAAGTGATGTTTAAGTTGAAGAAGTAAGGATAAGTAGAACACATAGCATGATGTGTAGCCAGCTCACAGTAAATATTTGCTGAATGAACAAGTCAGTGATAAAGCAGAACTTCTCCTAAACTTTCCACATAATTTCTGCAAATTTCTCACCCTTTTTTTCTTTTAAAGAAATTAAATGTTTAAAGGCTCAGGTTTTACCTCTTCAATATAAAAATATTTCTTAATACAAATAACTGAGAGAAGAATCCTGTAATAATTGTGCCTCCTCTTGTCCTCCACCTCCCACCTCTAGGATACTGGTTATTAAAGCCAGAAGAATATGTGATATATCGACTCCCAGCACTATGCCAATTTCTAAAATCCCATTTTTTAGCTATGGTATAGAAAGAAAAGGTGTCCAGCATTTTTCAACTTAGCTAATAAACTTAATCATTCTCACAAAGGCAAAGAAAATTGTTCTATCTGAATTGTCTTGAAGATGCAGTCACTTTTGTTGTCTGCCTTCTTGACACAAAAACCTGATCATCATTTACCTGCAAAACACATCATCCATCTTGTCATCTGTCTGCAAAGATTTTTGAATTTTTTTCCACTGATAGCTAAGTCTATTTTGACAATCTATTTAAAGGAATGGAGCTAAAGTTGTTTTAAGGAACTAAGTTGCTGCCATTCAAAGACCTTGGGGAATTTTCTAGCCTAGTGCCTTAATATCTTTATTTGAGTATAATGTGGCCCATGCCTGGCATTTTTCTAAAGCACTAATTTAGGGCTTCCCTGGTGGCGCAGTGGTTGAGAGTCGGCCTGCTGGTGCAGAGCACGCGGGTTCGTGCCCCGGTCCGGGAAGATCCCACATGCCGCGGAGCGGCTGGGCCCGTGAGCCATGGCCGCTGAGCCTGCGCGTCCGGACCTGTGCTCCGCAACGGGAGAGGCCACAACGGTGAGAGGCCCGCGTACCGCAAAAAAAAAAAAAAATAAAAAATATAAAGCACTAATTTAGTAAGCATATGTAATCTGCCAGGAGGGACCAGAAAAACATACTAATAAATCGTATTATCTAAACATTTGGAAAAATGACTTGGGAGATGTGTCCATAATACATAAAAAATACTACTCAGTGTATGACAGGCCTCTACTTGGAAGAGGAAAATCAGAAATTGTGATACACTTGCTAATTCCATTTCCTGAACAAGGATTTTTTTTTTTTTTTTAACTGCCATTCACTCTGCAATTGGAGAAAACTGCCATGTATTATTTTTGCTGAGGACAGAGATCTGGACGCTGTGCTGCAGACTTGAAAAGGTACCCATCCCTCACTTCATTTTCTCCAGCAAGATGAAGTCTCACAAAATCCTCAGAGATTTTGGAGAATCCACTTTGCTCTTCAAAATTTTGTATGCCCAATCTTTGTAGTTTAATTGAAAAGTCTGGGGGCTTTGAGGACAGAAATATCGTTTGAAATTTGGATTTCAGATTTAAACTCTGTACTTATTCATCTATAATATTTATTGCCCTATTTAACCTGACTGTTTCTCATTTGTAAATTAGGGATATTATATGCCTTCACATATATCCCTAGTTACATAGGTATAAGTGGCAGAGTTAGAATCTGAAATCCAAGTTTTAAAGATATTTCTGTCTTCTTAGTTATTACACTTTGATGAATCTTAAATAAAGTTTAATATTAATGACAACATTAATCTATTGCTTATAATAAAATATGTGAAATTAAAATATAAGTCAGATAATGAAAATGATCATCAGGGGAGTATTATTACTTACCAAATTACCAAATGATCAAATCTGAATCCAGAAGTCTGACTTTATAGCACATAACCACCATGCTGTATTGTTCTCAAGTGATTTGGTAAGAATTTGTCTTTCTAAATGTAATCCCTGAGGGCATGGATTTGTCTTAAAGCATATGGTAGGATGATAAAAATCAGTTCTTTCTTAGTTTTAGCTTAAATGTTAATATAATTGTTATAAAATACTAAAAAAAGTTTTAACTATACCACCATGGAAGAAAAGCAAACTTTTCTTTATCAGAAACTATATCAGTTACATGGCCTGCATTGTCACCTATCACCCCGCAAAGTTAAAATAGTAAGAGTACTTACTACTGTGGTTGTCATGAGAAGTAAGGGAGATCATTAATGTTTGTAAAGCACTTAACACAGTGCTTACCAAATTGCTGAATGATGAAGTAAACTCTGAATCCAGATGTTTGATTTCATAGCATCAATTTGTTTTTAATTAATCTTTGATTGGGGCAAGATTTTTGCTATATTGTCATATTTTGTGGGAATATATTAACAGCATATGTGTGTGTGTGTGTGTGTGTGTGTGTGTGTGTGTGTGTGTGTATTATTAGTATTATTAAATGAGATCAACATATTTTTCCAGTACAAAAAAATAAAAATACTTTAAGTGCCACTAAATTTTACAAGTTCTTGTCCTGATTTACCATGACTATATTGTTTCAAATCTTAATCATGCTCTAAGGAGCTTAAAAGCACTCACTTCCACTTAATCCCACCATTCACTGCTGGAAACTAATTTTTTATCTCATTGATGTCACTAACAGAGGGATAAAAATGTTAGAGTTGAGAAGATAAAATATTTTAGAGCTGACACGGTCCAATCACTTTATTTGTAAATGGAAGTACTGGGCTCATAAAACTAATAACATTTTTTATTAGAAATAAAAGGAGAAGAGGAGGGAGATGTACCAATACAAACCAACCTCACCCCTGAGTTAGAGACCTCTGCATTCCCACTTGGCACCTAATCCATTATACTGCATTTAGCTATTAAAAATTTAAGTACATCTGGACTTTACCCTGTGGTTCTAACTGTTCTATCTGGGATGGAAACTGAGCATCACTACACTACCACTTTTTTTTTTTTTTCCCTTTGCGGTACGCGGGCCTTTCACTGTTGTGGCCTCTCCCGTTGCGGAGCACAGGCTCCGGACGCACAGGCTCTGGACGCGCAGGCCCAGTGGCCATAGCTCACGGGCCCAGCCGCTCCGCGGCATGTGGGATCTTCCCGGACCGGGGCACGAACCCGTGTCCCCTGCATCGGCAGGCGGACTCTCAACCACTGCGCCACCAGGGAAGTCCCTCATTACCATGTTTTTATGAAGGACATTTTGACAAGTTATTTTAATAATACACAAAGCTTTATGCATTTGAAAATTCATGATGAAGAGCTATGTCAGCCCTCCAGGAGGATGGTTCACTGAGCTAAGTGGAGGCTGAGGGGTCTGGCAGATGAAAACAAACTCTTCTGTCTTTACTTTGAGAAATGTTGCTATTTTAAGATGCTAAAGGGTGATCAGAAAGAAGCAAGAAACTTCTGGATACAGTCTACCCTCGACTCTTATTTATATGTTCCCAATGCTTGGAGAGTTACATTACTGAATCAGATAAAACTGATTACTGATGGCTTTTTAAAACTCCTCACAGAAGGCAAGTATTAATGTCTTAGGAAGTCTAATTCACTATTCTTCAAAATGCCTAAAGCTAAACTCTTGATTAAAACTTCTGGTTGTAATCTGAGATATATTTTTTGCAATTTCTTTCGGCATGCATCAAAGTCAATAGAGAAAATATTTATAGAAACAGTAAAAACAATACTGAGTGTAAGAATTAAAAATAGATGAGTGATTTGAAATTCTTTTACTTAAAGTTGTAGTAACAGCATTTTGCAATTAATTTATAGAAATAATGTTATAGACCCATTGATATGTCTTTTATTAAAAATATGGTGTGAGGGGTTTAATTGTAGAGAATCAAATACATTTTCCACTGTTTAAATAACAAAGATTCTGTCTCCTACTCTCATCTCAAGTTAAGAAATCAATATGGTTCAGGAAATGCAGCTTAAAAAATAATCATTGATTTTGCTCTCATACTGATTCCTGAATAATGCTGAGAAATTCCCAACATACTAGAATCTAAATACTTCCTCTTGAGCAAACGTAAGCTAAAACTACCATAAGCTACATGGGACAATGTGCTGAAGAAACTATTTTAGCTCTGTGAGTTAATGAAAAAATAAGTTGGAAGAAGGGGAGGAGTTTCTCCAGGGATAAACTGAAAGGAAAAGAGCTGCTCTCCACAGAAAATTAATTTCACAACACAAGAAAAGAGAATATCCACATGTGTCAGAAATAAGTCCATTTTTTCCATGATGTCTTTGAGGACCACATACACATTCTCCAGGAATGAAGAAGAAGACTCCTCTCTTACCTCTCTAGGCATTTATGATAGAAACCACTTGATCTCACTTGCCATTCAGCCCTTCAATACATATTTATGAATTACCTCTTATGTGTGAGGCTCTAGACCTAGAAACAAGGTTGGATAAATAAATGTTTTCACAGTCCAATGAACTAAACAGATACATAAACAAATAATTTTAATCATTAGTATTATCTGCAATGTAGAAGATTATGGCAAAAGAGGGAGTAATCAATTCTCCTCAAGTTAGGGGAATATAGATGTTTGAAAAGTTTCACAGAAAAGAAGCAAATTTTGATTCACATGATGTATAAATTGGAATTGGGCAAAATATAATAATAATAGTGTTACCAATTGTTTGCTAGGTGCTGAACACTGTGTTAAATGCTTTACAAAGACTAATTATCTCAGTTAATCCTCATGACAGCCACTGCGGTGGGTGCTATTATTGTCTCAACTTTATAGGTGACAAACTGTAAAGCCATAGAAAAGTTCAGAACTTTGTCAAAGTCATGTAGTGGGAAGCTGGATTTGAACACAAGCCCAAACCTTTGCTCCTGTCTACTATACTTTGCTGTCCCACCTGTAGAAGGAAGAAGAGGTGTCTCAGATGATAACCATTCAAAAGCCAGACATGCAAAACAGCACTGAGTAATTCAGCATGTGTGGAGCAAAAGCTCTATTTCTGGAGTGACAGGCATAGGACTGGGATAAAGAAAACAGCGACCAGGCAAGGAGGACTGTGTATGCCATGCATACTGAGGATGGAGTAAAGAAATACAAGACTGTAGCCCAGGAGATCAGATGGGAGATGACAACATTAGCCAACATGAAAGACTAGTCAGTCTGAAATAAAACAGCATCAATGTGGCAACAGGTGATTAGCAAAATGCCGGGGAGAAAGAGTAGATAAGATTTGGAGAGGGACTGACTGTGGAGAGAAAAGAAGGAAAAGACTCCTAGGTAGCATGGTGTAATGTATACTACAAACCACAACAAAAAGGATGAAAGTTGTTTTCCAAAATCCAGATGTTTAGGTTTACTGCAATTCAGGATTTCATGTGCATCTTTAAGATATGCATATGCCTAGTGAAAGCACCATCTATTCACTAGATTTTTCTCTGAGAATGCATGCCCCATTCCTTAATCTTTTCGTTAGGCAAAAATATATCATTTTGTTCCCTTTTGCTACCTGAAAAAAAGTTACCTTCATCCCTAATCCATGCAAACCCACAGGAAGAATCTAATTTTACCTTTCCTTGTGTGACATTCAAATTGCTTTGCAGATGTTATCTCACCAATATCTACATTAGCCCTGTAAGCTGTGCCATGGGAAAACATACCCCTATCTTTAAAGGGTAAAGAGAGATTAGTTGACTCATCTGGGGAGCTGGAAAATAATAGCTCACTCTCTGGAATCAGCTCATTATGTGTAAGAGCAACTGGCAAATTGTTATTGATATTTCATGTGGCTTGAGTTGTTGGAGTCTTTAGTTACTAGTAAACGATGAACGCAGGAGCAGAAGAGAAATTGAAGACGGCTTTTGTAAGACAGGCAGGTTTTTTTTTCTTAATTATTTGTAAGCTTTTCCACTGACCTGTGGACTCAATACATAAGAATTTCAAGGTGATATTCAACATCAATGAAATATCCATAGAAATGTGGAGAGAAATGTTCACTATATAATACACCATCACCTTTTTACATCAAACATCATCTTGCAATCCATCCCAATAAAATAACATGACAATATATTTTACAAATTTCTACCACTAAATGAAGTTATAAGGACAAGTCTGTCATACTCTTTATTATAGGCTGGTAAGCAACTCTGATAAAACACTGTAGCCCACTTTCCCAGTGAAGTAATTAATAAGTCCTGGGGAAAAATGGCAAATGATAGCTTTCTTTTCCTTGAATCACCTTCTTCTTTGTTGTTTGGTTGGTTTTCTATTGTTTTTCAGGTTCTCATGCTCGCTCGAACTTCTTCCCATGGCTCTAGCTCTTCCTTCTCGGTTTCCTTGGCAAGTCTCTGCATTGCCTGACCTTAAAAACTTGAAGTACCCTCTTGGATCCCTTCTCTCTTTTATCTACACTCACTCCCTATGGATGATCTTACCTAATTCTAGAAGGACATGATGGTGGCTTGGGCCACAGTGGCGTGCCATACAAGGGAAGAATAAAAGGCTGCATACTGAGTATATTGTAAAGGTAGACCCAACAAGATTTCCAGAATGACAGACTAGGGGGTACACATAAAAGAGAAACATCAAAGATGGCTCCATGATTTTTGGTTAAATAACAGAAAGGATTAAGTTGGCTAAGACTGTGAAGATGACAAGTCTGTCCTAAAAGGAATCAGGAAGTGAGTTGTGGATATGCTACAGCTGAGAGGTCTATTAGATATTAAAGGTTGATTAGTGTCTTAATTAGCATTCAATCAAAGAAGCAAAACTTATGGGGTTCGGACTTCATGAGAGCAAGTATATTGGCTATTCTGTTAAATAGTGTTTCGTAATTCAGGCACATGATAGTCATGGAATAATATTTGTTGAACTAAACGAAGAAGCACCAGTTTTATAATTAAATGAAATGGCTTAAAATTTTTCAAATTATATTAACCAGGTTTTATGGAATTCCATACACAAAGAATGACCCATATCTTGATGTACATCCTTAAAACAACTGTGTCTATTTTATCTTTTTGGTTGAATCATATGAAATTTTAAGTTATTTTTAACCTACAAAAATGGCAATTTCATATGGCTTTACTAATATGCTAACTACCACTCAGGGAAAATGCACAGAAATTTAGATAAATCTATAAATAAAATTTATCTGCGTCGTGTGTTGTGTGTGTGTATGTACGTATGTGTGCTAATTAATTTTCTCCTTTGACTTCCTGAGGTTTACAAATATAGGTCCCAATTCTGAAATCTACAACCAAATGGATACCAGTAACTTCATAATAAGCAAAAATAAATTAACAAAAAAATAGGACTGTCAATGACCCAGAACACAACCCCATGTAAACTAGCTGTCCCTCTGCAGTTATATGCAGTTTAAATGCTGGCACTCAGTACTTTAGTGGGGAAAACAATTTGTGTGGACTCCACTGTGCTTTTGCAGCATTTAATAGCTATTTTCCCCACTGTAAAGAATGTAAAAAGAAACACTTAATACTTAAAATAGTGAGTCAAGTTCTCATTTTCACTCTTGTATTATATTTTTATAATTCATTTTTATATAGTGGTCGCCTGAGCAAATCCAACTACTTCACAGTGACAAACACACACATACACACACACACATATACAAAGACACACATGAGGAAAGTTTAAAATTTTCTATTTTGTCCCTTCTCACAGAAGAAAATAAAGAAAAAAAAGTTATTTAAACCCCTCATTTTAAGAATGCTAATTCTCACATGTTCCTCCTCTATTATTCATTCCCTATCTACCTTAAGCATTGACTGTGCTATTCTTATGCAGTCTATTTCTTCCACACACTTAAACATTCACAAATTAAGGGGAAATGATGAGGGAAGAAAATGTGTCCTTGGAATGTGAGGTGGCAGGTTCAGGTGAGATGCTGAAATGGGAACAGGAATGGGATGCTGAAAGAGTGAACAGCTGGAAAAGAAAACCAACTCACTGATCACCTGTGACATGTCAACCAGTTGCTAGTTTGCTTCCTTAGCAATTCTGCAAGTTAAGATTATCCCCTTCTGACTCCACATTTGAATAGCTTGAGGTTTATAAAATTTTCCAAGGCAACATGCATTTTAAAAATTTATTCACTCATTTATTTGTTTGGTTTTATTTTGCATTTTGTCAAAAAATGATTTGAAACAGCTTTAGAATCATACATTTAATAAGTGATAGAGCTCACATGGAAACACAGCTCTCTTTGATATCAAACTTTTGTTCTGCCATCTAAACCATGCCATCCTTTCTTAATACGAAAACTTGCTAATGACCAGGTAATAGATTAAGGACTTGTATTTTCTCTTTCCGAAAGGACTGATTTCACCTGTTTGCCAAAATAAAATGAAATGACTATAAATCACTAAAACAATATCTCATCTCTACTTTAAGCCAGAGTAATTCTAAATTAAATAGTATCTCTAGGAAAACTTCATAAAGAAAATCATGAGTAAAGTCATCTTTTAGTTCCCTAGCCCATTGGCAGTTTGTTCAGTGGTCATTTCTATAACTCAGTACGTCAGGGTTCATTTTGCTTCTTTAATTTTATTGATGGAAATTTCTATACAGATCTGGTTCTGCACCCTTATATTTTTCAACTTATATGTATGTTTTCCAAATCTTGATTGTGGAGATGCTTTTCTTTTTTTTAATAAGAAGGAGGATTCCGTGTAAAACTATTTCTTTTTGTGTAGACCTTTCTCAGCATATTTTTCAAATAGAGGGACTCCTTAAATGTAGAACATGACACTGAATGCTAACTGAACAAGTATATGTTCTTATATGTACTTGGCTATATTATAGCTGTTATTTTATATAATTGATTACTCTATATTGAAATACACGCATATGGAATTTAAACAGAAAATCTTTTTCTTAATTTTAGAATTGATACCCAAGATTTGTTACATATGGCTGTTAAATATATCACGGGTTAAGGATTGTAGACATTCAAATTCCTGTTGAGTGGTAGAGGACATCTTATATAGTAAACACAGTTAAATTTTACATTGCAGACAAGTTTATTCCTGCACTATAGAGTAATTCTATATAAGAACTTTAATTAAATCAATGTATTAGATTTTTTTTAGCTCCACATCCTAACGCTTATCTACACTAGAGAATGTGACATTGGGCTTTTGGAGTCAGAAGTTGGGTTTGAAACCTGCTTCTTCCATTCTATAGATTGGCAGAGAAAGAATTAAATTTTCTAAGCCTTATTTTATCAGATAATATCTACAGGAAAGGTTATGTGAGTATTGGAATTTGCCAACCTTTAGAACTGAGTACACTGCAAATTAGTCAGAAGCTTAAATAAATACAAGATAACATGTTAGTGACCTTCACAAAGGCATGAACTAAACATTATTGGCATTTATAGTGTCTAAACCTCCCCCAAATTATTTGAACTAGTTGGGTTTGAGGACATGACAATAGTACGTGTATCATCTGTTTCCATGGTTAACTTTTTAATTTACAATTGGTGGTGATCACATAAGTGAAAGTGCTTTATAAAATCTAAGAGAATTCAAAAGATCCATTATTGTTTTGATTTCTATTGCTTGTATGTGAAGTTCTGTTTCACAACTAACCTACAAAGTTGACAATGCAAAGTATAAGTTTCCTGCAAACTCACACTTCAAAATAATTAAGGAGTGACTTGGATTCTATTTAATGACAGTGCTTTTATTTCTCTTCTGACCTCAGCTCCATTTTTCAGGGTAAACCCTGTAACCACTGGGCTCCATCATCTCCTGTCAATGTCAACGACCTGGACATCTTAATGGGCTATAACCAAGGAGTGACTTGGTGTGAAGTATCCAGATCACCTCTCTCCTCTTTTTGGTCTATGCTCTTTGAAGGGTAGTAAGTCAGTCTGTTTACACTACAATATGTTTAATAAAATTATCAATGAAATGTCTGTTTAATTTTTATTGTTTTATTATTAAGCCAACCCCTAGCCTTCAAACAACTCATATGTGATTCCATAGAAGACTGTATAAGGAGCCTATCTTATCAGAAGACCCTTCTGAGGAGAGGACTAAGGCTTTTTAATAAAGTTTGTCTTGGGCAACTTCTTCTATATTCCAAAGTCTTGTTTCAGGAAACAAAGCTAAAGAAATAAAAACTACTAGGGTAATTTAAATTGATTAAAAAAAAGAAAAAGCATAAGAACATTGTCAACAGGGTTATAAATATCTTCTGACTACATAATTTGGATCCACATGTCTTTACCTCTTTTTATGTACAATGGAAATTTTGTTTTTAATGAACAAGTCACTATCAACATATTTCTCATTTGTAAAAAGCAGCAATTGGATTTGGTCAGTGAATTCCACACAGTACACTGATCCCGTACAATGTTCCAGTAATTTAAGTGTTGATTGTCTAAATAGTTTGAGATAATCTGCGTGATGTTGGTGATGTGCTGATAAACACATCTGGGTGTGATGAAGGCCGATTTCTGACATTTGCCAATTTCTGTGGTGTCAATATTTCCACAATACCCAATTTCAAGCTACCAACAGCTTAATAACTGACTCAAAAAATTCCTGAATATTTAACAATCAGCTCTCATCAACTGATAAGAGCCAGCTCCAGCATACCATTGAATGTTCCTATGCTGAAGCTACACAAACACAAATGATAGAAAAATAAAAGTCTTGGAGTGTAACCAGCTTTTTCTCAAAGATTTTTGACCGTTAAATACTCTTTATAAATTAGTATCAATGTAACTCATGTTTACAGATCATAATGTCAGCCTATCTGTATCTTCTCATCCAGGTCTTTCCATGCAAATCAATCCACCATCTGAATCCTACTACCTGTATTTCTTTGTTGGGGGGCTTTCTGCCAAGGCACCCTTTTCTTGCTTATGTTGCAAGAGATGAATATCATGGAATTGAAATCTCTGGAATTAGCCTCAGCCAATATCCAAGAGAAGTTTTACAATGTCCTCCAAAACTTCCTCTAGGATGATTACATTCCATCACTTATAATTGTCTACCTTCCCTTCTTTGTCTTACTTCTCCATCCCCTGCCACTGTTTCTTTCTAAAATACTTAGTTTTGGATTTTTGTCTCAGGGTCCATTTCAGGAAAAATCCAGACTAAGACACACAGTTTAGAAAATGGTGAGCTAGAAAATCTCCACGGCCACTTTGGCTCTAATTTTCAAAGATTAAGATAACATCCAGAGATTTTTTCTGACATCTTCAGACTACAAGCCTCAAATCCCTTTTATCACTGTGCCTGGCCTATGTGGGTCACTTAATAAATATTTGCTGAGCTAATTCTTTCTGAGAACAAAACCAAGAGATGTTGACAAAGGAAAGAGTATGAAGTCAGGCGGTGCTTCCTAAAACCTTCCTATCTTTGGGGGACTAACTAGAAATTTAGGCTTTCTCTGAATAGCCTGTGTACCCACGACCTCCTCACTTTGCCAATACTTGCCCTGCTTCTTTGTCTCTTCTTTCGCACCTGCCTTGTGTTTGCTTCAATATCTCACTATTTTTCTCCAACCTCTTGATAGTTTCAAATATTCAGTGATTAAGATAGTTTCAAATATTCAGTGATTAAGAAATACTTCCAATTCACCTTGAATACTTGTAGGAAAAGATTTTTATACATCCTATTATAATGTCACTTACTGAGACATTGCTAGACACTTGTATACATTATTTAATTTAGCACTTACAAATACAATTTGGAGTAAATATTATTAAACCCATTTTGTAAGTGAGTAAACAGGCTCAGAGAAGTTAAGTCATTTTCCAAACTTGGAACAGTTATTAAATGGCAGAACTAGGTATTCTTCCTAGGCTCTTTTCATTAGATCACACCCTTTCTTACATTTAAAAAATAAAAGAGTTGAGAAAATTTTGTGTATATCCCAGGATTCAGGTAATAATAGTCTAGTATGGGATATACAAACATCCAAAGTAGCATTTTTTCTTTCTCCTTTGTGAAACAATATAGACTCGTCCCAGAACATCTCTTTCATTAGCTGTGTTACCCTGGACCACATGCTAAGCCTCATTTATTAAATAATAATAATCATCATCATTATAATAATAATGACATGTATTCCACAAAATTGTTGTAACAGTCAGTTAAATTAACATGTCAAGAATATTTAACACAGTTGAGAGAGACCTTCAAGATGGCGGAAGAGTAAGACGTGGAGATCACCTTCCTCCCCACATATACATCACAAATACATCTACATGTGGAACAACCCCTACAGAACACCTACTGAAGGCTGGCAGAAGACCTCAGACCTCCCAAAAGGCAAGAAACTCCCCATGTAACTGGGTAGGGCAAAAGAAAAAACAGAGACAAAAGAATAGGGACAGCCCCTCTGGGAGGGAGCTGTGAAGGATCATGGCAAAGTCAATTGGAAATCTTCTGGAAAGAATTCAGCATTCTAGATGCTATTAAGAACATTTGTGATTCACAGGAAAAGCTCAAAATATCAACATTAACAGGACTTTGGAAGAAACTGATTCCAATCCTCATGAATGACTTTGAGCAGTTCAAGTCTTCACTGGAAGAAGTAACTGCAGATGTGGTGGAATAGCTAGGAGAACTAGAATTAGAACTGAAGCATGAAGGTATGATTGCACTGCTACAATCTCATGATAAACTTTAATGCATGAAGAGTTGCTTCTCATGGATGACAAAGAAAGTGGTTTCTTGAGATGGAATCTACTCCTGATGAATATGCTATGAAGATTATTGAAATGACAACAAAGGATTTAGAGTATTACATAAACATCATTGATAAATCGGCAGCAGGCTTTGAGAGGACTGACTCCAATTTTGAAAGAAGTTCTACTGTGGGTAAAATGCTATCAAACAGCATTGCATTTACAGAGAAGTCGTTCATGAAAGGAAGAGTCAATCAATGTGGCAAACATCATTGTGGTCTTATTTTAAGAAACTGCCACAGCCACTTCAGCCTTCAACAACCATCACCACGATCAGTCAGCAGCCATCAACATTGAGGCAAGACCCTCCACCAGCAAAAAAGATTATACCCCGCTGAAGGCTCAGATGATGTTTTTAGCACTTTTTAGCAATACAGCATTTTAAAATTAAGGTGTGTACATTGTTCTTTTTTAGCTGTAAGTCTATTGCACAGTTAATGGATATAACTTTTATATACACTGGGAAACCAAAAATTTCATGTGACTCTATTGTGAAATTCACTTTACTGCAGTGTTCTGGAACAGAACATGCAGTAACTCCAAGGTATGACTGTACAGGTTTTATTCCTATTACATCATTTTATTGTGTTTTGAGAAATCTTTCCCAAACAAGACTAAAATTTGGAAAAATCAAGGCTTGGAAAATCTTACTGATTTTATTTCCTCTCTGCTGAGTACAGTGCCCAGAACCAAAGTGTGTAATAAATAATGGTTTAAGATAAAACAGATGACTATTTAACCATCACCTATAAAATGGATCATGTGGGTGAATGGAATTCTTGCTAAAGCTTCAGTTCAGTTTCAAAATTAATAGGAGAAAATGGAATCTGCCATCATATGATACACTTAAGAAATTATTGCTAATAATAACCTGGAAACTTGCCTCATCCAATCCCTACCGTCTTAGCTTTCTGAGGCCACTGTAAGAAATTACCAGAAATTGGGTGACTTAAAACACGAGAAATTCATTGTCTATCAGTTCTGGGAGCCAGAAGTCACCAGGCTGAAATCCTGCTTTCAGCAGGGCTGAGCTCTCTCCAGAGGCCCTAGGAGAGAACTTGTTCCTTGTCCCTTCCAGTCAACTCATGGCTGTAGGCAACCATTGGCTTGTGGCTGCATCTTTCCCATCTTCAAGGCCAGCATATTCAAATATCTCCCTGCTCTGTCTTTGTACTGCCTCCTCCTCTCGGTGTGTGTCAAATAAGGGCAACTGTGATTGCATTTAGGGTCCACGAGGATAATTCAGGGTAATTTCAGTATCTCAAAATTCTTAATCACATATGCAAAGACTTTTTCATTATAAGGTAAAATAGGTACAGGTTCCAGGAACTGGGACCTGCTATCTTTGGGCCATTTTTCAGCCTACTTTGTGTATTTCCCATGTAATAACTCATTAAAAAATATACCATGAGTAATGTTTAATTTGTGAGAGCCATATATTAAGAGATAACATTTATTAGGAAGAACAAGGAAGGACACAATTACAGCTGTTCTCATAACTATTATCTCCTTGGACCATCATAACAACTGTGGGAGTGGACGTGAGCGTTTCTACTTACATGATGATAACATCTAAGTATCACAGATAGTAAGTGTCAAAGATATGATTTGAAGTTGGTGTGTTTTAGTACCACTAACTTTTTTAGTACTGTGACACCTATTTTTGTCCTAAGCACTGGTCTTTTCTACACCTCTGAGGGGGAAAAATAGTTTATAATTGCCTAAGTAATTGTCTCAAAATATTTCCAACATTCTGTGAACTTGTACACTCACTAGAAATAAACCTTAAAATAATGATTTTCTAAACCAACTTTCTTTAAAGTTACATTTTACCACTAAAAATATGGGTTAAATGATGAAAACATTTAAAAAAAAATTCTTGCTTGATGGTCTGATAACTATGCATTTTACATTTATTTATGACATGTACTAGAGAACTGCTTACTTTGGTGGTCAATATTTTTAAACACTCCTAGAATAAAAAGCTCTAAGTAAATCCAAACACAATTTACAGCTATTTAGGGATTTGTTTGAAATACTAATGACCATCTTCTTGGAATTTATCCTGAGTATAGCACTTAGATATTAACTCACAGCTTATGAGTTACTGTTTCTACAGATTAAGAATTTATAAACTTTGGAGTTTAAGGAATCAAGGGGATCATTTCATGTAAAACTCTTATTTTACCAATAACACACATATAAGTAGTGACTTCTCCAAGGTGACAAAATCACCAGATGCTGGTAAAAACTCCACTCTCTCAATAATCAGCCCAAGTCAAGTTACTTTTCTCATGCTTTCTTCCTCTCTCACTTCTTTCTTTCTTCCCTTTCTTTTTTTTTTTTTTTTTTGTGGTTTTCTTCTTTCATGCTTTTATTCTTTCATTGCAGCATGTGAGGGAACCAAAAGTACAATACCCTGCCTTCCAGCTCCATATGAAAAAACTTGGGATAGCAAGCTTTAGCAGCTTCTAAACAATATGAAGTTTTCTGATTCTCTAGGACTTTCAAAGTCATTTCAAGTTGGTTTAAGGAATAACTCTCATAAGTTTGGGGACTCATTACTATGAATTATGGACAGTGGCCTATCCCATACAACTTACATAAATATAACCTGTTGAAGCAATATTTATTATTCACTCAACAAATATTTATCAAGTTCTTACTATTTTCCAGAAAGGATACAATAATAAATAAATATAAATAAATAAACAAAATAATTTAAAAAGTAAATATAACTTTTCTGTTCTTATATCTTTAAAAAACAAATACGTATATGGTAAATAATACTCTGTACACTTAAAATTTTGTTAATAGGGTGAACTACATGTTGTACGTTTGTGTGTTATTTTTAATAGACTTCATTTTTAGAGCAGTTAAATAGCAAAGTTGAGAGGAAAGTACATAGATTTCCCATATTCCACCTACCCCAACTCAGCCATAGCTTCTACCATTATAAGTCCCCCACTAGAGTGGTACATTTGTTACAAGGTTCACTCTTGGTGTTGTACATTCTAATAGTTTGGACAAATGTATAATGACATGTATCACAATTATAGTAGCACACAGAGTAGTTTCATATGCGTAAAATTTTTCTTTGTTCTGTCTACTTATCTATCCCTCTCTTCTATCCTTTGACAACCACTTATCTTTTTTTTTTTTGGCCGTGCATGCAACATGAGGGATCTTAGTTCCCCAAACAGGGATCAAACTTGTGCCCCCTACATTGTGGGTGTGGAGTCTTAACTGCTGAACCGCCAGTGAAGTCCCCCAAAACCACTTGCCTTTTTATTGTCTCCATAGTTTTGTCTTTTCCAGAATGTCATACAGCTGGAGTCACACAGCATGTAGACATTTCAAATTGGTTTCTTTAATTTAGTGATACGCACTTAAGTTTCCTCTACGTCTTTTCGTGGCTTGATAGCTCATTTCCTTTTAGTGTTGAATAATATTCCATTGTCTGGATTATCACAGTTTATTTATCTATTAACCTACTGAAAGAAGGTTGCTTCAAGGTTTTGGCAATTAATGTACAAAGCTATTACAAACAGAGAAGATCATTTACCTAATGCTATATGACTAAAGCTTCCCTAGGTCTTTTTTTTTTTTTTTTTCCGGTACGCAGGCCTCTCACTGTTGTGGCCTCTCCTTTTGCGGAGCACAGGCTCTGGACGCGCAGGCTCAGGGCCATGGCTCACGGGCCCAGCCGCTCCGCGGAATGTGGGATCTTCCCGGACCGGGGCACGAACCCGTGTCCCCTGCATTGGCAGGCAGACTCTCAACTGCTGCGCCACCAGGGAAGCCCTCCCTAGGTCATTTTTACTAAGAATTTGAATGTAGCAATAAATATAAAATGAGAGAAGTAAAGATCCTTAATATGTTTGGAATGAGGGTGAAATTATATGCAAGGGAGCATTACTAACAAAGATATGGTGATGCAAATACATCATGCATGACTTGGGACTTGAAATGATTAAAGTATTACTTACTGCTCTGATCTGAGGGTTAGAAAATGGGTGAGGCTAAGAGGGAGTAATAGAAGTGTTTGATGGTTTTCTTTATACATTTTATGTTATTGGTCCAATATCTAGGCAATCTTTTGCAATGAACCTTTCTTTCCTGTAGCAAATTCATCCAAGTTTTGAGTCGGGTTGCTCCCATCTAACAAAAGGATAGAAATGTGACTCAGACTTGGCCAAAATGCTCTACTCCCCTGTCCATGATGATTAACTCAGGCATCCAAACAATATAGGCTCTTTCCTGGGATTTTTCTGCTCATGTAATCTGAAAAAATGGTCTCACTTGGCTATTATTTCTAAGCGGCTAGAATATTAATCAGACAGTTCTTGGACTTCTTGTCTGCCATGTGGAGAGAGACACTATGAGAGATGGAATGAGACTGTTCAGTAGTTAGAGAGAGTCCTGTCTTACCTTGGTATTTATATTTAAATGAATTTAAATGAAATATGGAGTTTTAGTGTATTTGTTTGTTTGTTTAAGCAAATAGTTTTCCATAGTATTGCTTATGGATGAACAAATTTTACCTCAGAACCCAATGACAATAATAACTATGATGATGATAATAGTTTCCATTTGTTACAAGCTAACTGTCTAAACATATGCTAAATGTCTCTCACACATTGTTTTCTCATTTATTAAATTAACCATATTCTGAGGTGCTTAAAACTTATACAATACTGTTTATAGAAGACGCAAAATTAAGAAATCAAACTTTCCCCTTTACCTGAAGCATGACAGAGAATACTAGACATTCCTCTATCACAGAACAGAAATAGTGATCCAGATGCAGCCAGGGGCTAAAGACACAATTTCAACTGAAAACTATTCCTAAAATTGTGTACAATGTCAGCATCTATCCAACATTCTCAATTAGGAAATTAGAACTTGGTGGAATTAATTGATTGTAACAGTAAATAAAATGAGATTTTTGGTAGACCATAATCTCCATAAGACAGCAGTCCTGGTTTACTTCAGAAACACTGAGTAAAAATTCTATGTCCTTGCAAACTAGAAAGTTTACTGATGTAATTGTATCTGATAGCGGTAATTTTCAGATTTAGTTTTCTGTTTATTACTCTTTGGCTGTGTCAATATGTTTGGCTGTTCCAACCCATTTTTGTAACACATACTTACAGCATTACTTACTCTTTGCAAGTCAACTGGCCTGAAATTGGATTCAGCTATAAGCATCAAAATTAACAACTTTCTTCACAGCAATAAACATCTAACAATCTTTTTTCACCTACAAGGAAACTTTTGAAGTATTCACTTTTTTTAATGTTTGCTTTCTTGATTATGAATAAATAGCCATAAGTTCTAATCACTTCATTCCTTTCAAAACCCACCCCTTCAATGACACATTCAGTGGCCTGAGTAGGTTATTGCCTTCATCGGCCCCTTTACAATATGTTATTGTAAAATGCTTATTTCAACTTGTTTTTATTGTAGATATTTTGTGCAAATTGTGTGATTATTATTGTATCGTAACATATTATATGGCAAAATATGTTACTTGTTATACAATATTAAATTCTGCTCCTTACACCCTTCATGATCAGAGATTGTTTTGTGTTCATTGAAAGTTATAATATTTATATATCTCAGGAACTAGCAAAATGTTGAGATAATTTTGGGAATTAAGTTATATGTTTATTACAAATGAATACATAAACAAACCTTATATATGCATCTAAATAAGCAGTATTAAAGTACTTCCACAGACAGATTTATATCTAATAAAAGTCTTTCCTCTTTCCCCATTGAAACATTGGCTAAGACTTATACCTAATAAAATGTTCTCTCTTTGCCTGTTTAAAAAAAAAAAAAAATTGCCTAAGCTGTTTACCTGGAATATACAAAATGGCATTTGAATAGTATCACCCTAAAATTCACGTCTACGTGGAACCTTAAGTTGTGCCCCTATTAATAAAAAGTGTTTTTTGCACATGTAATTAAGCTAAAATCAGGTTATACTGGATTAGGGTGGGTCCTAAATCCCATAAGAGGTGTCCATAAAGAAGAGTAGGAAACAAAGAGATACATAGAGAAGGCCATAGGAAGACAAAGCAGAGATTCTTGACAAGCCAAAGAATGTCAAGGATTGCCAGGAGGCACTAGAAAGTAGGAAGAAGCCAAGCAGGATTATTCTCTAGAACCTTCAGAGGGAGCACGGTCCTGTGACATTTCTTCGATTTTAGACTTCTGTCCTTCAGCATGGTGAGAGAGTACACTCTTACCGTTTTAAGCCACCCAGCTTGTGTTACTTTATTACAGTAGCCCTAGGACCTAGTACAAATGGGTTATAATAAACTTTAGATAATGGATACACAATTAACCAAAATAACCAGTTGGCCAAAATTTCTCAGAAATCATCATTTTAAAAGGTAAACCAGAAGGAATAAAGTAAGAAAGTTGTGATGGAATTATCTGAAAACATCTCAAGCATGTCCTGGACTCAGTACATATTCAACTCAAACTCTCACAAAGGTTCATCTGCAGGCACCATTTCAGAATGATGGCCCTGGAGCACTCTGTCACATTATGAAATATCCCATCATCTTCACTTGAGTGTCCTTATTGAGGCAAGAAGATGGAATAATTTATTTTACAGAGACTTACAGCCACAAGAATTGAACGAAAATGGGTTTTCTTAAAATTTACTAGAATTTTATCTAGATCAGAGTTTATTGACTTTATTATTTTTTTGTTTCAGTCATGGACTCTCCCTGAAAATCTACATCCTCACCTTTGAAAAATACACATATGCATCTATATTTTTTTTTCTGTCATCTTAATAATTTCCAGATGGTCAGAGATTCTCTGATATCTCGCTGGGTCTCTAACTATCCCTGTTGTAGAGAATAGCAAATTAGGGAAACCAGCTTCAATCTCCAAATTTGGACACGGTGTCCAATGTTTATTTAATTTATTGAAGTCACTGGTGCTAAGAACGGACCTAAATATGGTTTTCATTTATCTTCACTGTACACAGAGTCCCGGCCCTGTGGTTTTTTGTGTGTGTAAAAAAATCTGAATTATAATATTTTAGTAAAGGTAGGATTCTAACTTTGAAGAGTCAGCACCTAGTTGAGGAAATAGTTCATACAAAAGCAAAGCTAAAATCACATGTTAAAGGATAGGCAAGAGGCCATGTATACACACAAGATATTGTAATATACACACATGCACAACTGGATACTCTATCAGTGTTAGAGCATGTCTCTCAACCACTCAGAACCCTTCAGTGATGACATAACATATACTAAAGCTGGTTACCACACTCTAACCCTTTTTTTTTTAAAGAAAAGTTGTTAATACACTAGCTACCAAATTTTGGAACATTGTTTCCACGATGTGAAAGTTTTTCATAGTGTTAAACCCGTATTCCCAAGGAAAAATGAAAGCAAACAAATTAGAAATAAAACAAATCCTCTCTGTTTCTAAAGTGCATTGCAGCTCTAGGGCAGACACGACTTAGACTTTCCTAATCAGATATGATCCCTTCAAAATGCAGATACAGCAATTACTTACATGGGAAAACAGGCTAGATGTTATCCATGGTCTGATGCACAAGGGATATGGCTATGTGATACCGGAGCTCCCTGTGATGGGAACATAAAGGTGGCTGGCAGCTTCCTGATCTTGGCAGAGGTAGCCCTGCCTTGAGACAAACAGCTCTGGGGTTTGTTTGTGGAGTTGTTCCTAAGCTCAGCCTACAAAATGCGTATGCACCTCTCCTAACATTTTGTTGAGTCCTCTAAATGGCTTAATAAGTCATTTTCTTCTTATCAGAGGTTGCTTTTTGTCACAACTGGCACATTGCCCCTAAAAACCCATGTTTTATTCCTCATATACCTGGATATGTGTCAATGATTATTTGGAACCCTTTGGAAACCCACAGATTGGCCAGTGACTTGACCTGTAGCAAGACTTTCCCCCCAGGCACTTACAACAACAGCAATAAAACAAAACATTAAAGAAGATTAAATTGCTTATTAGTAGGAGATAGAGAAGGCAGATTAGTATTTCAAAGTTGGGTTAAACTATACGAGCCATGCGAAAAATAGATGAGCTAAGTAACTGAGAGACTAGAAAGAAAGGAAAATGGAGCCGTGAAATAGTGAGAGGGAAAACCTGCTGTGGAGAGTAGCTTTGACAAATTTCTGATTTCTATCACTGGCAAAGTAAGGCACACTTTTATGGTTCCTGACTTTATTATTACCATTTTAGAAATGTGATTTCTTATTTTTTCCTTACCTCGAACTATCTTGAATGAGTCTCGGGAAAATAATCAACCATAAGAATCTATACTAAAACAAACCATCACAGAAGAGATTTGGGGTGGGGGTACTTCCCCAACTTGCCTGTCTTCCTCCTTCCCTCCCTTCCTTCCTTTATTTCCTTCTTTCTTTCCTTCCTTCCCTTCTTTCTTTTCTTCCTTCCTTCCTTCCTTTCTTTTTCCTTCTCTTTCTTCCTTTCACTTTTCTCCCCTTCCCTTTGTTATCTCTATGTACTCACTAATTTAATATAGACTATGTTTTAATACTAATCTAATTCAAATATTTGTAGCTATGTACTCCTTTGAAAAGTCCTGAACATTATCAAACTCTCACATTTCATTAAGGAGTTTCAAACTAATCAGAGATGCTTGTCTCAATGCCTAATTTATCTAATATTTCAATACCTATGTATTACCCTACTTATCTCTTTCTTATATCTGGAACCACTATAGAGAAACTTATTTTATCCTAGGGGAAACGGTGGATAAAATTAAAGAAAATTAGAAATGACAATAGAGAGAGGGTGTTTTAAAAGTGCAAAGTCAAAGAGAATTCTAAGCTTTGGAGTCAATAGGATTGTCTATATCACATGATGATGCAGTTATGGAAGTTAGAGAAGAAAGGCTAAGTGCTTTTGTTTCTTTGTTTTGCTTTCTGGTACAACTTTTTACATTTGTTGAAACCATACAATATCCAAATACAAAATGCAAAATAAGTAATTGAATGCATAAAACGGATTACATAAGAGACATCAGAATTAGAGACAGATTAAGAAGTCACTAAAAAAAATGGTGAGAGAGCTACTATAAATCAATTTTTGCACTGTGAGAAATCTCATATTCTGCAAATGTGTACACTAAAAATACAGGATGTATGAGAAAATTGTGACTGAGGAAGACCACTTACTGTGTAATTTTGTGATCATAATATTAACAAAATAATGACAATAGTAATAAAAATACAACCACAGTTTAATATTTTCTAGCATTTATCCCCCAAATCATACTCAATCCTTTGCACAGTCTTACACTTAGAATTTACTGTTTTCTCTTTTGAGATGTAGACCCTACAGGGAATTGACTTCTAATAAAGTAGATTATCAGAATTAATTTCTGATACATATTTTTCACTAATCTCTTATTTTAATACTGGGGAATGCCTTAGAGTCTTCTATATTCACAGTTTAGCCAGATATCTTGGTGCAGTAAGAAACATTTTTTAAAATGTTTTGAAGGCACTAAAACACAACTACATGTACTAAAGGGAGGCCCTTTTGCGTATTTTCTTTTGTCTTTGTATGATAAAAATTTTCTCTAAAATTTGACAAGGCTTTCCCCTGATTGCTTCAAACCTCAACATGTTGGGAAAAATTACATATAAACCAACACAATTTTTCAAACTTTACTGACATCATTCCATCATTTATTAATTGCTAATAAGGTGATTTGGTACAAAGAAATACACACGTGGCAGAATAGATTTGGCTTGCATGTTCCATGAAAGAGAATATAAGCAGAAAAGCAGAAGGCCTAGACCTGAAATTTGGAGACCCCCTAAATCTCAATAAAGCTTCTGTGAGTAAAAGCAATCCCAGACACAGGTTAAATGTGATGTCCATGTGAAGACATAGATACCCATAGAGACAGATAAAATAAAGGAGCTTGAAATACCGTGATTAACTCATAGCTATACTCTTTTCAGTCTCACTCTTAACTTTCTTGGTTTAAAAAAAAAAAAATTCCTATTTCTTTTTCTCTTGCATTCTCACTTTGCTATCCATATTCTCCAAATATTCTCCAATGTTCTTTCCCAGTTATGAACACAGTCTTTGAATCACGGGGTCCCATGTATTCCATTCCAGATATGACCACCTGGATGGAAAAATCAAAATGCTTTCTGCCCTACACAGCATTTGCCTAAAAATAAAATCTAAATATTTTCCCCCTCCAAGGGATGAGGTAAATCTTAAAAACTAAATGCCTAGCTTCTAACATAAAAGTGCCTTTTAAGATATTTACCTTCACATATGAAAAAAATACCGATCATTCTTTAATAACTTTTCCAAAGTCCCTTCTTAAATTGGGACTTCCCCAATATCCTCACTCAGAAGTCATTCAGGAGATTTTGATCTTCTCCCAGAAATCTCTTTATACCTGTATGATCTCCCTCACCTCTCTGTATTTTGTTTAGTCAATTTGCCTTTTTATTTTATTACTCCTGAACAAAAATCTTTCAGGTAGTGTCCATATAATTTTACTGTGCAGAGTATGGCCCAAGTATTTTGTTTAACCTCTACATACTGATTATTTGTCAAAATAACAAATCTAAAATTTCAATGCATTAATAAAAAGGAGTCAAATTAAAAGCATTCAGTTGATAGTATATGTTCACCATTAGGTTTTGTTAGAGAAGTCAAAGACTTTTCTGGTTATCAAGTATCATCTTGCAGATTTTCAATATGATGAAAGTAAATAGTAGCAAATTTAATTACAAAGCTTACATCTGGCAGCCATTCTGAAGAGTTGTATTGCTTTTTTAATTATTCTAGCCTATACACTTAGAAAATTAATATTAAACTTAAAAAATGATCCCATGGAAGGAAATAAAATATTTTATTAATCCTCATAGGTACCTGATATGAATAATTTATAGTTTGGTTTTAAAAGAGCTTCCTCCTTAAATTCTAGATTTTTTAAAAATTATGTAAGATGAAAAGTTAACTGATAATACGTACACAGAGATATAAATTAGCCCATAATCCTCTCATTCTTATACAACGGGGTTCATGCTGTTGTTGTTGTGTGCGTGTGTGTGTGCATGGATGTGTGTGTACACGTCCAAATGTACTTTCTTTCCTATTTTAATACTGGCTTTACCATTGTTTTAAACATTCCCTTTGTCTTAAATGATCCATGTAAAGTTTTAGACTTGAGTAATTGGGCCCTCTCTGAGCCCCAGAGAACAAGAAATTATCTAGTACAACCAGTATTTCGGTAACTCTAGTTTACTGACATTTTCCACCATAAACAGTAAATCCAAGATTTAGGCCTCAGGGAAAACATTATCAAGTCCATCTCATTAGACTTTCTTAAGAAGACTCAGAAGAAAAAATCATTAGAAAGAAATGAAAATACAATAGAATCATAAGGAAGACACTTAAAACTTTTCTTGTTTTCCTTTTTTCTATACATCATTTTGCACATTTGATAAACCATTTTAATGTCATGATCAGAGTACAAATGCTGAATCTTGATACCAAGGCATTTGTATAGTCTATTTTTTAACCTGGGCATCAAGGTGGAAATGATATAGGAATAATGTAGCTCATCTGTATTTGAAATGTCTCAAAAAATTGGAGGAAAGAAGGGAGGGAGGGAGGGAGGGAGGAAGGAAGGGGAATAAAGGAGACTAGAAATGGCTAAAGCAGTTGATTTGGGATTTAAAATCCACCTTAGTGGGATTGATAAAAGAAGATGTATCTTTAATTAATCATGGTTTAAAAGTTCTAAATAACTAATTTCATTCAAGGAAAAAAAAGAAATAAAAAGGTGGAAATACAAATGTGATGGAGAAATTTTAGAAAATAAAGTAGTTATGTAACAGGGTAGACAAAATGTCAAAAGGAGGAAAAATCATACAGCATTTTATAGGATGCTTACATTTTAAAGGCTGTAAGGAAAGCGGTTACAGCTTATTTATTTCAAATCTACATCACTCTAAGATTACCTCACATAAATTTTTCATTCTAGATTGACTTTTCCTAACATAAGGTCCATTTCTAACTAGCTCTCTTCTTCAGTGCCTGTGATGTCATTTGGTAGACAAATACATTTATAAAATAAAAATAAATTTTTAACATTGCCCAAGCAAAATATAATTAGAAGGGAAAATGACCTGGAGATGTATGAACTAATAACGTTATCAAATAGATGTTAAAGTAGGAATTATATACTCAAGTTTTAACCTTATAGTTCCTCTCCATTAGTACTTAACTAAAGGACATATTTGCATGTGATCATACCCCAGAGCTTATGGCAAATCAATATGTTTGTTTCTGTATATTCTTTGACTTGTATGAAATTTTCCTGAAATATGTCTTACCTCACTTTGGAGATCTCGGATCATTTTGTTCTTTCTCTCCATTTCAGTCTTTAAAAAAGCAATCTGAAAATATATAGAATATCATGTAGACATATTTCAAATTCATTTCTATAGCTTTTATAAATTTATTTTCACAATTTTTGAAGTATAATAAAATTATCTCTTTGTCAACAAATACTGAAAAAGAACAAAGGGTTAAAATTTTCATTATCCACATTTTTATTGCCAAATTCATAAATATATCAACTAGTTATATCACATAACTTTTTCTTATGTAATAAAAGATTATTATTTTTTTTTAAATTTAGTCTGTTTCTGTTTCGTAAATAAGTTCATCTGGGGGGGCAGGGATAGTTAGGGAGTTTGGGATTGACTGTGCACACTGCTATATGTAAAATAAATAACCAACAAGGACCCACTGTATAATAAAAAAATGAAGAGGGGACAAGAGAATGATATGCTTGAGATGAGATTGGTCATGTGTTGTTAATTCTTGAATCTAATTGATGGATTCATGGGGATTTATTACACTACTCCTTCCACTTTTGTGTAAGTTTGAAATTCTCCATAATTAAAAGGTTTAAAAACATTTTTTTAATTGAGAAATGCATGTTATGACTGTGATTCGCTTACTTGTCTAAACTTCAATTTTTAAAAATGTGGTTCTTAAACAAAGCTAAATTCTAGGGTTGGGCCTAGGAATCTCTTTTCTTAAAACATGCTCCACGTAATTTTTATATAAGGCCAGGTTTGAGAGCAATTGCATAGTGATGCTCCTGACCTCAAAAGCATGGAACGTTATAACTGTACCAGAGAAACCATGATGTTTCCTGCTGAATATGATATTGTCAGAATCTGTACCCCTAGGCCAGTTATTCAAACTGTATCTGTATAAACATTGCATCTTTATCTGCCTGACTGCTTTGAAAAAGGTCAGTATAGCACAGTAGCTAAAATATGAGACTCTATGGTCACTGAGGGTTCACTATTTATGTGAATGTATGACAGATGAAACATTTAATTTCTCCAATTTTCAATTTTCTGCCGGTAACATTTTTTAAAAAGTAAAAGGAACAGGTAAAATTAATTTTACTGATATATTTTATTTAATTCAATATATTCAAAATAGTATCATTTGACATGTAATGGATTAATAATGATAAATTGACTTTTTTTTTGCAATATATCTTTAGAATCCACTGTGTGTTTTACACGTACAGCATATCTCAATTTGGACTAGCCATTTTATAATGCTCAAAAGCCTCATGTATCTGGTGGTCATATATTGAATAACATAGTCTTAGAGGATTCCTGGAATGATGCAAAAGAGACTGGCAATGTGGGTTATCTCTAGAGATAGATTAAGTCAGTAGAAATCAAATTTAGGAGTAAAGTTAATTTTTACCATATATATACACATTAAAAAAATAGTTCTGAAACCTTTCAAACATAAACAAAAGAACAAGAGTAATACTATGTAAAATGCTTCTGGGCCCACCCTAAGAATAAATATATATAAATGCTTTGTCCAATTTTCTTCAGACCTTGTAAAGAAAATGTTATAGTACTATTAAAGCCCCACCTAATTTTTCTCCCTCCCCTCCCCGCAGAGGTAACCATTATCCTGGATTTGACATGTAGTAGTCTTGTTCACTTTCTGTACATTATACTTGTTGTGCGTCTGTAAAGCTTTACAATACGTATTAACACCTTGTCTTTTCTGGCTTGTGTAGGTGTCCTTGTATTACCATTTCCTCAAAAGGTAACAAAACCTAAACCTAACAATTTTTGATGGTCCAACTACATGTAAAACAGAAGCAGAAGCCTGAGAACCACTATGTCCATCATTTTGGTCATAACAATTTTCAAGTTTACATTTGAATTATGAATATCCTCAGAGCAACCTGAAAATTTGAGTCACACTCATTGTCCCATTAAGGAGATAGTTCAATTTAGTAATTAGATATATAATCAAGGGCAGCACATAAGAGTATCTGCTCTTAAATCTAAAATAGCACAATATTTACAGAATCAAATCCAAATGTTTTCCCTCTGCTTGAGAGTGAGCAATTACAATTATTTCATTCTCCCCTTCTTATCCAACTTTCAACTACATCAACTATAGTCTTCCTAGCAGAAAGAGTAATTGTTGAATGATTTGCAACAATTAAAATATATACTTATTTAATCCTTAGTTAACCTAGAATCCTCAAATAGGGAGAAAAAGCACAAACAGTTTGAGTCTTTACCAAAGTTTGGAAGTGATGAGTCCCAGTACTATGAAATCTATCTTTTCCTAGATTCCACCAGATGCACATTAAAAAAAATCATGCTTTTACTAAATATATGTTATTCCCATATTTGTTAAGCTTTCTGTCATCTCTTTCTGGACTTTGACTTAGAAAATATCAGTCATTCAACTCAAAACATAAACACATTCCCTCCAAAAGATAAGTATTATTTATTTCCGCAGGTATTTGCATTTATTGATCATGATGATATATTTTGTTAATATAGTCTTGAATTTGTTCTTATAGACCTTTTACATGTACATTCGTTAGTAGAAAAATAGCTATTAGTTTACATATACAGCCATTAGTTGATTTTGGAATCATAACTGATGAAGTTTGCAAAATGAGATGAAAGTTTTCAATTTTTTTATATTTTCCAGAAAATATTTGCCTATATTTGAAGTCAACTGATCTTTAAAAATTAGTAGAAGTCACCATGAAAACCTTCTGGCATTGAAATACTTGGGAAAGGAGGTCTTTTAGCATAATAAAATTCCAACTGTGTTCAGCTATTCAATTGCTGAATTTCTTCTCGCAGAAGTTTTAGCATTTTATATTTATTTATCTAGAAATTTACATATACATTTTTAAATGTATCAGGGAACTGTTGCTCATAATACGTTATTTGTTTGAATTCCTATTACAATTATGACTCTTAGCTCTTTTTTTTTTTTTTTTTTTGCGGTAAGCGGGCCTCTCACTGTTGTGGCCTCTCCCGTTGTGGAGCACAGGCTCCTGACGCGCAGGCTCAGCGGCCATGGCTCACGGGCCTAGCCGCTCCGCGGCATGTGGGATCTTCCCCGACCGGGGCACGAACCCGTGTCCCCTGCATCGGCAGGCGGACTCCCAACCACTGTGCCACCAGGGAAGCCCTTAGCTCTTTTTTTAATTCAACATTTTAAAATTTGAGTCTGTCTTTCTATTCTTAATCTTTCTCATATCTTAAAGTCTTTTATCATAGTCTTTTCAAATAACTTAAATTTACCTTTTTTTGTTTTCTATTTTATTATTGTCTTCACTAGTCTTTAAAATATGCTCTTTATTGCACTGATGTTTTGCTTTTTAAATAACTTCTTGAATTTATGTTGCTAATCTTTTATTTTCTGAAAAAATGCATTTAAAGCTATCAATTCACCTCAATTATTATATTGGCATATAGTGTCTTCACTATTATTAAGTATTTCTTTATTTCTTTTATTATTTCTTATTAACCGAAGGGTTATTAGAAAATGTATTATATATTTTCCAAACATAAAGAATTGTTTAACCATTTATAAAAAGTTATTTTAAATTTTATAACAAAAGGATTGAATAACATAGTATATATGCTAGTCATATTTTTGAACGTATATAACTTTTTGTATTATACATATTATATTTCTATAAAATTTCTATAGATATTCTGCATGTACTTAAAAAGAATATAGTCACTTTTTTAGAGATTTCTATATATATCTAATATTTATTACTACAAGTTGTATTTTTAAGATCTTTGTATTTGCCTATTTCTCCCTTCACTTATAGATTGATGGATATGGAAGCTGATTTGTTAAGTACATTTATGTTTATGATGGTTATAACTATAACCACCTCATTTTATTTATTTTTCTTTGCTAGCATATAATGCTCTCTCTTACATTATACCTGTGCTTTAAATTCTATTTGCCAGCATTAATATTGCTGTCAATCATTTACTTCTTTTATGTTATTTTGCATATATTTTCCTGTATTGCTTACTTTAAGTATGTGGTCTTCTCAGTTGTTAAAATTAGCACATTTGCATATATTGTCCTAATTTCTTAATTGCAGTTATTCTGTGTCTTTTAAAAATTATTATTAAAATTAACCCATTTAAATTATCATTATTTCTAATACATTGAAATTTCTGCCAACAGTAATTCTTTTGCCTACATTTTTCTTTCAATTGGATAATTTATTTATTTTATTTTTTTCTTTCTATTGAGTAGATCAAATTTAGTTTAGATTCTACTATCTACTATATGCCAGATATAATTTTAGGGAAATTATGTATGTTATTTTAATTTTAATTATTCCCCAAATTCTTCAAATAAGGAAACCTGCAGAAGTTAAAGAGCTTACTCAAATTTACAGATAGTAGATTGTCCACTAGGAATTTAAACCCAGAATATTCTTATTCTGTAGCACATGTTAGGTTATGAATACATATAGGGTGTTCCTGGTTTAGTAGAGTATTTCGGGGTGCGAGAGGAAAATCCTCCCTCAAGATTCAATGCTGAACTTTAAGAAAAGCACTGCAAGGATTCTGAGGTGAGGATAAAGCTGACTCGGCCAGTCCTGTCTCCTCCTTCTTCCCAACTATGCATCCTTTGTCCCCACTTTTGCCATACTTGACTCTTCTAACTTTTGTTGAGCTCTTTCAAATGTTAGAGCTTTCTTCTTTTGGGATGTTAGACACACTGTGCATAACATATTGGAATAAACACAGGTTCATGCCTTGGCTTCTCCAAATGCTAGATGTGTAAATACAAGCAAGAGTTATTCATTTTCAGAAAAAAACAAAAAACAAAAAAAACAACAACAGTAGTGTGCAGTTTTATTGTGAGAATCTGAGAAAACAGTATTGTGAATATTTCTATTCTGTTCTAACTGTCATTATTTGTGACTGGGCTATGAAGAAGTTGAGATTAAATGCGATAGATCAAGAAAGAAATGGGATTGCAATTAGGGTTGCTCCTTATGCTGGGTCAGATTCTGAGGGGAGGAATCAACATGATAGTGCTAAAAATATGTCTGTTCTTTTATGTAACACCTGCTGTCCAAAGAGCCAGACACTAGAACACCTTGTACGTTAGCAGTGAGTGTTGCCATGGCATAACAGAGAAGAACAAAGATGCTCATCCTTACAGGTGGGCTGGACAGATAACAGTGAATTTATTAACAAGAAATAATCCTGCACCCAGAAGAATCAACAGCCATTATTACAAAGACTGTCTCCAAGAAGCAGGTACCCCAGATGACAGACAGGGCTAAGTTTCAGAAGCGAAACTTTATACCCTAATCCAGATTATTCAAGGAAGACTTGCAAAAGAAAGACAGGATGACAATTCTTAAAGGAGCTGGGATCCCAGGTAATCAACCTGGATGGAGACCTTGTATTAGTCCAGTTTCTAGCTTCTGTAAACTTGATGCTTTAACATCTACCTTACACATATACGCAGACTAGCCTTGTTATGGACAACCCAGTAATATGCTTGCATCATCCTATCTTGACCTCCTGCCTTCCTCATCGCTGCTCCTTCCCCACCCACTCCTCCTGGTGGTAAGCTTTTCAAATACACACTAACCAATACAGAGCCTAGAACTCCAGCCACCCCTTGTACTGAGTTCTCACACTTCAGGCGACTGTCCACCTGCCTTAATCACCCCAGGGCCGGGTACCAGAAAAATAGTCCCTGTGCCCCAGAGCCTGCTGAAATCATTCAAATGGGCCAATCCTAGGCCTCCTTACCCTGCCTAGCCCATTCCTTCCCACAGAAACCACAGTAAAGGCTCTTGTGCACAGTTTCCCCACCTTCCTTTGCCTTGTGCCTGACCTGGTGCTTGCCTGCGTGGTCCCCGGTCATGTGGCATGCCCCCCTCTTGGGAACTGTGAGAAATAAACTATCTTTCCAAAGGTAATTGTTTCCTGATCTATTGGTCTTACTATACCTCAAATTTTCTATTAATATACTATATTTTGAAATAGATTCAGGTCCTCGAACAAGATAAAATGTTCAATCTCCATAAATGGTACATAAGTGCATGTGGGGAATGAGGTAGAAATCTAGTTTTTAGCACTACTATCCAGAACACTATCTGTCCTGCCCGTGGTGAATATCAGTTATAAGAACTGAAACGTGAGGGTCAATAGAACATCATTTTGAGAGAGAAATTCTGGAGAGAAGTTTGATTCTTAAACTTTGGGGTGTCTCAGAATCACCTGTGTAGTTGATTAAGTAGGCAGATGGTGTGGCTCCACCCTTGGGAGATGTCTATTCAGTGGATGCAGGGTATGGCTTACGGATCTGTATAGTTTAACTTAGTTCAAGGTCACACCCCAAAATTCAAGAGCCACTGATAGGGGGCCCGACACCAACACTCTTGCCCTGAGTTTTTCATCCATAAATAAGGGTTAGGAATCAGAAGACCCCTAAAAATCAAATACAACGAAAATATTTTTTTGAAATGATTGCTGCTAAGTATTTTTGTAATCTTGTTGATTGTGTTGTTTTCATTATACTTTCATTTATATTTGTCACAGGTGTATTTGTTCCATAATGATTTTAGGGAAAAAAGTTAACAATTTTCCAGGCCCAAAGCAAAGGACACAGAAGAGAAACACTTACAGTAGCCTGCTGTTTTTCTGCTTTCTCAGTTGTCTCTTTAAGCTGATTTTCCAGGGCCTCCTGGAGAGACTTCATTTGTTCTCTGTTTAGTAGAAAATAGAGAGCAAAAGAGAGACATCATATAAATCTCTTATTTCCTATTTACACGATGAAAGGAGGTTTTGCTGTATATATACATTTAGGAAACATAACTAGAATATATAAAGCCACGGTTAAACATACAAGATGTATCTCAGGACTCTGGTAATAAAGAGTCTTCTCTCCCATGCAAGCACTAAAAGCAAGGTGTATTTAAGGGAAATTGCCTTACTATTGTGTCTTATAAGAATCCTACTGTGTGAATCATCTGTGAGCTGCATAATGTGTTAAATCAAATCGATATAATAATTAGAGTTAGAAAGCTAATTTTAGTGACAGCATGCCAGGGTGTAAACATGCTGTTTAGAAAAAAAGTTAACATAGACTTGCTGATGGGATAAAATTATCATTCCCTTGGATGCTCCACATTAACTAATTCTAAAGCACTGTGTTTTAGACATCCTGTATAAGGTCTGAGACTTTTTGTAAAAACAAAGAGAAAAAAGATGTATATTTAATGCGAAAGCTGCCTCATTTATTGGAGATAATAAAAAATACATCTGCACATATATACATATTGTGTCTCAAGTTCAGTAGGACATAAGGACCCTGTGTCACATTAAAAATATAAATATTTTCATAAATATGAATTCCTCTCAAGGGTTTAGGATTTTCTCAATTATGACAAATTTTATTATATTACTGTGCCTTCATTTTATCACCCAAGCTATCACTTCAAAAAGTTCAGATAGGAGAGAGGGGGAAGATGGCGGAAGAGTAAGACGAGGAGATCACCTTCCGCCCCACAGATACACCAGAAATACATCTACACGTGGAACAACTCCTACAGAACATCTACTGAACACTGGCAGAAGACCTCAGACCTCCCAAAAGGCAAGAAACTCCCCAGGTACCTGGGTAGGGCAAAAGAAAAAAGGAAAAACAGAGGCAAAAGGATAGGGACGGGACCTGCACCAGTGGAAGGGAGCTGTGAAGGAGGAAAGGTTTCCACCCACTAGGAAGCCCCTTCGCGGGCGGAGACTGTGGGTGGTGGAGTGGGGGAGCTTCGGGGCCGTGGAGGAGAGCGCAGCAACAGGGTTACGGCGGGCAAAGATGAGTGATTCCCGCACAGAGGATCGGTGCCGACCAGCACTCACCAGCCTGAGAGGCTTGTCTGCTCACCCGCCGGGGCGGGCGGGGCTGGGAGCTGAGGCTTGGGCTTCGGGCGGAGCGCAGGGAGAGGACTGGGGTTGGAGGAGTGAACACAGCCTGTGGGGGTTAGTGCACCATGGCTAGCCAGGAGGGAGACCGGGAAAAAGTCTGGACCTGCCGAAGAGGCAAGAGACTTAGCACTTCCCTCTTTGTTTCCTGGTGCGCGAGGAGAGGGGATTAAGAGCGCTGCTTAAAGGAGCTCCAGAGACAGGCGCGAGTTGCCGCTAACAGCACAGACGCCAGAGACGGGCATGAGACGCTAAGGCTGCTGCTGCCGCCACCAAGAAGCCTGTGTGCGAGCACAGGTCACTCTCCACATCGGCCCTCCTAGGAGCCTGTGCAGCCCACCACTGCCAGGTTCCCGGGATCCAGGGACAACTTCCCAGGGAGAACGCACGGCGCACCTCAGGCTCGTGCAACGTCATGTAGGTCTCTGCCGCCGCAGGCCTGCCCCGCACTCCGTGCCCCAACCTCTCCCCGGCCTGAGTGAGCCAGAGACCCAGAATCAGCAGCTACTTTAACCGCGTCCTGTCTGAGCGAAGAAGAGGCGACCTACACGCAGAGGCGGGGCCAAATCCAAAGCTGAACACCGGGAGCTGTGCGAACAAAGAAGAGAAAGGGAAATCTCTCCCAGCAGCCTCAGGAGCAGCGGATTAAATCTACACAATCAACTTGATGTACCCTGCATCTGTGGAATACCTGAATAGACAACGAATCATCCCAAATTGAGGAGGTGGACTTTGAGAGCAAGATTTATTATTTTTTCCCCTCTTTCTCTTTTTGTGAGTGCGTATGTGTATGCTTCTGTGTGAGTTTTTTCTGAATAGCTTTGCTTTCACCATTTGTCCTAGGGTTCTATCCATCCATTTTTGTTCTTACGATTTAAAAAAAAATTTTCTTAATAATTATTTTTTATTTTAATAACTTTATATTATTTTATCTTTATTTATTTTACTTTACCCTCTTTCTTCCTTTCTTTTTACTTTTTCTCCCTTTTATTCTGAGCCCTGTGGATGAAAGACTCTTGGTACTCCAGCCAGGAGTCAGTGTTGTGCCTCTGAGGTGGGAGAGTCAACTTCAGGACACTGGTCCACAAGGGACCTCCCAGCTCCACGTAATATCAAATGGGAAAATCTCCCAAAGATCTCCATCTCAACACCAACACCCAGCTTCACTCAATGACCAGCAAGCTACAGTGCTGGACACCCTATGCCAAACAACTAGCAGGACAGGAACACAACCCCACCCATTAGCAGAGAGGCTGCCTAAAATCATAATAAGGCCACAGACACCCCAAAACACACCACCAGACGTTGACCTGCCCACCAGAAAGACAACATCCAGCCTCATACACCAGAACACAGGCACTAGTCCCCTCCACCAGGAAGCCTACACAACCCACTGAACCAATCTTAGCCACTGGGGACAAACACCAAAAACAACGGGAACTACGAACCTGCAGCCTGCAAAAAGGAGACCCCAAACACAGTAAGATAAGCAAAATGAGAAGACAGAATAACACACAGCATATGAAGGAGCAAGATAAAAACCCACCAGACGTAACAAATGAAGAGGAAATAGGCAGTCTACCTGAAAAAGAATTCAGAATAATGATAGTAAAGATGATCCAAAATCTTGGAAATAGAATAGACAAAATGCAAGAAACATTTAACAAGGACCTAGAAGAACTAAAGATGAAACAAGCGACGATGAACAACACAATAAATGAAATTAAAAATACTCTAGAAGGGATCAATAGCAGAATAACAGAGGCAGAAGAACGGATGAGTGACCTGGAAGATAAAATAGTGGAAATAACAACTGTAGAGCAGAACAAAGAAAAAACAATGAAAAGAATTGAGGACAGTCTCAGAGACACCTGGGACAACATTAAACGTACCAACATTCGAATTATAGGGGTTCCAGAAGAAGAAGAGAAAAAGAAAGGGACTGAGAAAACATATGAAGAGATTATAGTTGAAAACTTCCCTAATATGGGAAAGGAAATAGTTAATCAAGCCCAAGAAGCACAGAGAGTCCCATACAGGATAAATCCAAGGAGAAATACGCCAAGACACATATTAATCAAACTGTCAAAAATTAAATACAAAGAAAACATATTAAAAGCAGCAAGGGAAAAACAACAAATAACAAACAAGGGAATCCACATAAGGTTAACAACTGATCTTTCAGCAGAAACTCTGCAAGCCAGAAGGGACTGGCAGAACATATTTAAAGTGATGAAGGAGAAACACCTACAACCAAGATTACTTTACCCAGCAAAGATGTTATTCAGATTTGATGGAGAAATTAAAACCATTACAGACAAGCAAAAGCTGAGAGAGTTCAGCACCACCAAACCAGCTTTACAACAAATGCTAAAGGATCTTCTCTCGGCAAGAAACACAAGAGAAGGAAAAGACCTATAATAACGAACCCAAAACAATTAAGAAAATGGGAATAGGAATATACATATCGATAATTACCTTAAATGTAAATGGATTAAATGTTCCCACCAAAAGACACAGACTAGCTGAATGGATAGAAAAACAAGACCCTTATATATGCTGTCTACAAGAGACCCACTTCAGACCTAGAGACACATACAGACTGAAAGTAAGGGAATGGAAAAAGATATTCCATGAAAATGGACACCAAAAGAAAGCTGGAGTAGCAATTCTCATATCAGACAAGATAGACTTTAAAATAAAGACTATTAGAAGAGACAAAGAGGGACACTACATAATGATCAAGGGATCGATCCAAGAAGAAGATATAACAATTGTAAATATTTATGCACCTAACATAGGAGCACCTCAATACATAAGGCAAATACTAACAGCCATAAAAGGGGAAATCGACAGTAACACATTCATAGTAGGGGACTTTAACACCCCACTTTCACCAATGGACAGATCATCCAAAATGAAAATCAATAAGGAAACACAAGCTTTAAATGATACATTAAACAAGATGAACTTAATTGATATTTATAGGACACTCCATCCAAAAACAACAGAATACACATTTTTCTCAAGTGCTCATGCAACATTCTCCAGGATAGATCATATCTTGGGTCACAAATGAAGCCTTGGTAAATTTAAGAAAATTGAAACTGTATCAAGGATGTTTTCCGACCACAACACTATGAGAATAGATATCAATTACAGGAAAAGATCTGTAAAACATACAAACACACGGAGGCTAAACAGTACACTACTTAATGATGAAGTGATCACTGAAGATATCAAAGAGGAAATCAAAAAATACCTGGAAACAAATGACAATGGAGACACGACGACCCAAAACCTATGGGATGCAGCAAAAGCAGTTCTAAGAGGGAAGTTTATAGCAATACAATCCTACCTTAAGAAACAGAAAACATCTCGAATAAACAACCTAACCTTGCACCTAAAGCAATTAGAGAAAGAAGAACAAAAAAACCCCAAAGTTAGCAGAAGGAAAGAAATCATAAAAATCAGATCAGAAATAAATGAAAAAGAAATGAAGGAAACGATAGCAAAGATCAATAATACTAAAAGCTGGTTCTTTAAGACGATAAACAAAATTGACAAACCATTAGCCAGACTCATCAAGAAAAATAGGGAGAAGACTCAAATCAATAGAATTAGAAATGAAAAAGGAGAAGTAACAACTGACACTGCAGAAATACAAAAGATCATGAGAGACTACTACAAGCAACTCTATGCCAATAAAAAGGACAATCTGGAAGAAATGGACAAATTCTTAGAAATGCACAACCTGCCAAGACTGAATCAGGAAGAAGTAGAAAATATGAACAAACCAATCACAAGCACTGAAATTGAAACTGTGATTAAAAATCTTCCAACAAACAAAAGCCCAGGACCAGATGGCTTCACAGGCGAATTCTATCAAACATTTAGAGAAGAGCTAATACCTATCCTTCTCAAACTCTTCCAAAATATAACAGAGGGAGGAACACTCCCCAACTCATTCTACGAGGCCACCATCACCCTGATACCAAAACCAGACAAGGATGTCACAAACAAAGAAAACTACAGGCCAATATCACTGATGAACATAGATGCAAAAATCCTCAACAAAATACTAGCAAACAGAATCCAACAGCACATTAAAAGGATCATACACCATGATCAAGTGGGGTTTATTCCAGGAATGCAAGGATTCTTCAATATACGCAAATCAATCAATGTGATACACCATATTAACAAATTGAAGGAGAAAAACCATATGGTCATCTCAATAGATGCAGAGAAAGCTTTTGACAAAATTCAACACCCATTTATGACAAAAACCCTGCAGAAAGTAGGCATAGAGGGAACTTTCCTCAACATAATAAAGGCCATATATGACATACCCACATCGTCCTCAATGGTGAAAAACTGAAAGCATTTCCACTAAGATCAGGAAGAAGACAAGGTTGCCCACTCTCACCACTTTTATTCAACATAGTTTTGGAAGTTTTAGCCACAGCAATCAGAGAAGAAAAGGAAATAAAAGGAATCCAAATCAGAAAAGAAGAAGTAAAGCTGTCACTGTTTGCAGATGACATGATAGTATACATAGAAAATCCGAAAGATACTACTAGAAAAGTACTAGAGCTAATCAATGAATTTGGTAAAGTAGCAGGATACAAAATTAATGCACAGAAATCTCTGGTATTCCTATACACTAATGATGAAAAATCTGCAAGTGAAATCAAGAAAACACTCCTGTTTACCATTGCAACAAAAAGAATAAAATATCTAGGAATAAAACTATCTAAGGAGACAAAAGACCTGTATGCAGAAAATTATAAGACACTGATGAAAGAAATTAAAGATGATACAAATAGATGGAGAGATATACCATGTTCTTTGATTGGAAGGATCAACATTGTGAAAATGACTCTACTACCCAAAGCAATCTACAGATTCAATGCAATCCCTATCAAACTACCACTGGCATTTTTCACAGAACTAGAACAAAAAAAATCACAATTTGTATGGAAACACGAAAGACCCCGAAGAGCTAAAGCAATCTTGAGAACAAAAAACGGAGCTGGAGGAATCAGGCTCCCTGACTTCAGAGTTTACTACAAAGCTACAGTAATCAAGACAGTATGGTACTGGCACAAAAACAGAAATATAGATCAATGGAACAGGATAGAAATCCCAGAGATCAACCCACGCACATATGGTCACCTTATCTTTAATAAAGGAGGCAGGAATGTCCAGTGGAGAAAGGACAGCCTCTTCAATAACTGGTGCTGGGAAAACTGGACAGGTACATGTAAATGTATGAGATTAGATCACTCCCTAACACCAAACACAAAAATAAGCTCAAAATGGATTAAAGACCTAAATGTAAGGCCAGAAACTATCAAACTCTTAGAGGAAAACATAGGCAGAACACTCTATGACATAAATCACAGCAAGATCCTTTTTGACCCACCTCAGAGAGAAATGGAAATAAAAACAAAAATAAACAAATGGGACCTAATGAAACTTCAAAGCTTTTGCACAGCAAAGGAAACCATAAACAAGACCAAAAGACAACCCTCATAATGGGAGAAAATATTTGCAAATGAAGCAACTGACAAAGGATTAATCTCCAGAATTTACAAGCAGCTCATGCAGCTTAATAACAAAAAAACAAACAACCCAATCCAAAAATGGGCAGAAGACCTAAATAGACATTTCTCCAAAGAAGATATAGAGACTGCCAACAAACACATGAAAGAATGCTCAACATCATTAATCATTAGAGAAATGCAAATCAAAACTACAATGAGATAGCATCTCACACCAGTCAGAATGGCCATCATCAAAAAATCTACAAACAATAAATGCTGGAGAGGGTGTGTAGAATAGGGAACACTCTTGCATTGCTGGTGGAAATGTGCATTGGTACAGCCACTATGGAGAACAGTATGGAGTTTCCTTAAAAACTACAAATAGAACTACCATATGACCCAGCAATCCCACAACTGGGCATATATCCTGAGAAAACCATAATTCAAAAAGAGTCATGTACCAAAATGTTAATTGCAGCTCTATTTACAATAGCCAGGAGATGGTAACAACCTAAGTGTCCATCATCAGATGAATGGATAAAGAAGATGTGGCATATATATACAATGGAATATTACTCAGCCATAAAAAGAAACGAAATTGAGCTATTTGTAATGAGGTGGATGGACCTAGAGTCTGTCATACAGAGTGAAGTAAGTCAGAAAGAGAAAGACAAATACCGTATGCTAACACATATATATAGAATCTAAAAAAAATAAGTCATGAAGAATCTAAGGGTAAGAAAGGAATAGAGACATAGACCCACTAGAGAATGGGCTTGAGGATATGGGGAGGGGGAAGGGTAAGCTGTGACAAAGTGAGAGAGTGGCATGGACATATATACACTACCAAACGTAAAATAGCTAGCTAGTGGGAAGCAGCTGCATAGCACAGGGAGATCAGCTCGGTGCTTTGTGACCACCTAGAGGGATGGGATAGGGAGGGTGGGAGGGAGGGAGATGCAAGAGGGAAGAGATATGGGAACATATGTATATGTATAACTGATTCACTTTGTTATAAAGCAGAAACTAACACACCATTGTAAAACAATTATACTCCAATAAAGATGTAAAAAAAAAAAAAGTTCAGATAGCAGATTACAGTATATGAGTGAGTGTGTGTGTAGGTGTGTGTTAAGTATGGCTAAAGGAATAAACTCCTTCAACGCAATAGCAACAACCAAACAGAAACCTCTTCTAGTCTTACCAGCAGACAAACTAAATTTCCCAGTCTAGAGCGAAAACACACCTTCTGGAACAAAAATATTTTCTTGGTGTGTAGCCACAATAAAGAGACAATGGGATAGGAAAGCATGTTCTTAGACTCTTTTTTTTTTTTTTTTCACCTATAAATGGGCACAATAATAGAACTACCTCATAGGTTTATAGTGAGGTTTAGAAGATGTAATATAGGCAAAATGCTTAGCAAATGCCTGGAAAATAATCACGTAATACACGAAACCATTATCACAACCACTGGCACCACTTGAGGTCCCTGTGTTCATTCTTTGACCACCACATCCTGAACAACCACAAGCTGCTCTTTCATCCAGAAGGATTTAATGATTACTCTAGAAACTATTAGGTCCCAGTTTCAATTTTAGGAATATCCATGAGAGTCTATACGATCGCTGGAATCAATCTGGATTTTGTTTATCAAGGCAACGTATAACAAGAACAAGTTATAAAATAATTACAGTCACTTTGGTTTTGATTTTTGCTTGTTTGGGTAAAGCTTTAACATGCTTTTGCTTAAAGTGGATTTTAATTCTCAGCTTCCATTACGGCCTCAACCCGGTTTTATTTATCAGAATTGTTTCACATGTAGACTTCCATTATTTCTCCTGATATTTTCCACAAAGAGCATGCGTGGCATAATATAATACAAAATAATAGTAATATTTACATATATTGTAGGCTTACAGTATACCAGGCAGTCCATAAAATGGAAAACTGATACATAAAGAGGTGGTGGAATTGTGTTCTGCAGACTATGTGCTCAAACTCTAGAGAGTCATTATACTACCCCTATTGAGGGAGACAGACAGAGAGAAAGAAGGAAGGATCTACATTCTATTCCTAACACTCAAATCTTCAACAAGTACTGAATAAAAATGCAATAGGACTATTATATTTCCAACTAGAAAAAAGTTGTAATAAAACCTTGTAATACTTATTTGTTATTTCTGGGTTTTAAAATTCTCATTTTTATTTTAAAGTGATACATATATTTTAAAATTAAATGATAAAATTCATATATTTTATAAAAATTAAAATAAGTGTTTACATATGTATATATATTCAAAAATGCCCACATACTGACATCTATAGGCAATAGGGAGTAAGAAAAAAATAAGTTGCAAAAACTGTTAAAAGCTGGAGAAGGTACAGAATTCTCATTTTCATGGCGAGGAGAGCTATCAGACAGAATGGCAAAGTGGGACTTTTGAAACTTCTGAACCTCTCCATCTCCTTTTTCAGACTTATTTCTGCACATTCTCACTGCTCCCATGCTTTAGGTGGCCCCAAACTCCTGTCCCACAACTTGCTCAGTTCTACTCCGACCACCCCCCTCCACCAAATGGGATTTGCACACACTATGTAGAGCTACTCTTGGGCTCTCTTTAGCACTGAACTGAAGCTTGAATTCTAAAGAACTGTTGGCTCCAGCGACACTGTGATAGGGTTTCTCAGATGTTGAGTGCATTTTACCATAGAATTTCATGGTTACAAGGGATTTTAAAAGGCAGCTGTTTCACACATCTTCCATCCCCAATTATAAATATAAAAATACCTCACCCTACAGGAAGGTATTCTTTTCATGTGGTTACCAGATTGTATTGTCATAACATCACAGATAGAAACCTTGCCACTATCTCAGGCATTCTTTTCCTTTACAGAGAACTCGATATACTAAAAGCCATTAGTACACAGAGTCCAAAACTGCCTTCTCAAAATCTCTACCCACCATCCACCGTAGAGAGTAAAATGTTTTATTCCTTTTTATTTTCAAGACAGCTTTTCAGAAACTTCAGTACTCTCCTATCTTCCAGGGTCTCTATTTTTTGGTTACTTACTCTCACTCTTCACATAGTATGGCTTAAAAGTCTCTCCATCAACCGGAGGACTCTTCTATGAATATTACCCAAGCTGTCTAAATATTTCTGAAATGTAACAATCAAGAGTCAATGCAACTTTCTCCTTCTCATGTAAAAGTATGCGTGCATGTGCACACGCACACACGTACACTACACACACAAACACACATATACACATTCCTTTCTCTGTACCTCTTTGGCAGAAAGACATGCTGTTCTCACTACCTGGTTGTTTACGACCATGCCATATCCTCTGCGTTTACTTACTTACAATCTAGTACAGCTACACAGAGGGACTTTATTAGTTGCTTGTTGGTTACAATTCCAAGAAGGAAATTCTAACTGATTCAGTTTTGTTTTGGTAGAGACACCTATGAGGTATTAACTGTAGCCCGTGATGTCAGAGACACATAAAAGCAGCATGACTTCTAGGGACTACTTCGCCAGGTAAGGGCCAGGTGACAAGGATCCCAGAGGACATGTAGTTACTGAGAACTGGGTGTATATCGCATCTGCAATACATTTTAGTCTTTCAGGCTCTGATAATACTTCTAAATTTGCCATCAGTTAATACTTTTTATAGTCTGAGATAACTTTTTTCTCTTTTACTGTTTATTAATCTCTTTTATTTTGGAAATGAGATATATAGCCTCCTTCACATTCAGATAACCATGATTTTTATAACTCTAACTAAACAGCAAAAACTAATATATCAAATGTATTATACTTTTGAGAAATCACCTATTGTTAGGATTTATTGAATTTTCCATGCTGACTTTGTGTACATTATACAAGTTATGCATTTTAACAAATTTTATAATTTTGGATAAAACTTTGAAATCACAATAGCAAAATATACGCTCCATTTAACACATTCATTGAAAAACTTGGTCCATCATCTGGCTATCTGTATACTATGCCAAATGTAGAGATGATGGCCTGAAATTCTTAATAACTCCAACCATGTTTTTCCTCATTTGCCTGGATATTTTGTGTGTCATGTAGAAACAACCATAGATAATTTAAGAAAATATCAGTAAGCTAAAGGAACAGATTTTTCCTTATTCACATCATGCATAAGGCTGTCTCTTCATCTGTGTCTCTCCTGCAATAAAGAAAGGCTGATTTTGTTGCTCTTTCACTCCATGGTCCTCACTGATGAGATCTCTCTGTCTCTTCTCTAGGGGACCTTTCCTCAACCTGGTCTATGTCTCTTTCTTTCTGCCTTGAACAATGTTGTCAGAATAATTCCCCTAATATAATTCTTTAATTATATCATTTTTTTATAGAGCTACATGGATGGGTTTTCTGTTGCTTATGCTGAAGTCCACACTGAGCTAACCTTTGAGTGGTCCCAGTCTATGCACAACAGCTTTATTTTCTGATCTTTCCTGACTCAATCTGTCTTCTTCAGTCACTGCAACCCTCTCACTGGTATTGCACATGCATTATGCTGAAGTCATTTCTATTTTTATGTTTTTGTTTATTATCTTTTCCCAACATGGAAGACTACCAAAAGTGATAATTTTCAATGACTCTTGGTCTGTTTTTGTAATAGGGAAGAACATTTTGTATTCTATTACAAGTTGATCACTAAAGGGATGTTGCCGATAAGCTTAAATTATACATAATGGTCCATCTCTGGGAAACCTGCATCCCAGGTAATGAGCATTAAGCTAAAATACCTTTGTTTAGCTCACAGGAAACATCCTGACCAGGTCTACCTGTGAGTGACTGCAGGGAAGAAAAAAGTAACACATGCCCTCCGGAGGCTGCCGTTTTAGTATATAAAAGGAGCCTGAATTCTAACTCAGGCGAGATGGTTCTTTGGGGCACAAGCCCACGATCTTCTCGGTTTTTATGGCTTTCTGAATAAAGTCACTATTTCTTGCCTCAAGAACTCGTCTCTTGATTACTGGCCTGTTGTGCAGGGAGCAGTACAAGCTTAGGCTTGGTAACATTTTGACTAGCTATTTCTATTGAAAATATTGTTTATAATTCTCCACTAATTCAGTGAATCACATATACTTGTGTGATATTGAGCACAGGTGTTTTAAAAAGTGGATTATTTCAAACCAATAAAATAATTTAAAATCATGTAATTTTGGAAACATGCTCAGACCCATATTTTATATGTCATCTTTTTAATACTGGACTTTGGAGAGAATTTCATGTTCAATAAATAATGATTCCATTTAAATAATAACAAGAGTCAATATAAGATGCTTGATTTGATTTTTAACATGTCATTGCCTCAATGCCATGAGGTTTCTGGGTCAAGAGGCAAGGACAGTGGAGAAGATAGAAGATGGTGAGAAGGGACTACATAGTGTAGCATCTGTCAACTTTTTAAACAGCTTTTTGCTTTGAATCAGTAAACTATCTTGAAAGGGTATGGCTATGGGTAAGACACAGCAGAGCAAATTCCAATTAACACAACTCTCATCAATTCACTTAAGCATTTTGAGCAACAATTTCCCATTTACTGAATGGGGACAATAATATTTAATCTATACTTGTGGTGTTGAAATAAGAAAAAAAAATATAAAGCATCTAGTAGAGCCTCTAGTAAACGTATAACAAATAACAAATGCTGGCTTGTTTCTACCTTAAAATACCTTGGCTTTTTTTTTTTCCTTGAGAAGCAATTTCAAGTCATATAGTTTTTTTAATACTGCATAGAAATCTAGCTCATCATTCACTTCCTTCCAAAATAAACACAGCAACAATAATAAAACTGTTCCAATTCTACTGCGTTAAGTTTACCCCATTTCTTACTACCCCCCACCACTATCGCCATGATCAAGTTTTGATACTATTAAAAAAGGTCAAAGTCCTCTACAAGTTATAAACTTCAGATCACAGAATCTGAAAAAAAAAAAAAAAAAAACAACGGCCCACTGATGTCATTGTTATTGGATCTATTGATGGGCAGACTTATGTGGGCCCATCTTAGTGGGACGATAAAGGAAAGTACTCCAGATCCTTAACGGTTGAATTGAGATCTGCAGACAAGCAGCATCAGTATCGGGATCACCCATCACCAGGGAACGTGTTCGAAATGCAGAATCTCAAGAGCCACCCTACACTTATTTTATAAGGATCTACATTTGAACAAGATTCTTATACATTAAAGTGTAAGTAAGAATATAAAGAAATGAATGCATTTAGAATAAACTTATTCTTGTGAAATCTCTGAATGGAGTTTGGCTATGGAGGAAAAGAACTAAGAAAATAAAAGGAAAACACAGCCTTACCTTTGTTTCTGACCTATTTCCAGAAGCTTCTGAACATCAGTTTTGGCAGATTTCTCATCGTTTTTCAAATTCTGATAAGAAAAGTGGGAAAAGGAAGTCTTATTCATGTGATAAATTGAAGCTTACTTTACTTTTGTGTTTATGGCACAAGGGGTGGCTGCACTTACGCCCTGAAATAAGAATGTACAAGCGAGGCCATGATGGTCCCCATGGCTCTCAGGATGCACATAGGCTCTCAGGATGCACAATTTATGACACCAAGTGGTGCAAGTGCTACACAGTGAGTGACAGGGAATGAACTGAGATTCAGCCTTTAGAGGTTCAGTGGAGGAGAAAGTACTCTCCAAATACCTAGGTCTCTTTATAAGTGAATATAAAACAGATCTTCTGCTCTTCATTTGAAGTTTTACTATGTTCTCTGCAGGCATGTTAAACTGGTTCTGGCATAGTTTCTACAAACACAAGGGGACATAAAAGGCCTCCCTAAATAAGCTAAGTAATAATACATCAGGATGAAAGCAGTCAAATGGCATGCACCTGTTTGGTCTTGCGTGTTTATTATTTATGAGTAACGCATTACAATGCATAGAAAAACTAGGGCCATTTAAAATTGTAACTGTTCTGTATAGATAGTATATTAAAGAAAAAAAACAGTCATTACTGTTTATTTACTCTGGCAAATTCAGCATTGACAGACCCTGAATTAATTAAGAGAAAAGCCCACTGAGCTTTTCTCATTAGAGAATCTGACCTGTTAATCCTTCCCTGAAAACTTTCTTATTTATACTTAGTATACTATTTAACAGGGTGACCTATCCTTTTTTATATTAAAAGTTAAAACAGACACAATAATATTGTTTGTAAAAAGAGCAGCTATGACAGGTAAGGAACTGACAATAACAAGAATGGCAAACATGTTGCTTACCTAATATTTAATTAACAACAAAGCCATAGTGTCTGCCTTCACCACTTTTTCAGCCTAATGCTAGAAACAATTTTCATGTAGTAAGTTAAGCATTCTGATATGGATGTGGTGGGGTGAGCATCACAAGAGAACCCTTTTCCCTAAAATGACTGATTGATATCATTATTAGGAAGCAGCCAATAAAAGGTGCTCTGTTTATTTGAAAAGAGTAGCTTGATGTAAAACACAAAAAAGCAGGTTTGGGGGAAATCACCAATCATGGGATTTACAGTTCAAAGTGCATCATGGCCACATGACCTGGGACAGGTCACAAAATCTGCACTTTGACTTCCTTATCTGATAAACAGGGATGAGAATTTTGAAGAGCCTACATTAGACAGTTACTGGAAAACTCAAAGGGGATAACAGATGTGTGAAAGCACTTGGTGAAAAGTATAATAAAAATATGCTTATTCATTTTACCATCTGCTACACTCCAGGCATTCTGAAGGAAACAAAGATTAAAAGGGCATGGCACTATCCTCAAGAAATTAAAAACAAAACAAAACATGAAATGAAAATATGAAAAGGGTAGGTATGCAGATGAGGGTCTGAAAAATGTATCCAATTAGAAGAACTCATTAGTATTTGATTATTATTTCCCCAGCAATGTCCAGAGAAGTGGGGTATACATCTTGGAAAATAATTTTGATGACTTTAAGGATAGCAAAGATTGATATACCTACTACTTAATTAATACAATGTTTATATATGGATCTATATTGTGATGCCATCCAGGTGCTATGGTTACAGAGATGAACAAGGCTTTCAAAGCTCATGTCTTTATGAAGCCCCACTGGAAAAAAATATGAAAAAAATGTGTACAATGGGTAATATATTTATTTATTTACTATGAGTTTGAAACCTGGAATCAACATTTATTAGATGTATGACTTTGGGAGATTCCTGTGGCCTCTTTGAATTTCATTTCCTCACTGTACAATGAGTAAAATATTATCTTATTTTGTGAAAAGCTTGTTGAGGGGATTTAATAAGATAAAAATTAAATAAAAAACACCTTGCACAATGGCTGTCACAAAATTAAAAAAAGGCATTTTAAAAGATTGCAATTACATTTAGTGATAGACGTATTGCCCTTTCAAAAAGTAACTCCACAAAATTGTACATTTATTTCAAGTAATTTCCTAGACTGTAATTCGATGTCTTTTTTTTGGATTCTATATATATGTTAGCATACGGTATTTACGGTATTTGTTTTTCTCTTTCTGATTTACTTCACTCTGTATGACAGTCTCTAGGTCCATCCACTTCACTACAAATAACTCAATTTCGTTTCTTGCTATGGCTGAGTAATATTCCATTGTATATATGTGCCACATCTTCTTTATCCATTCATCTGTAGATGGACACTTAGGTTGACTTAACTTAGGCTGCTAGTATAGAGATACTGAGTGTCCTGGCTGGAAGTACTGACCACTCATGGGCATTTATTTCACCATAAGCTTGAAAAATTCTCAACGTGCCAGGTGTTTCATGCCTCTAAGAAGGTGCAAGTGTCTTAAATATTCTTTGAAGTCTCATAAAACTTGTGAATTTCTACTTAATGAAAAGGTAGCATTCTGGCCTCAACTTCCTATATGGAAATCAACATGCACCCATTTTCATCCTAGTCAGTGCGTCCCTAATGCTCTGTGCAAACTTCTACCATAGAACTGTTATTCCTGCACTGTTACCATCTTGCTACCTGTCACTGTATCCTACTGGAGTGTGAGTAAATTTTCTGCTATTTTCATGTTCTCAAGATGTAATACAACTTCTGGAACAAGAGCTTGGGTGTTGGGTTCAAAATACCAGATCCACCTCCTAACTTTCTCTGTGCTCTCAGATTCCAAGCCCTTTTCTAACTCTGTTTTCTCACTTGTAAAATGAGGCTAATAATAATCATAGCATATTCATCATGTGAAAATTAATTAAAAATTGGAGAAAGAGGACCTAACACAAGAGACCACATTCAATAAACTGTAGTGCTTACTGACACCATAATCATCATCATGGGACTAAAAAGCTAAGAACAATGGTGATTACACAAGGTTCAGAAACTTGGTTCAGTGCGATAACTAACAGACCGGCTGTGGATTCAGACTGCCTGCATTTAAACTCTGGTTTCCTTTGTGACAATCAAGCATGATTCCTCATGTGTAACAAGAAAACTCACATTTATAGTGCCTACCCTCATTGATATATTAGGAGAATTAAATCCTATAATACATACAAAGCTTTTAGTATCAGTATGTATTCAAAAATACAATGTTAAAGGAAAATATTAAAATATATTCTCAGATATTTCAGAAACTTTTCTTATCAGATATAGATCTTGTCTTTGGTTTTTGATTTAGATTTCTCTGAGTACTAATACATTTTCACAGATGACACTTTCCTTTGCAAGGCATTTACCCATTTTAGTAATGAGGTTTATTAAAGAATTTTCAAAACTATCCTTTGTGGAATTTAAAGTTCTCTTCAGGAGATCATTTCTATATTCATTTATGACTCTTAGCCATAACTGCTTTTCATCATTTTGTAATATAAAAAACACAGGGGTCAAACTGATCTTAGAAACTGTGAGAAATTGATGGCTTTGCCAAGCACACAGTTTTCTCATTCCTGAATTTGCAAACCACAGATTCCCAGACTGCATTTCAAATGACATTTCTTTTCAAAGCTCATATAATAATAAATAATAACTCCCATGTTCAAGCCCAGAAATATATTCAAACCTGGTAAAAAAAAATGCAGAAGTCTTTACATGTTAACCCACTGAGACAAACCAGGTGACTCCTTACCCTTTGCTGCTGAGAAAATTACTTTTCATCTCACCTGAAGGTTGACTTTAATTCCATCAAGTTCTCTTGATGTTTTTGTCAGCTGGCGGAGGATGGTGCTCCGCTCCTTCAAGACTTGCTTCAGCTGCTTTTCTAGCTCTCCAGAGTCCTGTCTAACACAGAAAGAAAAGGCATGAGGGCCCCCCAAATGCCTTCATTTGGCTCTAGCCACTTTGGCCATAATCACAGACCCTTGCATTTTAAGCAAAATCTAGATAAACTGAAACCAATTATTACTAGGATTTTTTTTTTTTTTTTTGCGGTACGCGAGCCTCTCACGCTGTGGCCTCTACCGTTGCGGAGCACAGGCTCCGGACACACAGGGTCAGCGGCCATGGCTCACGAGCCCAGCCGCTCCGCGGCATGTGGGATCTTCCCAGACCGGGGCACAAACCCGTGTCCCCTACATCGGCAGGCGGACTCTCAACCACTGCGCCACCAGGGAAGCCCAGATGTTTTGTTTTTATTAGTTCATCTAAAAAGGGAAAATTGAAATACCAGTTTTTTAAAGAAATGTTTCATTTTGCATTGAGGACTATCCAGGCTACAGTTTCCAGAACAACACTGCACATCTTTTGCATGTATAACAGTTTATCAGATACCTCTTGGAAAATAGATATTTTCCATGACATTACACACTTTTTTCTAAGGTCATTGAAGTTTTACAGCAAGAGATTTGATTTGAACCAAGGTAGATCAGAGATATAGACAGGTTCTGACACTGGGGGGACAAACTTGGGGGTGGAACCAGAGCAGAATGGAGGGGCTTTGCTTCGCCCTTGGTTTGTAGGGAATGAAGTGCACTGAAAAGGCATCCCTTTCAAAATCTCTATTGCTATTAAAGAAAATACCTCTAAAAATCAGTCAATAACTATAGTAATTACAGTGAAATTTGAACAGACTTGTTCTCTATTACAAGGAAGGAAAGACATTATCATACATATATATGTACATTTTTTCCCATTTTTCTCATACGGACTTTGCAAGATAATAAGACAGGTATTGTAATTCTAATTTTGCCGATATAAAAGACGGGGCTCAGAAAAATTAAGTTACTACCCTAAGATCCTACTTAAGGAATGAATGAACAAGTAGTGTGTATATTTGTGTGTGTATTTATATATATTATAGCAAGTGTGCACGTGTGGAGGAAGAATGTAGACAAGGAAACAGTTGTCAGTGCAGCACAGAACTATACCTGATAGGGAAAAGTTAAAAATGAGCTATTGGGAGTTGCGTGTCCTGTGAGGAGCTTCAGCGCACGTCCCGAGCTGAGGTGTCGGCTCAGCCGTTTCACGGGGAGGTCTCGTTTGAAGGGCTGGTGGCAAGGCCTCTACATGCGCCCCGCTATGAGCGAGTGAAACAGACTAAACGCGAAGGGAAAAAAGGTGGATGGGCTAAGCCTGAAGTGAGATTGCCAGATTTATGTCCTTTCTAGATGAAATGTGGATCCTTTAGCAACAGGAGTATTTATACTTCAAAGTGTAAGTTAGGGGGACCCTGAAGATGGCGGAAGAGTAAGACGCGGAGATCACCTTCCTCCCCACAAATACACCAGAAATACATCTACACGTGGAACAACTCCTACAGAACACCTACTGAAGGCTGGCAGAAGACCTCAGACCTCCCAAAAGGCAAGAAACTCCCCACGTACCTGGGTAGGGCAAAAGAAAAAAAGAAAAAAACAGAGACAAAAGAATAGGGACGGCACCAGCACCAGTGGGAGGGAGCTGTGAAGGAAGAAAAGTTTCCACACACTAGGAAGCCCCTTCGTGGGTGGAGACTGCGGGAGGCGGAGGGGGGAGCTTCGGCGCCGCGGAGGAGTGCACAGCAACGGGTGCGGAGGGCAAATCGGGGAGATTCCCTCACAGAGGATCGGTGCCGACCGGCAATCACCAGCCCGAGAGGCTTGTCTGCTCACCCGCCGGGGCGGGCGGGGCTGCGAGCTGAGGCTCGGGTTTCAGTTTCGGTCGGAGCACAGGGAGAGGACTGGGGTTGGCGGCTTGAACATAGCCTGGAGGGGTTAGTGCACCACGGCTAGCCGGGAGGGAGTCCGGGGAAAAGTCTGCACCTGCCGAAGAGGCAAGAGACTTTTTCTTACCTCTCTGTTTCCTGGTGCGCGAGGAGAGGGGTTTAAGAGCTCTGCTTAAAGGAACTCCAGAGATGGGTGCGAGCCGCGGCTAAAAGCGCGAACCCCAGAGACGGGCGGGAGACACTAAGGCTGCTGCTGCCGCCACCAAGGGGCCTGTGTGCGAGCACAGGTAACTATCCACACCCATCTTCCGCGGAGCCTGTGCAGCCCGCCAGTGCCAGGTTCCCGGGATCCAGGGACAACTTCCCCGGAAGAACGCACCGCGGGCCTCAGGTTGGTGCAACGTCACGCCGGCCTCTGCCGCCGCAGGCCCGCCCCGCACGCAGTGCTCCTCCCTCCCCCCCGGCCTGAGTGCGCCAGAGCCCCCGAATCAGCGGCTCCTTTAACCCCATCCTGTCTGAGCGAAGAACAGACGCCCTCCAGCGACCTACATGCAGAGGCAGGGCCAAATCCAAAGCTGAGCCTCTGTGAGCTGTGAGAACAAAGAAGAGCAAGGGAAATCTCTCCCAGCAGCCTCAGAAGCAGCGGATTAAAGATCCACAATCAACTTGATGTACCCTGCATCTGTGGAATACCTGAATAGACAACGAGTCATCCCAAATTGAGGAGGGAGGTGGGCTTCGAGAGCAAGATCAATGATTTTTTTCCCCTTTTCCTCTTTTTGTGAATGTGTATGTGTATGCTTCTATGTGAGATCTTGTCTGTATAGTTTTGCTTCCACCATTTACCCTAGGATTCTATCCGTCCATGTTTTTTTTTAATTTTTTTTCTTAATAATTAATTATAATAACTTTATTTTCCTCCCTCCCTCCCTCCCTCCCTTCCTTCCTTCCGACAACGAATCATCCCAAAATGAGGAGGTGGTCTCTGAGAGCAAGATTTATGATTTTTTTTCCCCTTTACCTCTTTTTGTGAGGGTGTATGTGTATGTTTCTCTGTAAGATTTTGTCTGTATAGCTTTGCTTCCAACATTTGTCCTAAGGTTCTATCCGTCCCTTTTATTTTTTTCTAAATAAGTATTTTTTAATTCAATAACTTTATTATACTTTTATTTTACTGTATCTTCTTTCTTTCTGTCTTTTTTCTTCTTTCCCTCCTTCCTTCCTTCGTCTCTCCCTCCCTCCTTTCTTTCCTTCTTTCCTTCTTTGCTTCTTTCTTCCTTCCTTCCTTCCTTCCTTCCTTCCTTCCTTTCTTTCTTTCCTCATACTTCTACTAATTCTCTCTACTTTTTCTTCCTTTTATTCTGAGCTGTGAGGATGAAAGGCTCTTGGTGCTCCAGCCAGGAGTCAGGCCTCTGCCTCTGAGGTAGGAGAGCCAACTACAGGACACTGGTCAACAAGAGACCTCCCAGCTCCACATAATATCAAACGGCAAAATCTCCCAGAGACCTCCATCTTAAAACCAGCACCCAGCTTCACTCAACGACCAGCAAGCTACGGTGCTAGACAACCTATGCCAAACAACTAGCAAAACAGTAACACAACCCCACCCATCAGCAGAGAGGCTACCTAAAATCATAATAAGGCCACAGACTCCCCAAAACACACCACCAGACATGAACCTGCCCACTAGAGAGACAAGATCCAGCCTCATCCACCACAACACAGGCACTAGTCCCCTCCACCAGGAAGCCTACACAACCCACTGAACCAACCTTAGCCACTGGAGACAGATATCAAAAACAGCGGGAACTACGAACCTGCAGCCTGCAAAAAGGAGACCCCAAACACAGTAAGATAAGCAAAATGAGAAGACAGAAAAACACACAGCAGATAAAGGAGCAAGATCAAAATGCACCAGACCTAACAAATGAAGAGGAAATAGGCAGTCTACCTGAAAAAGAATTCAGAATAATGATAGTAAGGCTGATCCGAAATCTTGGAAATAGAATGGACAAAATGCAAGAAATAGTTAACAAGGACCTAGAAGAAATAAAGATGAAACAAGCAACGATGAACAACACAATAAATGAAATTAAAAGTACTCTAGATGGGATCAATAGCAGAATAACTGAGGCAGAAGAACGGATAAGTGACCTGGAAGATAAAATAGTGGAAATAACTACTGCAGAGCAGAATAAAGAAAAAAGAATGAAAAGAACTGAGGACAGTCTCAGAGACCTCTGGGACAACATTAAACACACCAACATTCGAATTATAGGGGTTCCAGAAGAAGAAGAGAAAAAGAAAGGGACTGGGAAAATATTTGAAGAGACTATAGTTGAAAACTTCCCTAATATGGGAAAGGAAATAGTTAATCAAGTCCAGGAGGCACAGAGAGTCCCATACAGGATAAATCCAAGGAGAAATACGCCAAGACACATATTAATCAAACTGTCAAAAATTAAATACAAAGAAAGCATATTAAAAGCAGCAAGGGAAAAACAACAAATAACACACAGGAATCCCCATAAGGTTAACAGCTGATCTCTCAGCAGAAACCCTACAAGCCAGAAGGGAGTGGCAGGACATACTGAAAGTGATGAAGGAGAAAAACCTGCAACCAAGACTACTCTACCCAGCAAGGATCTCATTCAGATATGATGGAGAAATTAAAACCTTTACAGACAAGCAAAAGCTGAGAGAGTTCAGCACCACCAAACCAGCTTTACAACAAATGCTAAAGGATCTTCTCTAGACAAGAAACACAAGAGAAGGAAAAGACCTATAATAACGAACCCAAAACAATTTAGAAAATGGGAATAGGAACATACATATCAATAATTACCTTAAATGTAAATGGACTAAATGCTCCCAACAAAAGACACAGATTGGCTGAATGGATACAAAAACAAGACCTTTATATATGCTGTCTACAAGAGACCCACTTCAGACCTAGAGACACATACAGACTGAAAGTAAGGGGATGGAAAAAGATATTCCATGAAAATGGACACCAAAAGAAAGCTGGAGTAGCAATTCTCATATCAGACAAGATAGACTTTAAAATAAAGACTATTAGAAGAGACAAAGAGGGACACTACATAATGATCAAGGGATCGATCCAAGAAGAAGATATAACAATTGTAAATATTTATGCACCTAACATAGGAGCACCTCAATACATAAGGCAAATACTAACAGCCATAAAAGGGGAAATCGACAGTAACCCATTCATAGTAGGGGACTTTAACACCTCACTTTCACCCATGGACAGATCATCCAAAATGAAAATAAATAAGGAAACACAAGCTTTAAATGATACATTAAACAAGATGGACTTAATTGATATTTATAGGACACTCCATCCAAAAACAACAGAATACACATTTTTCTCAAGTGCTCATGGAACATTCTCCAGGATAGATCATATCTTGGGTCACAAATCAAGCCTTGGTAAATTTAAGAAAATTGTAATTGTATCAAGTATCTTTTCCAACCACAATGCCATGACTAGATGTCAATTACAGGAAAAGATCTGTAAAAAATACAAACACATGGAGGCTAAACAATACACTAGTTAATAATGAAGTGATCACTGAAGAAATCAAAGAGGAAATCAAAAAATACCTAGAAACAAATGACAATGGGGACACGACGAACCAAAACCTATGGGATGCAGCAAAAGCAGTTCTAAGGGGGAAGTTTATAGCAATACAAGCCCACCTTAAGAAGCAGGAAACATCTCGAATAAACAACCTATCCTTGCACCTCAAGCAATTAGAGAAAGAAGAACAAAAAAAACCCAAAGCTAGCAGAAGGAAAGAAATCATAAAAATCAGATCAGAAATAAATGAAAAAGAAATGAAGGAAACAATAGCAAAGATCAATAAAACTAAATGCTGGTTCTTTGAGAAGATAAACAAAATAGATAAACCACTAGCCAGACTCATCAAGAAAGAAAGGGAGAAGACTCAAATCAATAGAATTAGAAATGAAAAAGGAGAAGTAACAACTGACACTGCAGAAATACAAAAGATCATGAGAGATTACTACAAGCAACTCTATGCCAATAAAAAGGACAATCTGGAAGAAATGGACAAATTCTTAGAAATGCACAACCTGCCAAGACTGAATCAGGAAGAAATAGAAAATATGAACAAACCAATCACAAGCACTGAAATTGAAACTGTGATTAAAAATCTTCCAACAAACAAAAGCCCAGGACCAGAAGACTTCACAGGCGAATTCTATCAAACATTTAAAGAAGTGCTAACACCTATCCTTCTCAAACTCTTCCAAAATATAACAGAGGGAGGAACGCTCCCAAATTCCTTCTACGAGGCCACCATCACCTTGATACCAAAACCAGACAAGGATGTCACAAAGAAAGTAAACTACAGGCCAATATCTCTGATGAACATAGATGCAAAAATCCTCAACAAAATACTAGCAAACAGAATCCAACAGCACATTAAAAGGATCATACACCATGATCAAGTGGGGTTTATTCCAGGAATGCAAGGATTCTTCAATATACGCAAATCAATCAACGTGATACACCATATTAACAAATTGAAGAAGAAAAACCATATGGTCATCTCAATAGATGCAGAGAAAGCTTTTGACAAAATTCAACACCCATTTATGATAAAAACCCTCCAGAAAGTAGGCATGGAGGGAACTTTCCTCAACATAATAAAGGCCATATATGACAAGCCCACAGCCAACATCATCCTCAATGGTGAAACACTGAAAGCATTTCCACTAAGATCAGGAACAAGACAAGGTTGCCCACTCTCACCACTCTTATTCAACATACTTTTGGAAGTTTTAGCCACAGCAATCAGAGAAGAAAAGGAAATAAAAGGAATCCAAATCGGAAAATAAGACGTAAAGCTGTCACTGTTTGCAGATGACATGATACTATACATAGAGAATCCTGAAGATGCTACCAGAAAACTACTAGAGCTAATCAATGAATTTGGTAAAGTAGCAGGATACAAAATTAATGCACAGAAATCTCTGGCATTCCTATATACTAATGATGAACAATCTGCAAGTGAAATCAAGAAAACACTCCCATTTACCATTGCAACAAAAAGAATAAAATATCTAGGAATAAACCTACCTAAGGAGACAAAAGACCTGTATGCAGAAAACTATAAGACACTGATGAAAGAAATTAAAGATGATACAAATAGATGGAGAGATATACCATGTTCTTGGATTGGAAGAATCAACATTGTGAAAATGACTCTACTACCCAAAGCAATCTACAGATTCAGTGCAATCCCTATCAAACTACCACTGGCATTTTTCACAGAACAAACAATTTCACAATTTGTATGGAACCACAAAAGACCCCGAATAGCCAAAGCAATCTTGAGAACGGAAAAAGGAGGTGGAGGAATCAGGCTCCCTGACTTCAGACTATACTACAAAGCTACAGTAATCAAGACAGTATGGTACTGGCACAAAAACAGAAAGATAAATCAATGTAACAGGATAGAAAGCCCAGAGATAAACCCACACACATATGGACACCTTGTCTTTGATAAAGGTGGCAGGAATGTGCAGCGGAGAAAGGACAGCCTCTTCAATAAGTGGTGCTGGGAAAACTGGACAGGTACATGTAAAAGTATGAGATTAGATCACTCCCTAACACCATACACAAAAATAAGCTCAAAATGGATTAAAGACCTAAATGTAAGGCCAGACACTATCAAACTCTTAGAGGAAAACATAGGCAGAACACTCTATGACACAAATCACAGCAAGATCCTTTCTGACCCACCTCCTAGAGTAATGGAAATAAAAACAAAAATAAACAAATGGGACCTAATGAAACTTCAAAGCTTTTGCACAGCAAAGGAAACCATAAACAAGACCAATAGACAACCCTCAGAATGGGAGAACATATTTGCAAATGAAGCAACTGCCAAAGGATTAAGCTCCAAAATTTACAAGCAGCTCATGCAGCTCAATAACAAAAAAACAAACAACCCAATCCAAAAATGGGCAGAAGACCTAAATAGACATTTCTCCAAAGAAGATATACAGACTGCCAACAAACACATGAAAGAATGCTCAACATCATTAATCGTTAGAGAAATGCAAATCAAAACTACAATGAGATATCACCTTACACCAGTCAGAATGGCCATCATCAAAAAATCTACAAACAAGAAATGCTGGAGAGGGTGTGGAGAAAAGGGAACACTCTTGCACTGCTGGTGGGAATGTGAATTGGTTCAGCCACTATGGAGAACAGTATGGAGGTTCCTTAAAAAACTACAAATAGAACTACCATATGACCCAGCAATCCCACTACTGGGTATATGCCCTGAGAAAACCAAAATTCATAAAGAGTCATGTACCAAAATGTTCATTGCAGCTCTATTTACAATAGCCCGGAGATGGAAACAACCTAAGTGCCCATCATCAGATGAATGGATAAAGAAGATGTGGCACATATATACAATGGAATATTACTCAGCCATAAAAAGAAACAAAACTGAGCTATTTGTAATGAGGTGGATAGACCTAGAGTCTGTCATACAGAGTGAAGTAAGTCAGAAAGAAAAAGACAAATACCGTATGCTAACACATATATCTAGAATTTAAGAAGAAAAAAAAAATGTTATGAAGAACCTAGGGGTAAGACAGGAATAAAGACACAGACCTACTGGAGAATGGACTTGAGGATACAGGGAGGGGGAAGGGTGAGCTGTGACAGGGCGAGAGGGACTCATGGACATATACACACTAACAAATGTAAGGTAGATAGCTAGTGGGAAGCAGCCGCATGGCACAGGGATATCAGCTCGGTGCTTTGTGACCGCCTGGAGGGGTGGGATAGGGATAGTGGGAGGGAGGGAGACGCAAGAGGGAAGAGATATGGGAACATATGTATATGTATAACCGATTCACTTAATTATAAAGCAGAAACTAACACACCATTGTAAAGCAATTATACCCCAATAAAGATGTTAAAAAAAAAAGTGGAAGTTAGAATAAATCATTCCTTTAGAAATCACTTGAAAAAAAAAAATGAGCTATTGTAATGAGGTGGATGGACCTAGAGTCTGTCATACAGAGTGAGGTAAGTCAGAAAGAGAGAGACAAATACCGTATGCTAACACATATATATGGAATTTAAGGGGAAAAAAAATGTCATGAAGAACCTAGGGGTAAGACAGGAATAAAGACACAGACCTACTAGAGAATGGACTTGAGGATATGGGGAGGGGGAAGGGTAAGCTGTGACAAGGTGAGAGAGTGGCATGGACATATATACAGTACCAAACGTAAAATAGATAGTTAGTGGGAAGCAGCCACATAGCACAGGGAGATCAGCTCGGTGCTTTGTGACCACCTAGAGGGGTGGGATGGGGGGTGGTGGGAGGGAGGGAGACTCAAGAGGGAAGAGATATGGGAACATATGTATATGTATAACTGATTCACTTTGTTATAAAGCAATTATACTCCAATAAAGATGTAAAAAAAATGATTAATTGGTACACACAGGTGATCAGAGATTAGAATCACAAATCCAGAGAAGAATTCCTGGTAAAAGTAATATAAAATATACGCATTTTGAAAGATAAATAGAATTTAGCTATATGAAAGGGGGAAAGCACATGTAAATACTAATGAAAATGAGCTTACTGAATTAAAAAATAAGTGCATAAATGTCAGAAGGTTTGGAGTAGAAAATGGGGGTAGAGAGATTTGGTGCTGAAATGAGGATATGGAGAGCATGAGCAAAAAAAGTATGCAAAACTCTTAAATGCTGGTTAGGAGTATGGGCATTCCTTGGAAAACAAGGGGAGGACATGGAAGCAATCTAAATAAAATGTCCATCAACAGAGGACTGGATAAAGAAGATATGGTACATATATACAATGGAACATTACTCAGCCATTAAAAAGAATGAAATAATGCCATTTGCAGCAACTTGGATGGACCTAGAGATTATCATACTGAATGAAGTAAGTCAGACAGAGAAAGAGAGGTATCGTATGATATCCCTTATATACGGAATCTAAAAAGAAATGATACAAACGAACTTATTTACAAAATAGAAACAGACTCACGGACTTAGAGAACGAACTTATGGTTCCCGGGGGAAAGGGTGGGCGGAAGGGATAGTTAGGGAGTTTGGAATCGACATGCACACACTGCTGTATTTAAAATGGATAACCAACAAGGGCCTACTGTATAGCATAGGGAACTCTGCTCAGTGTTATGTGGTAGCCTGGATGGGAGGGGAGTTTGGGGGAGAATGGATACATGTATATGTATGACTGAGTTGCTTTGCTGTGCGCCTGAAACTATCACAACATTGTTAATTGGCTATACTCCAATATAAAATAAAAAGTTAAAAAAAATATGACACATAAACTTATCTATAAAAAAAAAAGGAATCAAGGGGAAGCAATTGAAAGGTTTTAAGCAGGGAGTGACATGGTCAGTTTTATGTTTTGCAAAGATTTCCCTGGCTAAAGACTGGGAAGTGCACTGGAGGATGGAAAAATCTAGAAAAAAGGAGACTGTTAAGGCAGTTACCACTGAAATAAGCCACAGAAAAGACTGTGGTGGCCTAGAAGCAGTAGAGACAGGGAAGCTTGGCATGATTTCAGCAAAACATACAAAACTGAATCAATAATGTATAATTTTTTTTTTATTTTGTATGTGTGTGTGTGTTATAGGGAAAGAGTGGGAAGGAGTTACTTATTAATGTTGCCATGTCTCTGGTTTAGGCAACAGTTAAACACAGCCCTTCACTGAGAGAGGATCCATTGTATGAACAGCTTTTTAGTCAAAGTTGGGTTGACAAGTTCAACACTAAACTTGTAGGAAAATAGCTCAAATTCTCTCATCTTTAGTTTCTTTGTCTGTAAAATGCAATGCTACACGACCTCACACAGATTGTTATGTGTTAGTTGCAGCAACTTATGTAAGTCTTTGAACCCACAATAGATAATTCATTTTTAAAAGTATAAAATATTTATGACTGAGAAATTTGATGAATTTACAGTCTTTCTGCAGAATTACAAAGTAACTGAGTCTACCAATGGCCTTAGTCATGATTAATAAATGCACGTCATCTGCAATAGGTTTCTATTACAATTCTTTGCCTTTTGTCATTTTTTAAATGCAGGTTTCTAACACTCTTCATATTCCTCTTGTTTGAAGGAAATTGGAATGCTCCACTGCAAGAACCTCAATGTTTCTCCCTGGCCTTGATATTTTCACTGATGAACAGTAATCAGCCAGTAGTAAGATAGTTATTAATGTCCCAGGTTTCCTTTCAGACTTACTAGCAAAGTCAAATAATGAACAGCAAGGCACATCATCATCTACTTCTAATTATACAACCTTACTTCATGACATGATATTTTTTCCTGAATATTTGTGACAATAAACACATCTCTAAAATTATCTTAAGTGACCATAATAAATCACAGTGCTAGATTACAAGCACTGACAATGTATTATATGCAAGATGGTCTTACATATATTCATTCACTCATCTAATCTTCAGAACAACTCTATGAGATAAACACTAGTATTAATAAACACTAGTATTAATTCCACTTTACCGCTGAAGAAATTGAGTCATAGGAATAATAATTTCCAAGAACATATCAAGGAAGTGTATCAGTCAGTCTCCAGCGTCCACTGTCCTTGCCCTTATACTGTTAAGAACATACTGATTGGCTAGGACTTCTTTATAGATAAAAGTTCACTGTGTCCATCACAGAACTTAATCTGTGTGATTTCTTCCATCACTGTTGCATATATAAGTTTTCAGTATTTGGATTTATTTGCCATTTATTATTTGCCATTAAATAAAATTATGAATAGCATTTCCTTTATAATTATTTATAATTATCTTTTAATTTCATTCTCATATCTGGCATTCAAATAACTTCATGAGGAAAGGAAAAACAATTTTAATTCCTTTATTTTCTGGCAAATACACTAAGAACCATGAAGAAATCATTTGTCAGAAAAATATAGCCGAAAGTGTTAATAGCACCACTCTAGATTCAATCATTCAAAGACCTTATGAAAGGGGAAATCAGTTACTCTGTAGAAGTAAACTACCTTGACAGAAGCATTGGTTAGCATCTTATCAGATCTTCTTACACTTACAAATGAGTGCATGTTTATCTTCCAATACATGTTTTTTCCCCGTAACATAAAACAAAAAATATGACCCTCATGCAGTCATGTTTTGCAGCTGTCTTGGAGCTCTTTCCATGTCTACCCATATTAAAATCCATTATGCCCATACTGTAGTATATTTCACCACTGGACATTTAAGGTGTTTTCAATTTTTCTTTCTTTCTTGAAAAGTAATGAAGTCCATATAAATGGGTAAAAATATTTTTCCTAAAATTTTCTATGACATATGTTCCCAGAAGTGGAAATATTTCACTCTAAAGTTGACACGTTAATTTTGATAGGCGACAGTAAATTGTCTTCCTGTAAACTAGGCTAGTCTGTACTTCTCTTATCAGTACAGTGTATTCTGATATTCTTCTCAACACTTTCACCTGAACTGGAAATTGTCCTCCCTCTCTTTATATAATATTTCTTGATGCATGGGTGAACAATGATATCTTCTTTCTGATATAATTTCCAATCACTTCCATAGAAAGACTGATTATATTTTCATTACTTTAATCAGCATTTGTATTTCTTCCTCTATAAGTTATCTGTCTAGGCCATTTACCTATTTAAATTTTGGATTAGTTATTGTATTAATTTTCTGGGGCTGCTATAATAAGATACCACAGGATGGGTGACTCAAGCAACAGAATTTTTTGTCTCACAATTCTAGAGTCTAGAAATCCAAAATCAAGTTGTTGGTAGAGTTAGCTTCTTATGAGGGCTGTGAAGGAAGGATCTGTTCTAGGGCTGTCCCCTTGGCTTGCAGATGGCTGTCTTCCCTCTATGTCTCTTCACGTTGTCTTCTATGTGCGACTCCATGTCCAAATTTTCCTTTTTTATAAGGACACCAGTCATGTTGATTTAGAGCCCACTCCAGTGACCTCATGTTAACTTGATAAATTCTGCAAACACCCATCTCCAAATGATGTCACATATGATGGGTTAGGACTTCAATATATGAATTTTGGCGGGGACACAATTCAATCCGTAACAGTTATCTAACATATTGATTTATAGACTGTCTGGGTCCAGTATGGTTTTTAGTTGTTATTACTGATATATGGAAAACATTTTCCAAATCTGTTATTGGTATTTCAGTTTATCATCCCCTACAATTTTTGAAATATATTTCTAGATAAATATTTTCCTTTATGGCATCTGAATTGTTCTTGCACAGGTGGATCTTCTCCATCCCAATATTATTCTTTAAAAGTTTGTGTATGCTTATGAAAATGCATTAATTGTTATTGGTGCTAAACTACCAAATTAATTTTGGAATATGTTTTATACATATGGTAAAAGGTAGGAATATAACTTAGATGTGGATAGCCAATTGTTTTAGCATAATTGGGACAATCCTTTCATCACTGATTTTGAAATGATATTTTTCTTATGTATCAAATTCCTTTTTACTGTATGTTTTGAATTCTCTATTCTGATCTATAGATGAATTTGTCTCAGAGCCATATCATGGTTTAGTTACTGAAACTGTGCTCTATATTTTGATATTTCCTAGATTTTACCCTACTGTTTTTATTCATAGTTTTACTGAATTTTTTTTCTGTATTTGTTTCTTCTCAGTGAATTTTAGAATCAGCTTGTCAATTTCTCAAAAACTCCAACAGGGAATTTAATTAAAATCTCATTCATATTATAGTTATATTTAGGGAACTAGATAACAATAAGGCATCTTCTGGTCCAGAAACATACAGTGTCTCATATATTGTTCTAGTTATTTTATACAATTCAGTAATGTTTTACAGTTATTTCATAGAGTTCTTATTCATTTCTTGTTAGACCTATTGCTGTTATTGTGGATGGATTTTTCCATTCAATTGTCGAAATGAATATTGCCAGCTTCTTTTAAAGCTATTGACTTTATATGTTGATCTTGATTCTGGATATCTTATTAAACAAACTTAGTTCTACCATTACTCAGTTGATTCGTTTGGCTTTTTTAAGTAGACAACACTTTTTTCTAATAGTTATAACATTTATTTTTTTTCTTTGCTAATTGCACTGGCTAAGACCTCCAAAACAAGGTTGAATAGAGAAAATGATGATATGTCTTTTTTCTTGTGCTTGACTTTAAAATAGATGTATTAATTATGTTCCACCACTGAGCAAAATGTATGCAACTGTTTACTGTAATTTTCAGGTGATACCATTTTTCTCAGCCCATTTTTTAAAATAAAATTTCTATTGAGTTATAACATTCATGCAGAAAAAAATGCACAATCCCATGACAAAAAATTTTACAAACAGAAAATACACTTTTGAAAATACCCAAAGTGTATTTTCAAAAGCTCTCACCAAGTAGAGCTAACATTCTGACTTCTATTATTTTATAATCATTTGCCTATGTTTCGAATTTATACAATTATACTGAATGTCTTTTGTGTTTGACTTGTTTTATATAACATGAAATTTCTGTAGAGAAATAGTTTGTTATTTTTTATTTCTACTTGGTACACTAGTAAATAATTATGCTGTAATGTATTCTAGTGTTGACAGACACTTGTGCTTTGTTTTTTCCAGTTTTTGACTGTTGCGAATAATGCTGCTATTAATATTTTATATGCCTTGTATATAACATATAAATACATGTATGCTGGGTATATATCTAAGAATGGAATTGCTCTATTATAGAGTATACCTTTGTACAACTTTAGTAAATACTGCCAAAGAATTCTCCAAACTGCTATAGAGTAGAAGTGGAGAAGTCCATTTCACACTCTTATTAACACTAGTATTGTCAGTATTTTTTTTTATTTCAGTCACTCTAGTAGTTGTGTAATAGTATCTCAATTTAGCTATAATTTGCATTTTACTGTTGATTCATAAAGTGAGCACTTTATTAAAGATAATATTTGCATATTTTTCTTTTATAAAATGCTTGTTCATGCCTTTTGCCTTTTTCCCATTAGTTTGTCCATTGCTTAATACTGATTCATAGGAGGTATTTATATATTCCAAATAGGAGATGTTTGTTGGTTAAATGTATTGAAAAAATTCCCTACTTTGCTGCTTGAAATCTCAATTTCTTAATGGTGTCTTTTGATGAGTACAAATATATTTGTATTGATAATACAAATATAGACCAAATTATTAACCTTTTATATTAGGAGTTGTCTCTTTTATACCCAAATTAAGAAATGTAGCCTTACTTACTATGTTATTTTCTAGAAGCTTAATTATTGAATAATTAGTTAAATTATTCATTTAACTCCTCACATTTTAGGTCTGCAATCCACCTGAAATTTTCTGTATTGAATGACTTAAGGGTCAAAATACATTTATTTTCATATGTATATACAAATAACTCAGCACCATTTATTAGACATATAATTACTTCCCTGTATTTTGCAATGCCATTTTTTCATAAATTCATTTTCTAAATTAAAAAGTGCCTGTTCCTATATTATTTAATCCATCAAATTTTTCTATTCGTCTATCCTTTTGTTAATGCCATCGTCTCAAATAATATAGTTTATAAAATTGTGAAATGTAGATATCCCGTAATCTGAAAACTTGAATTTTATCTTTTTCTTCAAGATTCTCTTGCCCCTTATGGCCCCTGGCATTACCATATACCTTTTGGTTTGTCAATTTCAACAACAACAAAATAACTGTCAGTACTAATAAGATGTTTGTGTATTGACATTTTAAAAATACTAAATTTTCTGCTTTACCCACATTTCATTTATTTATTTAAAGATTTTTAAATATTCTCTCAACATTTTATAGTGTTCTGTGTACAAGTCTTGTACCACTTGGATTAATAGCTAGATATTTGAATTTTTTATCTGATTATAAATGCGTTCCCTTTTAGACATTCATTTCCAATTTTATCTTGTTGGAAATGATTTTTCTCAGGCCATTTTGGATGGATTTAAAAATGGATTTTTGTATATGATTTTGCTTTCAGCAAACTCAATCTAAAAAATTATTTGTAGAATCTTTTGTATTTTCTACACAAATAATCATATTGTCTGTAAAAAATGATAGTTTCTCTTTATTTTTTTTTCAATTCTTAAATCATTTACTAAGTTCTTTATCTTACTTTGTTATCAGAACCAAGAACCTTTTCTACGATGTTCAGTAGAATTGGCATTATAAATATCCTTTTCTTATACCAGATTGCAGGTATACAGACATCCTTTTCTTATTTCAGATGGCAGGGGAAAGCATTCCAATATCACAAATATGGTATTTCCTATAGGCCTTTTTATTCACTTTTTAAAAGCAGTTTTTTTTTTACTGATTGTTACTGATTTTGACTTTTTACTGAACAGTAAAAAGTTCCCTTTTATTTTTGGTTTCTTAATCTGTTCTGTTTTAGTTGTAAATTGAATTTGAATGCTGTCAAATGAGTGGGGTTTTTTTTCATTACTGTACATGTTATTATTTACTCATAATTCTTTCATTCCTCCCTACCTTTGCCGTGTTGCAAATGTAGGCAGAATAAACATTCCAACACCACTCGGTTGGTCATGTAACACTCCCATGGAATGTTAGTGGACATGACACATCAAAGACTTTAAATATTGTTTGATTTTATTTAGCCTCTTGTTTTCCTACTAATGGCTACAAGAAGAAATTCCCCCAGATAACTACTGCCATTTCAGGATTCTTCAGAAAAAAAAAAAAGTAGAAAAAACATGAATTTGATTCATATTCTGAAGCAGAAATCACCTCAGTCACTCTTCAACCCGAGTTTGAAAAATTAGTATTATTGTAAGCCATTAAGCTTTTGGAGTAATTTGTAATGTAGCAGTATCACATCAAAAACTTGTCTCATGAATGCATTTGTTGAGATGATCATACACATTTTTTCTTTTATACTATTAATATGCTGAATTACATTTTTTCTTTTATACTATTAATATGCTGAATTATATACATCTTATGTGTATAATTAATGATTGCATTAAGTCAATTTCTCATTATTGAAATTAATTCTTTATTATATATAATTCTGTGAGATTGCTAATATCTTGTTTAGGATTTTTCCATTTATTCTCATGGGAGAAATTCACTTGTAAATTTCCTTTCTCATTATATCCTTACAAAGCTTGGGATACAGGTTATATTTAGTTCATGAAACAAATTGGGAAGTATTCCCTCTTTTCCTATTATCTGAAAGAATTTTTGTATGATTGGTAATATTTCTACCCTAAATTAGTAGAATCGGTATGTATAATCATGGTCTGCAGTATCCTTTGTAGGAAGGTATTCACAGATTCAGTGATTTAACATATTCTTAACTATTCAGATATCCTAACTGTCCCTGTGTCAATATTAGGAAGACACATTAGTTTTAGGAATTTGTCCATTGTCATTCATTTTGTTCATGATTTTAGGTGTCAGCAATTTGGTCTGAGCGCAACTGGGCAGTCTTCATCTTGGCTGGGCTTACTCTTGTTTCTGTGATTCTCTGGTCAACTAAATGGCTCTGCACTGCTATTGACATGATGTCAGTTTGTCAGTGAAGACAGCTGGCCCATATGTCTTCTTCCTCCAGCAAGCTAGCCAGCCTTGCTCATACTGCAGTTTACCAGGGTTCTAAGAGAATCAGCAGAGGTAAAGGAATATGTTTTCAGGTTTAATCTTGGAAGCACAAGATATCATATCTGCCATGTTATACTGGTCACAAAGCAAGTAACAAGTTCAGTCCAGATTCAAGAGGTAAAGAAATACACTTTACTTCTTGATGGGAGAAGCTTAAAAGTCATATTGTAAATGAGCATGTATGTAAGGCGAAGAATGATTATGGTCATATTTGCAAATGATCTGTTATGTAACCACAATTGCTGAGTTAATTCCTGTACTTCATTTCTCAGGGATTGGTCCTTTGAGTACTTGCCACCTTGTGCATTGGTGGTTCTCCAATGCCTTCAAAGGGATTTTTTTGACTTTTTTTTTCAGTTTTTCCACTGGCTCCAAAATTGTTTGACAACAAACTTGTCTAATTTCACTAAAGATGAAACTTTTAGTGAATATTTGAACACTTTTATTTGCAACTACCCAATCTTACTGTCAGTTCAATTCTTCATTATCTAAATATTTATAGCACTATATTAATTGACTTCTTATTTGCTTCTCCAATCCATTTAATACACTGATTTCAAATCAGACTTTCTAAACTTAAAGTTCTATTTGGATCCACTTATAGTTCAAAACAGGTGGTTCCTTGGGCTATGTCAAGGTCAAGGCTGCTTGCCTTCTGGCTTGAAACTATCTTCATATACCTTCAGTTTCCTTTGCTGATCCCTTTCATCTTATGTGTCCTGTGTTTGGTTAATTAGCAACTGAAGAGAATTTCTTGAAAATATTAAAAAAAATTTTTCTCTCTCTAGTTATGGGGCATGGGCTCCAGAGCGTGTTGGCTCTGTAGTTGTGGCGCGAGGGCTCTAGAGTGTGTGGGCTCTGTAGTTTACGGAACCCAGGCTCTCCAGTTGAGGTGTGAGGGTTCAGTAGTTGTGGCATGCAGGCTTAGCTGCCCTGTGGCATGTAGGATCTTAGTTCCCCAACCAGGGATCAAACCTGCGTCCCCCGCATTGGTAGGAAGATCCTTTACCACTGGACCACCAGGGAAGTCCCTAAATGTGTTTTTGTCCATTTTCATTTGTATGAATAAACTGAAACTGAAATTAAAATAAATCCCCCTAATAATCATATATTAAATTCTTCCTAATAGCCAAAACCCTCAGAAAACGTCATACTCTAGTCTTAACACTTGATTTCACAACATGAAACCTCTACATACATCAAGCCAGTCTCTTCTCTTTCTCTATTCTCCATCTCCCTTCAGAGTCTTATATTAACAGTGTAATTTATTATAATATTTATTTATATGTAATATTCATTTATATTAATAGTATATTATTTATGTATGTATCTTCATGTATATTATTTATGCATGTACAATTTATGTATATTTATGTATATTATTTATGTGTACGTATATGTCTCACCACAAAATTGCAATTTTTGATTGCATGAATGTTGTCTAGTACTACTATTGCCTAGCACAGCATTTTCTACTGACAATGTTAAATTGTACCTGAGCCCTGTGCTCCTGGAAATTATCAGTGGTTAAGAAATTGACCCCAAACTTTGTGTTCTAGGAAATGTCTTACTGCCAAAAACGATCCTTCCCATATGACTTAGATCAGACTCACAGATGCTCCCCTTGTCAACCTTTGACAAAGTCAAACATAGATCCTCCAAAGCCCATTATTTGTCTCATAAGTGATTATTAAGCGAAATATTTGCCTCCACTGACCAATGTGGACAAAATGCCTGCTACTTCATCTGATCAAATTATCACCAGGTTTCTTTCCTGCCCCAAGGCCCTTTGAAGGTTGTCCCATTTTAAGCTTAAGCAAGTATTGGGAACTTAAGCAAGCACTGGAACAAGGAACACCACAACACCTCTCCCCAGCTTAACAATCCCTTCTGAGAATCAGCCAACGGTGAAGAAACATTTCCTGTTCACTTGTCTGATCACACCACCTGCTCACCCCACTGCCCCATACCCACTTCTTTCTAGCCTTGTGTTACTTCTGTCTATAAAAGAAAGCCTTTTCTGTCTTCACTCTAAGGTGAAGATTTAATGGTTAAAGCATTCTTAGTGCAATAGTTTTTTGAATAAATGATTTCCTTAAGTCCAGATTGTTTTTATTTGCTAGCACATTGTGAAGTAATTAATAAATGTAGTTTGGCTGAATGAATTCTCACTTCTAGCTTTGGATGGAATTCTTACATCAGCCTGGGGTACATTTACCTACTCTTTGTTTGCCAATCTAGATAGAAAAAAATGCCATATCTTACTTCCTCCATGAAATCTCCTCCTAGAACTATATAGTTCCTTCCTTTTCTGAATTTGCAGATCATTTATTCTGTCCATTTCTTCATTTTATAATTAATTGTTAGAGTTAGTATTTTTTAATGAGTTATTGTACAACTTTTATAGAATAAAATGTGCTTGGAACCATGTATCTCTTCCCTTTTTTTTCTAAAAATTATTATTTAATTTCATGTTTAAACTGTCCTGGATTGGGCCAGGGAAAACCTCTACAAACTAGCTCTCATATCCTGTGACTTGTCTCCATCATTTGGAACTTTTCCTTATTCTTTTCGTTCCTTTGATGACCTGCTATAACCAATATTTCTGGATGTTTATTCCAAATGCAAATACAATGAAATCAATGACACTTATCATGGAGTAGTCTTAATGTTTCAACACCATTTTAAGTGTTTTTTAGTTTTTGTTTTAAATGAAAAAATCCTACAAGAGTTTTTTGAATACCTCCAGATTTAAACCTCATAAAATTCAAAGCTCTGGATTAGTGTTATGAGATCTCAAGAAACTTTGCTTTTCCCCCAAAAAAGAACAACAACAACAGTAATTGCAGAAATATAAACCTCCATTCAGACTGTCTGCAGCATTTCTGCCTATATATAAAGAATCATTTATTATGGCAGCCCAAACTGTAGTTTCATGTTATTTATTCTTAAAAAAATAATATCTAATATTATGCACAAGTATATGTCAGACATGTGGCAGATATTTCACACATATCATTAATTCTCATAATCATCCTGAAATGTAAGTGACATTATACGTCCATTTTACAAGCAAGAAAGAAGAGATGCAGAGTAATTTCTCCAAGGTCACACAGATAGTATATCATGTAGGTAGTCTTCAACTCTAGATATATTTGATGACAAAATATTGCATTATATAGTCTCATTATAATAAATGAACCCAGTAATATTTTCTTGGTTCCTTCTACATGTAGGAATCTTTGAAAAAATTATCAACATTAGCAATACATCATCGCTAATCCAGTGGCTTGCAATATATAGCTAAAATAGAACACATATGGAAATGAGGATAACATATGGCAAAATGTGATATGACTAAGTCATTAGGAGAGATCAACTTCACGTTAAACAACCATGGAAAATTTAATGGAAGAAAAGATATTTGTGTTGGGGTTTGAATGATGCATAGGATTATTAAATGCAGTAAATGGAAAAGATATTCTGAGCAGAGGGAACAATATGAGTGATGACAATGCAAATGAGAAAGTGCTGAGTGCATATAGATTGTAAATCAGCAAGTAATATAGTCTAACTTGCATATAGGGTACTTCCTGGGCTATTGGGTAAAACCTGAAAAAGTTGGTAACATTCAAATTATCAAAACCCTTGAATGCCATGTTCAGGAGTTTTGAATGCTTTCTATAGGAAATTTACTGCTTTGTGAAACACTAAGGAAGATATATTTAGGAATATATATAGTCAGGTTTCCAACTCAAATATATATCAAAAAGAAGAAATATTTAAATTATCCTCCCCCCAGAACAGCTGTCAAAGCTATTCCAAAGTGTAGATTCTTATTTATTCATAGTCAAAAAGACTGAATAAGAGTGATTTTACTTGGCTTGGTCAGGATATTAAATTGGCGACCACAGGGAATTATATCCTTGGAAACATTTGCAATGCTTTCCTTCAAGAAATTCAAGAGAGCTGTAGAATTCCTCTGAATCTTGGCTCAAAGGCCACAGATTATTTTGCTAAGAGGCATCTGTGTTATCTGAAGCCATTCTTTTCCTTTTCTTTGTATCAGACCCAACATTCAACCAGCCTATTTGCATAATCTTTTTCTTTCAAGGTCTGCCAATGTAAACTAAGAGAATAACCCAAGCCCACTGCGGATGTGTGGCAGAATTCATTCTGTGTCCCTATGTACAGAAGTCTAGAAATCTATCTTTTAGGAAAGGAGGGTCTCTCATACAAATATAGTCAAAGATGGAAGTATCACAAGCCTTTTGGCAAGATTACTTGAAACTAAAAATATTCAACTCTTCTCCCACTAATCCTACAGCTGGGAATCTATTTATCCAGTCCTTAAGAGCATAAATTTAAAGCAGCATTAATCATAGATAAATATTTGGAAATAAAATGAGACCTGAATAAACTGTTACATACACTGGCAAAGATGCTCTCCTGACCAAACTTCACTCAGATTCCTCTGAGCCCTCTTCTCAGCTAAGCAAGTTTGGCATCCATCCTTGTCAGGCCTACATCAGCCAGTTGTAGCAAGAACCTTGCTAAATCAGTTTAGCCAGAACCCACCCCACTCAATATCTCATCATCTTTGATATCAGATCAAGTTCCTTGTCCTCCGCTATTGCCCAGGTGATATCTGACAACTTTGACTTACTTTCAGCAAGAATCCTGTCGCCTTCAGTTAGCCAGAATCCTCCCTTACCCCTGATGTTTCCTCTTAGTAATTTACCATCTATTTACTCCCATCCTGCTCTATAGCTATAAATCCCTACTTGTCGAAGCTGTATTCAGGATTGAGCGTTGTTCTATACTGAGATCTCTTTTTCCCCAATTACAATAATCCCTGAAAAAAATCTGTTTTTCTCTCTTAACTAGTGTCCAGTCTGGGTTTTCTCTGACAACATGACATTATTTTAAGATTCAATTATACAACAATTAGAGCTATGCCAGATGACTTGGAAGGGTTTCCATGAAGCATTTTTGAGTCCTAAAAGAAAGAATGTAGAGTATGATGCATTTATATATTTGTATATAACACTAGCCATGATAATGCCCTGTGAATGTATTTGTGCCTGTGTATGGCTACATAAAATTATAGTTTAAGGTCAGAAATTTGAAATGGAATGGGTTAACAGAGGCAGAGGAGGGTTGCAGATAGAGGGAATTTAGGAGATGAAAGGCAAGCAAAAAGGAAAAAGGAAAAAATAGACTGTGCTGCCTTTATATAAAATTATGTATATATGCATATGTGTATAACAAAATCAAGTTAAAGGTTTTATTTAAGAAATTTTTTAAATCACTGAATTTTTACAAATAAACACACCAAAGAAGACATATGACTTCTTTGGTGTGGATGGATGATATCTCCATCCTCACAACCATCGCTCACAGCTAAGTAGGCATTGTATGAATATTTTGATATCTATTCTTACAAAAGAAAATCCTTACTAGAGCAATACTTTCCAGATGGGAGATACAAAAAAGATATAAAGAGTAGAAAAATGTCACTGTCATGATGCACGTTTTAGCATATTCATTAGTTATGAAATTTGAAAATCAAAATTTGAGTTCCAGATCTTGTCACTAACATCAAGAAAATCACTGTAACTCTCTAGGTCTCAGTTTCCACATCTGTGACATAAATAGATTAATTTAAATTTCACAAATTAATAAAAATTTATGAATATACCATTAATTTTATAGTGTAAGGGCAAATGGAAATTTAAAGTAAGAGGCTTAATTTTTCCTGTTGAAATAAGAAAAAGACATTTTTCTTCCCACTCAGAGCATTTACTTTAGAAAACTCAAGTTCTTTCTCTGTCTGTTTGAAATATATGTAAATCTTCATTAAAGTTATAATAATCCACTAGCCATCTTTAAGACCCCAAAATGTCCTTCTTAATTGACCTGGGAACTATTTCTTTGAAATATAATCATCAAGAAAGATAGCATCCCTATCTTCCAGTTTCTGTGAGAGAGTAGGAACCAAACTTTAGTAGGCACCTCCCTTTAAGTTACAAACTACTTCCTGTCATAGAGTTGTGATAAGTTTATTTTTCCTTTGGATGAAGCCAATTAGGTAATGCAGATGAATATCCCAACTACCAAGTGAATTTAGGATGAGCAATGTGTGACCAATAGTACTATTGAATCCTCTTATTTGAGAACTAATTATTGTTTATATTGAGAAAATGTAATAGGTTGTATCTGCTCAGCTATATAAAAAGATGAGAGTTCTTGCTCTCTTTGCAAACTTTTAGCAGATTGCCTGTGATGCACATCACATGCTTATTCAATAATAAAACAGTTTTCTTTCTCTTCTATCTTTGTGGAGATGTTTTACGGCTTGGGAAGATATTTTAATTGTATTTTCCCCAAAATACTCAATTAACTTCTCTAAAATAGGAGAGAGATAGAGAGAGAGAGAAATCTATAGTGCTAATAATTATGCCTGTCATTTAATTAGTATATGCCTTGAAAGAAGCGTGAGATGAGATGCATTGTCTCTCATGATGTACGCGATGCTGGATGTGATTTTTTCAAAGAATCAACCTCTCCCCTTCCCAATGACAACACAGTCCTAATTATAAGACATTCGGTGCATCAGAGGTTCCAGCAAAGAAACAGCAATCTTTTTCAATGCTGAGAAAAAGGAAAAAATATATATTTCTATTGGACTAACTGAGAAAAGTATATTATCTGTATGGAATATTCAGGAAAATTTAAGAGTAACTTTGCCTTACATCCTGACTTTAGAATTTGAATGCTTATCTCCACTGTGATAGCTCACAAGCAGTGTTTCTTAAACTTCTGTGGGTTTGTCAGCCTCTTTGATATTCCTACAAAAATATGAAAACTGTCCCTAGAAAAATTTCCACACACTTATAAACTGACAAAATTTTATGTAAAATTTCAAAAGGCACATGAACTCCTTGTAGGAAAAGAACACTCTGATGCCACTGCAGACTTCTGTTCATAAGCCATAGTCTCCTTATAAAGAACCCCTGATCTAAAAGTAGAGAGTCATTTGGGATCCTTAGTTACTTTGTTTTTCAAAATCACCTCCAGATATAAAGTGATTCTTGGAGTCAGTGGTGACTTAAGCTGAAGAGGGGCAAAACGTTTACAAAATATTTTACCAGTGGTAGGTTCAGAAAGAAACACTCATCTCTGCAGAGAGTTTAGAAGTTTGTGATGTGCAGGGAGCTTATCCAAGGAGAAAAGATATTGGTCCCATTTTGCCCTAGATTGTTTATTTATTTATTTTATTTTATATTTTTTTAATTTATTTTATTTTTGGCTGAGTTGGGTCTTCATTGCTGTGTGCGGGGTTTCTGTAGTTGCGGCAAGTGGGGTCTACCCTTCGTTGCAGTGTATGGGCTTCTCATTGTGGTGGCTTCTCTTATTGTGGAGCATGGGCTCTAGGTGCGTGGGCTTCAGTAGTTGTGGCATATGGGCTCAGTAGTTGTGGCTCGAGGGCTCTAGAGCACAGGCTCAGTAGTTGTGGCACACGGGATTAGCTGCTCCGCGGCATGTGGGATCTTCCCAGACCAGGGCTTGAACCCATGTCGCCTGCATTGGCAGGCAGATTCTTAATCACTGCGTCATCAGGGAAGTCCCCCAGATTGTTTAAATGGTCACACAGAGGAAAGGTTTCCCTTACTGCTGCTCCCACTTGAATGTAATGGACGCTGCTTAATGACCATGGTGACAGAAGTTAACTATCTAACTAGCCAGTTAGAAAAATATCTATCACTAGATTTTTAAGTATAGTTGGAATTCTAGCTTGTTCTTTAAAGGTATGGAGCCATTTTAGTTGACCCTGCCGCCCCTCAATAAATATCAACATTACTTCTTCATTCAAGCTAATTAAAACACACTTACTGTGTTTTCTTGGTTTTGGTTTTTTTTTTTAAATAAGTTTTTGAGCTATGTCTGAAAATCAGAAATGTCTAAAGCATAGTTATTGCCTTAATGGAGTTCTTAGTCTAAAACACATAATCGCAATAACATGTGATAAATTTATGCTAGAGAGATTTATTAAGTTCAGTGGTAGTGAGAGGTCAGGTTGTATTCTTAATGGATAATTCAAGTAGTAGAAATCCTTTGTGATTAAGACAATCAGAGAAAGGATGGCTACTTTAAAAGTAGTAGAAGTTTTCAGAAGGGCTTTCTATAGCATTGGCATGGAATGTGAGACTATTAATCACAGAGAAAAAATCCCTGTCAATACACGATCAATGTGTTAGGTTTTTATTAACTTCTTGTATCTATACAGAAACTTCACTAGAAGTAGAGGAATCCATGGCTTTGCATTCTGTTTGATGCAGGAAATGGATCTTCTGCTTGGTGTCTGTGACTGATAGGAATTATATTGATTTTGCAAGCCTCATATGCTCAGTGGTTTCAGATCCTGCTATCGTGCAAGTTGTATCTGGTCAGAGAGAGACTCTAAAGCAAGAGGGAAAAGAAAGCTTGCATAGTATCTCTGATTGTGCAGAGGGAAAACTCCAAAGGCATCTCTAGAATAATAAAATCACCACCATTCATTTATATCAGTTTTTTTTTCCTTTCAAGACTTCAGAGTGATTCATAAATCCCACCCTGCTGATTTTCTCTTTCACTTAGAAGACAGTGGTAGAGGCCTATTAAAATGTTAAATGGATTAATCCCAGTGAATGATAATCATAGTTAACTTGGGGCAAAAGAAAACCCTCTCGCCAGAGGAGTGAATTTCTGTTACTACTTCCAGAGGTAGGACTGAATCCTGGCTCATGTTTACTTAAACTTTTCATGTTCTAAGGATCTGATAAACCAGTGGCTGAGAGAGGCAAACACTACAGCAGGTATTTAATCCATGAGCTTCTCTCCATATAATCACTGCTGGTGAACAAGGAAAGACCACCCAACTAAATTCTCCCAATAATACCTAGTTCCTCCCTTCTGACTGCTTTTGAGGACCACAGATATAAGTATGGCTACACTTGCAGAAAGAATGAAGGTGCAAAGGAATGCAGTGTGCAAGCTTATTTGTCAGTAATCAGCTGTACCCAATATTTACTATTTTTTTAAGATTTTTTTGATGTGGACCATTTTTAAAGTCTTTATTGAATTTGTTACAGTATTGCTTCTGTTTTATGTTTATTTTGTGTTTTGGCCACAAGGTATGTGGGATCCCAGGCTCCCAACCAGGGATCGAACCCACACCCCCTGCATTGGAAGGCGAAGTCCCAACCACTGGACTGCCAGGGAAGCCCCCCAATATCTACTATTTAGTGGGACCCCATCAGCAAAGGAGGATTCTACCTAGAAAGAGTATTCTTAAGGATTACTAGGAAATTTGAAATAGAATCCTTTATTCATCACCTAAGGCATAATTTTGTACTAAATATGAACAGGCATATGATAAAAATGTAGACACATTTGACAAAAGTATGTTTACCTCTCTCTTCAGCTTCATCTCCCCAACAGTTTCCTTCCTGATGCTCTATATTTCAGTCAAAATATGTTTTGTTCCATTTCTTGAATACTCTGTACTCTTTTATAACACTGTGTCTCTGTATATGGTATTCTCTTCTCCCAGAATATTATTTAGATTAATTCTAACCAGACAAACTCCTTTTTTTATCCTTCTAGAATGTGCTAGACATAGTTGTTTGCCTCAACATTAATTCCTTCTTCCTTATACTGGCAGAGCCCGCCCACATTAGAGGTTGCAAACACCACATATATACTTTCTCAGCCTCCACTGCAACAGGGACAGCTATGTCATGTGACAGATCTAGACAATGAGAGCTAGGAAGAAGTCTCTGGGGTCTTCAGAAATTTTTTTCTTATCTATCACAAATAGAGATAAAAAGGATATATTTTACAGTCTTGGCAATCTTTTGCTTCACCTTCCCTTATCCTACTTCTAGAGATGTGACAATAATTTTGGGAACATGACACATCATTCCTAAAGATAGATGAGAGGGTGGCTTGCTGGAGATGGGTAATTGACATGTAAAAATAGCATTGGTACTTAATGACATACTTGGGCTGCAGGACCAGTTGTAGAAGCTCCAACATGCAGGTTTCTTGGTTTGGGGCTGCATGACTCTTATCTCTGTTCTATCTTCACTTGATTTTCTTCCTTTTGTGTCTGAGTCTCAAATCTTCCTCTATCTTTCTTTTACAGGGACCAAATCCAGGATGAACTCATATCAAGATCCTTAACCTAATTAAATCTGTAAAGAGTCTTCTTCCAAATAAATTCATATGCACAAGTTCTGGAGCTTAGGACACTGATATATCTTTTTAGTGCCAAGATTCAATGTACTACAGAGAGAGAGAGAGAGAGAAGATAGATTTAAGAATTGCAAGTGATTCACAAAGAAACAGCGTATCGTCTTTAATCTGGACTCCTGGTTACTCACGTAGTTGAGACTTCTCATGTGCTATTGGCCATATGTGTGTGTGTGTGTGTGTGTGTGTGTGTGTGTGTGTTTTCAATAAATCAACCATTCAGGAATTTTGACTACTTCTTCTATTGCTGATTCAGTGTTTTATAATTATTTGTTATGAGAAAAAAGTCAATTTGTCTGATGCCTTAACTAAACTTCAAATCACATCTTCTTTATACTCCCCTTCCTGTTCTCTCTTATTCAAGTATGTACAATGTTTCTGTACATTCTGTTAAAAATGGGCTAGAAGCTGGAAATAAAAAAATAAATAAGAAACATGTGATTAAATATACTCTATTACAGTCCCTTCTGGTATATTTAACACATTCATATGATAAAAGGTCTGTGGAAGACCAAGGAAAGGCTGTTACTTAGGTGAGTCTGTAAGAGTGTGTTTTCCCTTTGCACTGCACTCTCTATGCCTAGTAGAGTCCTCCACCAATAAACAATCTACCAACAGAAGATGGATTAGGCAAAAACTGAACGACCTACTTTTCAAGGCCATGTTTGCAATGGTGACATCCAAAAAGAATGTGTGAGAAGTGTTGCGGGGTGGGGGGAAGATAGGAGATGTAATATGTAACAGAATTTAATCCATTTTGAAAATAGATATAAGTCATGGTAACACTCAGAAAAGTTTTAATTGTTCATCTAACAACATTTGACAGCCGATACGCTCTTCTGTATTTTCCATTTGGTATTTTTTCATTGGGGTATAATTGACGTAAGATTATATTAAGTTCAGGTGTTTAACATAATGTTTCGATATTTGTACGTATTGGGAGAAAAGGAGAGGATAGGAGAGGAGAGGAGATAAGAGAAGAGAAGAGAAAAGAAGAGAAGGGAAGGGAAGGGAAGGGAAGGGAAGAGAAGAGAAGAGAAGAGAAGAGAAGAGAAGAGAAGAGAAGAGAAGAGAAGAGAAGAGAAGAGAAGAGAAGAGATAATTAGTGAAGAGATTTAAGAGAGAGAATTTATTCAGCAAATGGTGGGAAACCAGGAACTAAGGAAAATAACTTGGTATATGGCAATACCTAGTATCAGGCTGAAAGAGAGACTTTCAAAAATAAGACTGGCTTATACATTGTTAACAGTTGCATTGACTTCTGAGCTGTGCCTAGTGCCTCACCCCATCATTGTCCACAGTTTTCAGGATCCATTTAATGTAAGTTGTACTCTGTGAGGCATTGCCTAGAGGTGGGGTTGCCCTCTACACAATGGTCACTACACACAAGAGATTAGAGAACTGAGAGAAAGCAACATATGGAGAGAACAGAGAAAAGGGCAGTTTGCAGTGTTTAGTGGAAACAAGGAATCTCAGCAAACAATTCTCAGAAAAGGGAAAGACCTCAGAGAGTTCTGGTGTTACTAAAGGGAGAGACACGTTGGATTTCCCTCTTCCTGTGGGATGGAATGGAGACTCAAAAATTTTTAAATACATATGAAAGAGAAGATCAGCCATCTTGGCAACTTCCACATAGCTGACATTTGTTATAATAAAATAAATAATATGCTCCCAACATTTAATAAATGTTATATATATATATATTATTCCTCACCTCACCTGGTCAAAATATTAGAAAAAGTGGTAATGATCATCTTCATCATCATCTTTTTCATGTGAGCAGATTATAAAACAGGACATACACTTCCAGGCAATTTTCTGTGCCTTAGAATATGACTATTGCTTCCTTCATCTGGGGAAGAAGTGTCAAGTATCAGTCACTGCACAGTTCACAGTAAAAGATTTTCCACTGCCCTAGGAGGTAGTCTCACCCTGGAGGTTACAAACCTTAGTTTAAGCTTTCACTCAGCACTTTCTAAAAAGGCAATCAGCAGTTTCAGGACACTTTTTCTTTTTCAGCATTATGAGCACACATTTCACATTTTTCATTGCTGGAATCTTGAGTGGCCAATTTGTCATGTTTCCACAGTTGCATTTGCCACTTTTATTTGAAATTATGGGCATGTCCATCAGAAATTATGAATCTATGTTTACATAGATTAAATTGACAGCCAAGCTTGAAAATGTAAAATGTCACTTTCTGATGGTCCAGGAGCTGTAGGAGATGCTTATCAATCAAGGTGAGCAGCAGTGTCAGTGGACAACATCCCAATTGGTGGAGGCCATTTACAACATTGTTATTGCAAGTGTTCAGCTTCTTTCCCCAACTTTCTATTCTAAAGACTGGGCAATTTATATGTCATCTTGTTGTCACCAAGGTGCTACTGCAAATAGTTTTCACCTGGAACAGCTGTTTGTTTGTTTTTTATCAATGTGTCTCAACAAATGTACAGAGGAAAGTCTAATTTCAGTAGATATTGAAACCAAATCTTTAAATCCCCCAGCCTAAGATCTTAGAATACAATACTAGTTCTGTGATTTTGTAAACTTATAAATCGTCTGTTAGTCTTCACATCCAGATCAGTTTTATTTTCCATAACATGATGAACAGGGTTGGAAAAAAATTAAAGGAAAGGGAAACAGGACTTTGAAATGCCCTGCCACATGCCCTCTTTCATATTTCTTTCTCTTTTGTTTCTGTCCACATCTCCTTCTCCTTTATGGTTTTTTAAAGAGGCAAGAACAACCTAAAATACAAAACTCTAAACTAGAACAAAACTTGTTGTAGAAAGGTAAGGTAAGGTTTTTGATCTTCACTTTTCTTAGTATTAGGGATCAGCTACATGGTTTTATTTTATAGTTTAGTTTAATATCAAGAAAACAGAAATGTCCTGCATATACAGTGATAGCTTTCAGTTTATAGATCAAGTAAACATAAGTATATGAGTGTGTGTGCACGTATATATGTAGACAGACAGACATGATTGCTCATTCTAAAAATATGTGAGTCAAAGGCTCAAAGTTTGATAATCAAATTTTGAGGATAATATATCTTCTGCTTGAAGGTTTCTTTTCAGGTTAAAATATCTGTAGAGGTTCTGTGATTACAGATAAGTCACTTTAGTACTATGTGTATTCCTTCATTGTCACTTTTAATATGATCTTTTTTTTCAGGAAATTTAGAGAATTACATAATCCTTTTTGTCCTTCATTCATTTCAACATAAAAATAAATAGACTAAAATTTTGCATAATTGTGTTCCTTTAGAAATGTAGTTGTTTGAAATATTAGGGCATGTATGAATTTGAATATATGATTATGAAACAATAATTATAATAATATCACAGGGCACTTATTTTAAACTCCCTCATATATACTCATTCAACTCACTGACGGATATTCCTGACTCTAACAAGGTAATATAAGTTCAAAGTACTTAATGCCATGACAAAAAAAAGTTAAAATAGGGTATTCATTCACAGTCTGTTTTTTTTCCTTTTACATAGTATGTGTAAGAAATTTTTCAAAATATATGTGGAAATAATAACTTGAATTATTTTTCTAACACATGAAAGAAAAACTAGAATCTAGGATAGAAATACTGTTAATTTGTAGAAAAGAGAAAATTGATCGATAATGCATTGACCTTGCTCAGTATTCATGGCAAGCAGGGGATAGTAAAAATACTTTAAAGGTCATTTGTGACAAGCTCCAAAGTGCTCCTAGATGTAAGGACCTTCCCTCCATTCATGAAAAGCAAATTACTTGCGGCGTCAGAGACCTATTCTGAGCAACCTTCACTAAGCAATATATTCAAGGAGAGGAAAAAAAAAGAATGACTCTTCAATTGAAATCACACCAGAAACTGCTCGGTGGACTGAATTAGTAGCTAGGCTACTGCTATTCTCCACCCATCCTGAGGGAGAGAAAAGCTATTCCACTTCTGCTAATTTACTTTACAATTTAGTATGGACCCTAACTGTCTGGACCACGTAACATGCCGTGATTTGGCAGCAACCAGGGCTCATGGGAGCAATTTGAGGTTCTAAGAGGCAAACTGCCGCAGGATAATTTTAATTCTGGAAAGACAAATCTTGCTCACAGTCATGAGAGGATTGGTTAAAAACAAACAGCCAAACAAAAGAAAGTTATTAGATCCATGGGGATCTTCCTAAGGATGAGAACATAACATTAAAGAAAAAATAAGTATCATTGATTGTTATTATGCTTTTTCTTAGCAAAGCATAGTTAAATATAAGTTCAACTCTTTGTAGCTTTTCCTAAAATAACTATATCATGTTTGGTTCATATATTCTCCCTTTCCCCTCTGAAGACTCTAAAGCATAGGGATAGCCTGACAACCTAGTGCCCACATGCTTCTATATTAGAACACGTGCGAACACGTATGCATGTGTGTGTGTTTTGCGGGTGGGTTAGAAAAACATTTATCTAAGATCAATGTTTATTTTTATCCTGATTAAATTTTATATTTATATCAGTTCTAAAATGTCAATTAGCTTAGAAAATCGTATCATTCTCTTCTTTTCTACAACTCAAGTTACTAAAGCATACCTTACATCTACATGACTGAGCCCAAGATTATAAGTTTTACAGTTAGAGACATTAAAATATATAGTGAATGAGTCTTTACTCATGCATGATGATGTGTGAAAACTCACCTACTGTGTCTATTTTAGTGTCCTTTTTTATCATTGTTATGAATAAAGCCTTCTAAAATCAGGCTATTCATACTTGAAGTTCACCCCAACCCCGCCAAAAAAAAAAAAAGTGTCACTTTCTTTCTGACTTTTGTATTAAATTGCTAATCTCTGAGTATAATCTTTAGGAATGAGCCCACCAGACCACCTATAATATATATTGATACATGTATTTTTAAGATGTACTTAGTAACTGTTGGTGGCCTTGCCTGGTTACTCTGAGGTATATAGGAATAACTGCCTCTATGAACTGATACAGAAACCAACAGGAGAAATCTTCCCAGGAATCTGACAGAGATGATGGACAGTTAGATCAGGGGCTAAGGGATTTGTTTAAAAAAATAAATATCTTCAGCATGTTTACTGGAAAATCGTACGTTCTATCACTCTCACTGCTACAATTATCTGACCTTATAGTAATGATGTATAATTCTTGACGTTCATCACTTTTTAAGTATCTTTTAGGCTCCTGTTTTCATTTGCTTGTCCAGCATAGATTTCATGTTTTGTCATTATAATAATGTATACCATACATTATTAATAATATATTAATTATGTAATAAATTATATATATTTTTTCATCCCTTTCTGTGTGCTCCAATTAACTAGCAAAACCTATCTGGCTGAACACAGACCTCACCTTCTCTTCTCACCTAAGCAGAATAAAGAATTTGGTGATGATGACATAATCAAATTAGATCTTCTCACCTGAAATCAGAAATGACAAAATGCACATAAAAATCCACACCACTTGGCCATCCTACCACTTTTCCCTTTTAAATCTCATCTTCTGGAATTACTAGTAAATTCCATTTCTTTATTCTTTTTCCCCACAAATCTTACTCTTGCTTCACTGGCACCAGGTTAAGGAGTTCATTGAAGAAACTGAAGACTTGGAGAAACTGCCTCATCTTCCTCAATTCTAATCTCTACCCTTGAATTCATCCACATATATCTTCTCTCCTTTTAGAGTGGAGATAGTTCCTTATTCCCAGTAAGGCTTACGCCTCCACTTGTTTTAATAACAAAATTACCCAAAACAGCTGGTTATATACAGTCTCCTTTTCCTCAACTCCCATTCATTCTTAAAAGTATTTCAATCTTGCATCAGTATCCACTAAACCAGTAGAACTTTTTCCATTCAATTCCACAAATTATTAAACATCAATCATTATTATTTCTATTTAATTCTAGAGTTAATTCCATATAATTCCTCAAATTATTGAACATCCCAATATGTTCAGCACTGTTTTAAGTTCTAAGGTTATAACAGTTCTTAAAATTAAAAAAAACAAAATCCCTGCTTTCTTGGGTCATATATCCTAAGGAGGAGAGACATTTTATAGACAAGTTAGTAAACTACATAATATGTTAGATTTTGGTAAGTGCTAGAAGGAAAATTAGAGTAGGGAAAAAAAGTATAGGGAGTAAGAGTATACTGGGTGGGGTTGATTTGAAATTAGGTGACCTGGGAAACATCACTAAGATGGTGATTTTTAAGAAAAGACTTGAAAGGGTGAGGCAAATGGTCATACAGCAACCTAGAGAAGAACTTTTTAGGAAGAGGGACAGGCAATTACAAATTGGGGAAGTAGAATTGTGCCTGACACATTCCTTCTTCCTCACTGACAGTTTCTACCATCATTTTGTTGTTAGCTTTTAACCCAAAGAAACTCTATGCTGTGGTTCCTCAGTGATCAAAATTCTGACTCTCTCTTCTTTTCATCTATACTCTTTAGTAGTGTACTCTAGTAGTATCATCCATTCCACAGTGTTATGTATCATCTCTCCTCTGGTAACTACCAAATACATATTTCTAGCCAAGACTACTCTTCCAAGCTCTGTATCTATACATCCTTTTGCCCTCACATTTTCATCTAGGTCTCAGACTTTTCATGTCCTGAATAAAACTTTTGTATTTTTCCTTTGTTTTACCCATCATAGTGAATAGTATAACAACCCTCCCAATTCTCAACCCAAACACAATTAGTCATATTTGATATCTCCATTTTTCTACCTTTAATATTTAATCCCTCAGTAATCTCTGTAGGTTTTAATTCCAAGATACATTTCAAATATGCATACATCTCTTAGCTTGTCTGCTCATACTCTAACCCACCTAAGATCAGCCATGACCTCCTAACTAGTTTCTCTGCTTACACAGAAGACTACTCCTTCAATCAACTTTTCACAAATATTTTTCTCAGGATAATTTTTTTCAAAACGTAACTCTGGTAATTTTTTCCCCCAATTAATGTTCTTAGTTGGCATCATAATGCATTTAGAATAAAATCCAAAGTCCTTTCTGTGATCCAAACAGACTTTTATCACCTCATATTTCATTCATACACTTCTCCTAGCTCCAAAATTCTGGCCAAACTGATCTTCAAAAAAACTTAAGGGAACTCAGCCCTCTCTGTATCATAAAGCCTTTGTACTGCTGTTTGTACAGTTAGAGGTCTTTCCCTCCATCTGTGCATGGCTAGTTTGCTTACATATTTAGATAACAGTTTACACGTTGTCTGTTTTTATTAAACTATAGCTGACTTACAATATTATATAAATTTCAGATGTACAACATAGTGATTTGATATTTTTATAGATTATACTCCATATAAAGTTATAATTAAATATTGGCTATATTCCCTGTGCTGTACATTATATCTTTGTAACTTATTTTATACCTAGTAGTTTTTACCTCTTCATCTCCTTCACCTATCTTGCCCCTCCCTTTACCCCTCTCCCCAGTGGTAACCACTATTTTGTCCTCTGTACCTGAGTCTGTTTCTATTTTGTTATATTTGTTTGTTTGCTTTATATATTTAGATTCCACATATAAGTGTAAACATACAGTATTTGTCTATCTCTGTCTGACTTACTTCACTAAGTGAAATACTTTCCAGGTCCATTGTTTCAGATGGCAAAATTTATTCTTTGTTATGGCTGACTAATATTCCATATATATATGTATATACACACACATATATATCACATCTCCATTGTCTTATCAAAGAGGTCATATTTATAAATTATCCACTCATATATTTTTCCATCATAAAATTCTGTTAATGTTGTTTATAGAAATTCTTACAATCTGCATTTATTTTTTCCTTAATTTTTGGTCTTCACATCCTTCAAAAATGGATTTTTTTTTCATTTATTGTCATACGTGTATCTTTCCTACTGGATTCCAGTTCCACCTTTTTTTCGTTTTTTAGGTTATTTTTATTTTCCATCATTTTATTTCAAGTACCTACCAGAGTCAATGCCTCATGGAAGGTATACCGTAATTTTTAATACACAATTGAAGAAATGAATGGAATATGTTATTACAAACTGAAGAGAAATAAAATCCAATTTGTCAAGAATGGAATATATAATATTTTGAAGTATCAGAGTTTGCTTACATAAGTGACTGCAGTGACCCCTAATATTATGCTTGGTAAATTCTATTCTAAGGAGACTATAATGTTAATATTGTGTGATAAGATATAAAGGGGAAAAGCCCCACAAATGAACAGAAATATTTGTCTACTGGTTTTAAAGTAAAAGGTCATGTCTGGCTGTGCTGTGACTCATTGTTCTCAGAAGCCCTCATCCCTGTCAGGAGATCTGTTAGCATATTCTAACCATATCCAGTTGGGATGGGGAAAAATGAGTTCTTCTTACTGCCTTGCTCTGCCCAACAGGGTCGATCTATTTTTCTTTAAGCATTATTTTTAACAACATAATTTCCTATTCAAATATAGCTCCCCCACCCTCCCATGGCTACCCAATCCTTAGCCTGGTATGCAAAGTCTTTTACAACTGGGCCTCAACCATTCTTTCCCACGTCTGAGCAATTCATGGTCATACTAGAAGCTTCCACTCATGTTTAAGTTGTATATCTGTCATTCCCTTAGTTACCTCTACCACTGAAAGTATACACCAGTGTAAACTTCTATCTCAAATGCCCTATTCTTCCCTTCTTTCTCCATCTCACAGACTTTGTTTTTAAAGCGCATGCATATTTCAAGTTTCCACTCAAATGCTATCTCATCCCAAAAAGGTTTGGCCTTCCTCTGAACTTATCAAATTACTCATTTTATTTTTATTTTAGCATTAACACACACACTCACACACACCATTATATTCTATTGAAAATAACTCAGCGGTGCCTACTTTACATGTACTTTCCCTTCCTGCCACACTTCCCTTCCCAAAGGTAATGACTGTTGTCAGTTTGAAGTACATCTTTAGAAAGCTTTTCTTAGGTATTACACAGAATTTAAAGGCAGATGCTCCCCTCCCTCCATACAACTAGGTCATGTCTTACTAATTCTAAAACTCACTGTAGTCACTTAACTATGCATTTCTGATATCATTCCACGCGTGAATGTATGAATTGCCCACATTAATTTAAATATCGTATAATATTTCTTAGAATGCATATAACCATGGTTTATACTGATGGACATTTTGGGTATCTCTAGATTTTTCTTATCACTAAGCAATGCTAAAATAAAAACCACTCTTTGTGCATACTTCTTGGTATACATTTTTGCTTTTATTAAATCAATAAGTGTATACTAAGGTAGGTTTAGACACTTGGGATAAATCACTGTGAAAAAGAAAAAGAGACTGACACTGTGGAGAGGAAAAGGATAGGAGGGGACATGTAGTGTTGAGTGGGATAGCTAAGGTAAGCCTCTCTGAGACTGTGAGATTTGAGAAAAGGCCAAAGCAGGTAAATAAATTAGCTGAACATATATATGGGGGAAGAACATTCTAGAAAGAAAAATCAGAACAAATCCTTAAGCTGGAATCACACCTAACATGTTGGAGGAACATCAAAGACACCTAGGTGGCTTGATCAGTGAGCAATGGGCATTGAGGAGGAGAAAAGGTGCAAGAGTCCAAAGAACATAGGGCCTTTGCCTTTATAATTGAAATCTGAAACCATTAGGAAGTTTTGAGCAGAAACAAAAGTATGTGAAATTTCTCTATCATATTGTATGACCACTGAGTTTTTCATCATTATACATATCTACCAATAATGTATATGAAAATTTCTCTTCTACCTCATCCTAAGTATATTCTGGCTATTATCAACCCTCTATTTTTTCTAATATGATTGCTTTTACTGCATTTTTCTTTAACTAGGGAGAGTAGATGTAATTTTTTTATATTTATTGACCATTGTTATATCTTCTGTATCTGAATAACTTATTTTGTATTGATAATACTCCGCTTTTAAAATCTATTCATATATAACCCTTAAGCACACTTTCAAAAACATGAAGTACAGTGAATTTGCCCTTTGTCTTTGCTTTTCTCTGATAAATTCTAGACTCCACAAAAGCCCAACTAGCTTATACACAATAACAAAAAGAAATCTTTTTTCAAAGGAATAATACATGAAATATGTTGGGTTTTTTTAATGAAAAGCAAAGAGTTTCCATTGAAAAACATGTTCTATTATGCATGAATATAAAATGCTGTTTGTTTCATTTTAATCAACATATAATTTAATTTCCTTCCAAGCCCATCAATAATCATCTATCTTATTTAAGATAAAATATATGTGGAGGAGTAACTCAAGCTCATGTACCATATATTGGTTGTCCTCAAGTTTCCATCTTTAAAACACTCTATCCTATCTATTTTGAAGATTTATTGTTTAGACTCTCCTGGGGCGGGGGAACTGTCTTTATGATCTATTATCATAAAATTCACAAAAAGTATCGTCATTCTAGTAGTGTAACAGTGCAATAAATCACCCAGTGCTGTAGAAGACCATGAAAGACCATGATGCTTTTTTTTTTTTTTTAAACAAAAGACATTGATCAAGCATAAAGAGTGCAGGGGTACAGGAGAATGAATAAAATTAGGAAGTAAAATAAAACTGTAAAAATCAAACAATATATTAAATAGAAGAAAGTTATTAATCAATTATTTCAATGGTACCCAGTATACTAAAAAAAAATAAAAAAGACTTTTACTCACTTTTATTAAAGAATGAACAATTTAGCCTCTTTTTGTAAAGTCCAGGAGAAACATAAAAATTAACTGTCTCTCAAAAGTGAGTTACTGTCAATGAAATAAATAGAATAGCAGTTGTGAAAATCAAATAGACTCCCATGTAGCTATTTGCAGGGGAAATGCCAAATGATTTTAACCCAAGAGTATTTTCCTTGTTTCATGGATTAGAGAGTAGCAGTTTAATATTCTCCTAAATGAGAATTTAAAGGTATTACTTAGCATCATTTGTGTTGACTTCATGTGTATACTCTATTAGGGTAAGAAAAAAAATCACACAGCTTTAAATTTTTTTTGCAATATGCAGCCAAATGTCATGGTGTGTGCTTGGTAAAAATTGTTGATTTTTTTAGCTAGGTACTTTTACAATGAGGAAATTGTGCTAAACATGAAATAATGGCATTAAATGTGTTGTAGAGACTAGATATCAAGTTGTTTTCAACATTTTTGGTATATATATATATATACATATATATATATATAAATACTTACAAAGAACATAAAAACAATATTTTGTCTATATTTCTTGCTCCTTTATATAGATAATGAAAGCTTGGATTTGAAAATGTTAATTTAATGCTAGAATGAACCTCATATTCCTGCCAGGGCATTTACTACTTTTCTTGTTCATAGTTTTACTGTCTACTTGCAATTTTTTCTTTTGCCAGCATTTAGTATCTTGGTGTAGTTGGGACACGAAAATCCTCTGGGGCCATCTTTCAGCACTTTATACTTCTGTTTGATCCCAAGTCACAAAAAATTTTGATTAAAATAGTTCCATTTGGCTGCTCACAGGGTGCCACTCATGTGGTTAGCACCAATCAACATTCTAGGCCATGCATAATACAGAGAGATTACATGGCATTAAGTACATAATGCATGAGGACAGAATTTGATCCTTTGTAAACAATCAGTAAATGTTTGCTTTTATTGTTGCCATTGTTATTATCATTATACATTTAATTTTGGCAAAAAGGTAGGGTCTGCACGTGACAGGTGGATAGTCCCAGAGAAAAATGACATTGGCAAAAGAAAAAGATTTAGATTTTAGCAGAATCAAGATCTAAGCAGAAATCAGTCTCCAGACAGCAAGATAAGTGGGTGCTGTGTGCAGCGTGAGAGCTTAGATAAGAAAGTGGACACATTCATATGAATGTCCCAAAGGACCAACTCTTGGGGAGAGCAGGAACTAGAATGTTCATGTATGCTGGTGGGAGTGTTCATTTGTTCAACCACTTGAAATATAGTTTATCTACATCTACAGACACTAAATATGTAGCTGTCCAATACATCAGTAATTCTTCTCTCAGAAGAAAGGTATATATATGTCCACAAGATAGCATAAACAAGATTCGCTTAAGTAACTTCATTTATAATAGGGAAAAAAAAACTGGAAACAATCAAAGTGTCCATCAATAGGAACATGGATAACTAAATTGTAGTATATTCATATAATGGAAAACTATACAACAATAAAAAGAGAATAAACTATTGCCACAGCCAGCAACATGGAGAAAATTCACAGGCATTACACTGAACTAAAGAAGCCAGATGAAAGAAGTCCATGCTGAGTGATTCTACTTATGCTCATGATTGGCAAAAATAACCTCTGGTGGTAGAATCAGAGCAGCAGTTATCCCTTGAAAAGTATGAGTGGGTGTTGACTGGGAAAGGACATCGGGGAGCTTTCTAGGATGCTGGAAATATTCCATATCTTGATCTTGGTTGTGGTTACTTGAGTATAAAGACTCTTCTATATGTTTAATACATGTATCCTTTATGGTATAATAGTTAAATCTCAATTAAAAAATATAAAGTCTACATAAAAAGAAAGTGAGGCTTGGGTAAGTCCTCCCTTTGAAAAAGGATGATAATGCCTATCAGTAATGTAGTGATTTCTCTACGTTATGTGGATTAATTCAAATACATTTAACCCTTCAGACCAGCTCTGGGGCAAAGCCATTCAGATTGCACTGAGTTTCAGAGAGGATTGTGACTTACATGTACATGAACAATTAAGCCTGACCATAAGTAGTGGAGGGTCTATGAATTCAGGAAGTAGACAGGGATAAATGAAAAGATTAAGCTGGCATAATCACCCCAGCTAGGGCTACAAGGTATGCAAATAAGTTCTGCTTTTTGAAGCAATTTAACCAAACAGTTAAAGATACCATAGCCACAACCAAACTCTTCCAGGCTAAAGCCCATCTCTGTTTCTTAGCAGTTCTGTACCCTAGGGCAAACTATACAGTCTCTCTAAGCCTTGGTGTGTTCATTGTAAAGTGAACTAATAAAGTTACCTACCTCACAGGTTTATTGTGAGGATTAAATGGGTTAATATAGATAAAGATTTAAGACAGGCTTTGGCAAATAGTAAATTCTGTGTAATGTTAACTTGTACATTGTTTCTCAAGAGTGACTACTAGCTATGACAATAATTTTTTTACTTTTTAAATTCAGAGACTGACAAAATGCCCTCAAAACATGTTTTGGTGACCAGTATAGGTTTGATAAATGTTTAATCTGCCAAACAATGACATTTAAAAATGAATTATAAAATTATATCAATATAACTTTATATAATAAGGATATTTTAATTCCAAACAGTTAGGACCACAAAACCGTAGTAAGAATAGACATTATCTTTATGTAAACATTATCCTTTAAACAAACCAAATTTAACTTCATGGATAATTCTATAGTGCAGTGTTTTTATTTCTTTTTCCTAATTTTATCTCAGACACAAGAAAACTTCATCATAGTCCAGTTAATTAAGCACAACCCAGCTGGTCCCCTTGGCATTGCAGGTGATAGCTAACACTATGCTGGGAAGTCGCAAACCTGAATTTTCATGTTAACAGGCAACTCTGGGGAGGGCAAAGGAAAGAGCGTGAGCAGAGTCAGTTCTTCAGCATAAAATGTGGAAGGGCTCCAGTTATGGAGTGAGGAGGTTGAGACAGTTAAGGCAATGAGAAGCATAAAGCATTCACCTAAAGTGACTGAGTTCTGGAAGTCACTGCGTTCATGAGCACTGGGAAATCCTTATTGCCAGCAGAGCTGGACACATGTGGGAAGCCAAACTCCTGAGAAGTAGTAGATATTCTATTACAAATGACAGATGGGAGACTAATTAGGTGGATGGAATAGAACAGTTTCAATGGTCAGGCAGATGCAGATGTATATTGGATAGATGTACGTACATTTAGAATAAGAACATTGTGGGAGAGTGATTTTGAAAAACACAATTAACTGTTTCACTGGGAGGCAAGCTCTTCAAAGGACATATGGAAGGTGCCTCCTATTATATCTTGTAACTGGCATGAAAGTAAGCCAAAATATCTTTGAATTGTTTATGTTGGGACACTGTCTTGTGAGCAACTGCTCCAAACACTAAATGTCATAACAGTTAAACAGAATATGATTTAGGGAAGAGAAGGTTAGAAGTTGCAACAGTAAGCTTCAAATGATAAACAATTCAGCCAAAATTTTGTTTTCCAGAGTTCACTTTTTTCTTTTCAAATCCTACTGAAAACATGACTACAGATGTTTAACAAGGTATCTTTTCACACTACTTTCCTGCATACTGAAAATAAAAGCTTAGGATGAATTTCCCCAATCTCAATAATTACTAACATGTTTGATTTTATGTAGACCTTCAACAATGATGTGCAAAATAATTTCTTAAATTTGGGAGGAAAGACTACAACGATATATGAGAGTGTCGATCAAACATGATACTTCTCATTTCTAGTTCTACTAAATATGGAGTCATCTAATATTTGCTTTAATTCTCCTTCAGAAATATTTGGGAGTAGGTCAAAGAGGGACATAAGGTAACCTAGACTTACAGTTCATTTATTCATTCAACAATTTATTCATTCCCTCAACAAGCATTTATTATTATCTACCATACATTCCATAAACCATCATTGTGGTAGAGCTGATGACATATCAGCAAACTAACCATAATCCCTGCCCTGAAGAAAAATCTCTCAGCCTATGATATCTCAGGGGGAAAATGAGGTATGACCAGAGTGCTATAGGAGTAGAGTGGGGAAATACTCAAAATAGAATATGTTAGGTGGACAATTACAGAGTGTTCTAAAAGGAAACCCATGTCTGATATCAGTAGCAGTACGGGAGAAGAGGAAATGGATACCTTGTTACAGCTAGAAGTTAATAGCACATGCAAAGACGCATAGGAAGAGAGAAGAACGTATGGTACCTCAGAGACCTGCTAACATTTCAGACAGGAAGGCATGTAGGGGCAGGGAGGAGGTAAGAGATGAGAGATGACGGGTAGGTGGGTGCTAGATCATGAAGAGCTATGGACTTTGACTTTTGTTCCTAGAGTGACATTGACATATATTTGTCTGTCATCCCCCTAGGAGTCATCTGAGCATTGGTGGCTATGTGCAAAAAACTTTTCAAAATAAAGTGAAAGGAATTTCTTAATGGAAGCTTAGGTAAGAAGGTTGTGTTTAGGCTAAAGATAAGTAAGGTTAAAGCAAGGATGGGTTTTAGAAATGTCAAGAGGGCAGGACTCCAGGAGAAAATCCAGCCAATAACGCATTCCTTGTATCCAATTTGGGGAATTATATGGAAAGAAATATCTAATATACATCGTGAATAGTGTTATGATGCTATCTATCTATCATGTTCTAATAACTTAAAAATCCTCAGTAAAACCTCAGGGACATATAATCCTTTGTTGAAGTGGTATTTTCAGGGAGTAAAATTAATAAAGCAAAATGAAGAGCTACAGTGTGAGAATGGAAATTCAGCAAAAGAAGAAATTCAGAGCAAGGTATTATAACAAAAACGTAAGACTTGAAGACTCCTAGAAATATTAATGACAGTAAGGTGGTACCGAGTTCTCTCCATTTGTGAGATGGGAGTGTGAGTCAATTTTTAAAGTATCTAAGATATCTTAAACAATATCCAAGTATCCAAATAATCAAGGACTAAGGACAGCAGTATCTGACATTTGATCTACACCACAATAACTGCATCACCAGAGGGAGGTTAACTAGGCCTCTAATCCACTGAACTAGAAAAAGATGTAATGTTCCAGGGGCATGTGCAGAATTGTGTGTGGGGAGAAGTAAAAAATATAGCAGAAGGATATTAAATGACAGAGCTACATAAAATCTAAAAGGGTAGTTGAAACAGGAGCCTCAACAAGTCAATGACCAAAATTCTAAAGAAACTAAAAAAGATGATCCTGCTTTACATCTCAAATGAAAATTTAACTTGTATAAAACGTAACAAGTGACCTCTTCCAAGAAAATAAGCACTGGGACATCTCTCTGCAACTGGAGGATGAGAGAATATGGAGGCATCAGTTAACTGCACTTGCATAGGGACCCTAGTGCTGTTTGACAAGTGTCTCTACTTCTCACTGTATCCTTAGAGTCTCCCCCAAAAAATTTTTTGTCAGTGAACATTTTCATTTTGAATCTCCTGAAATATTTCCCCTAAGCAATGACCCAGGTGATCAAACAGCCCTCTCACATGGAAAACACTTGGATAAGTAGGGCAAACATATACACAAACACACACACATACACACAGAGAAACAGAATTCACTAAATATGTCACATACTTGACAAAGGAATGTGAGAAATATGAAGTTGAAAGTGGTGTACTTCTTGCTTAGTAGGAAATCTAACAATATCAGGAAAGACAAAATGAAAACCCATATGTAATATAAAGGAAGCGATGACTCTTTAAGAGAGTCACATAAGGGTTCAAAATGGTAGAAAACATTCCCAAGCTGCAGAAATCAAGGAAGGCTGCATGGAAGTGACTTTTTAAGAACGACTATTGCCTTTGGTTAACCCTGAAACTAGGATCTGTGTGTAAACAGTTTGTGTGATCTTATGAAGCCTGAGCTGAGGAGCTAGAAAGTGAGATGGGTAGGGGGAAGAAACTAGTAGAGTTGACTTAAGGGACAGAATGGCACTGTGGGAACTGGAGATCAAAACAGACCTTAGAAATAAAGAAAACACTTCACAGTTGTCTTCCCATAAGGGAAGGAAACCAGGTGTGATGGTTAATTTTATGTGTCAACTTGACTGGGTCAGAGGGTGTCTAGATATTTGGTTAAACATTATTCTGGAAAAGCTCCTTGACATTGGTCTCGTCAATGATTTATTTGATATGACACCAAAAGCACAGGAAGCAAAGGCAAAAATAGACAAATGTGAGTGGTTACATCAAACTAAAATGTTTCTGTTCGGCAAAAAAAACAATCAGCAAAATGAAAATGCAATCTAAAAAATGGGAGAAAATATCTGCAAACCATATGTCTGATGAGGTTTAATATCCAAAATATATAAGGAACTCCTACAACTCAATAGCAGAACAAAACACAAATAATGCAATTAAAAAATGTACAAAGGACCTGAAAAGCTTTTTCTCCAAAGAAGACATACAAGTGGCCAACAGGTATATGAAAACGTACTTGACATCACAAATCATCAGAGAAATGCAAACCAAAACCATAATAGGGCTTCCCTGGTGGCGCAGTGGTTGAGAGTCCGCCTGCCGACGCAGGGGACACAGGTTCGTGCCCTGGTCCGGGAATATCCCACATGCCGCGGAACGGCTAGGCCCGTGAGCCATGGCCGCTGGGCCTGCGCGTCTGGAGCCTGTGCCCCGCAACAGGAGAGGCCACAACAGTGAGAGGCCCGCGTACCACAAAAAAAAAAAAAAAAAAAAAAAAAAAAAATCACCTCACACCTGTTAAATGGCTATCATCAAAAGACAATAAGTGTTAGTGAGGATTTAGAGAAAAGGGAACGTTTGAACATTGTTAGTGGGAATGTAAATTGCTACAGCCACTATAAAAAGAGTATGGAGTGTCCTCAAAATATTAAAAATACAATTACTATATGATATAGCAATTCTATTTCTGGGTATTTATTCAAAGGAATAAAGCAGTACCCTGAACAGATATCTGCATGCTCATTGCAGCATTATTCACAATAGCCAAGATATGGAAACAACCTAAGTATCCATCGACAGATGAAGGCATAAAGAAAATGTTGTATAGATATACAATGGAATATTATTCAGCCGTAAAAAGAAAATCCTGCCACGTGTGACAACTTGGATGAACCTGGAAGTTATTATGCTAAGTGAAATAAACCAGACACAGAAAGACAAATACTGCATGATCTCACTTGTATGTGGAATCTAAAATAGCCAAACTCATAGAATCAGAGATTAGAATGGTGACTACCAGGAAATGGGGAGATGTTGGTCAAAGTGTACAAACTTTCTGTTATAAGATAAATAAGTTCAAGAGATCTAATGTCCAGCATGGTGATTATAGTTAATAATTCTCTAATGAGCACTTAAAGTTTGCTAAGACAGTAAATCTTAAGTGTTCTCACAACGTATACAAAAAATGGTAGCTATGGGACATGATGTATGTATTGATTGACTTGACTGTGGCAATCATTTCACAATATGTACGTATATCAAATTATCATGTTACACAATCTAAATAAATACAAATTTTATGTCAACCATACCTCAGTAAAACTAGAAAACAATTTTAAAATGAAAAAGAATTAAAGCAAAACAAAATATTTTTTCTGGGTGGGTGTGTGAAGTTGTTTTTGGATGAGATTAACATTTGAGTCCCTAGACTGTGTAAAAGCAAACTGCCATATCCAACGTGGGGAGGCTTTAACCAACCCATTGAAGGCCTGGACAGAACAAAAAGGTACAGTAAGAGAGAATTCTCTCTCTCTCTCTCTCTCTCTGTCTTTGAGCTGAGACACTGGTCTTCTACTTTTGAACTCAAATTCAGACTGAAATTTACACCATCAGATAGCCTAGTTCTCAGGCCTTTGGACTTGGATTGGAACCTATACCACTGGCTTTCCTGGGTCTCCAGCTTGCTGATTATAGATCTTGGTACTTGTCAGCCTCCATAATCATGTGAGTAAATTCCTTACAATAAATCTCTTTACACATATATATATATTACAGTGCATATACATCGATTGGTTCTGCTTCTCTGGAGAACCCAGACTAATATACCAGGGTACTTTTCTTCCAGCGCCTATCTATCTTTGGCTGAGGTCAGCTGCTCCTGTGTTTTGTGGTCTCAACTCCCTTAGGATTCAGACATGCCATCAGTGTGAATCAGAATCACAAAGTGTCCAGGGCACAGACACATAATTTGCAACAACCATGAAGATCAGACTAGGCCTAAGGAAACTGGAGAGAAAAATCTGTAGGACAGAGGGAACAGTATATGCAAACGGACGTAGATGTGAAAGTTCAGGGGAAATCACGGACAATGTGCAAAGCAGTTCTGAAGTCTAAAGGCAGTGAAGTCTTGACGAAATAGTACCGGAAAAAGATAATCTAGAGGTCTAGTTTAAGAAGTTTACTATTTTCCCCTGTAGACAATTAGGAGCAAATAACAGCTTTGAGCAGTAATATACTTTGTTTTATTATACAAAGTAATATACTTTGAGCAGTATAAACAAAAGCAACCTTCAGAAAGGTCAGGTGGGTTATCAGACAGAAAATGTAATAAAAGGGAAATGAAGATTGATTAGGAAGCCAGTTAGGTTACTGAAAACATCGTGAAGAGAAGTTTTGAGGATTTGATTTGGGAAAGATGGAGAAAAACTGAGACAAGTAAAGAAAGGAGGGATATTATAGAGGCAGACTTTTCAAGAATCGGCTAGTGTTTTGTTGTAGACAATAAGGCAAAGAAAAAAAAAAAAAAAAGGTTGCTAGTTGGGGCTTTCCCCTGAGATCAAGAATTCAGGACAGGGTTCTGCAATCTGAATGGAGATAATAATAAAGGGAGAGTGAGTTCTATTTTGGATCTTCTGTGTTTACAAAGATGGTTAGACCTCCAGACAGTGAAAAGACATGAACTGAGGTTAATCATGTTAGACCTTTAATGGGAAGTGAGCTGAGTTAGCTTACAGACAGTGACAAATACAAGAGGCACTGCTGGCAGGTAGGCAAGATGTGGGTGCCATTGAGGAGAAATAAATAAGATGTAGAAGAGAACAGATAAACCAAATGTCCCTAGTTAAAGGCAAGGGACCACGTTAGGCAGTGCTGAGAGATGAGGTAATATTCCCTAGAAATACACTGCCTTCTATAAGGAAATGCTGACAGGAATCTAACAAGGGCAGTTAATATTTCCGTTCTTTGTATACCTTGGCATCACTGGGACTTAAAAATAGTAGACGAGCCATTCATGTTACTTGAGTGGTAGTGGGGGAGATAGAAGAGTAGGAAAAAAAGCTAAAAAGAAAAAAAAAAAAGAAAACAAAACAAAAGAGAGAGAGAAAAGAAAAGAAAAGAAGAATAGTATCAACAGTAAATTCTCCCCTCCAGGCATGCAAAGTAGAGGGCACAGAGTTGCTAACACCCTTCGGGCATTTTTCCTCTTTCTAAAGTTGCTCCCAGCTTCTCTGAGCTGCTTCTGTAGCAGCACTAGACTTGCTTAGATGGCAAACATGTCAGAAGGTTTTTAAATCTTTTTAAAAGATCACCCCAGGGCCTCTCCTTCACAGAGCAGGATTAACAGTGCCCTGAACTTGCTTCCTTAGTAGAAATGAAGCTCTGGTCTAACCTAGACTTTCCAGTGTGTCGGTCCTTCTTTAACCATTTCATTTCCTACAAGGGAAAAGTGATGATCAGTGGGCTGAAAGAAAGTAAATGCCTTACAGTCAGACAGGGAGCGAGATGGTAGAGAGAAGGGTCTTCATCTCCTCTATACTCTGTCTGTAGCATTGCTGGACTAGATTTCTTAATTGTGCTGTGAGATCTTTAACTGGAAAGGTTTTATTGGGGGATCAGTGATCACAGACCTCTCCACTCAACACAGCCATAATGACTGACCAAGAACTTTACACACCTGGTCTTGAATAATATTCACAAAATCCATATAAAAGACGTTAGTGTCCATATTTTTCAGATAAGGGAATTAAGGCTTAGACTCTAAATGCAGTTGACTTGCCCAAGGTCACAAGACTAATAATAATTCAACGCGGGTTTGGACCCAGGTTTTCTGACTCCAAAGTCCATACTCTTTCCAACACTCAGAACTGCCTCTCAAACTTTGGACTACTGTAACATCAAGTGTCGTGCAAAAATAAGGGAGTGGAATTTGACAAATACTCTGTGATTTCATTAATTGCTCTAAAAGACCATGTTTCTTAGAATCTATGATCTTGAGAATCTTCTCAAAAATTTCTGCATAGAGAGGGTCTAAGGCATTTTACTTGCTGAGAAAGTAGCAAGACTTAGGAGGTTAATAATTATGGGAGTTAAGAACTGAGAGAAGAGGCATTTCTTTTGAGCTTCCCAAATCTTAAGAGAAATCTCACTCTCTTATGGCCCATCTAGCTTCTATTTATAATGTCCCTATCTTACTACTTCATGTGTAGTAGATGGTAGTAGGAAAGTAATAGATATTAGATTCTCAATATATCTTGTTGATGAATTATCTAGCCTATCTGGTCTAATTGTATATGTTTTGGATTCATCCATATCTTTTCATTATCAGATAGAGGTGAGCTACATAGAAAAATTAGCTTTATTTTCAACACACCTCGAATTAATAGACTGAATATGTGCAATGTTTATATTAATATGAAATTGTTTAACCTTCACTTTACTTTCCCCAGAATTCATAATCTATTTCAATTTATTTGTACTGCACACTATTTGCATTAGTTCATCAGGTATCACAAAACTAATTTGATGTGATTTGACAGCATTTTTCCAAGAATAAATTGCATTCTTGAAATAAGAAAACATCACCCTAAGCTAATGGTTACACTGAATAAAATCCAAAACATCTAAATGCATGTAGAAACATTTGTAGTTTTTCTTTAGGCAGAAAGAAAAATTTCTGTCCCACAACAAATGATTTCCGTTGGTTTTCCTTATCTACATGACATTTTAAGAGATCTACCTCAGAATCAGCAAAGACAAGTAGAATTAATGACAATAGGAAATTTTCCAAGATGTTCCATATTCATCATCTTTTACTGTGAATGTAGTGAAGACTGTATGAATAATACATTATCTGTTACATGCAAATTCATGTAACAAAAATTCAACTTCACTAGGGTTCAGTCTATATTTATATCTTTGTATCCAAATTAAGGAAGGTACTTTATGACTATGAATAGCAGTAATTATGGGAAAGTCAAGCATATGCTCTCATTTAACATCATACCAGCTCTTAACTAGTCAAGAGATGATACATTAAAGGAGATTTATCTACATTTTCAGTTTTCTTCTTTTGGTTCTGTAACCAATATTTACACAATTGTTTTTACTTATTAGAAGGCAGACCAGCAGGCTAGACAAAGAAACATGTTGAAACTCTTGCTGTTTCTTTCATGTCACCACTATTTTTTGACAGATTTCTAAATTTCTTGAGCAAAGACTAAATTAAAGATGGTGAGTACTTAAAGGATTATTTCAGAGCTGAATTAGTCACTTTATCCCTGTCACACATCAGTAGGTAATACACAGGGTCAGCTTTACTGATTTAGGGGGCTTGTTTATTTGAGAATCTTGATTTCCTAAATGTTCCTTGAAAATCTGACAATTTATTGAAAATATGTTAGACTAATTGCACTTTACTTTCCAACACATATCACTTTTCATTTTTAGTGGGAGTAATTTTAAAATGTCATGAATGTAGATCCTTGAATTTGCATACTTATTTTTTTCTTTTCTTGTTTACATCAGTGTTTCAGAATGAGGTGGTTAACTTCCAGCATGTGTAATCATACATATCTCACACAGCATGTGTTATCATGGGAAATACTCATCTATCCATCAATGTACTCACTCAATATTATCTAGTTAGTGCATATTATATGTACATCATAGTAAGTAAGGCAGGCACAATTTCTACAGCTAAGAGTATATATTCTGGTAAAGGAGATAATTAAACTAATGATTGTAATCTTAGCATGTAAGTCTTATAGTAATCACAAATCACCACATAAACACACTGGAGAAGCACCTATGCATTACCACCATATCCCAAGATTCTCCCAAAGGTTGAGGGCAAATTCCAAAAGTTGTACCACTTTTAAAAGAACAAAAATAATACAACTGGGAAAATGCAACATTAATACCACCAAAACTTTTAAAAATAAAACCTTTTCCTAAACTAGATTTTTAAAAAAAAGTCCCTTAAAATTGAAATAATAAAAAGTAAAGTATAACTCCATGAGAAAAGACACTACTGTGTTTTTATTCAACAATTCATACCTAGTCAGTGCCTCTCACCTAGTAAGGGCTAATTAATATTTTTTTAAATAAACAATGAATGGGTAAAATAGCTGATGATATGTGTTGAAATATCTCTATTTCCACATCTCAGTTCTATAGTGTTTTAAGAAATGTAACTTGTCTGCATTACTATCATTGCTTCAAGTTACCATGTGTTAAATACCTAATATATCATTAAAATTTTTAGTACCTTTGTGAGGAAGTTATGATATAACATTTAAGTAAACAAGGTTTATAGAAGTTAAATAACTTGCCAAAGGTCACCTATACTATAAAGGTCAGAGCTGACATACATTCTCTCATCTGTCTGACCCATCTCATCTGATGCGACCCACTATCTTTCCATAACATAAAGTTCTTTCAACCAAAGCAATAACTGTATTCTTTCCATCCATATGTTATTTTATGACTCAGAGAAAATAAACCTGCTTAGCAGCAGCTGTCTCCATATAAGCTTGCTGAAAATGTTACTACGATCAAAAGTTAGAAATGAAAAATACCTCTCACAACACATTTCCTAGCTAGAGGACATAATAGTCTAAATGCCTAGGGTTGTTCTCTTGCAGAGCAGGCTGGATGCCTGGATGCAGCACTATATATTATTTTGTAGAAAATAACCTTTCAGGGAAGAATAACTGCTTCTTAATGATGATATGAACTCTCTTACAAATAAACTCACCCCTCATTTGTCAAGCTTAAATTAACATTGGGAGATGTACTGTGCTTCCCAGAGGGACTGAAAGTCCTGCCTTTGAGACAACCTTGATCTCTTCTGATACATTTCAAAGTTAATAAGCATATATTAAAATAAGAATCTACCTAAGAACCTGTACTATGAATGTTTAATACTTTGGATGTTTTTTTCTTAAAAGGAAGTAATGTCTAAGGACTTAGAGCTTACTTATTGAGTAACTTAGAAGTAACTGGGAATATAAAAACATAACATAATTAGAGCGCTTAATAAACACTTGATTTTAGGACAATTACAACAAACACATTTGGAATACAGTGAAAAGGAGAAACTAAGGAAAAGCTATACATCAGAGGTAGACATTCTGCTGTGACTCGGGGTCCAAAGTTGCATAGTAGAAAGTTTTGGACTGAAATTCCTAAAACCTGGTTAACAATCATCTAGCTGTTTGACCTTAGATGTTCATTCATTCATTCATTATTTTTATTCATTAATAAAAATTCATTGAATACTTATTATGGGCCATGCATCATTCTAGGCACTGGATATATTTTAGTGAATAAAATATGTATGGTCTTTCCCTTTAGGGAGTTAGCAATGGTCAAATAAACAAGTCAAAAGCAACAATCTACCTATTGATCTACCAATCCCCGCAATCTCTTCCTCCCTCCTTCCTTCCTTCTCTAGATAGATCAACAGATACAGATGCATCCACAGGTGTATGAACGTGTATGTGTGTACAAAATGTACATGTGTAGGGGAATGAAATTCACAACCCCAAATTGTCTCTTTGGCATGCAGATTATTTCCAGCTAAAAACAATCAAGGCCCAGAAGACTCAGGAAAAAACTTTGGCCTTCCCCCTAACTGCCTGAAAGTTTTAGATAGAGGGTCTATTACAGGGATATCTGCAGTGAATATGTGCTAGGTGTGGTGGGGAAACTCTTCAAGATCAGAATCCACTCTGTGTCTTATTGCCTCTGCACGGCCCAGCAAACATTTGCTAACCAAAAACTGCTTTTCCATCTCCATGCCTTCCTCCTTTTTGAAGTCACAAACCACTGCTCCCAACAGCCTCTTTTGTCTTTAGCTGAAGATGGTATTTAAGGTGAGGGTTTCAGCTATTTTAGTGAGTAACTCAGTTTTCCTGGTTCTCTCTCCTATATGCATGTTATTAAACTTTAATGTTCTCCTATTAATCTGTCTCTTGTAATTCTTAGACCAGCCAGAAGAACCCAGAAAGGTGGAAGAATGTGACTTCCTTCTCAACACATGTTTTATATTCACATTTACAAATTGTGGTAGATGACCTACAGAAAACAAACAAGGAACAATAAGAAAAAGAATTAGAGCTACCTAGTTAGAGTGGGCAGGGAAGATGTTGCTGAAAAAGTGACATGAGGAGTCTTGAAAAATGTGAGAATGTCTGCCATGCAAAGAGCAAGGGCTTTAGAATTCCAGAAAGAAGGAAGAGCAGGTGAGAAGGCTCTGAGGCTAGAGCAATCTTAGGATATTTAAGGGGTCTACTGTGCCTGGAAAAGGGGAGAAGGTAGCACAACACGAGTTAAATGCAAGGTCAGACAAGGACAGGATCAGACATGAATTTATGAGACTTGGAATAGTATTGGTACATTATTCTAAGAGCAAAAATAAATGATTTTAGAGAGTAATTTATGATTTCAAAGATTTTGATGGCTTGTAAGTGCAGAATAGATTGGAGGGAGTTTGGAGTGCAAGCAATAGGAAGTCTCCTACTCAGTGACAGGTAGCTGAGGATGGAGGCATAAATTAAAATGGTGACTGGAAATAGACAAGAATGAATAGAGTTAATATATATTTGGAAGTAGCAAAATAGAACATCCTTACTCAGTCTGTTGATTGTACTCTCCATAAAAATTTTCAATTATGTTATTTAGAATATTATCTTAGAGTTATGTTTTTATAAAAGTTTTGAGAGATTTTACTAACGAATATTAGAAAATCAGGTATTCCTAAGAAATTTTAGTGCTACTTCTGCATCAAATGAAATTTGTCTAATCCTAACTAGGTCAACCAGCTTCATTCATTTTCTTTACCTGTTAACTAGAGTTAATGTGTCCTATTGAATTTATTTTATTCCAATCCCTTGAATTGCTATTTTAATGATAGTGTAAACAACTTTTATTTAAGGTGTTTGAGGTATTTTCTAACTAATGCTTTGGGATTTGGGGAAAAAATTATTAAACACCCACTTAAGAAGGATGTCTTCAAAAGATCATCTATAAATTATTTATATGACTTTTCAGAAATTACATCATGGAGTCATTTGAGCTTCACAAGAAAAATTTCAGCCATAAAAACTACTCTCTGAAAGCTCTTTCATAATCCAATATTATTTCACTGATTTCTAATCTTCTCTTCAATTCTTCCACATAAGATAAAGAATAAAATCTGCCATTGGCATTTTGTTGGGTTTTGTATGCTTTCAGAAATATGAAAAACATATTGGGAATTTTATAGAACAGAGATATTAATAATAATAATTTTTAAACGCTCATCAGGTATCTCAAAGAATTAAAAGTTTTTTTTTTTTTTTTATTTCAGCAATTGAGGCACCACATATTAAAAAATAATTAATACAGTAATTTTTATTTAAAAGCTGATATAGTAGATGTTGGGTAAAGGAAAAATATTCCATTCTCAACCATGATGTTTCCATTTTGAAAATCCTCTACAGTGAACTAATTTTCTGTTGAATGATTCAGCATTTATGGCCTTCTATGCATAATGTTAAAATTCTACACAAATGGTCAAAAATTTGACCTTATGGAAATTACTTTATAATTTATAACAATAATCCAAAATAATCTACAGTCCCTAAAATTGCCAGAAAAATTGTCAGAAAAATGGAGTCATTTTCTATTCCTTTAATAGAAAGCATATTTTGAAAGCTTCACAGTACAAAGTTCAGAAATGCCAAACATGTTTCCTTTCACAAGTCTGTTGGAGAAAACAGAGTCTATTTTTCACCTAGGCATTGGTCCACGGTATAAAATTATTGTTCAGATAACCCAATCCTATTTTAAAGTGTTTATGATTTACTTTGTCCTTGAACTACAGCTTAATTTTCTTAAAGTGATTACAGAATAAAAAACAAACATCAAGTTCATGTCTCCTGTGAAGATAGGACTATATCATGGATTCTACCCTTAAGGAGGCAGGTTTCAAAAGCTTGGCTCACTTCCTAGAAACTGGCTAAAAATTCGGGTCAGGCCATAATATACATGATATGTGAACAATATTTCTAGGTGAAAATTGAGCTTACATTTTTAAGTTAAAATTGCAACATATTTTCCTTGATATATGGGGAAAAGGGAAGACTCTAACTAAAACACCTGAAATGCCTCTTAACCAATTCCATCTGTGGGGCAATGGCACTAGGGGAAACCTCTTGGATATTGCTTGAGGAAGTGCTGAATTGTACAGGGAGGAAGCAGGAGAGGAAAGACAGGAAAGGACAGAGAAACAGAGATGGACACAGGAAATCCAACTCTGATCATCATTATTATTTTTTATTTTTAACATGTCCAAGGCAGTGGCATTTGTTGTTTAGGAATATGGGGAAATCAAATTTGTGACGGGGTTGTGCATGAACATGTTCACTCATTTAAATATGAATTAAATAAAACAATAAAAGGGATGTAAATGCCATTTTGTATATGTTAAACTAGAAAAAAAAAAAACTCTTGGTAATTACTTCTCATTCACTTTGTATTTTATAATTGAAATAAGGAACAGAAACACAAAAATAAGGAATAGTATTTTCAGCATCATTATTTTGAGCAAGAAAGAAAACTGTTCAGATGTTTTTCCTTGTGGATGGGAGAGACTCAAGGAGACCAAATCTTTTGAGAAACACTTTGTGAGACCACATGGCAGCTGCCACCTGCAATCCATTCTTCAACCACAGCCAGAGAAAAGTAAAATAGACTTTTATTTATTGTATCTGAGGGAATTATAAATTGCAGAGCACACCCCACAGCGTTTAGAACTCTCAAAACTGAGTTCCTTCACTACATTTTTGTTTGTTTTGTTTTTGTGTTGCTGTTGTTATCCTCCTAGTGATTCCCAGTGAAACTGACAAAATGAAGTGGTCTGGGGCACCTGTCCGTGGGAGCATCAGCCAAAGAGCAGATGAAGTAACTGTTTCATCCTTCAACCAAAGTATAGGGAGACAAGTATTCAAAAGAGGAAGGAGAAGTTTGAGGGTAGCAAGAGAAAAAGGTCACCAGCTGACTCTCCTGGGCACATGGCAAAAGGAAATAAAAGAAGAATCAGAGTCTGGTCCCATGACAGGTCCTTGGGATTGAGAGAAAACCAAGTAGGGTTCAAGAGGACTATGCTCAACAGTGCCAAATCTGTCTAATAATCCACACTCTACAGTAATTGTGCTAATTAAAAAACATGTAGAACAAAGGTCCAGCACAGCGACTAATGTATACTGAGTTAATAGTAAGTGGTAATTTTCACCCCTTAACATTCATTTTTAAGTTGTTTCATTAGAGGAAAGGTATTGGCAATGTTGAATATTTCAGAATTCAAAAGAAAGACAGAATATTCAAATGATTTAGCAACTGGAAGTTTAATGGTCATGTTAATGAGGAATTTCAGTACCCAGATGGTGGTAGAAACCAAATTGTGGTAGATTGAGCAGTAAATGTGTAGAAAGGAAACTAGAGCAGTAAAGGAATCCTGAAACTGTAAAACTCCTAGAAGAAAACGTAGGGAAAAAGCATACTGACATTGGCCTTGCAAAAATTTTCTTGGAAATGACACCAGAAGCACAGGCAACAAAAACAAAAATAGACAAATGGGACTACATCAAACAAAAAGCTTCTGCATAACAAAGGAAACAATCAGCAAAGTGAAGAGAAAACCTATGTAAACGGAAGAAAATATTTTCAAATCATATATGTCATAAAAGGTTAGTATCCAAATTATATAAGAAACTCCTACACCTCAATATCAAAAAAAAAAAAAAAAAAAACCCACAACCACCTCACTTTAAAATGGGCAAAAGATCTGAATAAATATTCCTTCAAAGAAGACATACAAATGTCCAACAGGTATATTAAAATGTGTTCAATATAGTGGAAATGCAAGTCAAAACCACAATGATATATCACCTTATACCTGTTGGGATGGCTAGTATCAAAATGACAAGAGATAACAAATGTTGGCAGGGGTGTGGAGAAAACGGAACTCTTGTACATTGTTAGTAGGGATGTAAATTGGTACAGCCACTATTGAAAACGGCATGGAGTTTCCTCAAAAAACTTAAAAATGGAACTACTATATGATCCAGCAATTCCATCTCAGAGTATATACCCAAAAGAATTGAAATCAAGATCTCGAAGATATATCTGCATTCTCATATTCATTGAAAATAGAATTTTTTACAATATTTATAATATTTTATAATATTTACAATAGCAAAGACATGAAATAATCTAAATGTCCATAGACAGATGAATGGATAAAGAAAAGGTGGTATATGCATAAAATGGAATTTTTTTTTTTTTAAAAGGGAATCATTCCATTTACTACCACATGGAGGAACTTGGAGGATATTATGCAAAGAGAAAAAAGCCAGACTCAGAAGAACAAATATCATAGGATCCCATTTATATTATATATAGTGAATCTAAAATAGTCAAATTCATAGAAGCAGAGAGCACAGTGGTGGTTACAAGGGGCTGAGGGAAGGGTAAACTGGGGAGATATTGGTCAAAGGATGAAGTGCAAAGTTTCAGTTATGCAAGATGAATTAAGTCCTAGAGATTTACTGTCCAGCATTGTTCTTATAGTTAACAATAGTGTATTACATACTTAAAAAAAAAATTAAGATGGTAAAGCTAATGTAAAATGTTCTTATAACAGAAAAAGAGAAAGGGAGAAACATTTACAGATGATGGTTATGTTTATGGAATTGTTTAAGGTGCCACATTTCACAGGCATCAAACCATCAACACATATACATTAAATACATACAGATATTGCATGTCAATAACATCTCAAACAAAGAAAAAAAAAAGAAAATGAACCCTACATTCCCAGAACATTGTTTGAAAAGAAGGTGCTAATGCAGTGCTACTCAAAGGGGGTTAATTTTGCCGTTCCTGGGATATTTAGCAATGTCTAGAACCATTTTAGCTGTTACAACTGAAGGTATATGTGTCCCATCTGCTAAACACTGGACAGGACCCCACAACAAAGAATTACCTGGCCCCAAATTTCAAAGTTGGGCTCACTGCACAGTTCAGAACATAAGTGTAAGTGGGTTCAATATTTGTATAAAAGTACATTCCACAATATTTAATAAATCACATTCTGAGAGACATCTCTCAATCAAAAATGCAACTGGTCCAGAATACATTTTGCTGAAAAGCCCATTCCCTCACAACATTTGCTGTCAGTCTGTTAATAAGCTCTTGGCATGCCAAACAGAGTGTGTTTTTTTATCTGCTAAGAGCAAGGAAAAAGGAAAAGTTAAATACATAAATAAATGCCCCTTACTCTTGCTTTGAGAGCTAAATTAAAATACTCCTCCCTCACTTATGTAGCCTATTGATTACATCAATTACCTTTGTATCTTACAGTTGTTAGGAAGGCCTAATGTTCTGGAAGATTTAGCATACAATTTCAACTAGTTTAGTGTGATATTCAGGGAATGGGAGTCTTCTTAAATTCTCCTGCATAAAAAATACCATCTGTCCAGTGCGTCCATTAGTTATCCCACATTGAAAATGACATTCAGGAAGGAATGTTAGTCTTTGTGTAGGCAGTACTAAGTATCTTAAATTTGCTTTGAAAGTCCGTGTGTGTGTGTGTGTGTGTGTGTGTGTGTGTGTGTGTGTGTGTATGATGAAAGATACTTTGGTGAAGAAAGAAAGGAAAATCTATAGGACTTTAATATGTAGTATCTTGTTATATCTGTCAGAATATCAATGATTTCAAAATCAAATGTTTATATGCATGTATGTTCACAGCAGTTTTTTTATAAGAACAGATATTAGAAGTAAGCGAATCCATCAATAAAATGACACTAGGGGAATTAACAGAGTTGTTCAAGGGGAATGTTTGCAATCCAAGAAGAAAAATTTTATGTAAAATTTATAAATAAAACATAGTAAAAGCCCTAGGAATACATTAAACAAAAAAAAAAAACACGATCTACAGGAAGAAAACATTAAAAATCTACACAGATACAAAAGAGGACTTGAATAATTTAAAAGGCATATTCCTGTTTTGTTGGAATGGAAGATTCACAGTGGTAAATATGTAAATTATTTCAGTTACCTTAAATTGATAATATGAATTGAATCAATGTTAACTACCATCTGGGTAGGATTTGGAAAAATCATTTTTTAATTATTCTAAAAATTTTTAAGATAAAAATATACAAAATGGTCTGGGCATCTTTGAGAAGAAAGAATTAAGAGGGGTAGCTGGATTTAGCAGAAAATGGAAATTTGTTATGCAAATACATCAGTTCAGATTGGCAATGACAATTACAGACAGACAGATACACAAAAACAAGCATACTCAAAATCAATAGGCAAAGTGGGGTTATTCAGTTAGAAGTTCTAGGTGACAAATGCTTAGCCCTTTTGAGAAAAACATAACGATAAATACTGATCTTACATAAACCAAAATGAATACTTAATTTGTTAATTTGTAAAATGAAATGAAATACAAATCTAAACCTGTTGGAAGCATGTTTTTTAAATAATTTTTAGTAAAGGGAGTTTTCTACAAATTTATTTAAAACTCTAGAAATCAAAACAGGTTTACAAATGTATTAATATAAATATAAAATATCTTACCTAAAATAAATGGGTGTGTGCGTCTGTGCGTGCGTTCAAATGACAGCAAACTAGGAAGAATTCCAAGGCAGCAATTTGGTAGGTGGTCTATACTGGACTGAGAGGGTAGGCATTTGATGTGACAAATGATACAGATTCAGGGCTCACACATTGAAGTCAATTAGGCCTGGGTTCATATGCTGATATGACTGATCTCAAAAATTTAACTATTTGAAGCTTCAGCTCATCCATAAAATGGGGATGATAACATCATAATTTATAGTGTCTATAAAGGTTATTGAGACCACAATAATCACATAAGAAAAGATAATAAAATAATTGCTCGATAATAAAATAATTGCTATTTTTAAAATTTATTTAAGGTTAATAGCAGTGAAGCTCTGTGACTTCTATGGTCACAGAGCTCTTAGTACCAGAGTTGCAACCTCAGTCCAGTGTTTTTGACTCCAAGCCTAGTGTTGCTTATATGAACACTGTATTTTAATTACAAAAATGAAAATTTAAGATTCTACCAAGAAGCTTCTCTAAAGAATGTTAACTAGACTACATTTTACCCTTTTAATTTAAACTTATAGCATTGCTTTTGACTACAATTATTTATTGGAACAAGGAACTACTGTATAGCACAGGGAACTCTACTCAATGTTGTGCAATAACCTATACAGGAAAAGAATCTGAAAAAGAAGGGATATATGTGTGTGTATATATATATATATATATATATATATATATATATATATAACTGAATCACTTTGCTGTACACCTGAAACTAATAACAAAACGTTGTAAATCAACTATACTCCAACATAAAATAAAAATTAAATTAAATCTTTTTGGAAAATTTTAAAAAATGAATTGCTCTAATGAAATACTTTTCAGTTTTTTTAAATTATCATTATGTCAGAATACAGCCAGATATACAATTGATTCTGTCTCTATATGCTTAGTATTCTACCATTATACTTTTAAAGTAAAAAAGTCATAGCCAAGGATGGTTAAAGATGACCTGATTGGTAAATAAGGTCTTCAAATGAAATTATTCTTCTCATCTTTCCTTTATGACAAGGTTTTTCAAGATTCATGACCTAAGCTAAAAGAATCTGCCTTTTTAAAGTCTAGGAAGAGTCCAGGTGCCTATTCGGTATAGCACTAGCAAAACACAATTCCTCAAACACTGAACATGAACATTGTACTAATAAAACCAATAAGGTGTAGCTATTGGCAGTTACTACAAAATATGCCCACTTAAAATGAACCAAAACATCCCATCCTCCCACCCACAAACCTAAACACATTTATATATCTGAGGATGGCCATTTTCATAACACAGAAATTTAGGGTGGAAAAAAAAAGAAAAGATTCACTGGTAGTTTCCTCTAGTGGTTTACAACAATCATAGCATTAATTGTAAACCCTAAAGTTCAGTTCTATGAAAATGCACAGATCATTTAAAAGAAAATCATTAACACTAATCAGGAAAGCAGTTAGAGAGTCTAGACCGAATTATTTTTTATTCCAGGGATAGGATTGTAAAGTACTGGGTGATAAAGTATACTTGAGTAAAACTGAAAACAACTGGGAACAAGAATAATAAATAATTTGGAAGAGAGGAATGTTTGATGTGTGGGGGGAACAAACTGCTTATTTTGCTTCTGGGTGAGCCTGGGCACAAGCATTGCTTGCCCTAACTCTCCCATTCTACTAATGAAAAAGCTGAAGTCAAAAAGAACGTTTTTTCCAAGATCACAAGGCAGCTACTACCAGAGTCAGATCTTGAACTCAGTTCTGATTTCCCATTCTAGTGTTGCACCTTGCTGCCTGCCAGCGGCGGGGTAATGAGATTCTATTTCACTAGGTACTGAACCCAGCCTTTCTGTTTAAAGGGAAAATAATTTAATGAAAAACTCAAGTTTGACTACATATTCTGAACATCCTTTTGAAACCTATGGCTGGAAAATTGGACATTATTAACATTTAACTATCCAGGAAAATACGATGTATACTTAAGTTTTAATTGTGCAAAGTCATATTTAACCCTTGCCTCCCCTTTCTTCTCATCTACTTTTTGTACATTTCATATCTCATGAGAAAAGTTGAGTTAATAGAGAGCAGGGGATCTGCAATATAATTGACATTTGTGGTTTTGCTGCTCCACATCTATTTTCCCTCCTAGAAAAAGCACACTATTTATTTAGGGGATTCACTCTTGTATGACTTTCTGTCATATGGAAAGCTGATCAACCAGAGAATTCCATACCTTTGACTACAGCAATTAATTCTCAGTGTTTTTCAAGAAAGGACATTCTCTTTCTGCAGGTGTTGCCAGTTTGTGCAGATATATTTCTGGAGCTTCCATGTCATTTTTCTCCACATGGAGAGAGACAACTTGAGGATAAAACTACATGGCGAAAGGCAAGAGATAAACACCCACTGAATCCTGAGGGCATTCTTGGAGTTCCTGAAACCAGCCATGACTGAAGCCCAGTAGACTTATTCTAGACTCTCCAATGAGACCAATTAATTCCCTTTTCATGCATAAGCGTTGGAGTTGAGTTTCTATTACTTATGAGCAAAAAATTTCAGATAAGTACCAGCAATAGAGATTAAAAAGGCAAGAAAACCACAGTGGTTTTCCTATAATAATTACATCAGACTTGCACTACGAACTCTTTGAAGGCAAAATGTACTGTCCCTTACAGTACTTAATACTATGCTTGCCATCCTGACACTGATACTAGTTGTTGTCAGTTTTGCTGCTTTATAATTCTCATTTCTGTAAAGTTTAATTTATAAACTCTTAGGGAAAAAAGTATCTATCCTATGAACTCTCTTCATTCTTTGAGTTTTTGCATTGGAGAATTTACTGTCCTGAAAGGAGTCAGAAAACTTGAGTTTTAGGGTACAAGGATTGCTAAGAGGCCAATTTTGTTCAGCCAACACAAATAGCAGCCTTCTCAAGATCACTGCTGAATTCTAAGAGCCTATCTGTCTGCTTAGATGGTATATTTTATATTTCTGACTAAGCCTATTTATAACTTGCTATGTCTGCTCCGGTCCTTGAGTTGCTGGGAGTTAAATGTTCTTAGAAATCTGGACTGCCAGTCAGAAATCCTGGGAATGAAAACTAGCTCTTTGAATATATAAACTCTGTGTCCTCCCCACCATGAACTTCACTCTACAGAGTGAATACTCTTCATTCCTTTAACATAGCATGCATGCATATTGAATGTTTAAATTTATATACAGGCATACCTTGGAGATATTGTGGGTTCAGTTCCAGAGCACAGCAATAAAGCAAACAACAAAATAAATTGAGTTACGTAAAGTTTTTGTTTTCCCAATTGTATAAAAATTATGTTTACACTATACTGGAGTTTATCAAGTGTGCAAAAGCATTCTGTCTAAAAATACCAATATACATACCTTGATTTAAAAATACTTCATGCTAAAAAAAAACAAAGCTAAACATAATGGAAGCCTTCAGCAAGTCATGATCTTTTTGCTGGTAGATGGTCTTACCTCAATGCTGGTGGCTGCTGAATGGTCAGGGCGGCGTTTGTAAACCTTGCCACTGTATTGTCAACTAAGTTTACGTAATATTTTAAATCCTTCATTGTCATTTCAGCAATCTGAACAGCATCTTCACGAGAAGTAGTTTCCACCTCAAGAAACCACCTTCTTTACACCTCCATAAAAATGAACTTCTCATCCGTTGCAGCAATTCATTCACACCTTCAGGCTCCACTTCTAATTCCAGTTCTCTTGCTAGTTCTACAACATCTGCAGTCTTGAACTCCTCCAAGTCATCCGTAAGAGGTGGAACCAGCGTCTTCCAAACTCCTGTTAATGTTGATATTTTGACCTTTTCCCCTGAATCAGGAGTGCTCTTAATGGCATCTAGAATGATGAATCCTTTCCAGAAAGTCTTCAATTGACTTTTCCAAGATCCATTAGAGGAATCATTCTCTATGGAAGGTATAGCCTTAGGAAATATATTTGTTAAAAAATAAGACTTGAAATTTGAAATGACTCCTTGATCCATGAGCTGCAGAATGGATCAGGCTGTGTTAGTAGGCATGAAAACAACATTAATCTCCTCGTACCATCAGAGATCTCGGATGACCACGTGCATTGTCAATGAGCAGTAATATTTTGAAAGAAATCTTTTTTTCTGAGCAGTATTTCTCAACAGTGGGCTTAAAATATTCAGTAAACCATGTTGTCAACAAATGTTTACAATAGAAGCTTTCTCAAAGCCATTGCTGAATTCCAAGAGTCCATCTGTCTGTTGTCATCCAGGCTTTGTTGTTCCATTTATAGAGCACAGGCAGAGTAGATTTAGCATAATTCTTTTTTTTTCATTTTTATTGGAGTGTATTTGATTTACAATGTTGTGTTAGTTTCTGCTGTACAGCAAAGTGAATCATTTATACATATACATATATCCATTCTTTTTCAGATTCTTTTCCCATATAGGTTATTACAGAGTACTGAGTAGAGTTCCCTGTGCTATACAGTAGATCCTTATTAGTTATCTATTGTATATATAGTAGTGTGTATATGTCAATCCCAATCTCCCAATTTGCCGCTCTCCCCACCTTTCCCTCCGGTACCCATAAGTTTGTTTTTTACATCTGTGACTCTACTTCTGTTTTGCAAGTAAGTTCATTGTACCATTTTTTTAGATTCCACATATAAGCGATATCATGTGATATCTGTCTTTGTCTGACTTACTTCACTCTCTTAAGAACCCTAGAGAGTCCTTTTAAATGAAGCTCATTTACCTTTTAAATGGTAAATGAGCTTCAACTTAAAGTCATCAGCTGCTTTAGCCCCTATTAAGTTTGTCATCTTATATAGATACGTTTCCTGGTGCCCCAAAACAATTACAACAATAACATCAAAGATCACTCATTACAGATCACCATATCAAATACAATGATAATGAAAAGGTTTGAAATATTGAGAGAATTACCGAAATATGACACAGAAACATGAAGTCACCAAATGCTGTTGGAAAAATGGTAGCCAATAGACTTGTTCAACACAAGGTAGTCACAAACTTTCAATTTGTAAAAAAACACAATATCTGTGAAGTGTAATAAAGTTAAGTGCAATAAAGAGAGGGTGCCTGTGTTCAAGAGTATGTAATTTGGGTGAGTTAAGTAAGATACCGTGCATTTTGAATATACAGATGAATAGTTAGGAGATTTCATGGACAATATTAATGTCATTTAACAAATATATAGCTGTTATTTAAGGATTTTCCTCTATGTTTTCTCATTGTGTACTCACAAAAAAATTTGGCAGGAAAACTGTGGCTGAAAAGGTTAAATGGCTTGTAGAAAGCCATAGAGTAAGTGAATAATGGGGTAAAGACTAGAAAAAAACACAAGTATAGGTCAGTTTATGTATTCTTCCATCATGCTTTCCTTCTTCTCCAAATTTTTCAATAGAATGCTGGTTTTAGCTTTGTGTTTTAGCTGATACAATTCTTTATCACCTATATAATAGCAATAACGCTAAAAAAGTCTTGATTTCCAAACTTTTGAGGACAAATTTTTTTTTTTTAATGAGTCATTCTGTGGGTACCGCCCTCCCCATGATTCAAATCTGAATCTATTTGAGTGAAACCTCTCTTCCAAGTCAAGGGAAAAGATCCAATTACATAATTTTCTTTTAATTTCACAGCTTTTATATATAGTGGAAGAAAATTAAATCATCTCAGAATATCCCATGCATTCATTTTATTTCATGTTTGAATATTAACATAGGGACTATTCATCTCTTTCCCTCTTTTCCAATGCTGAAGAGACCTCTTTGGAAACTTTCATCTCTCTGATATAAAGATTCTGGTATCATTTTTTTTCTGGAGATTTTTCCTACATTTTCAGATATTTTTCATGACATTCTTCCCTATAAAATAAATGACTAGAGGACTGGGGGGTTGGGAGGTACTTACAGGCACCCAGGCATTGTTTCTCTGTGCTACCACTACTTAGAAGATTTGGATCTTTTATCATAATTGGAAAATGTTTTAATAATATTATTTCTTTGAATATTTTATTTCCTCAATTATCTCAGTTTTTCTCTAGAAATTTATAAAGCTATGCTGAGATTTCATTTTCCTTTTATGCTGACTGCTGGTAGAAATTTTAGTCTGATATTCTATTTTATAAATCTATATTCTAGCTTAATTTTTTCTGCCGTTTAGGAATTTTTAAACAGTACCTATTTATATTAAAATCTAGATATTCAACCATAGGTCTTTTAAATATCTCTTTAGGTACTTTTCGGAAAAGAATTATATAAGTAAGTTCTATGATCTACAAATGACAATTTTTTTCATAGTAAACTTTTTTGTTTTATGGATGTGATGTCTTCCCATGTCTGTGAAGCTAAGAACTGTGCTAATTTTAAAATCTCATATTCTCCTTATTAATTCCTTGTGGGTTTTTTTGGTTTAGTTTTTTGATTAATTTTGGTTTTTGTTTAGTGCTTATATATTGATCTTTTTCATTATTTTTTTCCAGAAATTTTTGGTGATCATTGATATGATGATTACTATAGTCTTTTAAATTACCTGTTTGGGTGTCTGTGGGCATTGGTTCAGTTTACTAAAAATTGCATCTGCTGATTGTGAGAAAAGTGCCAAAATTACTGTGGAGAGTGAAAAAAGAGTATGCCATGGATTGGGGTTTTCTCTTAGGAAGAGGCTGTCTCCTCTTTTCTTTCTGGTACATGCCTAATTTAGGCATGTTTCTCTTTTCAAGCATTATTATTATTATTTAGTTTCTCAACCCACATCAAAGAAAATTAAAAAAAAACAATATAATGAATCAGTAAATATATTTTACTAGGTTCACAAATGGTTAAATTTCACCATATTTGTAAAAGTATTAGTTAAAATGCAACAGCTAAATAATGAATCTTAGGGAAATGTAAACCTATGTTTACATCAGCCTAAGAAATAGAGGCTAATGGACATTTGTAATAAGATGGGCTTTCAACACAAAGGAAAACTGAGCTCCGTGGTTCTAGCAACACTCAAATCCAATGTACCGGAAAGTACAGCTGTGCTGACAAGGAGACAAGAGTGGAGCACATAGGTACCTGCTGACTCAGCAGCCCCAGCTGTTCAAGGTGACATCTGATCCAAGCATCTTTCTGAAGCCCATTGGGCAGACCCCACAGAGTCTAACATGGATGATAATTGTTTCAAAAATGCACCAGATGTTGAGTGTGTTTCTAAATTGGCACAGTCTTCATGAAGTTTTATTCAACTTCCTATGCCAACGTTGGATTTATCTTCCAATTAGTAATCACGTGGCAGTGAAGCAAAGGAACGCAAGCTGCAAATCTCCTGTGAGTTAATATTTTATTATTGCCTGCAGATCATGGAAAGTACAGAAACAAGGTAAAAAGATATATTGTGTTTCTAGATTATTAGTGCATTAAATTTCAGAAAAAGTGAAAAGAATGATGTCAAATATTTCTGTATTTCTGTGTTTTAAAACACAGCTATACATATAACTTGGTGGCTAAGAACAATGTTGTCTTAAAGTTAATTATCGCCTCTTATTAAAGGTATGGTTTCAATTTTTTTTTCGTAAATGTTAATACCCTTTATTTGTTGTTGTTGTTACTGTTTTGTTTGTTTTGGGTTTTTTTAACTTTTTATTTTATATTGGAGTATAGTTGATTAACAATGTCATGTTAGTTTCAGGTGCACAACAAAATGATTCAGTTATACATATACATGTATATATTCTTTTTCAAATTCTTTTGCCAATTAGGTTTTTACAGAATATTGAGCAGAGTTCCCTGTGCTACACAGTTAGGTCCTTTTTGGTTATCCATTTAAAATATAGCAGTGTGTATCTGTCAATCCCAAACTCCCTAACTATCCCTCCCTCCACCCTCCCCTGGGTAACCATAACAGACTTAGAGAACAAACTTATGGTTTCAATGTTTTTAATAGAGTAAAATTACTGAGAAGTGTGTAACGGTCATCCATGCAGATAATGCACTTCTTTACTTTAACATACAAGAATAAGGATTTTAAGTGTCTAGATTTTTTATAAAACTATCTCTCCCATCTACCAAACATACGAATCAATTTGTAATTCAGGTCTTTATTTAAGTAGAATTATTTTATGTCTTTTATCATAAGATGCCCAAATGTTTTTTGAAAGTAGTCTAATTAAAAAGAATAGTTTAGGGCTTCCCTGGTGGCACAGTGGTTGAGAGTCCGCCTGCCGATGCAGGGGACACGGGTTCGTGCCCCGGTCCAGGAAGATCGCACATGCCGCGGAGCGGCTGGGCCCGTGAGCCATGGCCGCTAAGCCTGTGCGTCTGGAGCCTGTGCTCCGCAACGGGAGAGGCCACAGCAGTGAGAGACCCGTGTACCACAGAAAGAAAAAAAAAAAAAAAGAATAGTTTAAAAATATTACCAAACTGCTGCTCTATTTGCACCCAATAATATAATAAAACACATATTAACTGAAAGGACACCTTGCTTAAATTAACGTTTCTGGGAAACTGAGGATTACAGTGACTGCATTTTCTGTTTCAGTATAGATAGTCTGTATAAAGTCTTTCTAAAAAGACCCAGTGCACATCTTAGTGACAAAGAAACTTTATGAGCTGGATCATCTATGTCCATACCCTCTCCCCAAGCAATCCAGAAAGAATTGAGAGTATCTGTGAACCTGGCTGAGGAAAAACTACACCTTTATTTTTAGCAACCTATAGCTAAAATTTAGTATTTCCTTCCATTATGAATATCAGCAACTAATCATAGTAGAATTAGCATTTCCTGTGACTTTGTCACTAGTGGAAAAACAGATATCTTCACATCACATTATGGTGGTGGCAGATAATCTAAGTATGTAATTCATGCTCATTAGTACTTTGAAATCACAAAAGTTAGCAGACCCATTGCTAGATCCTTTTATGTGTACCTGTTTTCTACTGCTGCATACTTTAAACCACAAACTTAGCGGTTTAAAATCACCTGGGCCAGGTGTCCATGCAGAGCTGAACTGGGTCCCATGCTCAGGTCTTGCTGCAGCTCACAAGGCTGCAAACAAACCAGATTTGTACCAGATTTGCATCGGAGGTGCACGGTCTTGTTCCAAGCTTACTTGGTGGTTTGCAGAATTCATTTTCTTGCGGTTGTAGAATGCACAGCAGCTTGCTTCTTCAAAATCAGCAGGAGAGAAGGTTTCTGCTGCTTCCAGCCTCTGACCTTAGACCACCTTTCAAAGGGTCCATGATTAGGTCAAGCTCACCCAAGTTAATCCTTCTTTTGGTTTCTCAAAATGAACTGATTACTGACTTAATTACATCTACAAAAATCTCTTCACCTTTGCCATATAATGTAACCTAATCACTGAAATGACCTTCATCGTATTCATATTCTGCTCATACTGAAGGAGAAGTGGGTTATACAATAGGGGACAGGAATCTTGGGATCATCCTAGAATCTCTCCTACCATATTACAAAATACAGTAATGAAGAAGCACATATATTAAAATATCATAAATATTTTAATAATATTTTGATACATATATTTCAATACATTGATTCTTTTTTTCCTGGGCATCTTATTTTATGTATTCAAAAACATTATTCTCAGAAAAGCTCTATAGGTTTCACTGCTGACAAAATGATTTATGGAACAAAAAAAGATTAAAAATCCTTGTTCTAAAAGTGCACCATTTCCTAAATCGCTCAGTCCAAAATTTAGAACTCATCTTGCTTCTACTTTTGCTAATAATCTAATTTATCCTGTCAGTGTTCCCTTAAAAATATATCCAAAATTTAACCACTTCAATCACTTCCATCATCCCCGAAAATTTTGTCTTCATTATCTCTCAACTGACTATTGTGAGAGCATGCTAAATAGCCTTCTCTCTCTTGTATTTGTGTTTGCTTTTTCCTCCATATATCATTATCTTTTTCAAGAGTATAGATCAACTCAGGTCTTACATCTGCATAGATGACTCCACTGGTTTACAATTACATTAAGAAAAAATATCCAGTACCATTCATCATGTCTGTGGAACACTTCGCAGGATCATTTCCCACACTCTGCCCCTAACACTGGCAAAGATTCCATGCCCTAACGCCCAGTATCTGTGGGTAACTACATGGCAATATCGACTTTGCAGTTGTAAGTCAGGTTACAGACATTAAAGATAGAGATGTTGGGGGACTTTCAACATGGCGGAGGAGTAAGACAGGGAGATCACCTTCCTCCCCACAAATACATCAAAAATACATCTACATGTGGAACAACTCCTACACAACACCAACTGAATACTGGCAGAAGACCTCAGACTTCCCAAAAGGCAAGAAAATACCTATGTACCTGGCTGTGTGGCTGACAGGGTCTTGCTGCTCTGGCCTGGTGTCAGGCCTGAGCCCCTGAGGTGGGAGAGCCGAGTTCAGGACACTGGACTACCAAAGACCTCCCAGCCCCATGTAATATAAATCAGTGAGAGCTCTCACAGAGATCTCCATCTCAACGCTAAGACTCAGCTCCACCCAATGGTCAGCAAACTCCAGTGCTGGAAGCCCCATGCCAAACAACTAGCAAGATAGGAACACAGCCCCACCCAGTAGGAGAGAGGCTGCCTAAAATCATAATAAGGTCACAGACACTAAAAAACACACCACCGGGCGTGGCCCTGTCCACCAGAAAGACAAGATCCAGTCCCACTCCCCAGAACAAAGATACCAGTCCCCTCCACCAGGGAGCCTACACAAGCCACTGAACCAACTTCAACCACTGCAGGCAGACACCAAAAAAAATGAGAACTACAAACCTGCAGCCTGCAAAAAGGAGACCCCCCCAAACACAGTAAGTTAAACAAAATGAGAAGACAGAGAAATATGCAACAGATGAAGGAGAAAGGTAAAAACCCACCAGACCAAACAGATGAAGAGGAAATAGGCAGTCTACCTGAAAAAGAATTCAGAGTAATGATAGTAAAGATGATCTGAAATCTAGGAAATAGAATGGAGAAATAACAAGGACCTAGAAAAACTAAAGAGCAAACAAAAAATGATGAACAACACAATAAATGAAATGAAAAATTCTCTAGAAGGAATCAATAGCAGAATGACTGAGGCAGAAGAATGGATAAGTGACCTGGAAGATAAAATACTGGAAATAACAGCTGCAGAGCAGAATAAAGAGAAAAGAATGAAAAGAATTGAGGACAGTCTCAGAGAACTCTGGGACAACATTAAATGCACCAACATTCAAATTATAGGGGCCCCAGGAGAAGAAGAGAAATAGAAAGGGTCTGAAAAAATATTTGAAGAGATTATAGTTGAAAACTTCCCTAACTTGGGAAAGGAAATAGTCAATCAAGTCCAGGAAGTGTAGAGAATCTCATACAGGATAAATCCAAGGAGAAGCACACCAAGACACATATTAATCAAACTATCAAAAATTAAATAAAAAGAAAAAAATATTAAAAGTAGCAAGGGAAAAGCAACAAATAACATACAAGGAAATCCCCATAAGGTTAACAGCTGATCTTTCAGCAGAAACTCTGCAAGCAAGAAGTGAGCGGCAGGACATATTTAAAGTGATGAAAGGGAAAAACCTACAACCAAGATTACTCTACCCAGCTAGGATCTCATTCAGAGTCGATGGAGAAATTAAAATCTTTACAGACAAGCAAAAGTTAAGAGAATTTAGCACCACAAAACCAGCTTTACAACAAATGCTAAAGGAACTTCTCTAGGCAGGAAACACAAGAGAAGGAAAAGACCTACAATAACAAACCCCAAACAATTAAGAAAATGGTAATAGGAACACACATATCGATAATTACCTTAAATGTATATGTGTTAAATGCTCCAACCAAAAGACACAGATTGGCTGAATGGATACAAAAACAAGACCCATATATATGCTGTCTACAAGAGACACACTTCAGACTTACGGACACATACAGACTGAATGTGAGGGGATGGAAAAAGATATTCCATACAAATGGAAATCAAAAGAAAGCTGGAGTACCAATTCTCATATCAGAGAAAATAAACTTTAAAATAAAGACTCTTACAGGAGACAAAGAAGGACACTACATAATGATCAAGGGATCAAACCAAGAAGAAGATATAACAATTGTAAATATTTATGCAGCCAACATAGGAGCACCACAATACATAAGGCAAATACTAACAGCCATAAAAGGGGAAATCAATAGTAACACAATCATAGTAGGGGACTTTAGCACCCCACTTTCACCAATGAACAGATCATCCAAAATGAATATAAATCAGGAAACACGTTTTAAATGATACATTAAACAAGATGGACTTAATTGATATTTATAGGACATTCCATCCAAAAACAACAGAAAACACTTTCTTCTCAAGTGCTCATGGAGCATTCACCAGAATAGATCATATCTTGGGTCACAAATCAAGCTTTGGTAAATTTAAGAAAATTGAAATTGTATCAAGTATCTTTTCTGACCAAAATGCTATGAGACTAGATATCAATTATAGGAAAAAAACTGTAGCAAACACAAACACATAGAGGTTAAACAATACACTACTAAATAACCAAGATATCACTGAAGAAATCAAAGAGGAATTCAAAAATTACCTAGAAACAAATGGCAATGAAAACAGGATGACCCAAATTCTATGGGATGCAGCAAAAGCAGTTCTAAGTGAGAAGTTTATAGCAATACAATCCTACCTCAAGAAACAGGAAAAATCTCAAATAAAACTTAACTTTACACCTAAACCAATTAGAGAAAGAACAAAAATAACCCCAAAGTCAGCAGAAGGAAAGAAATCATAAAGATCAGAGCAGAAATAAATGAAAAAGAAATGAAGGAAACAATTTCTAAGATCATAAAACTAAAAGCTAGTTCTTTGAGAAGATAAACAAAATTGATAAACCATTAGCCAGACTCATCAAGAAAAAAAGGGAGAAGTCCCAGATCAACAGAATTAGAAATGAAAAAGGAGAAGTAACAACTGGCACTGTAGAAACACAAAGGATCATGATAGATTACTACAAGAAACTGTAAGCCAATAAATGGACAACATGGAAGAAATGGACAAATTCTTAGAAAAGCACAACCTTCCAAGACTGAACCAGGAATGAATAGAATGTATAAATAGACCAATCACAAGCAATGAAATTGAGACTGTGATTAAAAATCTTCCAACAAACAAAAGCCCAGGACCAGATGGCTTCACAGGCGAATTCTATCAAACATTTAGAGAAGAGCTAACACCTATCCGTCTCAAAGTCTTCCAAAATATAGCACAGGGGAGATCACTCCCAAACTCATTCTATGAGGCCACCATCACCCTGATACCAAAACCAGACAAAGATGTCACAATGAAAGAACACTATAGGCCAATATCACTGATTAACTTAGATGCAAAAATCCTCAACAAAATACTAGCAAACAGAATCCAACAGCACATTAAAAGGATCATACACCATGATCAAGTGGGGTTTATCTCAGCAATGCAAGGATTCTTCAATAAATGCAAATCAATCAATGTGATACACTGTATTAACAAACTGAAGGATAAAAACCATATGATCATCTCAATAGATGCAGAAAAAGCTTTCAAAAAAATTCAACACCCATTTATGAGAAAACCTCTCCAGAAAGCAGGCAGAGAGGGAACTTACATCAACATAATAAAGGCCATATATGACAAACCCACAGCCAGCATCATTCTCAATGGTGAACAATGAAAAGCATTTCCTCTAAGATCAGGAACAAGACAAGGTTGCCTACTCTCACCATTATTAGTCAACATAGTTTTGGAAGTTTTAGCCACAGCAATCAGAGAAGAAAAAGAAATAAAGGGAATCAAAATTGGAAAAGAAGAAGTAAAAATGTCACTGGTGGCAGATGACATGGTACTATACATAGAGAATCCTAAAGAGGCTAGCAGAAAACTACTAGAGCTAATCAATAAATTTGGTAGAGTAGCAGGATACAAAATTAATGCACAGAAATCTCTTGCATTCCTACACACCATTGATGAAAAATCTGAAAGATAAATTAAGGAAACACTCCCATTTACCATTGCAACAAGAAGAAAAATTTACCTAGGAATAAACCTACCTAAGGAGACAAAAGACCTTTATGCAGAAAACTATAAGACACTGAAGAAAGAAATTAAAGACAATACAAACAGATGGAGAGATATACCATGTTCTTGGATAGGAAGAATCAACATTGTGAAAATGACTATACTACTGAAAGCAATCTACAGATTCAGTGAAATCCCTATCAAACTACCAATGGCATTTTTCACAGAATTAGAACAAAAAATGTCAAAATTTGCATGGAAACATGAAAGACCCTGAATAGCCAAAGTTATCTTGAGAAGGAAAAACGGGGCTGGAGGAATCAGGCTCCTTGACTTCAGACTATACTACAAAGCTACAGTAATCAAGACACTATGGTACTGGCACAAAAACAAAAATATAGATCAATGGACAGGATGGAGAGCCCAGAGATAAACCGATGCACATATGGTCACCTTATCTTTGACAAAGGAGGTAATAATATACAATGAAGAAAAGACAGCCTCCTCAATAAGTGGTGCTGGGAAAACTGGACAGCTACATTTAAAAGAATGAAATTAGAACACTTCCTAACACCATACACAAAAACAAACTCAAAATGGATTAAAGTCCTAAATGTAAGGCCAGACACTATATAACTCTTAGAGGAAAACAAAGGCAGGACATTCTATGACATAAATTACAGCAAGATCCTTTTTGATCCACCTCCTAGAGAAATGGAAATAAAAACAAAAATAAACAAATGGGACCCAATGAAACTTAAAAGCTTTTGCACAGCAAAGGAAACCATAAACAAATGAAAATACAGCCCTCAGAGTGGGAGAAAATATTTGCAAATGAAGCAACTGACAAAGGATTAATCTCCAAAATATACAAGTGGCTCATGCAGCTCAATATCAAAAAAACAAACAACGCAATCCAAAAATGGGCAGAAGATCTAAATAGACATTTCTTCATAGAAGATATACAGATAGCAACAAACTCATGAAAGGATGCTCAACATCGCTAATCATTAGAGAGATGCAAGTCAAAACTACAATGAGGTATCACCTCACACCAGGCAGAATGGCCATCATCAAAAAATCTACAAACTATAAATCCTGGTGAGGGTGTGGAGAAAAGGGAACCCTCTTGCACTGTTGGTGGGAATGTAAATTGAGACAGCCACTATGGAGAACAGTATGGAGGTTCCTTAAAATACTAAAAATAGAACTACCACATGACCCAGGAATCCCACTAATGGGCATATACCTTGAGAAAACCATAATTCAAAAAGAGTCATGTACCACAATGTTCATTGCAGCACTATTTACAATAGCCAGGGCATGGAAGCAACCTAAGTGTCGATCAACAAATGAATGGATAAAGAAGATGCGGCACATATATATAATGCAATATTACTCACCCATAAAAAGAAATGAAATTGAGTTATTTATAGTGAGGTGAATGGACCTAGAGTCTGTCATACAGAGTGAAGTAAGTCAGAAAGAGAAAAACAAATACCATATACTAACACATATATATGGAATCTAAAGAAAAAAAATGTTTCTAATGAACCTAGCGCCAGGACAGGATAAAGACGCAGATGTCGAGAATGGACTTAAGGACACAGGGAGGGGGAAGGGTAAGCTGGGATGAAATGAGAGAGTAGCATGGACATAAATACACTACCAAATATAAAATAGATAGCTAGTGGGAAGCAGCTGCATAGCACAGGGAGATCAGCTCGGTGCTTTTTGACCACCTAGAGGGGTGGGATAGGGAGGGTGAGAGGGAGACACAAGAGGGAGGGGACATGGTGATATATGTATACATATAGCTGATAGACTTTGTTATATAGCAGAAACTAATACAACATTATAAAGCAATTATACTCCAATAAAGATGTTAAAAAATTTAAAAAAAAGATTGGTTATCCTGGATTAACTAGGCGGGCTCAGTCTGATCACAGGAGTCCTTGAAAGCAGAAAACTTCCTCTGACTGTTAGCAGAGGAATGATGAAGCAAGAAAAACAAAGATCAGAGGTTCAGTGTGTGAGGCGCACTGGGCCTTCTGTTGGTGGCTTTTAAGTTGGAGAAAGGGAGACACAAGCATAAGAATGAGGGCATCATCTGGAATGACAGCTAGCCAATATCCACAAGAAAAAAAGGAACCATTCCTACAACAGCATGAAACTCAGTTATCCCAAAAGCTGGAATAAGCTTGGAAGGAGATTCTTTCTCAGAGCCTCCAGGAAGGAACAAAACACTGCCGACACCTTGATTTTGGCCAGTAACACACGTGTCAGACTTCTGATCTACAGAACGGTCAGATAATAAATACGTATTGTTTTAAGCCACTAAATTTGTGGTAATTTTTTACAGAAGCAATAGAGAACCAATACAATGTCCCATTTAGCCCTAGGTACATCTCTAAATTGATTACCAACTTGTTCATTCCTTATTTACTCTAATTAGCCACGTGAGTTCTTTTTCGTGGTTAAGCCTCTACGTTTGTGGTAGTTTATTGCAAAGCAATTGAAAATTAATATAATACAATGGAGATATTTGCTTGCACACTGTTTAGTAGCCAATCAATAGTTAAATGCTTTTTTCCTAGAAAGTTAGGACACTCCTGATCAATATTAAAATATTAGGAACCTGGTATCAATAGAGGAACCTTCCTCATTTTGAATTTTACCTGTTTACCTTTAAAGAATAATAAAAACTTTTAAACAATTACAGCAAGCCAGTTCTTAAATATGTGCCTTCATTTCTTAAAGAAATAAATAAGGACTTTGAGGCCCAACAGAACCTTTTTCAAATCTTGTTAATTTTGCACAGTGGGCAAATCCTCATTTGTAAAACTAGGATAATCTTTAATTAGCAGAGTAGTTAGGAAAATTCCTCAGAGCAGTGTCCAACACCTAGGAAGCACTAAAAAAGGGTTAGTTTTCTAAATGTGTCCCAGGGATTGGTAAGAAACATAGCAAAGCATTTTGAACAAGTCACAGGGGAAAATACCACTTAGATACAGCAAACTCCAGTGGACAGATGGGTTTGTCACTGCATTCTAAACACTGACACTCTATTCTGGCATTTCAGACCACACATTTGTTTTCTCTTGAGGTTTCCTATGTAGCACAGAAACTCAGCAATGTTATCTCTTAACTCTGCACACATTTCTCTATAATCTCCAAGTACAATAGTCAACAACCTAATATTTTAACAATTTCCATGCTATTACTTTTTTTTAACACCCTCTTAAGTACCTGTAATCTAAAGAGATTATGATCTCTAGACCCTGAATGTTTACCATCACCTGGCAATCTCTCACTTGCAGTTCATTTCCCACCTCATAATCCACAATATCCCCTGAACCTCTGTGCACAACATAGTTATGCAAAACACTTTAAAACAGAAAAGCTGCAATATTGATATCATTGTGTCAGAACATGCACAGACAGCTGTTTCCCAAGTCCTTCGTCAGTTCTTTTAAGGTGCTTGAAGTAATGAAATCGTGCATAATTATAATTCTAACTACATGCATATATTTAACAAAAGACCGATTTTTGTCTTAACCTCTGACAAAAGTCCCTGTTGGCACAACTGAGCCCAAGGTCTTAATTATACCAGTATGAAATTGAAACGAAGAGGTCAAAATGAAAACTTCTTTTCCATGGTTTATTGCCACTTCACAATAAAACAGCTTTGCATTCAAATGAATCATGAGTCTTTCTTTTATATTTTTTCTGCAGCACACTAATCTTTCAATACAGTGAAATTATATATTTTTGACACAATGAAATTATATAGGAGTTTGTTTTTGTCTATTTATGGCTCATTTCATGTTAATTATAGATGACTCAGAATAAATATTCACCCCAAATGTGAAAAAAGGTAGATTAAAAACCAAGGTACTTCTTTTATTTTCCTAAGAAGAACTTTATCTATTTCTCAATACATTCAAAAAGTTAAGAAAAAAATGAATGTATTTGTTTATAAAAGTAAAATCATTAATCTTTTACTTCTAAGAAATTTTTAATGATGAGGAAAATATTTCAGCTACAAGGACATTCAACAGAGCATTTTCTAATAGTACACTATGTGAAATTAGTTAAGTAAAATATTAAGCATATATTACTGAATATTAATTAAATGAATCTCCATATGGTCTTACTAATTGGTTTCTGTACCTATACATCATCGTCCTTTCAGTTGCTTCCTATCTTGGGCCCACCTCTTTACATGTGTACCTCTTCTCCTCCACATTTTGCTCGATGACTTAGTAGTAGAGCTAAGATTATATCCAGAGAATCACTAAAATTGTTTAAATGGTTTTACTCAAACTCAAGTTAAAATACTTAAATTTCAAAATGAAGTCAGTAAATACATTAGTACCTGATACTCCATCCTCCCTGTGTGGACATTACTTCACAGGGAGAGTAAATTATCCACTCTCTCTTCTATATAATATTTTTTCTTAAAACACAGACTTGCCACAAATTATATGCCATTAAAAAACTATCTTAGGAAAACAAACACACAAGCAAATAAACTCTCTTAGCCTCAAAGTATCATCTGGTTATTGTCCAATATCTCTAGTTCATTTTGTAACAAAATTTCTTGAAAGAATTATCTATAATCCAATATCTTGTTTTCCTACTCTGTCCCAGACTCACATCATTTGTGCTTTCATCCCAGGGCTCTTTTCTAATACATTTTTAGAAAATTCCTACTGATCTCTAGATTACTGAAACGAATGGTCAGTTCTCAATTCACATCTTACTTTGAGCCATGGGCAACATACATTTTTTTCCCAGCTTTATTAAGCAATAACTGACAAAGAGAATTGTATATATTTAAAGTGTACAGTGTGATGATTTGATACACACACTCATTGTGAAATGATACCATGATCGAGATAATTAACACATCCATCACCTCACATAGTTAGCTCTGTGTGTGTGTGTGTGTGTGTCTGTGTGTGTGTGTGAGTGTGTTGAGAACGCTTAAGATCTACTCTTAGCAAATTTCTAGTATACAATACCATATTATCTTCTTCTCAAAACTTTCTTCACTTGGCTTTCACGATCTGATCACTTTTGTTTTTCTTCCTGTCTCAATGTGCATTACTTTTTACTCTCTGCTGTATTTCCTTCTCATGTGCCCAACTTTAGGGATAAAGGGCACTAGGAATGCCCCATATCAGTTAGAGGACTTCTCTCTTCTGTTTACTCTCACTCTTTATGTAATCTCAGCTAATCTCATGGCTGTAAATGCCACAGCTATGCTAAAGACTCAAATTAGTACATGTAGGACCTCTTCCCTGAATTCAACTTATGTAGGGAAGTGACTATTGACATCTTCACTTGGATGCATAATGGGTATGTAAAACATGGAAAGTCCCCCAAACCTAGTGGCTTTTCTCTCAATATTTCTCTTCTGAGTATAATACCAACAAATTTTAGTTACTCAGGCCAAAAAGAGAAAAACTTTATAGTTTCCCTTGACTCATCCCTCTCACTTTTAATATTCAATTAGACCAAAACTATCACGAAAGCCATTTAAAAATATATTTAGCATCTAATAATGTATATCCATTGCTACCATTATGATCCAAACTACCATCATCTTTTCTTGCCTATTTTATTGCTTTAGACTCCTAGCTGGCCCCCATGCTCCTTCCCTGCTCCACCTAGAGGCTATTCTCAGAACAGCAGTTAGAGTGATTTCTGAAGCAGTGTCACACCCCATCTCTCCTCTGATCAGAACTCCTATTTGTCTCCGAGGCCCCAGATAATCTCCTCCCCACCACTACTCCTTTTCTGACCTAGTTCATTAATTCCAACCTTTGATACAATTATAAATTTTCCACAATAAACATATACTACTATTATAGTAAAAAATAGTAATCAATAATCAAGTTATTTAAAGTATTAATACTTTAGCTTTTTTACAATCAAGTGGCTTGACCTCTGCTATGCATCTAAGATGATATCATCTGCAAGTGTAAAAAGTGTCAACATTCAAAGCATAATAAATATGTATTATATAGAAACAAATTTGAAGACTTTTTAATATGTGAATCACTGTCCTGAAAGATCAACTTCTTCAACTCCTCCTTATGAAATCATTATGCATCTCTCAGTTTAGGCTTCAATCACTGTTCACCTAGAATACTGAATATGACTCTAGCCTTACCTCCTACTAATACAAACTCTTTTCATTTATCTTTCACTTTGTCATGAGGACATATGCACAGTTTCTTAAATATTGTCTACAGATTTTCACATTTGATCTTTTCTCATTATTTTCCTACAAGTGGAATATTATTTTCCTTCCTTCCACATGTACATAAACACAAAATATTCTTCACAGTCTACCTAAGATGATAGCTCCTCTATTAATTTTCTCATTTTGAATTACCTGTCCTCTGAGGATCCCCTTGTTAAACTTTAAGTCTTTTAACATATTCTTCCTGGAATTATTCATATCTTCTTAACTTAATAATAAGATGCTTTAAAGGAATCTCTGTGGCAGAAGATATAATGCAATGAACTTGGACATTGGTTTCATATTAGTCAAAGGGTACAAAGTTTCACTTATGAAAGAAGAATAAGTCCTGGAGAGCTACTGGTCAGTATAGTGCCTATAATTATCAATACTGTACTGTAGACTTAAAGCCTCGATAAGAGGGTAAATCTTATGTTAAAATTTTTATCAAATAAACAAATAAATTAAAAGTCCAGTAGGAAACTTTTGTGGTGATGGATATGTTATAGCAGAGATTGTGGTGATGCTTTCACTGATGTATCTTATCTCCACACTCAACAAGTTGCATACATTAAGTATGTACTGTTTTTTATATGTCAGTCAATTATAGTTCAATAATGAGGTTTAAAAGACTTTGGTTAAAATTCCTCTTTGAAGATAAAATACTGTAGTAGAACCAACAAGATGTGTGTATGTGTTTGTTTGTAGACAGATAGATAGATAGATAGATGATAGATGATAGAGAGAGAGAGAGAGATTTGAAACAAAATGGCTCATGCTACTATGGAGGCTTGGCAAGTCCAAAATCAACAGGGTAGGCGAGCAGGCTAGAAACCAAAGAACAGTTGCAGTTCAAGTCCAAAGGCAGTCTGCTAACAGAATTTCTTCCTGCTTGGGGAAGTCAGTCTTTCTCTAGTAAGGTCTTCAACTGATTGAATGCAGTTCATTCACAGTATGGAAGGTAAATTGCTTTACTCAAAATCTACTGATTTAAATATTAATCTCATTTTAAAAATACCTTCACAGAAATATCTAGAATAATGTTTTAGCAAACCTCTAGTTACCATTGCCTAGTCAAGCTAACACACAAAATTAACCATTATAGGGAATTCCCTGGTGACCCAGTGTTTAGGACTCTGCGTTTTCACAGAACCCGGGCTGTGGACCCGGGTTCAGTCCCTGGTTGGGGAACTATGATCCCACAAGCTGCACAGCACAACCAAAAATTAAAAAAAAAAAAAATAATAATCTTTATAAATTCTATGTTTGAAAAATTTTAATTTTCAGTTTCTCCATTTTTAGAATGAAGATGGCTAAATTTATTTTACCTGGTTATTGTGAAGCCTTAAATACACAGCATATGCAAATTGCCTGACCCAGTAATAAAGCAGGTATTGAGCAAAAATCACCCCTCCACCTCAGCCTTTCGTAAAAGCCCATTAAATTCAATACACCTGACAGGTCCTATTTTAGTTTCTCTGTGTGTGTGTATTTGTCTGTTTGTGTCCACATGTTTATGTACTTGTCAGCTAAATGGTCGTCCCTGATCTAGGCACTTTAGCAAGTAGAACAAAAAACATAATTCCTACTCTCAATGAGCTAATGAGCTCCTACCGAGTGAACTAATATGCTGCTAATAGAAAACAGGGAAAAAACAATCTATCAAAAGATGCCATGTTGAAAATAATTGCCTATTATTTCAGAGTATAATTCATAGTCCAGTCAGTTAATGTGAGCTGCGTAGTGCTACTGAAATATAGTTTACAAAGTAAATGAAGCAAAACAGGCATGTACTTATAATCACTGAACTGCTGGAAAGCATAACGTGATATGAAAAGGAAGGAGAAAAGACAAGAACAAAGACTTGGAGAAGGAAGTGGCCTTGGTGTTTGAGAACAAGAAGGGAGAGAAGGAACTAAAGAGTTTTTAAGTCGCTATAGAACCTGTACTGGGCACTTCACAAGTTATTTATTCTTTTATAAGAAATGAGGAATTGAGTCTTACAGAAGTTAAGAAATTTGCCCAAGGTAACAAAGAAGACAGTTTATGATGCACATTAATCCAAAAGTATTCAGATTTCCAGTTTAAGAAGTCACAAGCTCTCATCTTAACGTTTAAACACAAATTTTGCTGGATCTAAATCCTACATGCTTATGCAAGAATCCAGAGCTGTGCAAAGAAACTTCAAGTATTTCTTAAGTCCCTAAGGGATAACTTGGTGAGTGTTCATTAATCATTTTGGGCTTCATTGCTTCTGGCCTCAGGAATCTGACTTCTTCCACTACTGGCTTTTGCCTCTTCAATTTTACACCACAGAAGATCTCCCTCCTATTAATTCTATGATGGCCCGTCAGAATATTTTAAAATGTACTGAATGAAACAGTTACAGTTGCCCTCTTTATCTTGTTCATTTGGTGTATGTGTGTGTGTGTGTGTGTGTGTGTGTGTGTGTCTTGGGGTGGTGCTTAACTCCACCCCGAATATCAGAGAAATGTGTTTTGATGATTTGAAAAATAAGAGGAATTTTGCTAGTTTTTTGTGGAATGTACTAAGTACCTGGATAGTGGATTTAAGGTGATTTAAATAAGAGTAATGTTATTTTAGCTCACCTGATATTTTTGACTCACACTTCTGTTTCATGAGGAGACTGACTGATAGGACTAACACTCCATGCTGACTAAGATATGTGTACAACACATACCTTCACGTGGAGGCATTGCCACATCTAGTCAATTCATTTTGAGCAAAAGGCCATGACACTGATGAAAATTTGGTTGCAGAAGTGAGACCAGTACAATTTGGGAAATAACAAAGGGTTGTGAATAGAGGAATTTGACTTTGTTTTCCAGAAAGCCTTAATAGTCCTGAACAGATACAGGCTGGTCAGAAGAAGTTAAGAAAGCAGCAAAATGCAATTTCAGTATTTGCTACAGAGATTAATTTATCGCTGGTCCTCAAGAAGATATAAGCACAGAAAGGGCAGAGAGGCGCTTTTTAAAAATCAGTTTAACTCTATAAATTCCTGAAAATGAAGTGAATTTATTTCTGAAGAGGAGGACATATGGTCACTCAAATTTCCAGCAATTTAGGAAATAATAATAATAATAATATTATCCCAAGTTTGGAAATACAATGTGTGACTTGAGATTATAAGTTAAAACAGACTGAGAGGAAGACTTTTTGCCTCTGATAGAAATAACCTTTTATCAGAACTGTAGCCCCACCACCAAGACCCCAGGAATGAAACTCCTGACTTAGGAGATGACACCCATGACTATTACTGAAGGCACAGGAGCAAAACAGAACAGAGATGTAAATTACCTAAAGCCAAAACATGACAGTGACTCTTTGAACACTTGAAGAGCCCAGACTTCAAGTTCATTAACACTTATAAATAGTACTTCAGTGACGAGAAATTTATGAAAAAGAGAATATGACTGAAGATTCAGATTGAGGGTCCTTCACATTAAGAGCATCTGAAATTGGAAATTTAATACTCACACAGACTCCATTAAGCCAAAGTCTTCCTCACTCCCCAAGCATTTAGAAGGCTTAACCAGACTCAGGATACGCTCCAAGTGAGGCCAGATTGAGCCAACACTTATAGAAATTAGCCTCTTCAAGAGAAGTTGCCCTTAAAGAGAATAAGTAAGAAAGATGGCCATGATCCAAACTACCCCAAATGGGCTCTTTGGGCTCCTTGGGGAAATATGACCTATTTAGCCAGGCACTTTAGAGTGTGTGGGACAGATTATACTGGGAGGACTCAGTCTGGCCATCCACCAGTCACTATTTCTTGGTGCGGAGGGTAAGGTCCAAAGAATGGAAATTCATTTTCTTTATTCAGAAAAGCTTTATACAGGAGAAAAATACGTCAAAGAACACGTATCCTGCTTTTTGCAAGTTTGCTTTATGCCACTTTGTTTTTACACAAGACCTAGATTAGTACTTGTTTTCACTAACTGAAAGATATTTGAAGAGGATTTTTGCTTTTAGAAAAGGTAAAAGCAAAGTAAATAGCATACAGATACCCCCAGCACTGACAGTGGCATCGCCAATCTCCTTCCCAGTAACTATACTCAGCATGTCGGTATCACGCCACCATAGCCTTCATCTGTGTCTCTGAGCATCTGTGTTTATCTCGATTTATTTTGTGCATCTTTTATCAAAATGTGTCCTAAGGTAATTGCTTCTGTGCTTTAAACCATTTCAGCTTACAAAAGGTTTCATAGAGACACTCTACCTTCAGATAGTGGGGGAAATCCGTATTAAGTTAAGTGTGTCCTTCCCATATTTTGCCTTTCCTCAACTTTTAAGTAGCTGTTCAGGCTTTATTCTTGGTTATATTACAAGAGATTAGTAATAGGAAGAGAAACACATTCTCTAGAATCCCTTTATTGGAAAGAGGAAACCCCAATAATGACTGAAAACCAATTCCTCATTGGTTTGTTGGAAAATATTTGGAGGGATCCATTAACAAAAGCAAATTGAGGGATATTTCTTGTTCGTCTGACTTTGTAGACAGGACAATTTAATAACAGTCATTTTAATTTATTCATAGAGCCCTTAAAGTTTCAATTTCTAGTATTTACATTGTTCTCAGGATCATTACCCAATTCTGAGCCATAGCCTCCACTATGGACTCTCACTCTTATACCTGACTCCTTCACCATGGCACATTCACTCTCAGAGGCTTGCAGTTCTACTTGCGCCTTAGCTTCTGGAAGTAACTTCCCATCTCAGGCTGACCATATATGGCCATATAAATTAGAATTTATATGTAATCTACCTCATGTATTAGTTTCACAGGATGCTAAAGATTGTTCATGTAAATCATTGGATGGGTAGTAGGAAGGGAGATCACTGGCTACACACACCAGATCAAGCTGAATTATTTTAGAACTAGTCCTCTGAATGTGGATTAGTTCTAAAATAATTCTAAAAGAGAGAGAGGAGGGAAGAAGGGTGGGAGGACGAGGAGAAGAAGAGGAAGAAGCAGAAGAGGAAGAAGCAGAAGAAGAAGAAGGAGGAGAAGGAGAAGGAGAAGAAGAAAGATAAGGATAAGGAGAAGAATAAGGATAAGGAGGAGAAGGAGAAGGAGGAGAAGGAGAAGAAGAAGGAGAAGGAGAAGGAGAAGGAGGAGAAGGAGAAGAAGAAGGAAGAGGAGGAGGAGGAGGAGGAGGAGGGACGGAGGGGAAGGGGAAGGGAGGAAAGAAAAGGAGGAAGAAGGGGAGGGGAAGAAGAAAGGGATCAGGGAGAGACTGAGACCTGGGAGGCTGAAAAATAGATTTTTAATCTAGGGAAAAAAACCCTGTGTTTATTAGTGCTAATTAGATGATATTGAAGGCTAATGTTAATAAAAAACAATTTGCCACCACGGTGAAACAAAGGGATGAAGTAGTCACAACTAGCAGGTTGCATAATGGATAAGCACATGAATACATGTGCAGTCAACAGAAATTTTAAAAGTGCGGAAGCTCTAGGCTTATAAAGATAAGGGAAGACCAGCTTTGGGAATGTTGAATTGAAGATGACGTATACAATTAAACAACAAATTGTTTTTGCATCAGTGGTGAACATTAATCTGGCACTAAGATCAGAATTAGGTTACAGAATTAAAAGTCATACTAGAGAAGATAAGTGAAGCCATAGGATTTGTGCAGAAGGAGGTTGGCATAGCCAAGAATAGATTCTCAGAGGTAAAAAGGAACTGACATAGCAGGTGGAGAAAGGAGGTTCGAAAGATAAGACACCAGTGAAAAATGATGGAAATGAAGACAGATGGTTTGGTAAGACTGTTTCCCTCCAACCACCTTGCCTCCTTATAATGATTGGTGGTAAGGATGGGGGGTACTATATAGCTCTTGAATAGCAGAGAACTCAGGGGGAAAACACGAGATTAAAATATATATATTATATACATATATATATATATAATATACATATAGTTGTTTGATATTTTGGCTAAAATATAAAGGGCAAAATGATTGAAGCAATTAAATTACAAAACAACAATAGTATCTCAGAAATAATGAGACAGTCATATGGAGAGCTATCATCCTCCAGATAAAATAAACAAAACAAAAAAGATCAATAATTTAATTAGAGAAACTCAGATAATAGCATTAAGCCACATACCCAAAGTGGTGTTGATTTTTGTTTCTCTGTGTGAGTGATTTGCAATTAGTAAAGTGTTTAGCATATAATTACATTTTACCTTATTTCATCAAGTTGAAAACAATCTACTTTTTCATGAGAGAAAATAATTTCCAGAACTTCCCTGGGATTGTCATGTATTGATTAAGCACTTATTCTTTGGAAAAACAATGCTATTAGTTTTTCATGAGTTTTTATTCAGTAGGAATTTTATTTTCTTTTTCATTCATTTAATCACTGGCTACATGCTAAGTCCTCATAATTTTACTTCTCTATAAATTTGTTTAATCTATTTTACCAATTAAAAAAAAAAAACCTCAGTGAGTAAAGGCAGAAAGATAAAGCAACGTGCTTGAATTAACTACGTGCTAAATGAATTGAATAATGTAGGAGAATGGAGGAGAAATGTCTCAGACTGAAGAAACAACTGCAAAGGCCCTTGAGTGAGGATGGGTGTAGCATATTCAAGAAACAGAAAGTCACAATGAGCATGGGGAAGAGTGGAATGAAATGAGATGGGAAAAAATTTCCTCACGTGGCAATCGGCCCACCTATTTTTTTTTTTTCTTTTTTGAGGCAAAAGAGAAACACACACACACAACTCATAAAAATCCCAACTGCAGAATACATATAACCCCTCTACTAGAACTGAATTAGAACTTTGAAGGTGCTAAGTAATAAAAAGTTAATGGTGCTACTTCTTCATATGCAATTTAATTTAAAACAATAAATGCTAAACTATAGAATGAGTGTATGGAAGTCTAACAAAATACTGTTGTTTCTCATGATGACTACTACAGCATCTACTAAAGGAATTCATCTGATGCCCATTCCTTCACTTCTTTCCTGCTAACATAACGATAATAACATTGTGGGGACCATGATCCCCCACTAAATACTTGCTTTCTCAGCTACCTTGAACCTTGGAGGAATCATCAGACACAAATGTGGCCAATGAGACATCAGCAAAAGTCTTTTGAAGGGTTGTGGGAAAGCATTTGCTTTCCTGATGAAAGAGGACGAGAAGTGATTGTTACCATGCACAGTCAATCCCTCTTTCTTCCTTGAGCATGGATGTGGTGATTTCAGTAGAAGACGTAATTTTGCAACCATCAGATCATAAAATAGAAGAGCAGAGGTTCAAATCCTAATATGGTAAAACATAAAGATAGAAAATCCTGATGCTATCATCCACCTGCTGAACCAATGACAGTAACAACACACCTGACTTCTTGTTTAGATGAGGAAATTTAACCCAATGTGTTAGGACCTTGTTGGGCTTTCTGTCATGTAAAATTTAAAAATATATATACACTAATATATATTTTAAACACGAATACAATGAAGTGTTATAAGTATTTGACATTGTTTTGTTGTTTTGGAAATCAAATATCCAGTTATGCTTTATCATTTTCTTTTCTTTCTTTTTTTTTTTTTTGTGGTACGCGGGCCTCTCACTGCTGTGGCCTCTCCCATTGCGGAGCACAGGCTCCAGACGCGCAGGCTCAGCAGCCATGGCTCACGGGCCTAGCCGCTCCGCGGCATGTGGGATCTTCCCGGGCCAGGGCACGAACCTGTGTCCCCTGTATCGGCAGGCGGACTCTCAACGACTGCGCCACCAGGAAAGCCCTGCTTTATCATTTTTAAATGTGCACAGTGCTTGTGCTCAGAGCTCAATGAACATAAACACAGAAAACTGCATTCCTTGAGCTCTTACAGAAGCCAAACTAGTCCTTAAAGCTATAATAGATTGATACAATCACCTCAGCAACACTATGAGGATGGTGCTATTACAATTCATATTCTACAGATGAAGAACCAGAGGTTCAGAGTGTAACCAGCCCAAGGCCACACAAGTGTAATGAGTTGGGTCTGAACCCAGGTTTGTCTTCCTCCAGGGAGCCTGCTTCTAATCATTGTTTAGTACAGCCTCTGCCTCCTAAAATGAATGAGCCATTTAATTATATAAGGTTTAATGGACCAAATTAATGAGAGTTTACGTACACTTTTTTTATGGAAAAAGAGGAAAACAAAATGACCCTCTCTAAGGATACACGCACACACACAATTTATATATTCAAGTTAAGTGTTCTTGCTTTCTTTTTGAAGTTGTCTACATAATTATTACTTAATACTGTCTCAGGGAATAACTATAACAGCATAACAAAGTGCCAAATTCTAGCACCATTGAAATTGGAAACAGCCAAGTAACATATTATGTTTTAATTTTTGTGAAAGCTATTTTAAGGAATAAAAGTACTGACAGACTGTTAATAGACCAAACAGGTATTCTGCTAATTAGATAAACTGGACACAGTATGCTTCTCTTTGTTTTGGATCCTAAAATTTCCGGAAATGTTTGAGCACAAGGATGGCAGCTGTCAAATGCTCTTCTTGATTTAAAGGTTCTCCCGTTGTTACAGCCTAATTCCAGAGCCCTGTGTACCCAAGAAACCCCTGACAACTTACATTTTAAAGGAACGTGAGTGGCTATAGGCCTGCATCTTATAATTGTGCAAAGAACTAATTTGATATGAAGGGGATCTTTAAACAAAATGAGATAATTGTGCTGCAATATGTTAAAAACAAGTATCCTGTAATTTTTTGTTTACCAATGGAAAGGGTAAAAAAGGTGAAGATTGTTGAATATCTGACTGTACCATTGTCTATGGCCTTCCTCTTTGAAAATATATTTTCTTTCTCAAATTTGCAACAGGCATAACTAGTTTGATAGTAAGCTGAGAATGCAGATTATTACTGGACACAATGCCATCAGGCTACACAGTAACAAATACTATATATAAACATGTTTGGAATTTAGAAGAAAAATTTTAAATTAGAGTTAGAAAAATAAAAAGACACAAGCTAGGAAAGATAACAAAATGGGCATTGAAATCACCGGTCTATGAAGTGATTTCCATTCAATAGTCACTATCCCTGAGTCTTCAGCCCAATAAAAATGTAGGTACGTACGCTGTACCTTTCTCAATTGTTTTGTTTTTTATCTTAAATGTTAGTACGTGTTTCACTTTTGCTGTTTTGCTTGTACTTGGTTCTAGCAAGATTTCACTGAGGTGACAAAAAAGAAATAAGACAGAGACCCAAACCAAACTAAAAAAAAAAAAGAAAGAATCAAGAAATTTATATATTGACATCATCAAGACCTGTCTTCCTTTCTGATTTAGTTTCCTGTGATCTAATACTTATTGATCTGGCTACTCGAATGCTAGTGTCAATGTTCATGCATGTCTATCCCCTGTTTGAGCCCTCCATTTGATTGTTCTTTCATGTGCCTTGTGATCTGCTTGTAGGATTAAAAAAAAAAAAAAAAAAAGGTGCATTAAAAAAAAATGATTCACTGCAAATCAACTTATCATTTTAGCCACCCATTCTAACTGCATCCATATGGTTTGGATAGCTGAGCAAAAAAAAAAAAACAGAATTGGAAAAGGGGAGAGTATGATGCAGCATGAACAGGAGGAGGGTAACAGATGAGGATTTACCCTTCATTGCACAGTTGTAAAGAGCATCTGAGTGGGCTGTACTGAAAATCCCAGGAAAAGCAGACTGTGAAGGACTCACCCTCTTGCTGTTCTTACAGCCCTTATCTGATAGTTGCACTTGTCAGTTGTTTAAGCAGGCTCAGCTGCCAGGAATTGACATTGTAGAAACACAAGAAAGAGCCAAAAATTTATTTCATCCAAAAAAGAGACAATAGGAGTGTTGGCTGAAAAGTATGTAAGTCTAGGGTTTCGCATACTTTCAAAGGAAAGCAGGAGGGAGTGGAATTATTTTCCCTGAATACTCAGTCCTGGGATGCGCGTTATTGAATCTACACAAGTGATGACTAGTTTGGAGGACAAATGTAAAAATTGCCTGTGTATTTGGGAATAGTGTCATGTGGAAGAGGAAATATAATTTGTCTTATGCGGCCCTGGGGTTTAGGCTGATCTAGTACCAACTGTATAGGTGGAAGACAATTACAGTGTTGAATGTAGTAAGAATACTCTATTAATTACAATTATCCCCGAGTGAAATGTACAACCATGGGGAACATAGAATTTCCTATCACTGGAGGTATTCAACAAGAAACTCCAACAAAGATGTTGTACAGAATGTTCCATCTTAGATGTCTCTTCCAACAATTAGTGACTAATTTGTGTATTAAATATGAAATAAGGATAACACGACAAATCTACTTTCACCTACTTGCCCTACAAAGCAAGTGCCCAGGAGTTGTTCAGTATCATTTGACCAACCTTGTTATTGATTATTCACTGGCTCTCAAGGTCAATGAGTCGGGCCCGTGTAGTTGGCATGAGGCAGGAAGAAGTTTTAAGGGATACCAAAATATGCATTGTGCATTGGAAGAACATGAACACTTCCCTAGTAGTATTTACATAAATACTACATAAATACAAAGATTTAAATAAAATCTTTGTTTTGTAATCTAATGGAAATAACCGGTTCCCAGTTCCGGCTTTACCAATAATTCTTATACCTATGGAGCTATTTTCCTTTCTCTAGTGCAAGTCAGCCATCAAATTGTCCTGCTTTTGACCTACTAGAGAATGGACTTGAGGACACAGGGAGGGGGAAGGGTAAGCTGGGACAAAGTGAGAGAGTGGCATGGACATATATACACTACCAAATGTAAAACTGATAGCTAGTGGGAAGCAGCCGCATAGCACAGGGAGATCAGCTCGGTGCTTTGTGACCACCTAGAGGGGTGGGATAGGTAGGGAGGGAGGGAGGGAGCCGCAAGAGGGAAGAGATATGGGGATATATGTATATGTATAGCTGATTCACTTTGTTATAAAGCAGAGACTAACACACCATTGTAAAGCAATTATACTCCAATAAAGATGTTAAAAAAAATTTTTAATTAAAAAAAATTGTCCTGCTTTTAATTTTAAAGTATTTCTGAATTCCTGTGCATCCTTAATCCCCTTTCAATCTGTATTTTCAATTCTAATAATTTCGGCATCATCATATTTTGTCTAGACTTTAGCCATTCAGAATTCTCTTGACCGCCCCACTGTGAAAATGTGATATTTAAATTCAACTATGAGCATATTACCCTCTCATATAAAATCATTTAATGGTTCCCGACTTTCCACTGCAGGGGAACAAAACTTGCCACCCCTATATATGTCTCTTTGGCTTGAAGATTATTTTGGGCTGATTGTTTTTAAAGAAAAAAAAAAAAAAAGACTCAGGGAAAGGTTTTACCTCTTCACCTTAACTATCTAAAAGAATTTAGATAAAGGGCCTGTTTCAGGAAGAACTATCACCATAAACAACTGAAGTATAAAATAAATTAGCTGTGCTAGACTGGGGAAAACTTAGCAAGGCCTTTCTGATCAAAAGTCCTCTTTGTGTCCCAGAGAGGGACTTGTCTCTGCATGGCCCAGCAAACATTTGTTTACCAAACATTTGCTTTTTTGCATCTTCCTGTAAATTACCCTCCTTCCCTTTGAAGTCCCATACCCTTCTCCTTCTCTCAAATGGCATATAAATTTCAAATGCCTAACTTGTCCTTGAGTCCCATATTCTTATGAAATCACCAAACATACATAATTAAATTTGATTTTTTCCTGTCAATCTGTCTCATATCAATTTAATTCTTAGATCAGCCAGAAGAACCTACAAGGGTTAAGGAACGTTTATTTCCTCCCCCACACCACAAAAGAGGTTTCCAAACAGTTCTAGATGTGGAACTATGTATTCAAATAAAATTGGATATGAGAAGTTTCAGTGTATTGAAGGAAGACTTGAATAGGGGAATTTTTTTAGGGTGGTGACACTTTTTTGTATGATAATGATATTATACTTGCAGATACATGATACTAAATATTTGTCAAAACCCATAGAATCTATTGTTCAAAGAGTTAACATTAATGTGTACAACTTTAAAAAAAGAATCAGGGGATCTCAGGATGAAAGGCAGAATGCGAAAAAACAATCTAACTGTACTACAATTATACCAGATAAAGGCATATGTTTACTAACAAAAATTATACATCTTAAAATGTTTAAAGTTTTACCTGTTTATAAAGCTAATGAGTAATTTATTTTAGAACCATTTGATTTTAACAATATTTTGCAATTGGTTATTCTGAATAATAATTTCAACCTAATAAACATTTATTTCTGTACTTTAATTTGTATATTCAGTGTCAAGAGAATCTCCAATATTTGAAGATAAATCATTGTGAATGATAAAACATTTGGTATCTGTAAACTAAAAGTAGCAAGATTGCCTTCAATTAGACTGATCTGGAAGTTTTTAAGAAACTAAAATGTCTTTTTATGTGTTAGTGTTGAAACACTAAGTATGTCCTACTCACTTTCTTTATTCTAATTAAACTTTTTAAGGGAGATGATGAACGGTTCTTCAACGAACTTTTTTTTTTTTTTTTCAGGATGAGCATGTCCATTGCAAATGCAATGATAACATTTTGAGATGTCCAACAATGCCATTTATTTATTTATTTATTATTTTATTTTATTTTATTTATTTATTTTTTTTGCGGTACGCGGGCCTCTCACTGTTGTGGCCTCTCCCGTTGTGGAGCACAGGCTCCGGACGCGCAGGCTCAGCAGCCATGGCTCACGGGCCCAGTCGCTCCGCGGCATGTGGGATCTTCCCGGACCGGGGCACGAACCCGTGTCCCCTGCATCGGCAGGCTGACTCTCAACCACTGCGCCACCAGGGAAGCCCTCAACAATGCCATTTAAAAAAATCTCAGAAACTGTATTTCTGATGTTTTTCATATATTCACCCAAAATTATAAAAGTAAAATTCTTGTTGAGACCATATGTTCTTTCAACTTCCTAAATGAATTGTATACTAAGCAAGGTGGTAACTCTGCAAGTGTGAATCTTCAAACTGAGCTCATTTAGACTGTTAAAAATATCAGCATCTCCTGAAAGTTGAGAAATCATGCTATATTAGAGAACCACTTAAGTAATGAATTTTTTTTTCCTCTGGAAAAAATAGTGATTTTTTTTTTTTGTCTCATTAGACAAATATGCACCACTACCTTTTCTCAGAAGAGGCAACGCACTTCAATATAAAAAGGAAATTCTGTAAATCATGTTGCACTTCATTAGAAATAAGTTTAGAAAATCAGCAATTTAGAAACAATAAAATTCATAATTTATGTCATTAACATTTTGTTAGTGACATCTTCATAACTACTAATGTTTATGTATACACCGTCCCATGTCTGCTTAAGCATATTTCAATAACAACTTTAATAAGACCTGGAACTCCTACAAATTTCTAACATTGCTTTTATATCATTGTTACAAATGACACTATTTTTCACACCTTAATTGATATGCTAAAACTGTGTCTAAATAAACACAAATTTTCTATCTTTTGGATATATCCCATGCTTTTATGGACAGCTGTAAATCATCTAAACTTTTATTCAGATATATCTCATACAATCTCAGTGTTCATATAAAATCATCAGATATGTTACATACACAACCAGATGATAATGGAGTGAGGAAGGAAAAGAGGTTTCAGGGTAAATGGAACTGCAGTGATTGAGAACTTATACAAGCGAGGTAATAGAATGGTCAAATGTTTCTTTTCTCTTTCTTATTTAATGCTATGAAATATAATCTAAGTCCTGCTTTAGCCATTTATTAAATTCTATAAATTTTGAATTTTCATTTTTTTTGCTGGTTTGCAATCTAGCTTGAGTAATTCTGTCAACCAACTTTCTCCCTAGTAATTTTTTTAAATTTTTATTTATTTATTTTTATTTATTTATGGCTGTGTTGGGTCTTCGTTTCTGTGCGAGGGCCTTCTCTAGTTGCGGCAAGTGGGGGCCACTCTTCATCGCGGTGCGCGTGCCTCTCACTATCGCGGCCCCTCTTATTGCGGAGCACAGGCTCCAGAGGCGCAGGCTCAGTAATTGTGGCTCACGGGCCTAGATGCTCCGCGGCATGTGGGATCTTCCCAGACCAGGGCTCGAATCCGTATCCCCTGCATTGGCAGGCAGATTCTCAACCACTGCACCACCAGGGAAGCCCCCTCCCTAGTAATTTTTTAGAAAATGTTCTTCTTTAAAATATCTTAGAATTTAGATTTTTCTGTTTTTTAAATTTTTTTTTTTTTTTTTTTTTTTCCGGTACGCGGGCCTCTCACTGTTGTTGCCTCTCCTGTTGCGGAGCACAGGCTCCGGACGCGCAGGCTCAGCGGCCGTGGCTCACGGGCCTAGCCGCTCCGCGGCATGTGAGATCTTCCTGGACCAGGGCACGAACCCGTGTCCCCTGCATCGGCAGGCGGACTCTCAACCACTGCGCCACCAGGGAAGGCCCTATATACCCCCATTTTATTAATGGAAAAAGGTACAGAGAAGTGACTCAAATCAAAAGACATAGATCTAGCATTTGAGCCCAGGCAGTGTAGGTTCAGAATACACACTCTTAACCCCTATACTACAAGTATATTATGCTATCTTTGCCCTATCTATGCCGGGATTGCATGCTAGTTCTTTCCAGTTATTACTTACTATTTTTGAATAGCGGATGTTCTTACCAGACCAGATATTCCCTGAAATGTATTGTATTAATGACATAGAACTGAGGAGTAAGCTGTGGCTGAAAGCATCTACAATTTGAGATGCTGATGCTTACTCGGAACAACAGCACGCGTCATCAGTTAGGCAGATGATACACAGTGTTCTCTTGCAGCCTGCAGTCCCATTAGACAAATAAGAAAATCTTCCTGGTTCCCAGAGTCATCTCACTTATCCCAGCTTATTTATTTATTTTGGGAGTAGTAATTCACAGTCAATTTACTTCTTTTCAGCTGACAGTAATTAGCAGCTCCAGAGTAGACTGCCATCCAGTGTGTCTCCTTAGTCCTGCCTACTAGCGATATGTTCTTGGTAAGGATGGTATATCTCTCTGTAGTTCATTTTTTTCCAGCCCCACTTTTCTTATCATTCTGCAATGTCACTAAGTGTTTGGATAGGCTTTCAAAGCCTGCCTGCACCCCAGGCCTCGTATTTCAAGTAAAGTATTGCTGTGGGGTCCCTCAGGGTATTGAGATCCACTTTTAGTCAATGCTGTTGTGTGCCTCCAATGTCCTCCCTAGCACCCTGTGGTGATTTGTTCCAAGTTTCAAAGCATCTGACAGCCTCTCTTCTCTCCCAGTTTCATAAGAGATAAATTTCCTTCTTTTTTTTCTTTTAGTTTCCTTTCAATTGTGTTATAGAAGTCATTGAGCTAGAAATGCCAGTATTCTGACATCTTTAACCAAATTAGCATTAGTTTAATTTAAATTGATAACTTAGGGGAAAAATAGCATACCCTGTAAACAAATACATTAAATATGACATACTTGACTCTGTCTAGTTTGGTGAAAAAATATGTTTTACTGTAGACTGAAATTTATTTATATGTTATGGCTTTTAAATACATACACACCATTTTCCGATCTGATGTTTGACATCTTATATATTATATATGAAATACATACGCAAAACAAAAGTTTTTTGTGTCATGCTATGCAATGGGAAGATGAAAGCAAGTGTTTGCATTTGGGTTTTGGTGGTAATTTTTAACAAAGTATACATAGTATCATTCCTTGTATTCACAGAAATAAAAAGTCAAATTGGTAGAACTATTATTTCACTTTCATCTTGATAATAATTTTTGAAGTAACAAGGATACTTTATATTATGTTTAAAGATACTATGGTGACTAACAGGCCAAAGGAGAGACTGATTTCTTGAGAGACTGAGTTACAAGTGCATACATCTAGTCTCTAGTACTTATCCTTCATCTTTGCTAGACTCAAAATAGACTCATCTTTGCTTGGCTGTTCAACAACAAAGAAACAAATAGTAAAGCAAAGGTTCCATTTGATGTTTTATTTTAAGAAAATAAAAGAAGTGGGAGAAAAGGTCAGTGATGTCTTTAATTTTGTGAACACAGTCCCCTACTACTTCTCACTTGCAATCTCAGTTGCCTACAGGGACCAAGCAGGCAGGTAATACAAATAAATGAACAGAATCTCTGCACCATATTTTGAAAATTACCTTGTTTTTCTTACTATGTTACTTTATTCAATTTTTGGCTTTATTTTCTTAGACTTTGTTCTAAGTCTTTATCAACATATAATTCTCAAAAAACTCACTTACATATAAGGTAACTTGAAGCACAGAGAATTAATTTGCTCAAGATCACACTTCTAGTAAGTTTTGATCCTTGCTGTATAAAACCCAAGTATCCTATCTTCTGAGTCTATGTTCTCAACTTCTTCCATCTAATAGTTAAACTAGTTTAGACTTTTTTTGTCTTTTAATAGACAAAAGTATTTCACCATTTAAAATTTAAAATACATGTTTATGCTTTTTCTCAAAATTTGAAAGATGTCAAAAGTATGGTTTTAAAGTGAATGATGATAATTATTGTATATGTAGTTTACAAAAAAGTTAATGGTTCATTTTATGAGAGAAAATAAAATCCATATTGTTGTAACATAATTACATAAATACCAGAGGGCACATTTGGGGAGATTTATTCATTCATTTTGAGATAGAAAATATGTGATGATTGAATATACAAAATAGGTCAAAATTTACAATATAAATTTTTCTACATAAAATTTTTGACAAAGTTAAATTAAGATTTTTTTAAAATATATTTTGATCTGAATTGTATCTCTTGCATGAATATTTTAATTTATATCCATAAAGACTTCTTTGTAATGATAAGATATACTAAAATACAACTGAGAAAAATGTATAAATACATAGATTTTTTCCACTATTTTTCCTCTCAGTTATCTTATACTTTTAAGATTCTGATTGATTGTTGTTTTTAATGGGGTGACTATGTAATTGAAATAGAAACTTGACTTTTCAGAAAGTTAGTTTTAGATTTTTGAATGGAATAACTTGTGTATCTTTTGCTAAAAATAAAGTGACACCTAATGTCAACCTTAATATATTTGGGTATGGTTTGAGGTGACCTATATATCTAGTTTTATTTAAAAATGTTTGAAAGCACTGTGGAAGCTCTATTTCATTGTTTTTGGATGGAATGTTTTTTTTTTTTTGTTTTTTTGTGGTACGCGGGCCTCTCCCGTTGCGGAGCACAGGCTCCGGACGCGCAGGTTCAGCAGCCATGGCTCACGGGCCTAGCCGCTCTGCGGCATGTGGCATCTTTCCGGAGCGGGGCACGAACCCGCGTCCCCTGCATCGGCAGACGGACTCTCAACCACTGCGCCACCAGGGAAGCCCTGGATGGAATGTTTTTATGGGTCCTCTACTCCTGAATGACTTTGAATGTGAGCACAAGTTAAGTATAGATAAATTTGCAAAAATGCCACATACACATAATGGTAATTTTACATGTGGCTAGTGTCAAGGAGACAAGACAGTCATCAGGGCTTAGAAAGGCAGTTCATATCAAAACCCCATACTGGTTTACTCCTGTTCGCTCAGATTTCCTTTCTGTACCGTATCATTCTTTAAGGTTCCAGCTTTCCTTCCCAAGCAACAGCTCAGCAATCTTTTACTGCCTTAATATCCACTCGTTGTAGTCTATGTCATTTTTAAACATACCACTTTGTTGAAGGAATTTAAAGTTGTCTCCTCTCAAACCAGGTTAAATGAGTCCTAATACACCCACAATTTCTGAAAGGGAAATGTGTCTGAGTATTTCATCAACTTGATTTATATTCTGCGTGATATTTTGCATTTCCTTACATGTTGAAAAGTCTTGTCTCCTTTTTTGATTAAGATTAGTGCACTGTAATTGTTTACCTCCTCCACATATGTTAAGTAGGATTTGTTAGATATTGGAGCACAACCTTTTTAAAAAAATTTTTATTTTATATTGGAGTATAGTTCATTAACAATGTTGTGTTAGTTTCAGGTGTAGAGCTAAGTGATTCAGGAGTAAAACTTTTTTGGATGTATGGACTTGCTTGTTGGAGATGGTATCAGGATCACCCTGATGAGCAGACAGGGATTTTCAGGCTTTAATTGGTTGAGAACAAGGACAAGTTTATGATTCTTAGATGAGATTCCTGCAGACAGACATCAAAAGGGCATATTTGTCCTACCTATACTGAAAATAGAACAGCAGTTGTAATGGTATGGGGGAAGCTAGTTGAACATTAATTATCTTTTCTTTTATATGCAAATTCCACAACATTAATTTTTTTTTCTAGAAGACACCTTGTCCAGATTTATTTTAAATTATTGGTGTAAAAAATACTTACTGGATCAGAAAACTGTAAGCTCCTTCACAACACTGCCAAATGCCTAATATTTCCTATGTGCATCAAAATACCTGAATATATGGATAATTATTCTATCTTGGTTTTATATGAATAGCCTCTTGAAACCTGCATAAGATATTCTAAATTTGTCTGACATTTCAAAAGCGAAATATCTTATAGGCTTTTAGTAAATTTGTAGGGATTGACATAGCCTCACTTATTCTGAAAAGTAATATAAAATACCAATACCTATAAATGCCTCACCTCCATAACAACCAACAAAATCCTAGCTGTATCACATTCCCATTTCAGATCACGTCCAGTGTCAGAAATAGGCAACAGCAGTAGGCTGTGTGCTAGTAGGGTCAGGTTTAGAGATTGGTACATTATATTCACGTGTCCTCTTTCCTATACTAATTTTTATTCTCAGCTGAGAAGATAAATTTGTCACAGAAAGCTTTTCATTCCCTACAGAATTTAGCAGATTGCTTTGTTTATATGTAATATACAATGGTATTATATATTAATCATAGTATATATAATCTGTTAACTCCTTTATTTAGCATATTGCTTTGTATATGCATGTATACGTATATTATATGAATACGTATATAGGTGTACATACATGTATGTACAATCACACACATATTCTCTTCTTTTTATTTTCTACATACAAGACCAAACCAGCATGAGTTAATAACTTAAAAAACACTTTTACAATAAGTATTGTATGAAATTATGTATAATTATATTTTAAAATAATTCATGTAAGTATATTTATAATTAATAAATCAGACTTATACAAAATTATAACCTTGTAATAAATACTATTGTTTATAATAAATAAATCAGGACCTGTTGCACGTAACTTGAGAAAGAAAAGAAGCACCTCAAGGACCATGATTCCAGTCAAAGTCTTAAATGTGTTAGTTAATGGGTCTACATGAAATAACAGGGAAGAAACCAATTCTCATTCCCATTTCCATGGAAATCCATGGTACATTACTGAAAAAGTTCCTGCAGTGCTTTGAACAAGACAGAAAAGCATAAATGGCCAAAGACCATCATGTTTCCTAAGGATAAACATAAGCTACAAACACAGACAAGGCATGTTTCCCAAGTGCGTGGTGGTGGTGGTGGGGTGTGTGTGTGTGTGTGTGTGTGTGTGTGTGTGTGGTAATTTTACAAGAATCATCTTGGCTCCAAAATTTAAAAGCATGAAAATATAAAGTATGCCAACCATCCCTGCTTCTTATTTCAGAGTATAATTTACTTTATAATTTCTTCAGCATGGATGACCTATTACCAGCTCAATTAGTGCCAAAACCTGAAAATCCCCCAGATGGTAAATATATCATAGCCTAATTTGTTTTACCAGCTTTGACCGTGATTAGCCTATTTAGAATAATTAACGCAATTCAGTTAAATACACACGCACACACATATTGAGGGAAGGGGCTCAAGTCTCCTGTGTTACACTTAGAGAAGAATGAGCCATACTTTATGCTCCATAGACTGACAAGAAACACCTACTGTCTGTCATCCAAGAGCCATGACGTGTGGCATTACATTGTAAGTCTATCTCAGCCCAGGCTCTAGTCTCACCGCTGTAGGCTCAAACACCTGAATCTCCAGTACTTCAAAGCGTTCTATTTTTCACGGAAGATTCAAGTTAAGCTAACTCCTGCTTGTATGTAAATGTTTTAAAGCCTTCTGCTCACTGGAACACGCTGCAATGATGGTTTCTGAATTTTTTGGTAGATGATAGGATGGCACAATTTAGAGAATACAAACTCTTCTATTATCTTCCTTGTCTTAGCTGAAATGGGATTCTCCTCCAGGACCACTCCCATGCCCAGCTTTTCTCAGTGGCGGAGGGTAATGGAGATAGCTATCATTTATTGAGGAATCACCAGTAGCCACTCCTTTATGCAGCACTTCACAGACCTAGCTTGAATTATAAAGACAATAACCATATGAGGTTGACACTTTATAATAGAAGTTGAGATTCTAAAGCCCCTAAGTAAATGATTCAAGGTTGAAAAGCTAGATAATGCAGCAACCTTTGAATCCCCAAACTCTGGCTCTTAACTACCCATATTCCCACTCCCAATATACCCTAAGGCCAGGGGCTTGGAAACACTGGCATTCTCCAAGATATTTTCACTGCTTGCTGCTCACTACATCACCATCCGCATGTACAAACATATCCTTTAATTCTCATGCCACCCAGCTCATCTTCTCTCTTATACCTTTTCGAAAGTAGTATTTGTGGGTTTCATTATTCTCCTCCTTCGATTGAGGGTTCTGGTCCTGAGTTAGAAAATTTTAATTTCTATGTGGATAACTATGAGTTATTTATTTCTCAAAATTATATATATATATGTACTATATATACTATATATATGTATATATACATTACACACACACACACACACACACACACACACACACACACACAGTTTTCCCTCCAAGGAATTTCCCCTTCACTCCAGCAAACGGAGGATGAATCTGGATTTTGTCATTTCTCTCAAATGTTCCACTTAGGCAATCTTAATCTCCAACATCTCATGTTCACCATGAGTATTCCTTGCTCCTTCTCTCTCACTCCCTTCTCTCATTAGTCTTGCTCTTCTTCTACTATTCCTTGATATCTTCCTTTTACCACAATCTGTTAGCCTATTTATCTATTTCACTTCACACATTAAGACTTAACTGATTTTTGCCTTAACTTACTTTGTAGCAATTTAATATCCCCACTCCCCTTGTGAGTTTGTTACATGTGACAATGTGTGTGTATGCGTATGTGTGTGTGTGTGTGTCTCCCATAGAACTTATTTGTAACTATCCACAGATGGTTCAAGTGTTCAAACAATGTATGTTATACGATGGAATTAACTGTTCAAGAGTTTGGAGATTCTGTTACCTTATTCTGGCATCATGTCTGCCACCATGTCCTTAATCTAAAATAGATCACACTTCAGAGACAATAACATACTGTTATTTTGAAATTTTGCAAGCACTTTCACCTTATTCAATTCACACAACTGCAGAGAGAGATAGGCAGTGTAGAATTCAATAATTTATAAATTATTTTCAAGTGAGTTCCTTCAGTCACAATACTGCCATTGTGCCAAAAGGAGCAGGTATTATCATTATCTTCACTTTAAATAGGAGAAAATCGAGAACCAGGGAGATACACTATCTTGTTGAAACTCAAATGATATTCAATACTTCTGTACTGAAAAATGCTTCTCAACTTATTTGAACATAGAATTTCAAGATTAAAGAGCTTTCACACATTGAATTAAAAAGGGGTAAGAATTCTCATTTAAATTTTTAACGTAAAGGTCTGGAAATTACTATTTCCTGATGCTGGTAAAACACACAAGTGACAGAATCAAATACTCATCCTAAAAACTTTTTATTTAAGTTGACTATTTTCTATGGAATTACAGGTAATTATATTTTGGCTTTAGACTCTCTAACTAAAATGTGTCTAATTAAACCTGAAACTAGAATCCACAAAGTACTTCTGGCATTAGAGAAAATAAGGTCAAGCCTTCCAAATGAGAAACAGAGAAGAATAGAAATAAAAACAATGCTATTTTAGCAAATATAGCTCCAAAATACTCATACTATTTATAAAAATTACTAATGATTTTGGAAATATTTAACTACATTTTTTTTTTGCGGTACGCGGGCCTCTCACTGTTGTGGCCTCTCCCGTTGCAGAGCACAGGCTCCGGACGCGCAAGCTCAGCGGCCATGGCTCACGGGCCCAGCCGCTCCACGGCATGCAGGATCCTCCCGGACCGGGGCACGAACCCGTGTCCCCTGCATCGGCAGGCGGACCTTCAACCACTGCGCCACCAGGGAAGCCCCTTAACTACAATTTTTATAACTCCTGTTTATTTTTTATAAATATGATATAAAAATTCCACCATTTTACACATTCTAATAAAATGTTGGCAAGTACAAATAACTCATTTTTCGGAAAAACATTCTAGTGCCTTTCATGTGTAAGGCACTAGACCAGGTGCTCTGAGGATAAGCAAAACCTGGTTTTGTTCTTCAAGGAGCTGTCAGTCTAGTACAGAAGATGCTTCACATGCATACAAAATAAACTTTATGCAAAGTTCTGAGCGATTTACAATTGTAAAAAAAATCCTATGAAAGGCAAAGATATTTTTGAGAGTGTAATGGTTCCTTCTAGCTGAAGCATGATGTCTAGTTCATGGAGAAATTTTCATTTTATAAAATGAAATTCTGAATAAATTATCCAGGGTTATTCAGTAAGCAGTTGTACAAAATTACAAGTACTTCTACTTCCAAAAAGATGGAGTAGATGTACTTTTTCCTATTTCTCCCAGTAAGTGCAACTTAAAGTTTCTGGTAGTTATATACAAAACAAACATACAAAGACTCTGAAGATGGAGAGAAGAAAGTAGATGGGTTAGTGAAAGTGGGACTCAAGAAAGTAAATGCTAGTAAGTTCCTTGGTTTTCTTTTGTCCTTATATATCTCAGACTTGGAACTATGAAAGCCACAACTCAGAAACGCCAAAGGAACAAAGGAAATAAAAGTTTCAACAAAATTTTACTGTCTCTAGCCAAAGGATGTGAAAAGGGACAGCTTATCAAACACACACAAAGAAACTATAGGCAATACCTCTCAACTACAGTCAAGCATAGCAGAAGAAAACTGTGGTCCCATCTTAACCCAAGCCAGGGAAAAACTTGTGAGTAGCCTAACCTCCATACTTGCCAGGCTGTACAAAGTAGTCTAAACCCTGCAACATGTTAATGTCAGAGAAGGACTTTCATCCTCAGTGGGTCGTGGCAACCTCTCCCCAACGTGTCAATGGAAACTTGTGGGGAGCCTGTGCTTAAACCCCACTGAACAGTAATGAAGTTCTTCTCCCACTCCCACCTGAGGTATTGTCACATGTGGCCTAGTAGAGAGTCAAGAGTCTCACTGCTGCCCAGAGGTAAAAATGCCACACATACCCCACCCCTCAAGTGATGTCAGTGCAGGCTGCATAGATAGTGAAAACTCCCACACCTGTCCAGCAGTAATAAGTCCCCTTCTCCCCTAGGTTGTCAAAGGAGGTTTAGCGAGGAACTGCTATTTCTTCCACTACATGACAGTAACAAGGCATTGTCCTCGTGTTACCAGGGTGGTGTCAGAGGAAGCCCACTAAAACAGATGATTTAAATAAGACTCAGAATCTCATAACATAATACCCAAAATGTCCAGGTTTGAAAAAAAATCACTTATAGTAAGAATCATGAAAATCTCAACTTGAATGAAAAAGACAAAAACCAACATTGAGATAAGAGAGATGTTAAAATCATCTGACAGTGATTTTCAAGAAGCCATCATTACAATGCTTTGATGGGTAATTGTAAACACACTTGAAGCAAATGAAAAGAAACTCTCAGCAAAGAAATAAAAAATAAAAAAGATTGATATAGAAGAACCAAATAGAGTTTTATAATTTAAAAATACAGTAATCAAAATAAAAAGTGCAATGGATGAGCTCAAATGCAGAGTAAAGAGGACAAAGGAAACAAATCAGCAAACATGAAGATAGAATGGTAGTAATTACCCTGTCTAAGTAACAGAGAGAAAATAGACTGAAAAAATGTTGTCAAAGCTTCAGGAGCCTTTGAAACCATGACAAGACACCTAGCATTTCTGTCTCAACAATTGGTAGAATTACTGCACAGAAAATCTGTAGGAACATAGAAGAACTCAGCATCATCAACCAGTAGGATCTAATCAACATTTATGAAACACTCTACCCAACAACAGCAGAATAAATATTCTTTTCAAGTACCCATGGAACCTATACCAATACATACCATATTGTTTTCCATAAAATAAACCCCAATCATTTTAAAAGAATAGAAATCATACACAGTGTGTTTCTCTTACCAGAAGGTAATCAAACTAGAGATAAATAACAGAAAGATAATAGGTAAATCTCTAAACACTTAGAAACTAAACAACATACTTGTAAATAACAAGAGGAAAAACACAAGCAATATTATAAAATGCAATGATCTGAATGAAAATGAAATTATTGCATATCAAAATTACTACATATCACAGCTAAGGCAGTGCCAAGAGGAAATTTCATAAGACTAAATACTTACATGAGAAAGGAGGAAAAAGGTCAAGTTAATAATATAAGCTTCTACCAAAAGGATCAAAAAAATAGGTACAAAATAAACCTAAATCAAGTAGAAGGAAGGAAATAATAAATGTAAGAGTATATATCAATTAAATTAACAACAAAAGATAAGACAGAATATTAATGAACTCAAAATCTGGCTCTCTAAAATGATCTAAACAATTGACAAACTTCCAGCAAGACTACATAAAAGAAGAGGACACAAATTACTGATATCAGAAATGAAACAAAGGATATCAGTGGAAACCATACAGATATCAAAATAGAATACTATAAGTAACTCTACAAACATAACTTGACAATTTCAATGAACTCCACCTACTACTTAAAAAGTACAGACTACCACAAACTCACCTTGTATAAAACATATCATTTGAAGAGTCTTATGACTATTAAAGGCAAGAGATATTATTTGTAACTTAATAATTCCAAAAATAAATTGCCACCCCCAGAAGATGTCACTGAAGAATTCTACTAAATGTTTAAAGAAGTAATGAGCACCAATTCTATACAATATCTTACAGAAGAGAAGGGGACACTTCCCAATTTATTTTATGAAGCTAGTATCACCCTGATAATCAAAACAAGAGAAATATAGTAGTTAAAATATCAAAGGAAAAAAAGCAAAAACAAAAAACTACTGATCAATATCCCTCATGAATATAGACCAAAAATCTTTAAGAAAATATTAAACAATAGAATTTGGCAACATATAAGAGGAATTATATACCATGATCAAGTGGTGTTTAGTCCTCAGATGAAAGGCTGGTTAACTACTGAGGAATTACTCAATGCAATGCAGACTAAAACAGAAACATCACACAATCATATCAATTTATGCAAAAATTTTCTTTGACAAAATTCAATTCCCATTCATATTAAAACTCTTAGAGAACTTGGAATAAAGGAGAGTCTCCTTAATCTGATAATGAATATCTATTAAAAAAACCCTACAACTATCTTTACAATTAATGGTGAGACTTAATCCTTTCTCCCTAAGATTGGAAGTAATGCACAGATATCCACTCTCACCGCTCTTATTTAACATAGTGCTGGATGTTCTAACCAGTGCAATAAGGTAAGAAAAGAAAATTTTTAAAAAACATATAGATAAGAAAGGAAGAAATAAAATTGTCCTCATTTGCTGATAACATGATTATCAACATAGAAAATCCCAAGAAATAAAAAAATAAAGTCCTAGCATTAATATGTAAATTCAAAAGGTTGCAGTATACAAGTATACAAAAATTAATTTTATTTCTATGTGCCAGCAGTGAAATGTTGACACTAAAATTAAAAATACCATACCATTTACAAATAGGAAGAAAATAAATAATTAGGTGGAAATCTAGTAAAGGATGTAAGGACTTTTATGCTCAAAATTTTTAAATGCTCATGAAAAATAATACTATCTAAATAAATGGAAAGACTTACCTTTTTCATGGATTGGAATACAACATAATAAAGATGGCAATTCTCTCCAAATTGATTTAAGAGTTTAACACAATTCTTATTAAAACCCTATCAATTTTTCATAGACGTAGATGTGCATATGGCAAGGTAAAATATGTAGAACAGATAAAACACTTTTGAAAAGAAGAATAAAGCGAGAGGAATCAGTCTACCCAGTTTCAAGACATTATATAACTACTGTAACCAGGAACGTGTGGTATTGATGGAGGAGGGATAGAGATACAGATCAGTGGAACAGTATAGAGAACTCAGAAATACATCCAAACAAATATGCCCAGTTGGATTTTGACATAGGTGCAAAGTGATTTCAATGGTGGAAAGACAGCCTTTCCAACAAATGGTGCTGGAGCAACTGGACATCTATGGGCAAAACAAAAACAAAAACAAAACTCAACCTTAAATTCCATACTTTATTCAAAATTTAAGTCATAATGAATCATGGAATTAACTGTAAAATGTATATGAGAAGAACAAAAAGCATAGAGGAAAAACATAGAGGAAAATCTTCTGGATCTAGAGCTAGACAAAGTCTTGATACCAAAACTATTACTCATACAAGGAAAAAATTATGTTTTGTTTCATAAATCTTCAAAATTTACCTTTATGTAAGGCAGCACCATTAAGAGAGAAAAAGATAAGCTATAGACTGGGAGAAAATATTTGCAAACCATTTATACAACAAGGACTAGAATCTAGAATATATAAAGAATTCTTAAAACAAACTCTAACTTAAAAAATTAATCTAACTAGAAAATGTGCAGATGACCTAAAGAAAGTTTTTACCAGTGAGAATATACAGGTAGCAAATAAACACATGAAAAAATGTTCAACATAATTAGCCATTAAAGAAATGCAAATTGAAAGCATAATGAGCTATAACCACATACCTATCAGAATGGACAAAATATAATTTTAAAAAGTTGGTGCAACAAAAGGAAAGTATTGTTGGTGGCAAGGTAAAATGATACAGCTGCTCTGCAAAACTGTTTGGCGGTTCTGTGGAAAATTAAACATACTACTACAATATGACCGAGCAATTACACTTCCAGGCGTTTATCCCAAAGAAATAAAAACTTATGTTCACATAAAAACCTGTTCACATGTGTTCATAGCATCTGTATTGGTAACAGCCCCCAAAGTGGAAAAAACACAGACATCCTTCAACAGATGAATGATTAAACAAACTGTGGCACATCCAAATTCTCAGCAACAAAAAGAATAAACTATGAATTCAAGCAATAATTTGGATGAATCGCCGAAGAATTATGCTGAGTGAATAAAAAAAAAAAAGGCCAACTCAAAAGTTTACATACTGTGTCATTTCACTTATACATCATTCTTGAAATAGCAATAATTTATAAATGGAGAAGAGATTAGAAGGTTACCAGGAACTGAGGTCAGAGGTGTGTGGGTGAGGTTAGTGAGTATGACTATAAAAAAGCAACACAAGGCATCATTGTGATGATGGAACTGTTCTGTCTCTTAATATTCTCTATGTCAATATCCTGGTCATAGTATTGTATAACAGTTTTGTGAGAAGTTATCATTGGAGAAACTGGATAAAGGTAAGTAGGATTTCTTTTTATTGCCTCTGCATACAGATATACAATTATCTCAAAGTAAAACAAAAAAGTTTAATTAAACAAATAAATCCATAAAATATATTTTGAAAGTAGTAATAAAATTAACTGTGATTCCAAAATTAAAATTTCATGATCTCTTAATAAGTTTTAAACTTTGACTATTGAACCTTAAAGAGGACTTGAGGGTACATTCATCAATTCAGTTATACATTCAACACGTAATTCTTGAGTGTTATTATTATATGCTAGGTACTGTTCTATATTCCTATGAGAGAACCATGCACAAGGCAGATAAAATCTGTGATACCAAGAAATTACACTGAAATTGTAGATATAAATTTTAAAGAAGTAATCAAACCAACAAGGTGGTTTTAAATGATAATGAGTACAAGAATAAAGAAAGTAAAATAAGGTGATGGTGTTATAGTAATGGGTAAGGGACAGTTAAGAAAGGCTACTTTTAGGTGAGTCATCAGGTAATGTTTTCCATGGAAAACACAAATGACTGAGTCATATGAAGTTCTGGGGAAAGTTTTTCCAGGAAAGAGAAAAGGTAGCGCAAAGACCTTAATCAGGAACTATTTCCATGCATTTGAGGAACACAAAGATCATTGTGGCTAGAGTGAATAAAGAAGAAATAAGCAGAAGATGACATCAGAGAGATTGGCCAGGGCTAACTTATGGAAGGTTCTATTTTCCAGAATGGAAGTAAGATCAGTTAAAATATATTACAGAAGTCTAAGAAAAATATGATGATTCGAATTACGGTGTAAGAGACAGTGGAGATGAGAAAAAGTTGATTACAGCTATGTTTTCTAGAATAGAGGACTTACAGAAGATTGAATGGACTGGATGGAGTGGGAGGAGAAAGAGGAATCAAGTAAAATTTTTTGGTTTTTGCTTAGACAGATATATAATGTACTTACTTTAAAATTAGATTTAAAAGAATTGATTTATATGTTTATTCAACAGACATTTGTCATGGTCTATTAGGCCATCATACGACAAGTGCTATGTTTCTGGACAATAAAGGAGTTGAAGGTAGCAAGGGAAACAGGCTGATAGCAACATGTACCATAGGGGCAAATAGAACATACGCAGAGGAGGCAACTATCTGTGCCTGGGAGATTAGGAATGACCTCTAAATTTACTAAGAAAATATTTTTATTGTGTGTTTAAGATGCACAGAGGTTTCACATATGGTGGGGGGGGTTGGAAGTTTCTCAAAACAGTGAGAAAACAAAGGAAAAAGCAAAGATTTGCTAAATAGCTAGTGATGGGAGTCAGAATCAGAAATACCTTTTGAATGATAGTCTTGTGATCTTTTAACATTGTTCTCTTTGTAATTTCTTTCCTTCCCTGTTTTTTTTTAATTTTTTTCTTTTAACCACTTTATTGTTTTCTCCCTTTCTCTAGTCCTTAAGTCAGAAATACTCATTGTTCACATTTATTTGAATTTGTTTTTTCTAAGTAATGTAGATCCAGCTAATTCTTGACTTTTGCTGCTTCCTCTCTCACATGCATTTCAAATTCAACATGCACAGGTCTTATTTCTTCCAGAAGAATTGAAATGGAACTTGTTAATGACAAAATTCTCCTCATTCCAAGCTTGAATAATGAAAAAAGTAAATGTGGTAAGTTTTTAAACTGAACGACATATATTCAATCTTTTATTCTGCCATGTTCGTTTGTCTGTTTTTTTGCTTTTATGATTTTAAAATTACCCTTTTAGTAGTATTAAATAGATTAGAGAAAGAAAGGAAAAAAGAATGTGTGTGTGTACAAGTGTGTGGGTTTTAATGTCCTTTCCTGATCAAATACGAAATCATCCCCTCTGTGTCATAATGAAGTCACCCTTTTATTGCACATGTATCTGAAATTTCATTAGTTCTTGGAATCCGAAGATCAGAGAAACACTATTGACAATGACAATAGAATTGATATCCAAGTAGCTGTTACAGTCTTGAAAGACAAACAGAGATCTGTAGGTAACTGGAGAGACAGAGATGGCTGCTGAAGGAGCTCTATTCTGCTAACATTCAGAGTGTGCTCCTAGAGTAGAAATGGCAGGAACCCTTGTTCCTGTGGATTCTTCAGAAAGATGCTTCAGATGCTTGTTGGCTAAACATTAAATTTAACAAATGCTAGTATCACTAGGTTTCCCTAACTAGTAAGAAGCAAAGGTGAAGTTAAAGAATTTAAAAAGTGGGTAGATTTCTATGGGAGAAAGGGACAGATGTACCTCACTAAAGAAAATTAAAGAAATAGGCCCAATGTACAGGCTTTCTAGCCTTAAAAGAGTATGCCATGGAATGGGCATGAAAATCTGTTTGCACAGAGGACATTAAATATAACTAATTATGTAAAGAAACATGGATTAGATGATGAAGAATATTCTTATCCAATTGGAAAGTTTCTATCCAGAAGAAAAGATATGAATTAAGTATTATTCACCTACTTATAGCTATATTGGTAACCATCAGTTCTATTTGAAAGGAAACCATTCACAAAATTGCTGCAGTGTTCAAGCAAAGTTGAGATCTAAACCAAACTATTTCTGAAAGGAGACACTAGTAGTAATAGATTACCTTCAATGTAAACATGATTACAATAGAAACTGAAAGTAGATCGCATTTAATGGAACTATATCATGGCAAAATAATCCTTTACTTACAGAGAGTATTGATTTGTAAAGTCATTTTTTAAATAAAATAAGCTTCTGGCAGCTCTAGAATTTCACTCTTCCTATACCACAGACATTTTAAATACAATCTGTTCAAAACTAAAATAATTAACTTCAATCAAATTTGTTTCTCTCCTGAATTTCCTCTGATAACGACCCCATCCCTCCACCAGTTTGTCCAAGTGTGAAACTGTGTAATCAACATTTTTCTTTCTTTCTTCTAACTCATTGCCATCCAAATGATCACATTTGTCAATTCTATGTGAAATTTAATCGGTTTTGAATTCATTTTTTCCTATCCTCAAAACTATTCCCTGTTTCAACTTTCATCCTTCTTGACTGAGAATTTTATAATTTTCTCCAAATCAACCTCTCTTGCTCACATTTTATACCACATGGTCTTTGGAAACACATGAATCTTAACATTATATTTCATGAAACTACAATGACAGATTTCTTGGCATCATATACATGGTCTGACTCAGGGCTAATTTTATATACCTTATCCCCTATGATTATCTTAATTCCAATCACCCAAAATTGTATGCCATTTCCTAGACATGCCATGCTGCTATGAAAGCCAGAACATATAAATAACAGTCATGTCTCTATGCATTCACTTTATCATTTATAAAATGATGATGAATTTGGCAGCCACATCTTGGCTAACTGTGAGGATTCAAAGGGTTAATTCTTATATAACATTATGGATAAGCATGACATATGGTGAGTGCTCAATAAATACTAGACATATGATGACAACAGCTAATCGTAATGAAGAAAAACAATATTCATAGTTTTGTAAATGCCATTTTTATTTTCCAATAACATCCTCCATTTTTACCATAGTTCTCTACTTGGCAAACTCTGACTCAGTATTTTTTGGACACAATATAATAAATCTTGCCTGAGCACACCCACATCTATTACAGCACATGTCACACTGCAACATTAATGTTTATATTTCCATTAGTGTACAAAATATTTATACATTATATGTCTGTGTGTTTGTATAAGTAATGGGGGTAAAATGGTATTTATCTCACTGGATTTTATGAAGATTAAATGGGTTAACTATGTAAATTCCTCTGAATAGTGGACTACAAAGTGCTAGTTTTGGTTATTACTTTCTCCTTTAAACTTTGAGCACCTTAAGGGTGAAAACTGACATTATTATATCCTCAGTAGCTAATGCAACTTTGGCACAGAGGATTGAACATTTTTGAAAAAATTATCCAAATGTTTTAATTTTACAAGACAAGTGAAAATCATATACATTTTAGCTTATATAGCCAAAAAAGTTACATCAATAAGGGATATTTTTAAAATTCAAGACATAAAACCTATCACAAAGGTATAATACTAATGTATCCCTAGTAGAAAAATAAGCACCATTAGTCCTAAATTCCAATAATATTATCAAAAGATTCTTTTTTATTATGCTCTTTTTCAGCTACCTTAATATCTTCAGTTCCTCAAAGCTATGAACACAGAAGAGAGGTTTAGCACCTAAGTGAACCAATTCACACAATATAATTAGAATCAGTGCATTCTGTGGGGACTTATGTCCTTGATGTCCTTTTTGAGCCACCATAAACAAATGTCTCCTCGCAGGGTAAGGATGCCTGAATAGATTGATTCATTGATTTATGCATTAACTCATTCAGCAAATGTTTACTTATTCATCAACGTTATCTAATCACAGTTCCCTCACATATAGCAAAGTATGACTGGGTTTTTACCTTTTGGGGAGATTTGACATTTCACTTATTTTGGATTATCATCAAAGACATTGTTTCCTAAAGTTGACATTCTTAAATATAAGAAATTTAAAAATTACTTATCTGGTAACACACTCATTAGTATAATGTGTTTTTATTAGACACTTATAAATTATAAATATACATAATCCTTCCCCACAGGAATTTTAAGGTTACCGGGGAAACACATAATAAATAAAAAATCACAAGAAACATATAATTACAAATTGTGGTAGTGATATGAGAAAATATAAAAGTATGAATTAATTTGTATCTGTGCCTTTAGAAAGGCCCGTCCAGGAAATTATACTTAAACTGCAATCCCCAGGTCAAGTACTAGTTAAATAATAAAGACTGAACCAGAGAGATGAGCTCCAGGTGGAGGAGAAAACAGAGAGATTGAGCAAGATCAGTATGGCTGGAACTGAGCAAGTACAGAGAAGGTGAAAGGAGGTAAAGATCCAGAAGGATTTAGTGACCAGACCATGAAGGAACTTAGAGGCTATGATGGGGGACTTTGGCACTTCCTCTTATGAGCACTTGGAAGCCAGGGAGAAGATTAAACAGGAAAGTGATTTGTTTATATGTCTCACTCTCCCACTCCGTAGTGAGTCCTTGAGATCAAAGAGATGTGTCTTCTTCACTGAATGGGAATACATGATTTTGGTTTAAAGATAATTTTGGAGTCAGGCAGAATTGACACCAAGCCCAGGCTCCATCATTTATGAGCTGTGTGATTTTAAACAAGGTTCCTAGAATCCTTATATGTAAAATGGGGATGCAAGTATGCCTACCTCACTGTGTTTTCATAAGGATCAAGTAAGACAATACAATAGTAGGCACTCTTTAAATATTCATTATTATTGTTAATATCATTATATCCCAATCACCTAGTACATCGATTGGCCCATGGCTACACTTATGTACATGATTACAGAGTTGGACTGAATTCTATACATAATAAACTGCAGCTACAGAATTTTTAATGAAAGTGGGTTATTGTAACTCAGAGTAGCATTTACATCCAACAAGTTTCTTAAAGGGAGCTACTGACAAAAGATTTGTTTTAAAAAGCACAAATGAGAATGTGTCTGTATCATATGGACTCCTTCCCCAGCCCACAATTACTTACATGCCTCTGTCTGCCCTTTATCACATTTCAGTTGTTTCCCTGTTTTGTAAATCATTCCAACTCTATTTATCAAAGTTCAGAATCTTCACCAGAAAGCCACAGAGTCAGCCTTCTAAAATTATCTAAAGTTCCTGCAAATGGATTGTTAAACACCTTAAGTTGCTGCTGGTATAGCAAATTCTTGATGACTTTTCACTGGCCTTAGAGCAACAGACCAGGACTAGAAATGGAGTCTGAGCTCTCCCAGCACTAGAAGCTAACCAATACCTCTGTGGGCAACGTGTCACTTCATGCAGAGACACAACATTCAATCAGCTCAAGTCACACTTTGCTGTCTTGTAATGACTCAATCTAAATTTCCCATGTGTCAGCTTCCTAGTAATGGATAGCAAGGTGGCAGGGAGAGGGTTTTTGCATCTACTGTTGGCCCCTACCCAGTGAAAAGTCCCATCACTCATGTTGGCCAAGCTGAGTTCTCAGTGCTAAGAAAGATAGTATGTCCCTCTTAAGAATGCAAAGACACGAGGCTGGATATGTGATGGCCAGTTGCAGCATCTTGAATAATCTCTGTGGTTCTGTTTTTCTTTAATGTAATACACAGAGGACTTTGTGGTTACTGTCTCCATGAGAAGGAGGTAAGACTTCCTTAACATACATTTGATGCTCACCAGCAGTGACCATAGCACAAAAACCAGCTCTGAGTACAGAAAATGAAATGGCTGTCACTCCCCATGATCTTGGGGTCTCCCCCAAATTCCTACTTCCTAAATGCATTTTTTCTGCCTTCATCACACTATTAAAATTTCCTCCCATTTGGATCTACAGAAAGTAATTGTTAGAGTGCTACAACACAGAATTATCTATGAGATTAACGAGAATAGAGTTCTTTGAAGTTCTAAAACAGTATGGCTGACCAGTAATAAACAAAGCTACCTATTTTGTGGTTGTCATAGGGTAAATGGTCTTAACTTCTGTGTGTTGCTTTTACACCTACTCCTAAATCCTGCATATTTTCAGCATTTGGTGTCCTCCAACATTTTTGCCTTTGATTCCTGTTTCCAGTCGTCTTGATTTGAGAAAGATGTTTATCACTGTGTATTTAACCCTCTAGGGTATGAGTTATATTGGACTTTCCTCTAGGAGTGGGCGATGAACCATGGGAAGTGAGAGATGAAGGGATGGCGAGTTCTGGGACAGCCACTCATGCCAACCAATGAATAGAATTAGGATAGAAAGCCATTTGTACCTCTTAAAGTTGTCACATGTGTGGTTCTAACATGTGTGGTTCTATAGAATCCTCCCGATAACTCGAAGATATTTTTATAGGCTCATTTTACAGAGAAGGAAACACCTTAAAAGAGCTTAAGTGACTTGTTATATTTTACAAAATAGTAAATAACTAAGATTATATTCAAACTCAGACCTCATTTCATATGTTGATGTTAATCTGGATTACTGAAGTACAATGCATCATAAATTAATCTTCATCACAACAAATACATAATTTTCCAGATTCCAAAGTACATATTTCATAATTAAACAATTAAATGTTTAGATAAAATTTTATATTTCTATTTAAGTATGTGTGTGTGTGTGTGTGTATGTGTGATTAAATATTTATCTTAAATTTGAGTCATAACCAGAGCAATTACTGGAAATTAAGTTCAATCTCTTTTCATAAGAGGGAAATGAGTCTCAGAGAAGTTCAGTAATTTTCTAAGTTTGTTCAACTAATTAGAAATCATAACTGACTTTAAGCCAGCAATTTGTAAGTCAATCTCTCTTTCTATTCTAGCGGGAACATCATACTTTACTTGAGTCTTAGGATAATTTTACTGAATGGTTCCAGCAAGGTAATAGCAACATTTTGCACACAGGAAAATAGGCCAAGTCTGGAAATATATAATCTAATGTTTGCCACTGACTATAGGATCACAGGGCTAGGTAGGGTCAAGGAAAAGACCAAAACCTAGATATCTTGTCTCTTTAGCAGCATTTTTCTCCACTGTACCACCCTGGTACGTGACACAGTCCTTATGTGAGGAAAAATATTGCTTTAAATTTTTAGAACAGAAAAAAAAATAAATGAATAGTTAAAAATAGAGTGTTGTACCCTATAAGAACTGAATTCAACTCATCAGATTAAGAAAAAAAAAGAGCCCTGATACTGGGCACCCTGATTTAAAAGATAACATTAGTCTTATGACATTAACTTAATTGTTTAGGTTTTGTTTTCATGGTTTATTTTAAATTCAAATTTCTGGAAAATAAGAAAGTCAATTTCTGATTCCCCACATAGCAGTCACTTTACTTAAATAAGAGAACTGTGGGTCTCCACACTTGTTGATGTATGACCTTCCAAGCATTTTTGTTATGCAATATATTTATGTTATATAGTTTATGTCCACTGACATATAAAGCAAGGTGTCATTTAAAGAGAGTGGGAATTATCACTTATGATTGAACTAGCAATCTCTCTAAAGCATAGCCTCTACTCTCAAGGCCCTGACCACATCAGTGAAGATAACAGAGATGATCAATCTTTATCGATGTCATGGTACATTTGCTGTGACACACAGGAGGCATGATTCTGACCTTGTAATGAAGAATCCATGTAAGAAATTTGCTCCGAGTAGCAAGACTGTTTCATGGAAAGGGAAAATGTCATTTTTTAGTGATCATTTTTAGGAATATATCAATGTGTGCCTAAAATATGACTCTAATCAAGGATGTCAATGGTGTGGAAAGGGAAGGAAAGTAGGATCAATAGAACATATGCAAGATTTCAGGCTTTCTGCTGGGCACCAAATGGATTATTTTATTTAAAACTCCCTGTATCAGCAGGGGGAAAGTGTTATTATGTACATTTTGCAGAGGTGGCTAATAAAGGTTAAGTTAATTACCCGAGTATCTATAGCCAGTTTGAGCTGCAGGTGGAATTCAAGTTCTACTTGACTACAAATCCCATAGATTACATCTTCTAAAAATCAGTTATATGGGTCCCTGAAGCTTCTGAAAATGTAAGTTCAGGTTTAAAAAATGCCATAGTCTTTTATATTCTCTCTGACATAATCTTTAGTGTTTTCTTTCTTTTGGGTTCTTGACTGAGTCAGAGACACAAATTAGGAAATAATGCCTCAGAGTAGGGAACACATTAGAGCCTTTTGCACCTTATAAAGGAAGTGACAAACACAGAACCCAAGGTATATTGATAAGGCTGGTTAGATAAATGGAATTACAAGGGAGACCAGATAACCATTCCCGCCTCCTAAAACCATTCACATGCAGACATACACGTACAAGCACAAAGCAAACACCCCAAACCATGTCTGAATTTCTACTTAAAGCTAATTTTTCCAGTAGATTAGGACACTGCTAGTTATTGTGTATTTGCCAATACCTCTATACACAAATCACGTGATTCTCGTTCAAGCATTAGATTTTTTGCTTAAACAGCTACACATTTGCTTCTGTATTCCAAGAGGATCAACATCCAGGAGATTAAAAGAACAATCTGCCAGAAGCACAGAATGGATCAACTGAAAGGTTTTTCTAATGCTTCTGCATGGTACCTACATGAACCCAGAGGAGAGGAGATGGGTTTTAATAAAACCTATATCATCTTTATATCTTATCAAGATTTGTACGTTGCTGATCTAGAACCAAGACACTACTATGCCTTGACGGTGAAGAAACAGGTGACCCCTTAAGATCTTAGACTTTTAACCATTTATAGACTACTATGTTGCTGAACTCTGGCCCTTGCCTATAGTTATCTGAGGGGTAAAAGTGCATTAATAAACCAGAAGACAGATGAGAGACTATGGATTTTATTTTTGTTTTATTTATTTTTGGCTGCGTTGGGTCTCCATTGCTACGTGCGGGTTTTCTCTAGTTGCGGCGAGCTACTCTTCATTGCAGTGAGTGGGCTTCTCATTGCGGTGGCTTCTCTTGTTGCGGAGCACGGTCTCTAGGTGCACTGGCTCAGTAGTTGTGGTGCATGGGCTTAGTTGCTCCATTGCACGTGGGATCTTCCCGGACCAGGGCTCGAACCCGTGTCCCCTGCATTGGCATGCAGATTCTTAACCACTGCGCCACCAGGGAAACCCAAGACTATGGATTTTAGAATGGAAAAGTAAATGGAAAAGGGATAACATCTTATTTCTCTTACTTACTGGATAAATGTGAGACAGTTCGTTAGCTTCTTTTGAGCCTGTTTCCTTTCCTGTAAAATTGGGAATAGGAATGTCTCTTTCACTGTCTCTGGATGGAGGAAAAGAGCCCTAGATTTTTTTTCAAATGCTGTTGCCTGGGTTAGAGCCTCTGCAATGTGAAGCTAGCAGCCTTCCCCTCCAGATTACAGTTATAGACCTTGACTATGATCTGGGAGGAGAGGAGGTCTATGTTCCTGTCTGCACCCACCCAAAGTAGTGCTTCTACCACACTGAGCTAGAAGGGCTAAGATGAAGCAGATCAGAGCTCGAATACAAAACACTCTGGCTCTTCTCAATAAGTTTTAGTAGATATCCCTAAATAAATGGTTCTTTTCTGTACACTATTATAACAATTTCCTGAAATTCATAAAAAATTTTATCATTTTCACCAGTTACATTTGCTTCATTGGGGCGTGGGTCTACAGGGTTCCTCACACAACCATTCCAGAAGTCATCTCTATCTTGTGTTTCTAAAATGATCTCCTCCATCACCTATGGAAGGCTTCCCACTATGGCAGCAAACACTGTCTTAAATCAAAGCGTTTGGTTGGAGGACTCCTGTATATGTATGTAGGAAAAATGTAATTCTGAAAAAGGTTTTAGCACTTTCTTTAAAACAAAAATTAGTATTTCCTACTTAATTACTTATAAAATAACTGTATCTTACTGAAAGGCTTATTTGGGTTTAAGTCTACAGTGTTTAGTTTTATCATTGTATTTGTTAAGTGTAAATTTCACGAAAGCATACAGAAAAATCCCCAAAAGGGGCATGTGTGTGTTTGTGTTTGTGTGTGTGTGTGTGTGTGTATCAGCATTCTCATTTTAGGTACTTTTCCCCTGATTAAATATACAATCCTGACTCCTGAAACTACTCCTTAGGAAATCTATTCAGGTCATAATGTGTAAAAATTTGAATCACTTCTTCTTGCTCTTCTTATGTCTTTCTGAATGTATTCACAAAATTTCACTAAATGTAACGCTATTGTGTTGTTGTTTTTGTTGCCTTTTGATTTTATGATTAGAAATGATAGAGTCAACCCAACATAGCTTGCTGAACTATTTCTTTCAGTAGCACAGAAATTTTGAGCTTTATTAAAAACCACTAAGTTTCTACACCATATAATTCTACAGTGCTTAATGATACTATGTTTTCACATTGTGGAACTGTATTTACATTATGCTAAGTTGGCCATTAATGCTGTGAATTCAGCAGCGGGTGTTGAGGAGATAGAGACTGTCAATCTTTAGATTTGTTATTTTGCACCCTCACAAGTTGATGACTCTAGAAATTAAAATAGAGATAAAAAATAGATAGGTGGACAGATAGATACAAATTGATAGATAAATATATAGATATACCCCAAGGAATTAGGCAAATATATGTTCATTAAAACTCTATGAGAGGGCTTCCCTGGTGGCGCAGTGGTTGAGAGTCCGCCTGCCGATGCAGGGGACACGGGTTCGTGCCCCGGTCCGGGAAGATCCCACATGCCGCGGAGCGGCTGGGCCCGTGAGCCATGGCTGCTGAGCCTGCGCGTCCGGAGCCTGTGCTCCGCGGCGGGAGAGGCCACAACAGTGAGAGGCCCGCGTACCGCAAAAAAAAAAAAAAACTCTATGAGAAATCTAATATCTTTTCAATAGGATAACTGTATCTACTTTATACTCCAATTTTTAAAAGATATTTCAAAACTGAAGGAGAGAGGATATCGGGACACTATATTGCTTTATACAAATTCATTGACAAATTTTAAAAAAAAGAGGTGAAACTTTAGTGTTTTTTAAAGCTCATTCAAGGCATTATAATGCCCAAAATAATAAGTTCTCAAAAGTCTGGTATAGTAAAGTTAATATTCTCGGAAGTAATTATGATTATTTGTTTTATTTAAACTCTTGAGTCAAATTAGAAATGGTGTTTGCTTATAAAAAAGGATTTCTACTATAAAATGGTTCAGATTAATATCTACATCATAAACCTCTAACTCAGCATGGTCCTGTCATGTTGATGTCACTCTATATGAGACATAATTTCAAAATCGGTTATTAGTCAGAACTCAGTGGGGAGCCCTCAGAGAGGAGAAACCTCATTTCTGCTTTGTACCAATGTTAAATGTACAGGCTGGTCTTTGGGATGATTAATAATATATATTCCTTGTCCTTTTCTGGCAGATCTCTCCAGCTCAATCAGGATGAAATTTCAATTAACACCCCTCCAAAGGATAAAACCCAAAGACAACTTTGGATTTTAAAAACTATTTAATAAAATATCTCCCTTAAATATTAGACATATTACAATCAAACTGGGGACTGTCTCCACCAAATCACTGTGGGCATTTGGAGAAGACATATCTGAAGTTTAGAGCCTGGGCTTCTTAAAGAAAAAAGCCAAATAAGTGAACATTCTCAAGACGGATAATCTGAGAAGTATGTAAAGTTATTACTTGTAACTTCTTTACTTTGGGAAAGCTAAAAGACTGCAAATTTAATATGTGGCCAAGGTCAAACAAATAGTACATGGCTGAGCTAAAACTGGAACTCCGTAGGTCAGTGTCACTGACATGTTGGTACCCTCTGTGTTGACTCTCTATGCCACCACTTTATTTCCACTGTTTTCACTTTCTCCATAGAACATCATGTAATTGCATACTAGAAGAAGAGAAAGCCAAATGGTATTTTAATGTCATTGTTCGTTTAAACTGAACTGTTAGATCACTTTATTTTTGTTTAGTCATAGTTTGAAACTCCCCATTTAGGAATAATAGGTTCCACTTCTATGTTGCTTAACATTGTATTTTTAGCACACATCACAACCTGGATAATGTTATATCTTCAATAATTAGCTTTTGAATGAATTAATTTATCTATCTGATACTAATGTAAATAGTACATGTAAGATATATATGCAGTGGGAAATGAAGAATAAAAGATGAATAAAATAAAATTATGCCTTCAAGGACCACACACTTTAGTAGAAAAAGTAAGGACCACACCATGAAGACATGGCAGAAAATGCTAAGTACCACGGGATACAGTAGGCTGGTGAAGATCAGAGATTAACGTAACGCTCTTGATTTTATATAATACTGAGCTAGAAGGAAAGCTGAACTAACGTTTGTTTATTTCATTGTAATTTACACAGAAAAATCTCAAAATTCATCCCCACAATTAAACATGTTGTAGTTAATATCCTTTAAATCTCACCTTACAAATGATAAAACTCAGGCTTAGAGGGATTATCTAATATAGCAATATGCCTAATACCCAAAGTTAAAAGAAATGGTCAGAACAGAACATGAAACCAAGTTCTCTGACTGATTACAAACCCTGTATTCCTGTATTTTTCTTCCCTCATTGCCTCACAGAAAAGTTTTATAGAAAACATGTTAGCTGGACCTGAACATAAGTTCACCCCTTGGATAACTGAAGCAATAAATATCCACATCTACTAATAAAATAGTATTTTGTAAATAAGTTCACATCTTCATTTACTAGACTAATGAAGACTCAGAAAAAAATCATAATTACATGTGGGGTTATATGTTTAGACAGTACACATCTATACTCTAGATATTTAAATGTTTCCCGTTTCTTTCACAATACATTTTACAAAATATTTCTTTGGAAGAATAGCATGGTCATGAGAAGAATCACGTCCTATATTTCCAGATACACACCATTTCTCCTGAATTCACAATGTACTGTGACGTATTTCTGGCTGTCACTTGGACGATATTCAAAAAGCCCAAAAGAACATTAACATCTGGAAGGTTTAGATAAAGATTCCTCTGACATGTAAGTTAATGAGCTAGATCTTCTAGAAAACTGTCTTCCCTTCAAAAAAGCTGAGACTTTTTGAGTCATTCAGAAATAACTTTTGGAATCATACAATGGGGGCCAGATGCAAGACTGAATGGGAAGACTGCACCTCATGAAAGCTTGCCAACCTTTCTACTCTGGCTTGGGATTTCAAGTTAGAAAGCTCAGATCCTATATTTTCTTAAACGAACCTTCCTCTCACACCACTGGAACCAAATATACAGCTTTTTATTGAATATTTGGAAGGAAATGTGCCATAACCATATAGAAGTGAAACAAAAAGAGGTAATAGATAAATTTGACTTTAGAAATTTGGACAGTAATTTGTAATTATCATAACACTTGGATATTCTGTCCATGCTGTGAATGAATACCTTTATGTTGTTCTACCCTTGATAGTTATCCTACCATAACATAGTAATTTTTATTCTTTGTGAAATAAGAAGATGAAACTGCCACCTTCTCCTCTTATCACTCTACTTCTCCCTCCAAGGAAGGAAAAATGATAGCACAGGGAACTATATTCAATATCCCGTGATAAACCATAATGGAAAAGAATATGGAAAAAATATATATATATGTATAACTGAATCACTTCGCTGTACAGCAGAAACTAACACAACATTGTAAATCAACTACACTTCAATAAAAAAAAAATTAAAGATTTAATCTATTAAGGAAGTTGATAGAGAGAACCAACATAGTTGTTAAATTATTAAACAGGGAGGCAGTTAGAACTGAGGTGTCGCATGTCCTGGTGGCTTATGAAAGCAAAATGAAATCAAAGACTGTAAATGCCTTAAAGTTATGAAATGAAAACACTAAGGACAGCCAATTACAACAGCCAACTGATTGGCAATTACAAATAGCCAATAGAGTATTTTCCTTTCTTTGCTTCTGTACTTTTTCTACATAAGTCTTTCTCCTTGTTCCTGTTGGTCCAGTGCTCCTAGCCACTTCCAGTTTGGTATTGCCCAACTGGAATCAATTTTTGCTCAAATAAACTCTTAAAACTTTTAAGATGCTTCAGTTTATCTTTTAACTCAGGGAATCAGGGTTATTATTTTTATTCTAACTTGACAGAGCTATATACATTCACTTGCTTATTGCTACTTAGCAAATTATCACCAATTTAGTGGTTTAAAACACTACTCATTTATTATCTCATACTTCTATAGGTCAGAAATTCAGCACCACATAGCTGGAATTTCTGTCTAGGGTCTCCAATGACAAAAATAAGAGTATTAGTAAGGTTTTGTTCCTTTCTGGAGTAGCTGGGGAAGAATCTGTTTCCAAGCTAATTCCGCTTGTTCCCAGAATTCAGTTTCTTGAGTTCGTAGGATTAAGGTCTCCATTTCTTTGATATATGCACCTCTGCATCTCCAACTTAGGAATGATGTTTTGAATTCTCACATTTCAAATCTCTCTTATTTTCATTTCTGCCTTCAGCTGGAAGGAATCTCTGCTTTTAAAAGCTCAGATGAGTAAATTGAGCCCAGCCAAAATAATCCAAGATAATCTCTGTATTTTCAGGTCAATATATTAGTAAACTTAATTACATTTGTGAAAGCCCTTTTGCCATATGAAATAACACATTCATAAGAGTAACAGCAGGTGTTGAAGGTCATGGAGGTGAAAATCCTGCCAACAACATTATGTAAACTTAGGAGGAAAGATATTTCACCTCTCTGGACCTTAATTTTTTCATTGAGCCTAGAAAATTGACCATCTTTTATAACAAGTAATGTAAATGCACAGCTAGCACACATCATGCCCCCCATGCTTACTTTGTCTTCTTGCTTACTTTTATAAAGCATTTCCTCAGCACCAGCCAAGGTACTAGGCCTTTTACACACAATTTCACTTAATTTTAAAAGTGCCATTAAATGGCCATTATCTTCATGTACCAAATTTGAGCACTGTTATTAAGAGAGGTTGATAGGGACTTCCCTGGCAGTCCAGTGGTTAAGACCTCGCCTTCCATTGCAGGGGGTGCAGGTTCGATCCCTGGTTGGGGAGCTAAGATCCCACATACCTCGAGGCCAAAAAAACCAAACCGTAAAACAGAAGCAACATCTTAACAAATTCAATAAAGATTTTAAAAATGGTCCACATCAAAAAAAATATTAAAAAAAAAATAGAGAGAAGTTGATAATTTCCTGAAAAGTACATATCTTCCCAGTGAAACAACTGGGATATATAGACACACACACACACACACACACACACACACACACACACACAGTTTCCTAGTGCTTTCATAACAGTGGCACCACAGTTCTGGAAGCTAGAAATTCAAAATCAAGATGTTGGCAGGGCCATGCTCTCTCTCCTTGCTTCTTGTGGTTGCCAGTAATCTTTGGTGTTCCTTGGTTTGTAGCAGCATAACTCTAATCTCTGTTCTACTGTCATATAACTGTCTTCCCTCTGTGTATGTGTGTCTTCATATGACATATTCCCATCTGTATGTGTCTTTAACTGTGTCTCCTATCCCCTTTTTATATATAAGGACACTGCTCACTGGATTATGGACCCACCTTACTCCTCTATGATCTTAATTTACATTAAGATCCTACTTTCAAATAAAGTCACATTCACAAATATCAGGGGTTAGAACATCAATATATCCTCTGTGGGAGGGGGACCACACAGCTGGTATCTTTATAAGTTTACTTGAAAACAAAGAACAGTACTGACATTTGGGTTTCTCTCCGCCAAAAAAATGTCATCCATACTTAAGCATGAAAATGAATGGAGGATTTTTTTTTAATTAGGGTATAGTTGCTTTTCAATGTTGTGTTAGTTTCTGCTGTATAACAAAGTAAATCAGCTATATGTATACATATATCCCCTCCCTTTTGGACCTCCCTCCCACCCATCTAGGTCACCACAGAGCACCAAGCTGAGCTCCCTGTGCTATACAGCAAGTTCCCATTAGCTATCTGTTTTATACATGGTAGTGTATATATGTCAATCCCAATCTCCCAATTCATCCTAATTCAAAAAGACACATGCACCCCAATGTTTACTGCAGCACTATTTACAATCGCCAGGACATGGAAGCAACCTAAATGTCCATCGACAGATGAATGGATAAAGAAGATGTGTACATATCTACAATGGAATATTACTCAGCCATAACAAGGAATGAAACTGGGTCATTTGTAGAGACGTGGATGGACCTAGAGTCTGTCGTACAGAGTGAAGTAAGTCAGAAAGAGAAAAACAAATATTGTATATTAACACATGTATGTGAAACCTAGAAAAATGGCAAAGGATTTTGACTTATGGAAAACTAACTTTACACAAGCAATATAAACAACGGGTTTTTTTTCTTAACGTACTTCTCAAATTTAGTAATGTCACCAAAATACTAAGAATATTATTGATAAATATGCCAATATAACACAGCTTTAACGACTCTCAGGTGATTCTACCTTTTAAGAGGAGCACAGATAAAACTGTAGAACGAGGCAACTGAGAAGGAAGAAAAGACAACAAACAAAGAGACAACAGATGAGAATAAGGTCAAAGATTCAGTAGTTGTTTAGCCTGGAGAGATGAAGGTCAATGGCTCATGCTTGCTACATTTGAATCTGAATATCAGAAGAACCCAAAGCAGAAATGTTATTAGACAGTGTCTAGAAGTGTAGAACGTAAGCTCAAGAGATGACAACTGCAGGCAAAATAAGGATATTCTGACAAAGTGGCTCAAAGATGATAGGATTCTACACAAATGGGGAGTAAACTCTCAAGAGAAGTGAGATGACCTCTAGGAAGTAATGGTTTGATGGGGATTCACTCCTAAACTGAGAACTGGGGTGATGATACACTCCATACCTGAGAATCTATAGCATGGTAGGTCATCTTCCTGGTTCTAATCTAGAAATGCAGTTTTACTTTGGAATCTATGTGTTAGTAACTTTTTGCCTAACTCTAAATGTCTCAAGACTCAAAGACTGACTATCTTCATATCCTCATTGTTTTGCTGATGGAGAAAACATTTCTAGATAAAAAGGAAGCTCAGCATTTGACAGCTATGTACATAGTGGATAATCCAATTAGTATAACACCGAACTTTGCAATCATTACCTACACAGATTACTGACTTAAAAAAGATTTCAAAGTGTATCGAATGGTTTGGAAAATGAAAAACCACCATGTGGCCTTTGAACAGACCCAAAGAATTCACTGTAATTACTACACCAACCCCTCATTGGCACTGACTTTCTGGTGTCAGCAAGCTTGCAGTGCTGGCAACAAGCCCATCTTTGGAATTAATTCTCTGGAGGCAAAGACATTCCACTGTGCTGTCAGCAGCTACAGCCTTCCATTACCATAAGGATATGCTTTAGATAAGACACGAAACCAGACTGATTTCAGACTACTGCAAGACTCTATCTTTGGAGATGGCATGATAATCTTCCTTGGCATCATATTTCTCAATAATATCCTTTCTCTGTAAACGATCAGCATATTTTCAGGGACAATATGAAAGCATAATTTTTGTTTTCTCTGAACACAGTGAGATATATATATGCATGTTAGTTTCCTCCCATGCTTACTTCCATCCAGCTTGCCAATATAGTTACATTTTTCATCCATCTGATGCCAAATTTTGCTTAAAGTTTTAAATCATACAGCCACTTCTATAAGAAGCCACTTATTATACCATCTTCCTGTTTCATCCCGGTTTTAGGAAACTCTCCTATTTCGGTTTCAACAGATGAAAGTTTCAGGCAAAATTAGGCTGTTGTTTTTATTTTTTGCTTAGTGTACAGAACCTCGTGCAAAGATGTTTCTATGGCTTATATTTTACTATGGCAGTCATTTGTTTACTTGTTTCTCACACGACTCCTTTTGGAAGGAAGAAATTCCAGTTTTCTTTTCTGCATTTCCAGGGCCTGGTCTAACAATTCTCTATCTACAAAGCACAAAGCAAGTACTTGATAAATGTTTGTTACTTGACTAAAGAATAAATTAATACCACTCCTTTTAGTCTAAACATCTCTAATGTGATTCTATATAAGGTGGGCAGCGTGGAAGATGACAGGAGTTTAACCAAAAGGACATTACAAGAAAATAGCAATTTTATTGCTTTACTTATCATTAAACTTCCGGCTATGAGACAAAAGGGCAGTCTTAACATTCATCTAGAGTCTAGTGCTTTGCTAATTTTTGGAACAACAAGTAATTACTCTCTTTTGGAAGCTTATCATGTCCCATTCTCCCTCTTAATCTGATTACATTTGGACACTTAAATTTAACTCTCAAAGATCTTTAAGACCAATGGCACCTAACGTTGTATGGGAAGAACTGAACATAGGATCAGAAAGTCTGATACTTCTGAATATATAAAACTACCTGGTGACCAAGGATTTAGATTAAAGAAAATTAAACTGTGATTTATCCCATATGGAGAAACTTTGAAGGAAAATTTACTGTGTAGCAAACATGTATATTAATATGCAAAAGATTTCCCTATGAATTGAGTAACAACTCAAGTTAAATGCATAATATGAAAGAGTGTGTGTGTATACATAAAAACTTGAGGAAAATGCTGATAATTAAAACATAAAATATCGATCTTTGTATATCTATTTATACACATGCACAGATATACAGCATACATATTCAATATTTAAACTTCATTTAATGTCTGAATATATATAGTTTTTGACCTGACATATTTCCTCCTTTTACTAGCACTCCCAATGGCAATCCTTTATTGCAATTACCACTTCATTATTGAAACAGATTATAAATATTGGTCCCATTCCCCCCAATTATGAAGCAGTATGATGACATAGAACAACTGGATATATCCTCCTGATATTTTGACATTTTAGCTGAAAACAGAGATTAAAATTGTTCATTTCTATATTTTTTGAACAGGGATATCTTGAATGTTGATAGCAGATCATAACAATAATAGATCATTCCCGACGTTATTGTTCTTGCAGTTTGAGTCTACATTCTCATCTCTGGAGATCACTTGGTTTTTAATGATTTCCAAGCCAAGATTTTTAGTTTTTTATAGAATCTCTGAGGAACAGAGATTATTTAATTATTTTTTCATTTTGAATAACACAGACAGAATTGGTTGGAGTCTATTACTAATTGCCACTACCTATGGATTCCTGACTAAACATTTTTTATGTCATTTTAGGTGCTCTATAATAAGGCAGCAGTCTCCTTCTGCCAATAATTAACTAACTTGTTAATAAACTCCTTGTTCCTAATAATAAATATTATATCTGCCTAGATATATTCACTATATTCTATCATCGATGATGGTGCTACTGTTTCCAAAACTGGAATTACCTTCCCTAGATCCTATTACTGGTACAAAAATCCTACCTATCTCTCATAGGTCAGCTCAAATACAACATGCTCCACAAATCTTAGCTAATCTCACAGCAGACTTAATCTTTTCTTCTCTTAAGATACCCACAAAATTTGAAATCTGAATTTAGAACTTATTCTGATTGATTTATATATGGTTATTTGTAGGAACATGCAAAATAGTTTTAGGATATATTGTAATATATTGTTTGATACCTAGAGGAAAAGTAAAGTGCAGGCTATAAATGAGGTTATTGAATTGATACCTCAAGAAAAATAAAGCTGCTGCCTTGGGATTATATTCCTGTCTGTTGTGCCTTATGGAACTGAAGTGGACAAACATGGAGATGTTTCCAGGTATCTTGTAAGGTACTCTTGCCATAGCTTGTAAATTCTCCAGGACACAGATAAAGCTAAGCTACTTTGGCCTACAGAAGAGGTGTATGAGTAACACCTCAATATGCACGTGTAGTCTCCTCTCTTAGGAAGACTGAGGTAAGATCTGCTAAAAATTTCTCAACGTTATAACAAAATTATTAAATTTGTTCCATGTCTCTGGAGCCAAAATTATCCCAGGAGCAGGGCACTGTCGTGAAGCTTTGTCCTATGCTGACTGTAAGCTGCTTGAAAACAAAGGCAATAAATATTAGCTCTTTTCTATTCCATTACCAGAATCACTTGCCATCTCTTCACTAAAGTAAACAAAGTGATAATCTACTGTATTTTACAGTCTCACATTCTCTCTGCAGAGGTCTCTAGAGAGTCTTGGTGCTGCCCTCAACTATATATAAATAGCCACAGTCTTGCCTTCCTAACTTGCTTTTGTGAACCATGGACTCATCTCCTAAAATGCAATATTTTAATATTAAAGTCAAATATCTCAAAGATGAGTAACCCCTAATACCAACAATGCTGACAGTTGTGCTTTGGTTTTGAGGTCTACGCGCCATCCAGCAGAAACTGGATTGAATCCAGGCCTGATTTCCCATAAAGTACTTTGCCACTGAGGAGAATGAATCTGAGTTACTACTGACCTGAGCCTAATGTAAATCAATGACCTAGAAAAGCTTCATGTCCCAATACCAATTAGTTCTCCACTGCCTGTGCGTTTTTGCTCCTGCTTGGAGTACCTGACATTTTGAAACAATTAGAGGGCATCTGGACTCATCAGAGCTGAACTTCTGGGCTTCATCGCATGGAATAAAAGCCATCAGAGCTGCCCACAAACTGTGAATGCCTCTTTTTTATGAATCTAATAGAATTGGCCCTATATATTGACAAAGATTAAACTGCATCTTTGCTAGAATTTGAGAGGCACAACATTCCCCATCCCCAGAGCTAATTTTTTTTAAGGATCTTTAAAAGTGTTCAAAGCCTCTACAGTCAATGCCAAATTTCTATGTTAACTTATCAAGGCTAATGGATAGGGACAAATCCATTACTTAGGAGAGTTTAATATATAATTGATAATCGTTGACAAGTATATAGTGTTGTTTACCTAAATGAGCCTGAGATTTATCACATTTCATTTGATGTATCACATTTCATAGGATCTAATATCAGACAAGTAAGAGAGAGTATGGCTGTTCATCTACAGGGATGACGTGTCTTCCTGGGACACTAAAGTTTGTGTCCCTGTATAACTTGAGTATGTTTTTTCTCCGGCCACCAAAACTGTGAATCTAAATGCTAAAGCAGAAAACAGATAATCAACAAGGACCTAGTATATAGCACAGGGAACTCTACTCAATATTCTGTAATAACCTATATGGGAAAAGAGTCTGAAAAAGAATGGATACATATATATATATATATATATATATATATATATATATATATATGTATATTTTGAAACTAAGAAAATTAGCTTCTAACAGCAAAGTTTCATATTCAAAATTGTTCAAATCTCACAGGAAAAAAAGTGAAAGTCCATTAGAGACAGCGGGAAACCAAAGAATGGGTATTGTTTGACTTGTGTGCATCACTGATAGATGTCTGTAATGGATTCTATTCTTAAAGGTACAAAGCATTGTACTGAAAGACCAGCCTCATTCTGTGTAATTTTAGTTCTCTTTGCCTATCCCTGTTATTATATAGCTCTGACTTTTAAAAGGAATATTTTACTACCTCTCTTCACACTAGGTAAAACCTTCCCTGGTAGTATATTTAGATGGTCATTTCTACTGTGCTCTCTTCCAAGCCAGAGAGTGCCACCCAGACAAGGGTTCTCTACAAGCACACACCCATTGCTTTGGTTGGATTACACAGTCTGTGCTGCAAAGGTCCTTCCTGTTAAGGTTTAGCATTCAGAAGACCATGTCACGGGTACTAAGTAAGGCTGGGAAACTCTTCCAGATATATATCAGGTCATTTATAATACTGACAACCATACGGAGACAATGAGAACTGAGAAAAATATAAAGCTAGAAAAAATATCAGAAAACACACAGCTTCTCTTAACCAATGTCACATGCTTTTGCTCATGTTGTTTTGGTTCTTTCTCTTAAATAAACAATTGCATTTAAAAACATTGTAATTTTAGCAACACTCTTGCTAGAACGTTGTTGGAAACTCAAAATCCCAAATCAAATGTGAAATGTTCCACAAATTCTAATTACCAAGATTGGTGAAAAGAGTATATGTGATAGAATGAAAGGCCGAGAAACTTATGACGTGACATATTAAGAGTGCTTACTGTCAGGAAGTGTGAATCTAAAGATCCTGGCACAATATCCCAATTAAAGGTTAACAGTAAAAAATGCTGATAGCCAAATGGTAATCATACACAGAATGTGCCCTGGTGGATTTTTCCATTTTCGGTCAACACTCTCACTACACAGTTCATTTTCTCCAACAGCTCTTTGTTAATCTGCAGGAGATGTAATTGGTATACTGCAGAACAGTAACCATTGGCTGAAAAGGACTGTAATAAAAACTGGTAGGCATTTGTTTTTAATTAAAAGACAATAAGTCCTGGGCGATAACTGTTCAAATATTCTTAGTGAATATCCTAGAAATAAATATCTTAAAAAGTCATTGTTGTTTTATATTTCACTGAAAGCCACAGCCACAACTGTCTTCCCAAAGTATAGTCTGCTTTGTGAATATGACCTCATTCAACTTCACAGAATAGTATTCAGATGTCGTCTATTATTATCACAAGTTTTCAGATGGCAAAAGAGAACTGCTGGGAAGTTACATGACTTGGCTCAAGGTCATACAATTGATGTGAAGGTGCAGCCATGCTATGGATTTTAGAGATTCCACATCCTATCTGACTTCATGTAGCCAACTGAAAGGCAAGGTCAGAATTTGGACAAAGTCAGGTCTGAGGCCCATGCTTACTGCAATTTCTCACTACCACAGTTTATTCTCATTGACCTCTCCAAAGGAACACAGAAGAACAGGAGTTATGACTAAAATACCTGGACTCCAGAAACTAGAGGAGTAAAAGGTAACTGAATCAACTAATAATCAAAACTATCGCTATTTTAAAACCAGAAGGGCAGCAATTGAAAATATGCAAAGACATGAGCTTTGTACTTGGAATGACCTGGATCTGAAGCATGATTCTGCCCTTCACTTGGTGTGTGATCTTTGTCAAGTACTCATCTTTTCTCCATTTTTGTTTCCCCACATGAAAATAGGACAGTGGTTCCTATTTTAAAGAATTAAAGATGTTGTAAATCTATTTGCTAAGGTAACATAATTTTTAATAACACTGTGGATATCTTTTGAATGATACTTTATAAGAAGGAAGAGGATCAATATTTATAAATTATTAATCGCTATATTTTATCTCTATTACAAGGTAAAGGTGATGACAAAGTCATTAATATAAAGTTAATTAAAATTATTGATAAAAAATAACTATGACTTTAATAATTGATGGTATGCAATAAAATATTACCACCTGGTGAGGAAACACATATGGTTGTATACACAGTACCTCTATCACCCTGTTAAGGATGGCAAGGCACAGTTTACACAGAGTCTCATATTCTGCTACAGTTATACACCTTTAGTTATTTATTTTGAGAAGTGAGTAGATGATTTTACTGAATAATATTCTATAAAACATTCACACTTCTTGATGGAAAGCTGAATGTCAAGTACACATACAAGAAGATAAGTTTTAATTTTGGTGAATCAAAGGAGAAAACAGATAATTTTAAATGCACATAAACCAAACTAAAATATTCCAAGTATTAAAACCCTAACTAGAATATTAAACTCAAGGAGACCTCATTCAACTTTTTTTTTCCCCAAACCCCAATTACTTTAGTTGTGAACATAGTTGCTGTCATATCATGCCTTAGATTCAGTGTTTGAATTGAGAATGTTCAGTTTGCGATCAGATGAGATGAAAAGGCCCTTATTCAACATTCAATTGTAAGCCAAATTGAAAATAAATGAGAGAAAGCTTCAAGATGGTGGAGGAGTAAGATGTAGACATCACCTTCCTCCCCACCAATACAACAAAAATACATTTACATGTGGAACAACTCCTACAGAACACCTACTGAACGCTGGCAGAAGATCTCAGACTTCCCAAAAGGCAAGAAACTCCCCACATACCTGGGTAGGGCAAAAGAAAAAAGAAAAAACAGAGAAAGAAGAAGAGGGATGGGACCTGCACCAGTGGAAGGGAGCTGTGAAGGAGGAAAAGCTTCCATACTCTAGGAAGCCCCTTCACTGGCAGAGATGGGCGATGGGGGTGGTGAAGCATCGGAGCCATGGAGGACAGCACGGCAACAGCAATGCAGAGGGCAAATCGGAGAGATTCCCGCACAGAGGATCAGTGCCGACCAGCACTCACCAGCCTGAGATGCTTGTCTGCTCACCCACCGGGGCGGGTGAGGGCTGGGAGCTGAAGCTCGGGCAAGGATCTCATTCATATTTGACGGAGAAATTGAAATCTTTACAGACAGTCAAAAGCAAAGAGAATTCAGAACCATCAAACCAGCTTTACAACAAATGCCAAAGGAACTTCTCTAGGCAGGAAACACAAGAGTAGGAAAAGATCTACAATAACAAACCCAAAACAGTTAAGAAAATGGTGATAGGAAAACACATGTCAATAATTGCCTTAAATGTGAATGGATTAAATGCTCCAACCAAAAGACACAGATTGGCTGAATGGATACAAAAAAAAGATCCATATATATGCTGTCTACAACAGACCCACTTCAGACCTAGGGACACATAGAGACTGAAAGTGAGGGGAAAAAAAGATATTCCATTTAATTTGAAATCAAAAGAAAGCTGGAGTAGCAACTCTTAAATCAGACAAAATAGACGTTAAAATAAACACTATTAGAAGAGGCAAAGAAGGACACATACATAATGATCAAGGGATCAATCCAAGAAGAAGATATAACAACTGTAAATATTTATGCACCCAACAAAGGAGCACCTCAATACTTAAGGCAAATGCTAACAGCCATAAACGGGGAAATCGACAGTAACACTATCATAGTAGGGGACTTCAACACCCCACTTTCACCAATGGACAGATCATCCAAAATGAATGTAAATAAGGAAACACAAGCTTTATATGATACATTAAACAAGGTGGAGTTAATTGATATTTATAGGACATGCCATCCAAAAACAACAGAATAAAATTTCTTCTCAAGTGCTCATGGAACATTCTCCAAGATAGATCATATCTTGGGTCACAAATCAAGACTTGGTAAATTTAAGAAAATGGAAATCATATCAAGTATCTTTTCTGACCACAATGCTATAAGACTAGATATCAATTACAGGAAAAAAATCTGTAAAAAATACAAACACATGGAGACTAAACAATACACTACTAAACAACCAAGAGATCACTGAAGAAATCAAAAAAATACCTAGAAACAAATGACAATGAAAACACGACGACCCAAAACCTATGGGATGCAGCAAAATCAGTTCTAAGAGGGAAGTTTATAGCAATGCAATCCTACTTCAAGAAACAAGAAACATCTCAAATAAACAACCTAACCTTACACCTAAAGCAATTAGAGAAAGAACAAAAAAAACCCAAAGTTGGCAGAAGGAAAAATATCATAAAGATCAGATCAGAAATAAATAAAAAGAAATGAAGAAAACAATTGCTAAGATGGGTAAAATTAAACACTAGTTCTTTGAGAAGATAAACAAAATTGATAAACCACTAGCCAGACTCATCAATAAAAAAAGGGGGAAGACTCAAATCAATATAATTAGAAATGAAAAAGGAGACGTAACAACTGACACTTCAGAAACACAAAGAATCATGAGAGATTACTACAAGCAACTATATGCCAATAAAAGGGACAACCTGGAAGAAATGGACAAATTCTTAGAAAAGCACAACCTCCCGAGACTGAACCAGGAAGAAATAGAAAATATAAACAAACCAATCACAAGCACTGAAATTGAAACTGTGATTAAAAATCTTCCAACAAACAAAAGCCCAGGACCAGATGGATTCACAGGCAAATTCTATCAAACATTTAGAGAAGAGCTAACACCTATCCTTCATAAATCTTCCAAAATATAGCAGAGGGAGGAACACTCCCAAAACTCATTCTATGAGGCCACCATTACGCTGATAACAAAACCAGACAAAGATGTCACAAAAAAAGAAAACTAGAGACCAATTTCACTGATGCACATAGATGCAAAAATCTTCAACAAAATACTTGCAAACAGAATCCAACAGCACATTAAAAGGATCACACACCATGATCAAGTGGGGTTTATCCCAGGAAAACAAGGATTCTTCAATATACGCAAATCAATCGATGTGTTAAAGCAATATTAACAAATTAAAGGAGAAAAACCATATGATCATCTCAACAGAGGCAGAAAACACTTTCAACAAAATTCAAAACCCATTTATGACAAAAACTCACCAGAGAGTAGGCATAGAGGGAACTTACCTCAACATAATAAAGGCCATATATGACAAATCCACAGCCAACATCTTTCTCAATGGTGAAAAACTGAAACCATTTCCACTAAGATCAGGAACACGACAAGGTTGCCCACTCTCACCACTATTATTCAACATAGTTTTGGAAATTTTAGATACAGCAATCAGAGAAGAAAAAGAGATAAAAGAAATCCAAATCCTCAAAGAAGTAAAACTGTCACTGTTTGCAGATGACATGATACTATACATAGAGAATCCCAAAGATGCTATGAGAAAACTACTAGAGCTAATCAATGGATCAGGTGAAGTAGCAGGGTATAATATTAATGCACAGAAATCTCTTGCATTCCTATACACTAACGAAAAAAATCTGGAAGAGAAATTAAGGAAACACTCCCATTTACCATTGCAACAAAAGAATAAAATACCTAGGAATAAACCTACCCAAGGAGACAAAAGACGTGTATGCAGAAAACTATAAGACACTGATGAAAGAAATTAAAGATGATACAAACAGATGGAGAGATATACCATGTTCTTGGATTGGAAGAATCAACGTTGTGAAAATGACTATACTACACAAAACAATCTACAGATTCAATGCAATCCCTATTAAACTACCATTAGCATTTTTCACAGAACTAGAACAAAACATTGCACAATTTGTATGGAAACACAAAAGACCCTGAATAGCCAAAGCAATCTTGAGAAAGAAAAACAGAGCTGGAGGAATCAGGCCCCCTGACTTCAGAGTATACTACAAAGCTACAGTCATCAAGACAGTATTGTACTGGCACCAAAACAGAAATATAGATCAATGAAACAGAATAGAAAGCCCAGAGGTAAACCCACACACATATGGTGCCCTTATCTTTGACCAAGTAGGCAGGAATACACAATGGAGAAAAGACAGTCGTTTCAATAAGTGGTGCTGGGAAAACTGGACAGCTACATGTAAAAGAATGAAATTAGAACACTCCCTAACACCATACACAAAAATAAACTCAAAATGGATTAACGACCTAAATGTATGGCCATATACTGTCAAACTCTTAGAGGAAAACATAGGCAGAACACTCTATGACATAAATCACAGCAAGATCCTATTTGACCCACCTCCTAGAGAAATGGAAATAAATACAAAAATAAACAAATGGGACCTAATGAAACTCCAAAGCTGTTGTACAGCAAAGGAAACCATAAACAAGACGAAAAGACAACCTTCAGAATGGGAGAAAATATTTGCAAATGAAGCAACTGACAAAGGATTAATCTCCAAGATATACAGGCAGCTCATGCAGCTCAATATCAAGAAAACAAACAACCCAATCCAAAAATGGGCAGAAGACCTAAATAGACATTTCTCCAAAGAAGATATACAGATTGCCAACAAACACATGAAAGAATGCTCAACATCACTAATCATTAGAGAAATGCAAATCAAATCTACAATGAGATATCACCTCACACCGGTCAGAATAGCCATCATCTAAAAATCTACAAACAATAAATGCTGGAGAGGGTGTGGAGAAAAGGGAACCCTCTTGCACTCTTGGTGGGAATGTAAATTGATACAGCCACTATGGAGAACAGTATGGAGGTTCCTTAAAAAACTAAAAATAGAACTACCATACGACCCAGCAATCCCTCTACTGGGCATATATCTTGAGAAAACCATAATTCAAAAAGAGTCATGTACCACAATGTTCATTGCAGCTCTATTCACAATAGCCCGGAGATGGAAACAACCTAAGTGCCCATCATCGGATGAATGGATAAAGAAGATGTGGCACATATATACAATGGAATATTACTCAGCCATAAAAAGAAATGAAATTGAGTTATTTGCAGTGAGGTGGATGGATCTAGAGTCTGTCATACAGAGTGAAGTAAGTCAGAAACAGAAAAACAAATACTCTATGCTAACACATATATGTGGAATGTAAAAAAAAAAAAAAAAAGGTTCTGAAGAACCTAGGGGCAGGACAGGAATAAAGATGCAGACTTAGAGAATGGACTTGAGGACACGGGGAGGGGGAAGGGTAAGTTGGGACGAAGTGAGAGAGTGGTATAGTCACAAATATACTACCCAGTGTAAAATAGATAGCTAGTGGGAAACAGCCGTATAGCACACAGAGATCAGCACAGTGCTTTTCGTCCACCTAGAGGGGTGGGATAAGGAGGGTGGGAGGGAGACGCAAGAGGGAGGAGACATGGGGATATATGTTTATGTATAGCTGATTCACTTTGTTATACAGCAGAAACTAACACAGCATTTTAAAGCAATTATACTCCAATAAAGATGTTAAAAATAAATTAATTAATTAAAATAATAAAAAAAAGAAAATAAATGAGGCAACAGGTCAAAGTCAGACTAAGGAAAAAGAATTTCTCTCTCATATATATAATTTCAAGCAGTGGTCTTTTCTAAGGATATCCTACAATGATGTGTGTACTTCACATGATTTGAAGAATTTTGAAGATCTTTTTATAGAAATCATAACGTAAGCACCAGTTGAGAATAATTTACTGTAAGGAGTCTTCTGAATTCTTTTCAGTGTATTCAATTGTCCTTTCAGTATATACAGAGTCTATTAGAGCCTGCCTAAATAAACTAAGATATTTGGGGTCTAATGTCATAATACCTTGCACTTGAGTAGCAAGTTAATAAATCACAGAGAATGGAATCAGTGAGCCTCAGAAGCCTTAGAGCATATCTAGTTCAAACCTCTTCATTTCAGCGAGGAGGAAATTAGGGAATTTTAAAGCACTTTCACATACATCATCTCTCTATTCTTACAGTAGCTTTGTGAAGTAGGGACAAGGTAACTAGGGAAACAACACAGATGGAGTATCTGGCAGGACACTGGAGGCAACAGTAGACCTGGGAAACACCAGGATCTTAGAGTCAGAGAAAATTCAGAGGTGTCCATAGTGGTGATGAATTAGATATCTGGGAATAACTAGAAACCTACAGTACATTTACAGAAGACAATCAGACGGCATGTCCAATTGCTACAACATTATAAGTTCTGGGATTTATGGGGGACAGAAGTTTATCTGAAGTGGGAGAGAAGAATGAGATGGACAAATGGTCAAGTTACTAACTGAAGTCCGAGTTGGTCCAGAAATACAACCCATCAGCAATAAAGTAAGCAGGGATATTTACTACTTCAACTGCAGCTGAAGCCCGAGGTGACTAGGAAACACAAGTTGTTTTTTTTGTGTGTATGTGTGGTTCGCGGGCCTCTCACTGTTGTGGCCTCTCCCGTTGCGGAGCACAGGCTCCGGACGCGCAGGCCCAGCGGCCATGGCTCACAGGCCTAGCCGCTCCACGGCATGTGGGATCTTCCGGGACCGGGGCACGAACCCATGACCCCTGCATTGGCAGGCGGAGTCTCAACCACTGTGCCACCAGGGAAGCCCTGTTATTTTAAATATAATCTTTTGTTTTGAAAAATATTTATTTGTTGTTTGTTTTTAAGTGAGCCTGAACCTGGGATTTGGAGAGGGATAACAGGCTGGGATATTTCCTGGATGACTAAGTGTCTATCCAAGGTCACTAGGGACAGAGTAGAAAGCGAGGTTTCTTCCTCCAAAGCTGTATTCTTTCCTTTTGCTATTCACATTTCCTTCAACCATTTTTTTTAAGTAAAAGAAAAAATAATCCAATTCTCTTGGCATCCTCAAAGGACCAGTTAAATGAAATTACAGGTTACCACAGATCATGCATTACTGTCAATCTCCGTTTCAGGGAAACCCTGCCTTTGCTCACAGTGAGGTTTCTAATGCACTGGCACTTAGTCCTTCAAAACCTCACCTTCTGGTGTCTGTAAACTGCATGATCTGTGACTCAACAATGGCTCGCAAATTAAGGAATAGATGTTGATTCACCTAATAAGGGGATTGTTTCCTCTTCAGTATAAATATTTGACACAAAACACACATTATGATCGAAGAAAAGGAAGAAAGATCAAAGTTATAAATAGATCTATGAAAATCAAGCAAAAAAAAAGGTTAAAAGATTATCCTAGCACACTAAAGTTTTCTGTATTTCTCTACATATTGGATGTTGGACTCATTTGGCTGGACATCTATACTAAATGACCTCTCCTCCATTCCTAAAAGGAAAATCCAGGTGAACATATAATGTCTAGCATCCATGGGACAACTTGGAAATCCTTCTCTGATACTTCTATACAATATGCACTGCTTACTCCCCTCTGCTCCCATAGCTTTTTTGCATTGGTCGCATACATTCCATTTACTTAAACAACAACAGTAACCACAATAGAAAAGCTGTCTAGGTTGAGAATGTCTTGAAGGCAGAGGCGGTGTCATTTATTTCTGTCTCCACTATTACGTTCAGAACCTACTAGGTACTCAAGAAAGTAGTTACGTATATTTATTTATCACAAGATGCTTTTAGTTTTGAAAAACATTCTAAATATTTTCTTATAACCTTTATACTGTTGTATTTCACAACTGGTTTCACGAAATTGAGAGAGACTCTAACTACCCGTGCCGGTAATTATAAATGGGAATACCCTAGGAATAGGATGACCACAAAGTTTTTTAAAGTCTAGGAAGAAAGCCTCCACCCAGATCTCTCTTTCTTTCTGTCTCTCTCTCTCTCCCTTTCTTTTACCCTGAAAGGTTGGTAAAACTAATTCAAAGCAGGAAAGTCTGAAATGAGATATGTGGCTAAAAGCATCACCTGATTCTCTCCTGTAAATCCCAAACCAACGCCCTCCCCCACCCACACCCAATCCAAGGCTCTCTGGTTCTTTCCCAGGGGAAACATTTTAAGTACACTATCAAGGATAGGCTTATGAAGAAATACATTTGAACATAAGCAGAGAACACAGGTTCACATTTACAATAACTGAATTATAACATGAAAATTTAAAAATTAAAAACTCCATTTAGCCAACCCTCTTCAAGGAAAGTCATAATACAAATTGCTTTGATGTATGACATAGGGAAATTCCCCTGACTTATTTTTTAACAGATAATTTGGGATAGTCAATAAAGCTATGTGCTTATTTTTAACTTGCACTACCTAAGAGTAGAAGCTTTGATAGCTCAAACTCAGCAAATATAATTAGGCTTTAAATTAATACAGTGAGTTAAAACTAGTTAGAAAGAATCTTCTATAGTGTTAATAACATTCAAGAAGAGAAATACAATAATCATGTCCTCAAAGGATATTTGTAATTCAATCCTCCTACATAAAGCAATACAGAATGTGTTCCCAAGTGAGGATTAATTATTAATTATTTCCCATGACTTTCACACATTTGAATTCTAACACTAATGTCATCACCCTTAGTCCATTCATAGTTTTCTAATTTAAAATGGAGTACTGAGTCATAATAATTACAAACAAGGTCACTTATCTTTTATTAAGCATGAAAACAGATCAAGATTTATTCATAAAAATGTATGACTTTTAATGGTTATTGCCACTTTGAAATTCAGGTCACTAAAACTAAGATAATAAGCTCATGGTGGGAGGGTGGTCTGAAGCCATCTTAAGAAGATTTTGCTGCTATGCCTGAGAAGAAGATATATTTTTCATACAATTTGTTTATAAAATGAAGCTCCTCACATGTCTTAGGAGTAAAGTAAATATCTATGTGAATTTCATTAATAAGACCACTCTAAAAAACAAAATAAAACCAAAAAGAAGCATAATGGCTTCCAGAGCAGAGAGCTGAAGCGAGAGAGTAATATGACATGAAATTATTGAGTTTGTGGTTGGAAAGATGAGGCTAAGGTTCATTGCTTTTACAGACTATGATTGAACACATAGATTCTGCTGACTTACCTTTCTATTTCTAAAGAAAGTACAGAGACCCACCATTGAAAACATTGCTTCCTTTCTGATAGTAATTCTGTGGGTTTCTGTCACTTCTTTGATTCTCCACAAAAGGGTATTTGACAAAGAAAGAGGGATGATAACAGTTAATTTTGTTGGACTAATAGGCATATTCAAAGATTTGGAAAAGAAAGTTTAGAATGAATGGTAAATGTTATGAGTCAATGAAAAGAAAATGTACTTTGAAGTTTCCTGTGATTCATTTCTTTCCCACTGAACATGATTAATCATAAATTGACCAATTTTTGTCTTCATTAACCATCTAATATTTAATGTTAGAAACAGCATTCTGAAATCATATTACAATGATTCAGTCTTTTGTGAGAGTAAAACAAAACCTAGAACAAAATAGGTCTGTGTGAGAGCAGCTCTTTAAGAAAAATCCAATTCAAAAAGGAGGTAAGGGAGTCACATTTATCATTTTGTTCACCCCTTATCTGCATGTCACTTCTATGTTTAAGTGCCTAGAAAAGATTCCCAAGGACCCACAAAGAAAGAATTATTTTCAGCAGAAGATTAAGGAACACACAAAAAAGAAGTATGTGAATATTCTCAATTTTAAAAGATTATATTCCACTTATTTAAAAAGGAGTACGATAAATAAAACAGCTTATGAAGTGCAGAGATGAGTGAAAAAAAAAAAACAAGAAAAGCTAAGTTGGAAAAATCCTTTCTGTTGGTTTAAGCAATGTAGTGAGACATAAATGATGACTCAAGAAACTAACAGCAATAAAATTCAATTTGGACCTGACACTGACTTGATTCACAAGCAATCCTCAGTCCTGAATTCTGGCTGATGGCAGCTGGACAAGTCTAATCAAATACAGTTTTACTGAATGTATGGAGCAGGACTTTCTCTTTAGAAGCAGCAATATTGAGGTCTTCTTATTGTGTTTTAAGGTTTGCAAGTCAACTAAACACTGAATACAATCTGAAGGAGTGAAAGAGTCTGTTTACTTGTTTTCTCTATTTTTCACTATATTTACTCATGTTTATACTGTCCTTGTAATTTTTCAGCATTCACGCCACTCAAAGAGAACATCTAAGTGTTCCATGTAGGTGCTGACCAAAGAAGGCAGGCTCTGCCACTTATTAGATATGATCGTTAGAAAATAAGCCCTTAATGATAAAATAGGTATAGTAGCATCTAATTTAAAGAGTTGTCAGGAGAATGAAATTAGATCTTATAGGTGACATGCATACAAGTACTTAGCTCCTTTTAGTTTTCTTTGAACAGCAGCTGTTTTTTAGCTACAAACTCTAAATGTGGTTGTGAGGTTACTGGCCAGTTAGGATCAATTGTGTCTTTTCTTTGTCTTCTCAATTGTAGTTTCAAGTCCCTTAAGCTTTCTTCAGAGGTTTTATTTATTTATTTTTAAGCCATCTCCACTTTTCAGGTTTCCCTCTTAGAATAAGCTATAACCATGTATGATTATGAAATACAGAAGGAGAAAGGTCCCTGACTAACAGCTTAATTGGTATCAAATTCAAGGGCAAGACCCAGACTACTCAAAAACCTAAATGCCTACTCTAAAAATTGTATGGTGTATATAAACATAAACAGAAGGTGTAAAATCTATTGTATTTATCAAACTGATAACCTAACCGTGATTATGTATAACTTAAATGGTAACTTGTCATTTTTCTCTGAAATATTAACATTGGAAGTTAAGAAGCCAGAATCCTCTGGAATATTCACCACTATACTTTTGAGGAAAATAAAAAATGGCAAATTAAAGAGCTGATATAGGACATTTGGCTAAAATAACAATTTAATAACATAAATTGCCAAAACTATGCTACTATCGATACAGGTTCAGCTTAAGATAATTTAAGATGATCTTCAGAACCTGTGTTGTTCAAGCTATAAACAGAAGAGAGGAAATAAAGAAAGTGCATAATAAAGAAGGTTTAAGAAATATTTGGTTAATTGAAGTTAAGTTCGATTCTGTTACTTTCAGTATGCTCCCATTCACTGATTTTTCAAGATGGGAACATAAAGTATAGAATTTCCAAAAGTTAATTGACCATAGAATCTGTTTTCAAAGGATACCTAATAGAAATAGGATTCTGAATAATACACTTCAGAAATAAGTCTGGCCTAATTTCAATTCTGCTAATGACCACAAGGGTGATACCGAACTACTGCAGAACACAGAGGTTCCTCTTTTCCGAGAGGAAAGCAGCATCTTTCCAAAAGAAAATGCTTTGATGAATTCTTATTCCATGAAGATTTAGCTAGGAGGAAAAAAAAAAAACACAAAAAACACTTTTGTTTAACTAGAAGTAACCAGAAAAACTCAATAATTAAGGAGAGAAGTGTATTTAGTAGAGTATTCATAAGAATCTGGCCTTGACTCTTAGCTAAGCATCAGAGGTAGTAAGTTACTCAGTAGAGGCATTTTATTCGTGTTCCTTAAATAAACATCGTGCAAAATCACAGGTAGCATGTTACATACTCATGCCATGCAATTTTATCTCATATGGCTGTCGTGTTTGATTTCGTTGTTGGGGTGGAATGTGTGTGTGTGTTTTCATATCCCCTCTCTAAAATAAATTAGGAATTTCACAAGAGAAAAGACTACCTGTCATCACCTATGCATTTCCAGACTTACAACTGTACCTTTAACAAAAGCAGAGGCTTAAATAAATGATTACTAAATGGATTCTTCTAGCCCCTTTTCAAATCAGCACCTAATTTTCACTTTTGCAGTTTGCCTATGACATATCATATAAATTGTCAAAAATATATTAAGCAACAATATTTGCAGGCAGTAGGGTCAGTGCTGCAGATACTACTATCACTACAGACCCTGTGGCAAAGAAGATCACACATAACACACACATACACACACACACACACACACACACACACACACACCCCAGAGCGCATGTAAATTACTAATACATACAAAGATAATTTGAATTTAGTGACTTCTCTTAGGAGATCAAAACAACTGTGAAAAAGCCATAACTGCAACAAAACATTATTGAGGGCTCTGTTTGATCGTGAGATAGTAAATCATTTATCTATACTTAACCACTTAGTAAGCAGTAGATCAGATGTATAATTACAGAATGGAAAGTGTCCAGATATTTTCTACCCTGGTGAACAGAAATAAATGGTTGTCAATTTTCAGCACAGGAGTTGGTAGCTAAATATAAAGAACAACTTTCTAATAGCTCAAATACTAAAAGTTTATTGGATATCATACCAGAATTTTGGACGCAAAGTGATCACCCTTCAAAGAGGGGTTATGAGGTTTATAGGTGGCGTGGGACAGATTTTTTAAAAGCCAGCAAGTTTCATTTGATCTCTTCAGACAAGCCCAGGGTTTGGTATCCAGATGGTGGACTTTATTTCACTCACTGACAGTCTTTAGAGAGTCTAGTTCATTGTAGGTACTCAATATGTATGCATGTATTTTAATTAATGAAAGAACAAAATAACACAATTAGCAGTAATTTAAAAGCTTGGCACATCTTGACTTTTCCTGGTCGCTCTACCTAAAGTTATTATCTGCTTTATTTTCTTTCTAAATAAGTCTGAACAAGAGAAAAATGAAGAATGTTTGTTTTTTCCCTATTAGGGAAATAAAATCTAGAATTTAGAGTCTGGGTGTGTTGGGCATAGGGTGTCAAATAAATTTTTTTTTGGTTAATTAGAATATTAAAGGCTGAAATAAGAGATTTCATAGCAGCAAGTGGTCGTGTATACCCAGATAGGTTCCTCACACAGCCCAGACACATCTCAGCATTCCTGCTCTTAACTAATATGCTATACTGCCTCTCTTAGAACAGACCTTCTATTTGGAGTCCAGACCTTTTACAAAAAAACGGGACATATTGGCAGAGTAGAGAATGAGAAGGAATGTATTCCAGTTCCTGGTAAATGGCTAAGAGATCATGTTTGCTTGTTTGCGTGTTATTAACCCTGATATGAGTTAAAATAGCTCTAGGCTATTGTATGTATCTGGGAATTGCAGTGAGCCAAATTTTTTTCATGTGAAAAAATACACATATTCTAGAATGATTATTTATAACATGTATCATTACTATATGCAATATAATGATGATTTTATATATATATATACATATATATAATTCTAGAATGATTATATATAAATTACTAGAAAAACTCTGAGGAAGACATGATACAAGGCCGGAGGATAACGAAAAGTTGGCTGCAGAAACATCCATGAGAGTTTATTGATACTCTCTTTCATGCTTTTATTGCCCATCGCCAACCTTAGTCAAATCTGAGAAATGGCTGCATGTGGTTGCTCTTATCAGATGTCTACTCTTCTAGACCCCTGTTCCAAATGTAAATATGCTTGGAGTATCTGGCCTTCTTTTATATGCTCCTTTTTATTCTCTTAGGATTGACTAGAAAAGTAGCCTCATTTATGACTCTTCATACAAGGTAAAACAAATACATGAAAAAGTTAAAACAAAAAATCACAAACCTAGACAAAGACAAACAAACAAAAACTGTTGGAGTCAAACACACATTTTTCCAGACCTATGAAATAACTAATAGTTGCATATTTAATAGAAAACCACAGTTCTAATTACATTCACTACCACTGGACATCGTTTATGAAGTTTCAAGCAAGGCAGGAAGAAACCAATGTTTATTGAGCTCTTGGTATGTGCAAGGACTTGAACTATATTCTTAAGAATTAATTAATTTTTATTTTACATAAAAAGTCAAATAATAAAAGTGAAAGAAGAAATTTGGGTTAGTATAACTTATTTTAGAAAATCCTAAATCTAAATTTTACAGTGAAATGTGAGACACACATCTCTCTAAGTCCTGTGGTTTTAGTAACTTTCTATTTCCATCCATTTCTAAAATCAGACCTTTGCCAGAAAAACATCTAGGAATTGTCATAAGCCAAAATATTTCTTTGAAAATTGTCTGCCTAAGTCACACTTGGAAAAAATTCATGAAAAAAAAATATTTATTACACACAAATGTGCTATAATTAGATGATCTGTTAAATGACCAGCATTGTTTCTGTTAGAAGACTTCAGAATTTGCTTAATCCTTTTATGAACCATTTTATTAACATTATTTGGTAGAAGTGCACAAAGCTTATATTCCCCAAAATAAAATCATTTGAAATAGAATAATGGCTGTGGCTCAGTAGGAAGCATGTCTAGTATGGTTTAAGAGGGTGGTCGGTAGTGCTTAGGAGTTATTAGCCTGGGCTATGCAGTCCTCCTGGACAGGCTTTGAATGCCTGCTCCACCAGTGACCTGCTGACTTTCAGGGAAAGTGACTCAACTGTCTGAGCTTCAACACATCATAATGACAGTACAATAACATCCATCTCCCAACCTTGTGTGTTGTGAGAATCAAATGAGAAATGTGTGAAAGCACTTAAGATAGAGCCAGGTACACAGCAAATGCTCAACACAGGTTAGCAAATATTTGTAGACTCCTGTTATTTTTAGATTAGTGGTGCATCTGTGGCATTTTAAATGTAATACAGTGTTTTTAAAATGCACAAGCAGGATCATATTTTTTTTTAATGAGAACACTTTCTTCATCATTAAACAGTTATTTTGCCAGTGAAACAGTGTACATCCAAGAATTGAGAAATGCTTTTTCCCTTTTGTAGAAATATTATGATACTAAGCTCTGTACATACAGGGTCCTAGCTAGCTAGAACTTTGAACCATGCCACTCAAGACTGAGGTGAGCCAAAACAGCCTCAGGGCTTAGAGAAACAGATTTGTAATTGGGTTCTATGTGATTGTTCAACATGTGACATCTAGGAAAAACCCAAAATTATAAAAAATGAGTAGATTTCCACTTATATTTTGCTCATAATATATATGGCACTGAAATAATAGCAAAAAAATATTTTTATCAGTTGAAGTAATTCTGCTTGTAATACTAGAACAAAATTCCCAGCCAAATTTAAAAACATTACATATATCTTTCCTTATTAACAATATATAGTGCATTGATGAATGTATTTTGCTAATGAACACTTTTCAATTCATAAGCATGGAATAAAATTTATAATTTGGTAAGGAAGTCAAATTAGAGAGGCTCATTAAGTCTGCAGAACCAATACCAAGTGCTGAATAATTCAACAGCCGTTTAACACATTTGCTAAAAAAAGCAAATTATTTTTTATTACTGAGCTCATTCTAAATTTTTGTTTGTTTGTTTTGTGAAAGGATTATATTTTTTCAATGTGAGACTCAAAAAGTTTAGTTGTAAAGTGATTAACAGGAGCTTTTGCTAATTAAGTCAGCAAAAGGAGATTTAGGCTGACACCATGCTAGGTGCTCAAATTAAGGGACAGTCCCACTGTATTAAAGAGAGTGCATTTATCACAGATAAACTCTCAGCCTCTTTATTTGATATGACAGGCAATAGAGAAAGAAAATGAATCTTCCTAGTATTGCAGGCAACAGATACACAGCTGTTTTACTCCTAATTGTCTGATCTACAACTTTTGAAACAATTAGAACTTAAACTGTGCTGTCCTTAAGTGGAAGCAGAATGTAATAAAATATAAAGTAAGTTTCTTCTTAGTAAGTTAACTGGTCTCCCAGAACTGAATAAATACGGGTTTGCAGATGTGTGTATAAAGACCTGTGGGTTATATTTGAACATCATTATACATCAGGAAACTAGGGAAATCTTAAGTCTTACCAAACAGAAGATAACAGCTAAGCTATCCAGTACTTCTTTTAAGAATCATTAAAAAAAAAAAAAAAAAAACTGGGTATTTAAATAGTCTTTAACCAATTAATTTTAATAAATTTCATTTACTAATTTATCTATATTGTGTACCTATTTCATATTGGCCACTAAACTGATGCTATAAACATAGGTATAATGAGCAGATTAACATTTTTGCCCTTGCAGCTCATTTTGTAGGCTATTTTGGGATAGACAGTCTTCATGAGGTTAAAAGACTACTGCCTAGTGTAAAATATGTACTTAAATAGTATTTGTGATATGGATGAATTAACAAAATATATGGCAATTTCTGTGATTTCTTACTTTTTAACATAAAGAAATTTGGGGATTTTTTTTTTTTTCTAAAGGGATAAAACCACTTACATTGATATTTCTACACTGTAATGTTCCCAAGTGATTTTCTTTTTAATGAATTTATCTTTGTATTTTGTGGAATTTATTAACTCACTTCCAAGTGACCTCTAACTGCTGCTCAGTCTACTAATAAATGTCATCTGAACTACTTGGCTTCTAAACAAGGTCTAAGAACAAAAATCTATACGATCACACAATTATTTCATTGCTATCGTTATTTGGTAGTTGAATAATTGGGTTTGTATGTATAAGTATGGAAAACAAAGAATTAAAAGTTAGAACTAGAAGCATTTTGAGCAGTTGCAATAACTTTGCGCTCTGCAATTCTGCAGAAATAGGCTTCTATGCTCCACAAAAATAGGAGAATAGATTATAACCAATCAAAATTGCTATGCTAGTCTTTAACATTATTCAACACCTGAAGGCAATTGTGTCCTTATTGACAGGGTGTATTTCTTCCATTCTTGAAGTTTCAAAATGGTCATTTGCTATTTCAAGGGTAATTGACTCAAGAAAGTTTAATCTGTCAAATTGCAAAAAAAATTTAGAAGTTCTAGTTATAAAACAATATAAAAATAAAGTTAAAATATTCACATATGTAGTATGTGCCAATGCATTTATACAGCTTTCCAAGATCCCTCTAATTCTTAATGATTTAATAAATATGTCATACTTTTCAAATTCACATAATGAAGCTTTCAATATAGCATTAATATAACACTCCACTATACTTTATATATGTTTTAAAATATCGATGTATGCCAGGGAAATGAAAGAATATTCTATAAAATAAAGATCAGGAGCCATGGGTTTGGAATTAGACAAATCTAGCTTCAAATCCTAGCTCCACTTCTTGATCACTAGGAATGAGGTTTTTAGTTACCCAAAAAACATAGTCTCATTTTTTTCTTCATTATATCCTGATATCTTTGATGACAGCAAGGTGTGAATACAAAAAAGTATACTATGCCCCTTATCACGTTTCTGAACAATGAGATGTAAGTTGAAGGTGCTGTTTCCTAAGGTTTCTGAGAAAGCCACTTAAAATGAAAGGGTAAAATAACAGCATTTATGTTTTGAATTTTTTTCCTTTTCTTTCTAAAATATAAAATTTGATAGATTTTATATGATAGATTTCACTATGAGGAAAAAAGCCCATGCTGAGGATGGCTGAGCTATTAGAAAAAAGAAGTCCAGAATCCTGATGGAATCATGGAGCCATCACACAAGGACTGGAATGACTTCCTTCAGACTTATCATGATATGAGCAAACTAAGCTATCATTAAAGCCACCATTTTATAAGTTTCATTCTTGGAACTGAGTGTAATTTTTAACTTATATACTAACTGCATCACTACAGGCGTAATCATGAATCACAATACCTCTGAATTTCAGTTTCTTTCACTTATAAAGAAGGTATAATAGCAATAATTAACAAATTTTGGGGGGGTAAATAAAATTAAAAAAAACACATATAAGTAAACTGCTTAGTATAATGCCTGCCACAAAATTTGCATTTATTATTTATTTTTATGTCATACTTAAAAGCAAGTCCTTTTTTAATTTCTTATTTTTAAATCTTTTTATTTTACATTTGATGGATCAAGGTAGACATTCAGATACTTGATTACTTAATTATAAGATAGGGTCAATCTTGTATTGTTACATCTCTATTTTTATTTTAACTCTAACAATATATTTAATCATGAGACAGAATTTAGAAGACATGCTATGCCTCTGGTATATTGGAAGAAATGCATAATGCATTTTCTTTAAAGCGTTGTTTTTTTTCCTAAAAGATTTGCTCTAATTTTACAACCTTGCAAAGTCCTCTGAGTGAAAATTTCTATTCACCTCAAAGTATAGAAAAGAATGTCTGTGTCAAAAGCAGATGCACAAAAGTTTTCATAAAGACATAATTTAAAAATATTATTTAAGTTCAATATAAGAATTTATACATTGTAAGTGAATAACGTCATAATATTTTGATTTTAAAAGGTTATTTATTACTCAGCCATAAAAAGAAATGAAACTGAGTCATTTGCAGTGAGGTGGATGGACCTAGAGTCTGTCATACAGAGTGAAGTAAGTCAGAAAGAGAAAAACAATACCATATGCTAACACATATATATGGAATCTAAAAAAAAAAAAAAAACTAAGTGGTTCTGAAGAACCTAGGGGCAGGACAGGAATAAAGACACAGACGTAGAGAATGGACTTGAGGACACAGGGAGGAGGAAGGGTAAGCTGGGAGGAAGTGAGAGAGTGGCATGGACTTATATATATTACCAAATGTAAAACAGATAGCTAAAGGGAAGCAGCCACATAGCACAGGGAGATCAGCTCGGTGCTTTGTGTCCACCTAGAGGTAGGTAGGGTGGGTGGGAGGGAGATGCAAGAGGGAGGGGATATGGAGATATATGTATATGTATAACTGATTCACTTTGTTATAAAGCAGAAACTAACACACCATTGTAAAGCAATTATACTCCAATAAAGATGTTTTAAAAAAAAAGGATATTAAAAGGTGTTATTTTGGGCAGCAGCTGATTTTTTTCAAATACAGAATTAATATATTCACCATAGCAAAGTTGTTAATTATTTTGAGGCAATTTTAAGTAAAATCTATCAGATTGAACAAATAAATGTCAAAAGCATGAACTCTTAAATGTTCTGTGAAGAGATGTGTGGTTTATTATTGGTTTTTTAAAATTTATTTTATTTTTGGCTGTGTTGGGTCTTCGTTGCTGCGTGCGGGCTTTTCTCTGGTTGAGGCGAGTGGGGGTTTCTCTTCCTTGTGGTGCGTGGGCTTCTCATTTTGGTGGCTTCTCTTGTTGCAGAGCCCAGGCTCTAGGCGCGCAGGCTTCAGTAGTTGTGGCACACGGGCTCAGTTGTTGTGGCACACGGGCTCAGTTGCTCCGAGGCATATGGGATCTTCCCGGACCAGGGCTCGGACCTGTGTCCCCTACATTGGCAGGCAGATTCTTAACCACTGTGCCACCAGGGAAGCCCCCATTTATCACTTTTTGTAGGATGTTTTTCTTTAAACAGAGTCATCAATTTCTTCTGATTTAATAAGTGATTGTCTTTAAGATTAATTATATTCATTATAATTATATTTCTAATAATCATAGAGGTTAACAATAGGTTTATTATAATATGTATATCTAATATGTCAAGCAATCTATCTTTATAAGTAACTAAATTAACTTGCTGGTTAAGTACATTTATAAGTTTCCTCTTTTTTCAACTATTTCTATCTATCTATCTATCTATCTATCTTTTTATAGGTATACTCTAAAAGTCAATTCTCTATGATTCATTGGAAAAGAATATATATATTTAAATTTATTTATTTATTTACTTTTAGCTGCGTTGGGTCTTCGTTGCTGTGCACAGGCTTTCCCTAGTTGTGGCGAGCAGGGGCTACTCTTCGTTGCAGTGTGCGGGCTTTTCTTTGCAGTGGCTTCTCTTGTTGCGAAGCACAGGCTCTAGGCGCATGGGCTTCAGTAATTGTGGCACGTGGGCTCAGTAGTTGTGGCACACAGGCTCAGTTGCTCCGCAGCATGTGGGATCTTCCCAGACCAGGGCTCAAACCCGTGTCCCCTGCGTTGGCAGGCGGATTCTTAACCACTGTGCCACCAGGGAAGTCCAAGAATATATTATTATTCTTAGTTTATTTGGATGACTATTTTCCATTTGCAATTTAGGTACTTTTTGATTTTCACTTTGTCAGTTACCTCTAAAGCAGCAATTTTTGACGTTGACAATTAGGCATAGTCTATCCATGTAAGTTTTCTCTTTAACAAGTCTTTATGAAAGCCTCAAATCTTGATGATTATCCATTCCCCATCTCACTGAATAGATAACTAAAACATTTGTAATATAAAGTAAATATATCAGTTTATCAAAAAAAAAAAAAAAAAATACCCCTGAGTTAAAACTGAATTGAGAGGCTAGACATTATTTTCAGTATATGTTTAACCAGAAAAATGTGGTAGAGAAACTGAACTCTCTTTAGGTTAAGTAAAGTTTCATTTAATTCATTCATTGATTTATTTAGAATTATTGAGTGGTTATCAAAATCCATATATGGTATGTGATATGTGATAAAAATGGAGATTGTGAATGTCTTGAGTGTAGGGTCCCTGCTCAACTGAATTTTGAATCTCCTGTCCTTAGCATATTATAGGGAAAGAGAAAAAGATGCCAGAGAAAAGGATGAAAGAAAATGAGAGGGAATAAATAAAGAAAGGGAGTTATCCCTGCAAGGAAGAGAGAAAGGTAAAAAGGATGAAAAAAATGAGGCGGTGTCCTGTGGTGATTAGAAGTTTGGTATGTGGTTGAAGATAAATCTGATCACGACTATAGGCTCTTATACTAACAAACCATGTAATCTTTTTCTCTCAGTATCTCATTTTTTCCTCTGTATGTCTTGACACTCATTCTATCCTAAATCTGTGTTATAATATAAATGAGGAAATCAAGACCAAGCCAATTAAATATGACAATAATGTCAAATTAAATTAGCTTATTATTTTAAATACTAAGCAATTTCACCCAAAATACATCACTCAAATAAGGAACTCCAAAATACAGCAATCTGCTATGCAAATACAGAAAAAGTGAGAACTGACCAGAGAAATTTATTAGAAGAAAATAGGATGGACAATAATAAAAGTGTAGTTAGGGAGGGGGCCAGGATAAGCACACTGAAAACTGACTCTCCTTCTTTCTTTCCTTCCCTTTTTTTTTTCTTTTCTTTTTTTTTAATTGGCCCACCCTTCAATAGAGCCCTGGTTCAGGTTTGGTTACCTGAATTTAAAAATACGAAGTTAAATCAAAAATAGTCAACGTTTCAAAAGGTGAGAGATAATGATAGAATGAAGTGTTCATGAGGAAATGACAGAAATGCTTTAACTTAGCAAAGAATAATTTATAAAGTAATGATTAAAACAAACTCAACTTTCTCCTCAACTTGACTAAACTTTAGACGGGTTTCTTCCTGGCTATGTGGTCCCAACTCTCTTTTTCTTAGGCATTTACAAACTTGCAACTGTAAATTCTTTCTCTGCCCCTTTAAGTTGTAAATCTTCTCCCAGGAAGTTCTTTCTCAAAGACCTGGAAGCCATCTCTGTGAAATTTAATCATCAAGAATGATAGCATCCCTATTTCCCAGGCTCTGTGGGAGAGTAGTAGCCTAACTTTGATAACTGCCCATTGGCAAACATAAATGGCCTAATCACTGGCCAAACTCCTTTCTAACACTCTCCAGTACTTTTCCACAAGTTCACCCCAGTGCTTAAAAACTCTCTCACCTTTTACTTCAATGGAGTTCCTTTTAATCACTCTCTCCTAATTGCAATAGTCTAATGAAGTCTTCCTGGCCTGTTTAAGTTTTCCAGTGCAGTTTTTCTTCAACAGTAATTTCATTAGTTCCCCAAAATATTAACTCATTTGCTTTCCTGAATAGCAAAAACTGCATGCTTATTTTTTAAGTCAAACACACACACACACACACACACACACACACACACAGAGCTAAGAAAAATGGAAAGCAAGCAAGCAAGCAAGAAAGCTCAAGCACAAATTAAAATAGAAAATAATGCATTTAGATTTAATAAAGATTCCCTTATGTAATAAAATGTTGAAACAAATGATCTGAGGGAGTTCTAGTTTCTACTCCTGGTGCATATATTCTTGGGAATATTCATAAAGAAACAAAGTATTTTGTCCTAGATGATTTATACCATAAAAGGTGAGGAGATGGGGCTTCCCTGGTGGCGCAGTGGTTGAGGGTCCGCCTGCCGATGCAGGGAACGCGGGTTCCTGCCCTGGTCCGGGAAGATCCCACATGCCGCGGAGCGGCTGGGCCCGTGAGCCATGGCCGCTGAGCCTGCGCGTCCGGAGCCTGTGCTCCGCAACGGGAGAGGCCACAGCAGTGAGAGGCCCGTGTACCAAAAAAAAAAAAAAAAAAAAAAGATGAGGAGATGAACCATTCTTTGCTGAATAATTTAATGAAAACTTCCAACACTTTTAAATACCTAATCTTAACTAACTATGGTGCATTGAATATATAAAGTAATGAAATAGAACTAAGTGTAAAGTCAAAATTGAATTCCTAATTAGCGTGATAATATACAATTGCAAGATATCACACATCCATCTTAAGAAGAATTACTCCTCACAAAAACTTTGAGAAGCCCTGATTATAACTGCCATTTTACAAGTTTTAAACAGAAGTTTAGAGAAGACATAGAGTTAGTAATTTGCAAAGTTGGAATGTAAATCCAAATGAGTATGATGTCCCAGTTCTGAGTTAGGACACCAGCTTTGCAATCTCTATGATAACCGTGAAGAAGACTCTCATGCACTAGAGGAGTATGTAAAAATGAGCATTTGCAATATATAAGGTATTTCTTTGCAAGGATATTTTTATCCTTAAGTGCCAATGCTTATTACTTGGGCAACTTTCTGCTTTAAAATAGTACATTTGAAAAAATAACTATTTTTTATTTTTATTTATATACCTATTTATTTATTACCCACTTACTGTTGGTTAATGATGCTTTTTGTTTGATTAAGTACTTATAAAATTGTGTCTGCAGAAAGACAAATATGGTATGATCTTACGTGTATGTGGAGTCTAAAAACTCATAGAGACAGAAAGTAGAATAGTGGTTGCCAGTGGTTGAGGGGAGGAGGGAATGGGGAGGTGGTGGTCAAAGGGTGGAAGTTTCAGTTATACATGACAAATAAATTCCGGAGATCTACTATATATCATAGTGCCTCTAGGTAACAATACTGAATTGAAAATGTAAAATTTGATAAGGAGATGTAAAATTTGATAAGGGGTAGATCTTTTTTTTCCCGTTGCGGAGCACAGTCTCCAGACGCGCAGGCTCAGCGGCCATGGCTCACGGGCCCAGCCGCTCCACGGCATGTGAGATCTTCCCAGACCGGGGCACGAACCCGTGTCCCCTACATCGGCAGGATTCTCAACCACTGCGCCACCAGGGAAGCCCAGGGGTCGACCTTATATTAAGTGTTCTTATCACACACACACACACACACACACACACAAACACACTAGTAAAAGAGGTGGGAAGAAACTTTGCGAGGTGATGGATATGGTTATGTCCGTGATGGTGATTTTGGATTCATGGTTATATACTTATCCCCAAACATCTGTTTACATAAAATATGTACAGCTTTTTACATGTCTATCATACTTCAATAAAGAGGTTAAAAAATTGTGTCTGATATCTAAGGATAAATCTTCTCAAGTTCAGTTGTACCCCTGTGCTTAAAAAGAGAGAAAGAAACTTTTTCCTGCACAAGTTTTTGGAAAGCACAAAATATCTTATGCTTTTGGATAATGGAAAAATATTTTACAACTGAGCAATTAGACCTCTTAGAGAACCTTCCAGTCTAAATTGTGAATGATTAGGCACTGAGGATATTTTTTATCTGCCATCCCTGATGCAAAACAGATATCAGTTGCCTCACAGATAAAAGCTTCACCCTTCAATTTTGTTTTCAGCTTTTGTCTGCCACCACCCTTGCACACAGAGAAGTCACATATGAGATGATGAACTGTGAACAGAAAATTGTCTGTCCACGGTTTGCGAACTGTCAGATTTAGAAATAAAGTTCTCCCTTTCCTTTCTGCATTGAGCACTTTTGTGTTTACATAAAGAAGAATAAACCCCATATTTATACACGGCAAAGCAGGACTGTAATCAATCTTCGGAGTAAAATCTCTACTGTTTTCCAGAAAAAAAGTACGTAAACAAAACTGTCTGTAATCGTAATTAATATTATAGTTTATTTATTATGATAAAAAATGACAAGAAAACTATTAGGTCTGAATCAGCAAATCTAATCAATAGAGATTATACTTTTAGAGTAATTTGCACAAATAAAATAAGATTTTTACAATGTTCTGAAAATTGAAATAATTCAGCTCATTTAGGATTGTTAAGTTTGACAGTGAAACTTGCTATATGCTTGTTCTAAGGGGAGTAGCATGATGGCCTGACATCATCACAATATTACTTACTGTGTTCCCATCCCATACATCTACCATCGGCTATTGTTCTTATGGGTTACATTCAATGGCTATTTCATGTGCATATGTACATCAATCTCCAGGATTTAAAGACTGAAAATTCACATAACTGTCTTCACTTACTAACATACTAACTTCACTTACTAACTTCACTTTACTAGCTAACTACTTCACTTACTAACTTCACTTCACTTACTAACATACTAACTTCACTTACTAACTTCACTTTACTAGCTTTGAAAAGCCTAGTAAAATCAGCAGGAGAGTCAAAGAGACAATAGTTTCCTTCTAAAGAAATTAAAAAGGTAATTTTTAAACTTCAAAAATTATGACTAAAGAGTAAAAACAAATACATGCCTAAGGCAACTATATTTATTTTTTCTAACCTATTAAATCATTCTAACCTATTAAATCATATCATATCATTTTTTTCTAACCTATTAAATCATACATGCCTAAGGCAAATATATTTATTTTTTCTAACCTATTAAATCATGTTGCTTTTTTCACACACCAACTTAACTACTAATTTGCTCACTGATTTACAGCAGGGATACCTAATACCTGGTTTAAGGAATTGGACTACCAACTTTGAACCCAAACTACACTTAGAATTATTTATAAAACAAACCAACTAACTAACTCTGATTTGGAGCTAGCACTTGAGTTAAATGTATTTGCTAAGATAAACACAAAATGTAAACAGGGAAACATATTTTTATGATATGTAAATGCCTTTCCTAGGGTATGGTGAGAGGTATAAGAGGTATTCACTGGAGGAAAACCCTGAAAGGCTGTCTGGACAAGCAGCACAGGACAATTTCAAATTTGTTTTTTAGCAAACCTTCCATTGCTTGCAAAGCACTAAAGGAGATCACTTTCTTATACATAATAAATCACAAACTCTTAAGAGACACTTCATGCAACCTTTGATCAGAAGCATCCATTTTTCATACAATTCCACCAGGAGTGGAATTCCATGTTCTTTCTCAATATCTTTGTAGTTGGGGAAATCAATGCTCCTTGTGGCAGCCCATCTGATCTTTAAGAAGCATAAGTGTTGGATTTTTTTCTTCTTTGAATAGAGGTCTTTTTGTCTAAAACTTTCATCTTTCATCCATTGACACTATTGCTAACCCATGGGAATCCAGAGAATGGCTTTTATTCCTTTCACATGTTAGCTTTTTCAATATTTGAAGATAGGTTTTTACCTTCCATATTACCCTTCATGTCTCCTCTAACTGTATAATTTCAGATAAAGCCTTTCTTATCTGACCTTAAGTTTCCTAATCTATAAAAGGTTTAAAAAACAATTTAATAGTAAAACATTTTATGTATGAAAAGTTAGTGGAAAGTTTGGTGCCCCATTGGCTTCCCCACTGGCTGTTTTAGAAACCTGTCGGGAAATACATCTGTAGTAGTCGAAAGTTATATAGAAGAGAGACTGAGAAAAATCAAGACATGTGTATAGATGCAAATTTCTGTACTATTTCTAAAAGTGAATTATCTGTTTATTTCAGCCATTGATGAAGATACCTTTAATTCATCTCACTCTCTTCTGGACATGCCCCAGTTTGTCAAAATGGAGGATGAGCGTTCAATAAATTTCCCATTTTAAGAATTAGTCAACTTCAAAATTGGATTAAAGATGTGCAAACTATTTTACTAGAAAGTGTTTTTCCCTGCCTTTGTAACAGAAAAAAAATAATCTATCTTAAATGATTAACCCTTTAATAATACAGTTAAATGCTACATGTTTGATGGCCTGAACCGTGACTGATAAAAAAGTCAGGTGTTGAATTCATCCAGTAATCTTTTCAATCTATTCAATCATTTTAAGAAAGGCAATAATTCTCAATAAAATACTGGCAAACCAAATTCAGCATCACATTCAAATGACCATTCACCATGATCAAGTGGGATTTATCCCTGGGATGCAAGGACAATTCAACATATGCAAATCAATCAATGTGATATATCACATTAATAGAATGAAAGGAAATAATGATCTGATCATATCACCAGTTGCAGAAAAAAACATTTGACAAAAGGCAACATTGATTCATATACAAACTCAACAAATTATATATAGAAGGAACATATTTCAACATAATAAAGGTCATATTTGACAAGTTCACAGCTAACATTATATTCAATGATGAAAAGCTGAAAGCTCTTCCACAAAGATCAGGAACGGGACAAGGGTGCCCACTCTTACCACTGCTATGCAATATAGTACTGGAAGTCCTAGCTAAGGAAATCAGGCAAGAAAAAGAAATAAAAGGTATCAGAACTGGAAATGAAGTTATCTCTATTTGCAGATGACATGATTTTATAATATAGGAAGCCATAAAGACTCAAAAAAATTTTAGCTCTAATCAATGAATTCAGTAAAATTAACATGCAAAAATCAGTATCATTTCTATAAACAACACATTCTCTGAAAAAGAAATAAATAGATCTTATTTACAATAGCAACAAAAACCATAGAATACTTAGAAGTAAATTTAACTAAGGAGGAGGAGTTTTTCTTCTCTAATAACTACAGATGAAAGAAATTGAAAGTGACACAAATAAATGGGTAAGTATCCCATGTCCATATACTGGAAGAATATTGTTGAAGTAGTACCAAAAACCATCTATACATTCAATGCAATTCCTATCAAGATTCCAAAGGCATTTTTTAAAGAAGGAGAAAAAACAATCTCATAATTTGTATGGAACCACAAAAGACCCCAAACAGGCAAAGAAATCCTAAGAAAGAAGAACAAAGCTGGGGGCATCATGCTTTTATATTTCAAGTTATACTATAAAGCTACAGTCACAGAAAGAGTATGGTACTGGCACAAAAACAGACGAATACACTGATGGAACAGAATCAGGAGTCCAGAAATAAACCCAAGCATATACAGTCAACTAATATTTGACAAGGGAGACAAGAATACTCAATGGAGAAAAGAGGGTCTCTTCAAATAAATGGTGGTGACATAATTAGATATTCACATGTAAAAGATTGAAACTGGATCCCTATCTTACACCACTCACAAAAATCAACTCAAAATGGACTGAAGACGTAAATGTAAGATCTGAACCTGTAAAACTCCTAGAAGAAAAAATAGGAATATAGCTCCTTGACATAGATCTTGGGCATAGTTTTTTGGATAGGACACCTAAAGCACAAGCAAAAAAATACAAAAATAAAAAAGTTGGACTACATCAAACTAAAAAGCTTCTGTACAGAAGAAGACACTATCAACAAAGTGAAAAGGCAACTTACTTATAGAATGGGAAAACATATTTGTAAACCATATATCTGATGTATCTGACAAACGGTTAATATCCAAACTATATAAAGAACTCATACAACTCAACAGCAAAAACTGCAAGTAGCCCAATTAAAAAAAAAAAAAAAAAAAGGGCAAAGGACTCAAGTACATATTTCTCCAAAGAAGATATACAAAAGGCCAACAGATACGTGAAAAGATGCTCAAAATCACTAGTCATTAGGGAAATGCAAATTAAAATCGCAATAAGATATCAACTCACACCTATTAGAATGATCATTACCAAAAAGACAAGAGATAAGAAATGTTGGCACTGGATATGGGAAACTTTGTGCACTATTGCTGGGATTGCAAATTGATACAGGCACTATGGAACAGTATGGAGGATCCTCAAAAAATTATAATAGAACTACCATATCATCCAGCAATTTCACAACTGGAAATATACCCAAAGGAAACAAAAGCATTAACTCAAAAATATATCTGGAGGAGCTCCAAGATGTCAGAAGAGTAAGACGTGGAGATCACTTTCCTCCCCCCAAATACATCAGAAATACATCTACATGTGGAACAACTCCTACAGAACACCTACTGAATGCTGGCAGAAGACCTCAGACCTCCCAAAAGGCAAGAAACTCCCCACGTACCTGGGTAGGGCAAAAGAAAAAAGAAAAAACAGAGACAAAATAGGGATGGGACCTGCACCAGTGGGAGAGAGCTGTGAAAGAGGAAAGGTTTCCACACACTAGAAGCTCCTTCGCGGGCGGAGACTGCGGGTGGCAGAGGGGGGAGCTTCGGCGCCACAGAGGAGAGCGCAGCAACAGGGGTACGGAGGGCAAAGCGGAGAGATTCCCGCACAGAGAATCAGTGCCGACTGGCACTCACCAGCCTGAGAGGCTTGTCTGCTCACCCGATGGGGTGGGCGGGGGCTGGGAGATGAGGCTCGGGCTTCGGAGCACGGATGCCAGGGAGAGGACTGGGGTTGGCGGCGTGAACACAACCTGAAGGGGTTAGTGCACCACAGCTAGCCGGGAGGGAGTCCGGGGAAAAGTCTGGAGCTGCCAAAGAGGCAAGAGACTTTTTCTTCCCTCTTTGTTTTCCTGGTCCACGAGGAGAGGGGATTAAGAGTGCTGCTTAAAGGAGCTCCAGAGATGGGCGCGAGCCACAGCTATCAGCGCGGACCCCAGAGACGGGTATGAGACGCTAAGGCCGCTGCTGCCGCCACCAAGAAGCCTGTGTGCGAGCACAGGTCACTATCCACACCGGCCCTCCTGGGAGCCTGTGCAGCCTGCCACTGCCAGGGTCCCGTGACCCAGGGACAACTTACCCGGAAGAACGCACGGCGCGCCTCAGGCTGCTGCAACGTCACGCCGGCCTCTGCCGCCACAGGCTCACCCTGCACTCCGTGCCCCTCCCTCCCCCCGGCCTGAGTGAGCCAGAGCCCCCGAATCAGCAGCTCCTTTAATCCCGTCCTGTCTGAGCGAAGAACAGACACTCTCCGGTGATCTGCACACAGAGGCGGGGCCAAATCCAAAGCTGAACCCCGGGAGCTGTGCGAACAAAGAAGAGAAAGGGAAATCTCTCCCAGCAGCCTCGGGAGCAGTGGATTAAATCTCCACAATCAACTTGATGTACTCTGCATCTGTGGAATACCTGAATAGACAATGAATCATCCCAAATTGAGGAGGTGGACTTTGGGAGCAACAATATATTTTTTTTTTCCCTTTTTCTCTTTTTGTGAGTGTGTATATGTATGCTTCTGTGTGTGAGTTTGTCTGCATAGCTTTGCGTTTACCATTTGTCCTACAGTTCTGTCTATCCGTTATTTTTTGTTTTGTTTTGTTTTTTAAGAAAGTTTTCAGCGCTTGTTATCATTGCTGGATTTGTTTTTTGGTTTGCTTGCTCCCTTCCTCCTTTCTTTCCTTTTTTTTTAAATTACTATAAAATATTTTTAGTGATTATTTTTTATTTTAATAACTTTTTTATTTTATTTTATCTTCTTCTTTCTTTTTTTTTCCTCCCTTTGATTCTGAACCGTGTGGATGAAAGGCTCTTGGTGCTCCAGCCAAGCATCAGGACTGTGCCTCTGAGGTGGGAGAACCAAGTTCAGGATACTGGTCCACAAGACACCTCCAACCTCCATGTAATATCAAAGCAAAAATCTCCCGGAGATCTCCATCTCAACACCAAGAACCACCTCCACCAAACTACCAGCAAGCTACAGTGCTGGACACCCTATGCCAAACAACTAGCAACACAGGAACACAACCCAACCCATTAGCAGAGAGGCTGCCTAAAATCATAATAAGGCCACAGACACCCCAAAACACACCACTAGACGTGGACCTGCCTACCAGAAAGACAAGATCCAGCCTCATCCACCAGAACACAGGCACTAGCCCCTACACCAGGAAGCCTACAAAAACCCACTGAACCAACCTTAGCCACTGGGGGCAGACACCAAAAAAAATGGGAACTACGAACCTGAAACCTGCGAAAAGGAGACCCCCAACACAGTAAGTTAAACAAAATGAGAAGACAGAGAAACACACAGCAGACGAAGGAGCAAGATAAAAACCCACCAGACCTAACAAATGAAGAGGAAATAGGCAGTCTACCTGAAAAAGAATTCAGAATAATGATAGTAAAGATGATCCAAAATCTTGGAAATAGAATTGAGAAAACACAAGAAACGTTTAACAAGGACCTAGAAGAACTAAAGAGCAAACAAACGTGATAAACAACACAATAAATGAAATTAAAAATTCTCTAGAAGCAATCAATAGCAGAACAACTAAGGCAGAAGAACAGATAAATGACCTGGAAGAAAAAGTAGTGGAAATAACTACTGCAGAACAGAATAAAGAAAAAAAGATTGAAAAGAATTTAGGACAGTCTCAGAGACCTCTGAGACAACACTAAAGGCACCAACATGTGAATTACAGGGGTCCCAGAAGAAGAAGAGAAAAAGAAAGGGACAGACAAAATATTTGAGGAGATTATAGTTGAACACTTCCCTAATATTGGAAAGGAAATAGTTAATCAAGTCAAGGAAGCACAGAGAGTCCCATACAGGAAAAATCTAAGGCCAAGACACATATTAATCTAACTATCAAAATTAAATAAAAAGAAAAAATATTAAAAGCAGCAAGGGAAAAACAACAAATAACATAGAAGGGAATCCCCATAAGGTTAACAGCTGAACTTTCAGCAGAAACTCTGAAAGCCAGAAGGGAGTGGCAGGACATATTTAAAGTGATGAAGGGGAAAAACCTACAACCAAGATTACTCTACGCAGCAAGGATCTCATTCAGATTTGATGGAGAAATTAAAACCTTTACAGACAAGCAAAAGCTAAGAGAATTCAGCACCACCAAACCAGCTTTACAAAAAATGCTAAAGGAACTTCTCTAGGCAGGAAACACAAGAGAAGGAAAAGACCTACAATAACAAACCCAAAACAATTAAGAAAATGGTACAGGAGCATACATGTCGATAATTACCTTAAATGTAAATGGATTAAATGCTCCCACCAAAAGACACAGAATGGCTGAATGGATACAAAAACAAGACCCATATATATGCTGTCTACAAGAGACCCACTTCAGACCTAGGGACACATATAGACTGAAAGTGAGGGGATGGAAAAAGATATTCCATGCAAATGGAAATCAAAAGAAAGCTGGAGTAGTAATTCTCATATCAGACAAAATAGACTTTAAAACAGAGACTATTACAAGAGACAAAGAAGGACACTACATAATGATCAAGGGATCAATCCAAGAAGAAGATATAACAATTGTAAATATTTATGCACCCAACATAGGAGCACCTCAATACATAAGGCAAATACTGACAGGCATAAAAGGGGAAATCAACAGTAACACATTCATAGTAGGGGACTTTAACACCCCACATTGACCAATGGACAGATCATCCAAAATGAAAATAAATAAGGAAACACAAGTTTTAAATGATACATTAAACAAGATGGACTTAATTGATATTTATAAGACATTCAATCCAAAAACAACAGAATACACTTTCTTCACAAGTGCTGATGGAATACTCCCCAGGATAGATCAAATCCTAGGTCACAAATCAGCCTTAGTAAATTTAAGAAAATTGAAATCGTATCAAGTACCTTTTCCAACCACAACGCTATGAGACTAGATATCAATTACAGGAAAAAAATCTGTACAAAATACAAACACATGGAGGCTAAACAATACACTACTTAATAACTAAGAGATAACTGAAGAAATTAAAGAGAAAATCAAAATATTTCTAGAAACAAATGACAATGGAGACACGACGACCCAAAACCTATGGGATGCAGCAAAAGCAGTTCTAAGGGGGAAGTTTATAGCAATATGATCCTACCTTACGAAACGAGAAACATGTCAAATAAACAACCTACCATTACACCTAATGCCATTAGAGAAAGAAGAATAAAAAAACGCCACAGTTAGGAGAAGGAAAGATATCATAAAGGTCACAACAGAAATAAATGATAAAGAAATGAAGGAAACAATAGCAAAGATCAATAAAATGAAACGCTGGTTCTTTGAGAAGATAAACAAAATTGATAAACCATTAGCCAGACTCATCAAGAAAAGAAGGGAGTTGGGGCTTCCCTGGTGGTGCAGTGGTTGAGAATATGCCTGCCAATGCAGGGGACACGGGTTCAAGCCCTGGTCTGGGAAGATCCCACACGCCGTGGAGCAACTAAGCCCGTGAGCCACAACTACTGAGCCTGCGCATCTGGAGCCTGTGCTCTGCAACAAGAGTGGCCATGACAGTGAGAGGCCTGCACACCATGATGAAGAGTGACCCCCGCTTGCCACAACTAGAGAAAGCCCTCTCACAGAAACGAAGATCCAACACAACCAAAAATAAATAAATAAATTTATAAAAATATCTGAAACAGATCTTCATGAAGTGAAGGTCCGTATAAGGACAACACGACTTTCTCAAAAAAAAGGAAAAAAAGAAAAAAAGGGAGAAGACTCAAATCAATAGAATTAGAAATGAAAAAGGAGAAGTAACAACTGACACTGCAGAAATACAAAGAATCATGAGAGATTACTACAAGTAACTCTATGCCAATAAAATGGACAACCTGGAAGAAATGGACAAATTCTTAGAAATGTACTACCTTCCAAGACTGAACCAGGAAGAAACAGAAAATATGAACAGACCAATCACAAGCACTGAAAGTGAAAGTGTGATTAAAAATCTTCCAACAAACCAAAACTCAGGACCAGATGGATTCACAAGCGAATTCTACCAAACATTTAGAGAAGAGCTAACACCTATCCTTATCAAACTCTTCCAAAATATAGCAGAGGGAGGAACACTCCCAATCTCATTCTATGAGGTGACCATCACCCTGGTACCAAAACCAGACAAAGATGTCACAAAGAAAGAAAACTACAGGCCAATATCACTGATGAACAGAGGCAAAAATCCTTAACCAAATACTAGCAAAGAGAATCCAACAGCACATTAAAAGGATCAAACACCATGATCAAGTGGGGTTTATCCCAGGAATGCAAGGATTATTCAATATATGTAAATCAATCAATGTGATACACCATATTAACAAACTGAAGGAGAAAAAACATATGATCATCTCAATACATGCAGAGAAAGCTTTCGACAATATTCAACACCCATTTATGATAAAAACCCTCCAGAAAGTAGGCATAGAGGGAACTTTCCTCAACATAATAAAGGCCATATATGACAAACCCACAGCCAACATCGTCCTCAATGGTGAAAAACTGAAACCATTTCCACTAAGATCAGGAACAAGACAAGGTTGCCCACTCTCACCACTATTATTCAACATAGTTTTGGAAATTTTAGCCACAGCAATCAGAGAAGAAAAAGAAATAAAGGAATCCAATTCAGAAAAGAAGAAGTAATGCTGTCACTGTTTGCAGATGACATGATACTATACATAGAGAATACTAAAGATGCTACCAGAAAACTACTAGAGCTAGTCAATGAATTTGGTAAAGTAGCAGGATACAAAATTAATGCATAGAAATCTCTTGCATTCTTATACACTAATAATGAAAAATCTGAAAGTGAAATTAAGGAAACACTCCCATTTACCATTGCAACAAAAGAATAAAATATCTAGGAATAAACCTACCAAAGGAGACAAAAGACCTGTATGCAGAAAATTATAAGACACTGATGAAAGAAATTAAAGATGATACAATTAGATGGAGAGATATACCATATTCTTGGATTGGAAGAATCAACGTTGTGAAAATGACTCTACTACCCAAAGCAATCTACAGATTCAATGCAATCCCTATCAAACTACCACTGGCATTTTTCACAGAACTAGAACAAAATATTTCACAATTTGAATGGAAATGCAAAAGACCCTGAAGAGCCAAAGCAATCTTGAGAAAGAAAAACAGAGCTGGAGGAATCAGGCTCTCTGACTTCAGAGTTTACTACAAAGCTACAGTAATCAAGACAGTATGGTACTGGCACAAAAACAGAAATATAGATCAATGGAACAGGATAGAAAGCCCAGAGATAAATCCACACACATATGGTCACCTTATCTTTGATAAAGGAGGCAAGAATATACAGTGGAGAAAAGACAGCCTCCTCAATAACTGGTGCTGGGAAAAATGGACAGCTGCATGTAAAAGAATGAAATGAGAACACTCCCTAACACCATACACAAAAATAAACTCAAAATGGATTAACGACCTAAATGTATGGCCATATACTGTCAAACTCTTAGAGGAAAACATAGGCAGAACACTCTATGACATAAATCACAACAAGATCCTTTTTGACCCACCTCCTAGAGAAATGGAAATAAAAACAAAAATATACAAATGGGACCTAATGAAACTTAAAACTTTTGCACAGCAAAGGAAACCATAAACAAGACAAAAAGACAACCCTCAAAATGCGAGAAAATATTTCCAAGTGAAGCAACTAACAAAGGATTAATCTCCAAAATTTACAAGCAGCTCATGTAGCTCAATATCAAAAAAACAAACAACCCAATCCAAAAATGGGCAGAAGACCTAAATATACATTTCTCCAAAGAAGATATACAGATTGCCAACAAACACATGAAAGAATGCTCAACATCATTAATCATTAGAGAAATGCAAATCAAATCTACAATGAGATATCATCTCACACTGGTCAGGATGGCCATCATCAAAAAATCTACAAACAATAAATGCTGGAGAGGGTGTGGAGAAAAGGGAACCCTCTTGCACTGTTGGTAGGAATGTAAATTGATACAGCCACTATGGAGAACAGTATGGAGGTTCCTTAAAAAACTAAAAATAGAACTACCATATGACCCAGAAATCCCACTACTGGGCATATACCCTGAGAAAATCATAATTTAAAAACAGTCATGTGCCACATTGTTCATTGCAGCATTATTTACAATAGCCAGGACATGGAAGCAATGTAAGTGTCTATCAACAGATGAATGGATATAGAAGAAGTGGCACATATATACAATGGAATATTACTCAGCCATAAAAAGAAATGAAATTGAGTTATTTGTAGTGAGGTGGATGGATCTAGAGTCTGTCATACAGAGTGAAGTAAGTCAGAAAGAGAAAAACAAATACTGTATTCTAACACATATATACGGAATCTAAAAAAAAAAAAAAAGGTCATGAAGAATCTAGTGGCAAGATGGGAATAAAGACGCAGAGCTACTAGAGAATGGACTTGAGGATATGGGGAGGGGGAAGGGTAAGCTGTGACAAAGTGAGAGACTGGCATGGACACATATACACTGCCAAGTGTAAAATACATAGCTAGTGGGAAGCAGCCGCATAGCACAGGGAGATCAGCTCAGTGCTTTGTGACCACCTAGAGAGGTGGGATACGGAGGTTGGGAGGGAGGGTGATGCAAGAGGGAAGAGATATGGCAATATATGTATATGTATAACTGATTCACTTTGTTATAAAGCAGAAACTAACACACCATTGTACAGCAATTAAACTCCAATAAAGATGTTAAAAAAAAAAAAGATATCTGTACTCCCATGTTCAGAGCAGCATTATTTACAATAGCTAAGACATGGAAACAATCCAAGTGTCCACTCATGGATAAATGGAATAAATGGATAAAAGAAGTTGTGGTATATATTTACAAAAGGATATTATTCAGTCATAATAAACAAGGACATCCTGCCATTTGCAACAACATGGTTGAAACTTGAAGGAAAATAATTCAGAGAAAGACAAATACTGTATGATCTTACTTATACATGGAATCTAAAACAAAACAAAACAAAACAAAAAACAAATAAAAACCAACCAACTAAACAAAAACACGTTAAAAAAAAGAGCTCAGACTTGTGGTTACCAGAGGTGGAGGGCTGGGGGAGAGAAGAAATTGGCAGAAGGTGGTCCAAAGATACAAATTCCATATTTTTTTCCATATTCATGTATTAAATCTTTCTTTTTAATAGTTAAAAAAACATTTTGAGTAACTGAGAACAAACCTTAACTAGAAATGTTTGATTACCATTTATAGTCTTCTTAAGCTTGTTTTAATATACATTATAACATTATATAAAATGTTATGATTATATATTATATATATATATATATAATAAAATGTTATAAAATTTTATAACATTATAAAATTCCATTCCTGAGAATTTTATGTTTATTTTATCTGTTGGAGTATATTGTTAAACTGTATACTTCTCCCTTCAGTTCTGTCAGGGTTTGCTTCATAGATTTTAGGATTCTGCTCTTAGGTGCATACATGTTTTTAATTGATATATCTTCCTAATGGATTGATCCTTTTATCATTAGTAAATGTCCCTCTTCACCTCATGTGACAGTTATTACCTTAAAGTCTATTTTGTCTCATACTATTTCTTTTTTAACAATTTTTATTATTGATAACACTATACAAGGTTCCTATTTACGATATTATAGTTCAACTTTTGTATACACTACACCATGCTTATCACCAAAGTTTAGTTTCCATCCATCACCATACTGTTGACCCCCTTTACCCATTTTGCCCTCTTCCCACTCCTTCTTTCCCTTTGGTAACCAACACTTTGTTCTCTGTATCAATGTGTTTGTTTTTTATGTTTTATTTTTTTATATTCCAAACATGAATGGAATTATATGGTATTTGTCTTTCTCCATTTGACTTCAGTTAGCTTAATACCCTCAAGGTCCATCCATGCTGTCACAAATGGCAAGATTTCATCTTTTTTTATGGCTGAGTAGTATTCCATTGAATACATACACAACTTCATCTTTATCCATTCATTCATCAATGGACACATAGGTTGTTTCTATATCTTGAGTACTGTAAATAATGCTGTGATGATCACAGGGGTACATATATCAAATTAGTATTTTTGTATTCTTCAGATAAATAAGAAGTGGAAGAGATGAATCATGTGATAGCTCTATTTTTAATTTTTTGAGGAATCTCGATACTGTTTTCCATAGTTACTGAACCAATTTTCATTCCCACCAACAGGCTATAAGGGTTCTATTTTCTCCACATCCTCTCCAACACTTATTTCTTGCTTTTTTGCATTCCAATGGGCATGAGGTGATACTTCACTGTGGTTTTGATTTGTATTCCCCTAATAATTAGTGATGTTGAACATTTTTTCATGTGCTTGTTGGCCATCTGTATGCCTTCTTTGGAAAAATGTCTATTCAACTCCTCTGCCAATTTTTCTTCTATGATCAACATCTAGGTCCACTCAAAGTTATTTTCTATTCTCTGCCTTATTTCCTGTGTATGGGTTATATTTTGTCTATATGTCCATGCTTCATAATTTTTTATTGTTGTGGAAACTGGACATTATGCATAATTTATGTAGCAATTATTTTGCATTATATTGATAGATTCTATATCTCTTGATAAACTGAATTATCCTTACTTTTCTTCAAAATGATTGACTAATTTCACTAGCTAAAGATCTATTATGAACCCGTGTCCCCTGCATTGGCAGGAGGACTCTCAACCACTGCACCACCAGGGAAGCCCTAAAGAACTATTTTTTAAATAAACTTTTAACCTTGAAAACCATAATTTATGAATCTTCTAGGTTTTAATACTGTGGAGAGGAAGTTTAAAATTTGGTATTTCTTCACTTATAGTTAAAGTGTTTTACTTTGTTTTTCTTTAGTGATGAAGTATTTATTTCGCTGTTGGTATTTTTTTCTGCCTTATTTGTAATAATGTTTATTCTTGTAATTAAAACTTTTTTCCACTTAGATTATTAGTTTTGTCCTTTAAAAATATTGATTTGGTAACCAGTGAGAACCTTAGAAGTACAGCGTCAGTAAAGTTATCTGCTACTGTATATGTGATAATATTTTCCCTTCCATTTATTTTAGTATGCTATTCAAGAATATGTGATCCTAACAAATGCTTTATTGTTCTTTATCATTATAAATTTTCTTAGACTAGAATTTGTTATCTACCCTCCAAATATTTACTTTTGTGCTCATATACGTTCACAAGGATAGTGAGTAGAATTTCCTCAGTCCCCTTCACTATCCAAATGGTTTATTTTGAATCCCTTTTGGATCTTAAGCATCAAGGACAGTTTTAAAATAGTTCATGTCTTCAGGCCTTTTCTTCTTTTGATGAATCTGCTACTCTGGGGCTAGCATATTCATTAAGCTTTCTTGTTAGCCAGGCCTGTACACAAAGTCAGAGGGTGATTATATTTAGTCTCCTCAATGATCATCTGCCTTGCATATCAGTGACAATCCATTTATGTGACAGGGGATGCCTTTAGTTGTTACCTAAAATATCTTCACATCCTACTTTTTAAGTGTAGTGCATACTGCAATAAAAATAATATTCTGTGGATTCAATGGTTTCACCATTTTCTTCGTGCCTATCCTTACATTCGGATCTTGGATCACTAAATTAGGTGGTCTGAGTAGAACTTTTCCCAGGGTTCTTTGAGAAATCCATTTGTTTACGGAGCACTAGACCTAATTTATCTTAAATATATACATTTACAAAGTCATAAGAATCAACTAACAAAGTTTGTCTTTGGTAACCAAAATGAGAAAATGCCCCTTGATTACTCATCGTAAGATATTATTAGCCGAAAAGATCAAATATCACTTAAAAAAAAAAAACTGTGAGAAACTTTCTTTCTACTGGTTACAGATATAATTATTGATTTACACGTTACCTAAAAGCAAAGCCCTGATTGCCCCTCAGGTGCTATACCAGCTGCAGCTTCTAGATAAATGAGACTGACCAGCTATGAATAACTGTCCCATTTTGCTCTGATTTCTGGCTTGGGGCATGCAAATATGCTGCTCTTTCTGAAGGCTTACATAAGACCAGAATGAAATATGCAACATAAAAAAGTGCCTGAGAATGTCACCTTTAAAAGGAATTATTATCATGGCCTGTCCAAATTATTTTGTATTCTTTTAACAGTCCAAACAGAATGTTATACTTTTATGATAGTAAAATGATGTTTTTGATGTCTTCTTATTATAAGCCTAAATCCTAATTTCACTGCTATTAAATCCAAACTTTCCTTTTTAGTGATGCACTTTGTGCTAACATTCTAAAATCAAGTGGCTAGATGTCACATAATACTGGTTTTACTCTTCGAATGAGGAAAGAGAAAAACTTTCAGAATTTCACAACTTGTGTATTTGCATATTAAAGTCTGCAAAGTGCTTTGAAAGAGTTCACACCTAGAGTGCAAAGCTTGTTTTTTATTTGAATATATGCCTTTGAGAGGAAGAATTATATATTCAAACCTCAAGCTCTCCACACTTCCAAATCTTGAAGTAGCACCTTAGGAGAGGCAATCAAGTGAACACGATATTTCAGTGGATTACAAGCCAAGTTAACTGAACTGTTCTTGGGTTTAATTTGAACTCTGAACGTCAACAACTAATTTAATTTCCCTAGGTTTTCATTTCCTCTTTTAAGGAAAAAATGGAGGAGTTCATTTTAGAGACTAAGATATATTCTATTTAATCGTCATTCTGCTTCACAAATAACTCTAATTATAGTTATAAATGCATAATTCTAAAATTATGTGAAATAAACAAAATAGAGTAAAATCATAGAGCAGGAGCTGTCCGCCTTTATAATTATACTAGATTTTAAAAATTCTTCTATGTTCACACACCATTTTTTCCCTAATCTTCTTCCATTTTCCTGTGCTAATAAAGAAGAGTTGGCTTCCTTGAAATTGAGGTTAATGTTAAATAATTACTAGAATAATGCATATCACCATATGACTGTGCTGACAATCAGAGGGAACTATGAAATAAGGGAGGCATGAAGTGGCTGAAATTATGTGAAATTTGACACAGTTCTACATAGTCTTTTCAACAACGTAGAAAATTATCCCTAACTTAAAAGAGAAGAATTTGAGGCATACTAACATGTGAGATCCATGTGATCCGGGTCTCTTTAAGTTCACTTTTGTGTCTGTAAAATTAAAAGAGCACCTTTGTAGAGTAGATACTCCACAAATATGCGTTTAATAAATTAATTTTTCATAAATTTTTTCAATGTCACAGAAGTGTTCATTTTTTCCTATTCCATAAGAGTAAATTGGTTGTACCTTAATGTGAAACATATTTTATGAATTGTGCTTTGATAATCCTTTTGCATTCTTCACTTGCTACACTGATTTCCCTATGATTCTTTCCAATTTCAAATAGGATGAGGAAACTGTCAGACCCATCCTTGTTCTTAGCTTCCACATGCTTGTCCTCTGCATGGGTGAACCTTTTCAGTTTTCATAAGTTGTTTCATCCCATTTCACTTTTCCAAAGACAAGTCGTTTTATCAAAAGATAATTAATCAGCTCCAATCCATATACAGGGCATATGTTCAAGCCATCTTTTCAACTAGTGTGCATGAATGCAGTACCTTAGTTTTAATTACTTGATTCTTATCTTCTTCCTAAGCCCTATAAATCACACCCTTTCATCATTCCTTATCTCATGACCCAGTTTCCAATTGTAGCCTTTCTGATAATGGTTACTGATGATAGATTCTTGCCCTAGTAGGCTTACTGCTGTCTCAAAGCCCTCCTGTAGTTGTGTTTCTTATTATCTTTTGCCAGGACTCATTTTTGAGATCAAAGTTCTGCCCTTGAAATAAAAATTAGACTGTAATGTATCCTCTGGCCCCATGTCTTATTATATAGAGGATACTCCTTTCAGAAACTATCACTGAGTTACAGCCAAGACTCTTTACCCCTCAAAGAGGTGTCGTTTCAATTCTGATTTCTTTATCACCTTCCATTTTATGCTATAAAGCATGCCCTACCAATTTAAGTGTAGAACCACAATGTCTCTCAGTGTTTTAAAGCTTTCCTACAAAACACTTACTTTCCATATTTTTAATTCTTTATCTAACTTACTCTGTTAATCTTTGTGTTTTAAAATCCGCTCTATCCCATTTTTCAATACAATAAACAAATCTACACACCCCACATAAAGCCCTCATTCTGTAACCCTCAACCACATCTTCACTCTTATTTTTAACTTTTCTCCCTCTCATATTACTTTCCAGCCACGCTCTTCCCTATTTCTGGACTACTCTTTCTATCTTTCTTCATTTGGCAAACTTTACACAGTCTTCATATTTTTTAGGAATTTCATCTGTGTCAAGTGGTTCCCTTAGCATAATTCTTTTTTTAAATTTTTATTTTATATTGGGGTATAGTTAACAATATCGTGTTAGTTTCAGGTGTACAGCAAAGGGATTCAGTTATGCATATACATGTATCTATTCTTTTTCAAATTATTTTCCCATTTAGGTTATTACACAATATTGAGCAGAGTTCCTTGTGTTATACAGTAGGTCCTTATTAGTTATCTATTTTATATATAGTAGTGTGTATATGTCAATCCCATTTTCCCAATTTATCCCTCCCCCCTCCCTTCCCCTGTGGTAACTATAAGTTTGTTTTCTACATCTGTGACTCTATTTCTGTTTTGTAACACATCTGTGACTCTATTTCTGTTTTGTAACACGTCAGACTCAACTCTAGGTGCACTTAAGAATCACCTTATTTACAAAACATAGGTAATTCTTAAGTGCACCTAGAGTTGAATCTGACCTGTTGCCCTGCCTGTCTTTCTTGTCTCTGATGTTTTCTTTACACATTCATAGTGAGGTTTCTACAATGGAAATCTGACTTTGTCATTGTCTCCTTTTTTCAATCAGGTCCCTTTTCTCTCAGAATGAATCATGGCATGTAACATATTTAGTTATTTGGCCTCTGCTTAACTCTCCATATCAAGTACATTTTTATTTGCTTTATAAAATTATTTATATTATATTCATATATATTTTTATATAAATATATTTATATTTAAATTATATTTTGTCAAAGAAGGTCTGATTATCACAAGTTGTTTTAATACAGTATAGTTCCATACATTCTGACTTGAATTGTGGGCAATTATAACCTACAAAATTTGCCTGATACTGTAACATTTATTCTCAGCCAGTTGTTTAGAATGTTATGGTTGCATTGCTTTCTCTGAAGCCTATGTCCATGTTCCTTCAAAATAATATTATCCAGATATGTGACTAATTTTCTCATTTGCCAGGTTGTTATTTTGCTTGTATTCCAGGATATTAGGAAACATGTCTAATTTCGTACCATCTACAAATGTAATAAGCAGAGTTGCTTTCACAAATGTTTAAAAACTATTTAAATATTCAATAGAAAACACCTTAGTAAGAACAACACATTTATTTAAAATTTCACTTATCAATACTGAACATTATTCATTACTCAATTTGATATATGCCTTAATGAAATAAAATAGTTACAATCTTCATTTTTTTCCTGCAGGTTTTGATTTTGATATTTCTTTTTTGGCCAAGATTTGGATTTTTTGTGCCTTTGTTTGATATTTAATGCAAAATAACTCTTTTCCTTCCATTTACATCACTTCTTAATAATTTTTCACATACTTATGCTTTCTATTTGCTTCAGTTTGACTGAAATGCAAGAGAGATTTCTGTTCAGCCATTATATTCTAATGACAGTCATAGGCAAGGAAGTGCTTCAGGTACATGTCACTTTGCTCAGAACCATAATCATGCAGACCTTAAGGAATTAGGCTCGAACAGGATACACTGACATTCTATTAACTCACAATTGGGCAAGATGCTGATATTTCTACTATGTATTCACTCACTCATTCACTGATTCAAAAACATTGTTTATCTATTACTAGCCAACAACAAGGCTGAGTTCTGGAGGCAAAAGAAATATGATTCTTGCCATCATACACCTATGTTATGATGGACAATAAAGATGAGTAAACAATTACAACACAGTGGGATAAATCCTCCAGGGGGGAAATTCAGGATAGTAAAGGAGCACAGAGAAGTTTCACTAGATGGGACATCAGGAAAGGGTTTTTGAGTGAAATGGTAGACGTGAACAGATAAGAGAAAATTAGCCAGGGAAAATTAAAGTGCAGGGGCTGGATGAAAATACAGAACATTCCAGGGAGAGATATTAGCAAATGAAAAAGCTACAAAGATCTTGGAAGATTTGGGGGAAGACTTGGGAAAGTGACATTAGTACCGAACGGCCAGGGAGTATATACGTGCAAGAATGGAAGGTAGTGACAAAAGATAGGGTTGGAATAAAATCCTTGAAGGCCTTGTAAACCTTGATTAGGATAGAGATAAATATGATCTAAATCAGTATTGAAATATGGTAATTGCCACTATACTATGCCATTATTTTCCAGGCAAATGTCCTATACTGCAGTCAAGATACTTTTAAAAAAACTATTTCTTTGTTTACAATTCTGAAAAAAGGAATATTATTTATTTAGAGCTGTGACCATATCTTCTAAAATTATGTTAAACAGTGGTCATAATGGTAAGCATGTGTATTTGCTTATGTACTGTTTTCTTTAGTGTTTTGACAAAACTCTACCAGGTTAGGGAAGTGTTCCTCTATTCTTAATTTGCTAAGAATTTGTATCATTAAAAGGTATTGAAATGTATCAATTATTTTTCCTCATGTGACTTTCATACTTAGAAGTTGAAACAGCTTAGACTTTCTATGTTAAATGCTATTTGATTATAAAACATTAATTACACATTTTGTGTAAATTTAGCAGATTCTGTTAAGATGCTACATCTACATTTAAAAGAAAAATGGGCCTTCAGTTTTTCTTTCTTTAGTTCTCTTTATTAAGTTTTGTCCACCACATTAAACTAGCTTCATAATGTAAACTGATTAACTTCTGGCCTTTTTCTATTTTCTAGAGGGGCTTATATAAAAATTAACCACTCTTAGAAAGTATGGTAGAATTCATGTGTAGTGTGTAAAGACTGAGTTATTTGTGTGTAAAGACATCTGAGCTGTACTTCATGTTTGTGTTGTTGTTTGATGTTTGTGTTTGTTTATGATTTCTCTTAATATATGTTAAAAAATCATTTAACATATTTTGTAGTACCCAAATAGAGGATTAAAAAATATCTATCCTCTTGTCAATAAATTTAATTATACCCTTTCACAATATATATATGAATATTATGAATTGTTATTCTCCTAAATTATGCAAATTAGGATTCTAAGGCAATTTTCTAATCTTAGATAACAACAAAGTTGATTTTGAAATAATCTCATGAAAAACTGGAGTCAAATTCTCAAAAATAAAGTGATAGCCATCCTCAATTTATTTACTGTTTCATTTAAATGTACATAAAACAGTTTCTATTTAGGTTTAAAGCACTAAAAATAGTGGTATTTATATTGTTCCTCAACATAGAAGTAGAACTACTGAGGAAAGACATTTAGAGGGAGGAATCTGTTTTAGTACACTAAAAATACTCAATTTACTAGCATTTAAAAATTTTCAATAGTGGAATATATTCCTTGCCTCTAGAAGTGGTTAGGCTACATTGGCATCTGATATACACTGAGACACCTCAAGTCTAGGTAGATGCCTCAGGTCTGGACTGCAAGAAAACCAAATACTCTTTCAATGTTAGAATGTAATACCCCATTAAGCATCTCTAACAACCTATTCAGCTAATAAAATCAGTCCCTCTCTTATAATTGTGTTAGTCAAACTTGAAATAATGTGAGCATTGATTTCTTACCTAAACCAGGGTACCGTTTGGAGTTTTTGTTTGTTTGTTTTTTGCTATTCCTAGATCTTTTTTTTTTCTTTTTCTTCCAGTTTTATTCAGATATAATTGGCACACTGTGCTGTATAAGTTTAAGGTGCAGAGCATAATAATTTGACTTACATACCTGATGAAACGATTACCAAAATAAGTTTAGTGAACATCCATCATCTCATATAGATACAAAAAAGAAGAAAAAAATATTTTTCCTTGTGATGAGAACTCTCTTAATAACTTTCCTATGTAACATACAGCAGTGTTATATTATTCATGTTGTACATTACATCTCAGTGTACAGATTTAAAAATAAGACAAAATGAAACTAAAAAATTACTCTTTAAATTATGCTTTAGACTTGTGTTTTAAATACATAAAAATAAGCAGATTCTATTTTTTTTTAATTTCTAGTACACTGTCATATCTAGCAATTAGTATCAGAAGAGTTAGTACATCTGAGTCATTGTAATGAGATTGACATGTTACTCTACACAACAGGGAATTAGATTCATAAATGTTCTCAAAACCCCAGCCATTTAGATTTTATATAATTTTGTGAATATTTAAAAAAAAGTCTCACAGGATATACATTTAGAAGTCAGACATTACATGAGATGGTGAGTTTTCTCCTTTCTATATTTACCCATAGTTTTTTTCTAGCCCATAGCATGGGGACCACTTCTTATTTCTACATTCTAAACAGCAGTAATTTTGTTTATATGTATTATATGGAATCTTCCAAAAAATGTACCAAAAACTACCATAAACAGCAACATGAACATTTAGCTGTCTTTAGCTAAAATTGTGAGCATTTAGAGTCATATCATTTGTCTCATTCAAAGTTATCTACTTCAGCAATATTTGAATTTGACTACCCAGAAATATTGCAGTTCACGTTGGCTGCATCTGGGCTCATGGCCATTTTCAAATGAAATGTTAAGAAGCCCTCCATTTTCTTTGGAAGATTCCAAATAGCACTGGGATGGTGCACAAAGTCTGGGACATCTCCTACCAAAGCATGGTCACATAGATGTAGTCATGCTAATTTGAGAATAAAACAAAGGTGCATTTAGATTTTTAGGACCCATGATCTATCTACAGTGGTTCTCCTATATAAATACCAGTTGGCTTGTTAAAGTAGCTAGAATAAGTCAATGTATCCCTTTCATTAATTCATTCCTCATATTTTAAATAAATCAAATTTTCTGATTCTTCCTAAAGTATCAATTTTCTTGTATACAAATTTAAATGATCTACATGATCATCTTGCTTTGTCATTAAAAATATGTACATCCAAAAATAAACAAGCCAACTCTCCCCTTAATACTTTTTGACATAATTTTTCCAAAAGTCATGATTGTCCACTTTTATAATATTTACTGTAATGTCCTATCTTCCTGGAACAGGGACAGACAGGTAATAAAGATTCCCTCTTTCAGTCCAAACAAAGAAATACCAACATATTGGGCAACCCTAACTGAGGATATATCTCCTTAAGTTTCACTGCTAAGTAGTCTTTTGCATTGATCTTCACCACAAATCTGTGAGTAACAGCTAAATTGTTAAATGACACAGCCATTCAAAAGAATGATGGACCATGTATTTTTATGACTGAAAGTGATAATCATTCAAACTAGCAAACTAGCATATTGCCAATAACTGTTTTGTATAATCATAGGTAACAGCCAAATGAGGGCTTTGTCCCAGCGTTTATCCATATTATTTTGTTTCATTGACTATGGAAAGTGAGGGACTATCTCCACCGCCTCTCCCCATATACACTTTTAATAATAGCTTTTGCACAAAGAAATATTCTCCAAATTGATATTTAACATTAGTAAAAACATAGTTATCAGTTTGGTAAATATCATATGAAAACCAAATGTTAATTCCCCTGGGCATACTTCTCCCCTTTCTTACATCTAAAGGGGTGATCTTGTCTAAAGCACTGGTTGTGGTTATCACTTCATGACCTTTAAAATAAAACAGATTGTCTTATATGGTCTGTTATCTGCTATATGCTAGAATCCCCCACAATTCTGGCATTCAACTCGGATCCTTTCTCTTCTAGTAAGGAACAATACTCATTGTTCATACAATGAGTATTGTGGTAAGGAGGGGTGAGGAGGTAGAAATGGTAATATTGTAGTTATTTTGTTATGTATCATCCTTAATTTTCTCTGTCCTCACTCTTTTTCTATTACTTTTAAACCTGCTCATGTTATCATGTTATCCCTGGCTTCCTGGGAGCCTCTCTCTCTTTCCAGTATGCATTACTGGGAAGGGCACACCGTTGACATATTTATTTGGCATGTTTACATGATTAAACTCAATTAATTAACCATTGATGCACCATCTATTCTCTGAAATATAGACCTACTCTATTTCTCAAAAATGTGTATGATTACAAATAACAGAAACTCCTATTACGGTGATTTAAATAAGCATTTTTTAACATAAATAGAAGCCTAAATATAGTTATGCCATAGATGGTGAAGTTGCTTAATGATGATTTTAGAATTTCAGGCTATATTTATCTTTATGCTCATCTTTGATTAAACTACAGGTTTTCATTGTTACGCCTGTCACTTGATAATCAGAGGTCACAAGATATGTGTAAGATCATACGACATAGGCAAGATATGAACACAGATTTGCTTTGCTCTTAATCTTATGGTCTTATAAGTGTGATTATGTATATGTTCATAGGTTTAATTTCAGTTTTATATTTTCATCTATGTATTGCCTATTCATGTTTTTGGGGTGTGTGTGTGTGTGTGTGTGTGTGTGTAGTTTTTGAGTGCATGAAGGAAATATACCAGTCCATTTTCTTTTAAAGAAGTGACCTTAAAGCAAACTAAGTGAGAAATACAACCACACAAGTAGAGAAATATTATATTTCTTCTAACACAGGTGGCTTATTTAAAATTTTTAAGTTAAAGCAAGGTAGTAAATATGGTATTCATAATTAAAAGGTAGACTTTATTTATTTAAGGATAAAGCTCCATTTCTGGTAGTTCTTGTCACATGAAATGTTGACTCTTTTGCATTAAACTATCGTGGTAAGTGGTATTTGCAAAAAGTATTTGTAATCATTTGTAATAAGTTTTTTTTTTTCATTTTAATGTCACAGACTAGAGTAAAACTAACTTCTCGAATATACCTTAATGAAATCTAACAAATTTTCCTTCACAAGTGATGCCAAGATATTTTTTAAAAAGGTCTCTTTATTAGTAGTACCCACTCTGTACTACTAAATATGGAAAGAATCTGTGATTTGAATACATACGTATTTTACTTAAATAGAGCACATGCATTTTAATACAAAAATCTTGGGTTCAGTTCATTATATAATTTCAGTATTGTCTTAGAAACATACTTCGAGAAATGGACTTAGAATATCAGAACTAAATAACTATTACATAAAATTTTACACATGTAGGACAAGTGTCTTTTAATGACCACTGGTTGAATTTTAGAATGTAGATCTGTGCTTAATTACTCAACTGTATGCATTTATTCAGTACATTATTATGCCATTCAAGTGTTTGATTGGATTTAGATTTGTAGTATTATGTAAGTCAATATATTGTTTTAAGAATCTTTGTACAAACAGATTTTAAAGAGGAAGGTTTCATCCTCACATATTTTTGTAGTGTGAAATCTCTAAAGGGGGTTTTAGAAATTCAATTTGTAAGACTTTCAATAATTTGCATTGCCAAGGGCCATCAAAAGAAATAGTAACATCTTTATTGTAAATATTTTCTAGATGACATTGTCCATCACATTGTCCAGACTATTAAAGAAGGTGCTATATGAGAATTGTTTTTATAATTCAATGCCATTAAAAAACTATCTTCTTCTTGAAAGACCTCCTTGTGATCATTATACTAAGAGATTTATAGGTGCTTTCCTTATCTTTCCTAGATGTAGGAAGTTCAAAAACATTTAGTATTCAATTACCTCCTGTCAAGACTATTTATCTCTTCCTTTTTAAGTCCTCATGTGGTATTGCTAGATCAAAATATGTGTGTACATACATATATATATATATATAAAATATTACTATAGTATTTGTAAAACATACATATGTTAAATTTGTATTTCACCTCAAAAGTGTTTAAGAAAAAGGTGGAATATAAAAGAAAACTATTTATTCTAAAAATCAACTTGATGGGGCTTCCCTGGTGGCACAGTGGTTGAGAGTCCTTCTGCCGATGTAGGGGACACGGGTTCATGCCCCGGTCCGGGAAGATCCCACATGCCGCGGAGCGGCTAGGCCCGTGAGCCATGGCAGCTAAGCCTGCGCGTCCGGAGCCTGTGCATCAACTTGATGAAAACACCTTAAAAATACTAGCCTGTCATTAAGATATTATAAAGATTTAGAGACGTGTTCAACAAACAGAAAATGATAAGGTGAGGCAATTTTCTTTTCATTCCCACAGAGTTGATTTGGATTTGGAGTTTTAGTCCCTGTACTTTAACTAAATAGGTGCACATTTTTAAAAGGAGCCTAAGGAGTCATATACGTCCTTATGGACTTTTTTTTTTTATGCTTGTGTTTTTTAAATAATGTTTTAAAATATTTTTAATATTTATAAATACTATTTAAGATAAAACAGCAGAAAGATAAAGAGTAAAAACTGGGGAGGTAGGGAGGAGAGATGCAAATATATTGAATGCCTATGTGCTATGCATCGATTATTTCATGTAATCCTAATACTCGGCAAGATGGATATTATTATGCTGTATGTTATATATGTGCACACTAAGAATGAAACAGATAATTTAAAGAAACTGCTACAAAGAGCTATTAAGTGGAAGCTCCAAAACTCTTACAAAAACAAATGATGATTGTTTTAAAAAACGTTAAAAGATGCTCCTGACAAAGGCCCTGGGAGAATAACGGAGGGAAGAGTTAAATGGAATAGGTAACAGAAGTCAGCAAAAACAAATTTTAGGTTCATATTTTTTATATCAGGAGACTAAAATATTTTAAATTCCAGGTATATCCTTTTGAAAGTATATCAGAGAAACAGAGAAGACAGTTTGAAAGGCAAGTAAAATGATTTAGGACCTTGGAGGTTTTAAGTGAAACTAAGAATAAAACAACTAAGCATTGTTTTGGCAAAACTGTAAACAAACAGATATGAAAATATCAATTCCAAAGCAATATAAAGAGATCTGAATGATGGGGAGATAACTATTTTTCACAAAAATATGAAAGATCAAACACTTTGGAATGCCTGACCAATGCTGGAGAAGATAAGTAAAAAATAGATGGAATCTTCCACGTGCAGAATTTCATGAAACTTCTTAAAACACAATAAGCAACCTGGTGAAGACATAGAGGAAGATCCTGCTTTTGGTGAGTGTGGGGGAGGAAGCAGCCGATGGATTGCCATATGCAAGAGAAAAATCACTGGGCACACATTTTCTCTAAACACACACATATAATATGAACTCTGGGACTTTAAACTGAAAAGTCTTGTATGTACACTAACTTTTCAGGATGTTATGATTTATGTTTTTCAGGTTAAATATATAGAACAAATTGACTGTAAAAGATCTTGCCTTTAGGGTACCTAATTTTATTAAACAAGTCGAAGTTTAACATAACTAAGACTATATTATTTATATTTATACAGTTTTAGTTTGATATTATTTCTAAACAGAAATTTATTATATAATCTTATCTGAAAATTTAATATAATCAGTGAAAAATGCAAAGCATTTTAAAATTTTAAATTATATCCCAAAATGTGTCCCAAAGTTATGCTGGTAAAAACATGAATTGATGTACCCACAAGGATGTTCAGTGAAGTGAAAGAGAATAAACAGCTCAGGTGTTCATCAATTGGAGCACTAGTTGACTAGGCTATGGTACCTGGTACAGAATTTAAAAAAAAATCAAATACAGATTTTTTCTAGAAGCATTTTCTTAAGAGTTATATAATGGGAGCAATAGGTAGATAAGAATATGAAACTAAAAAAGAGTATTTTTACTATAGAAGATACTACATATTTATATTTCATGTATGTATATATGTTGTTGTATATATATGCATATGATGAGTGCTCTGATGCTTAGCACATGAGTGATAGTTTAATCTAAAATCAAATTTCAGACCTAACAACTGTTACAGATGTCAAGCAGAAAAACTGGCATGTCAAATATGCTAATGCTGAAGTTATTCATTTAACTTGCCCTGAATCCCCAAAGTGATGATAATAATGCAAATCTTCTCAGTGAATTCATAATTGTGTGTATTACATTTGAATTTTTAGATGCTTTAGTATTAGAATTAGACTACTTTTGATAAATTAAACAAAGAGAGGTACTAGTATTAAAATTTGCAGCAAGGATATGGAGGGAAGAAAAAGAACAAGAATTAAAGTATGTTAATGGCCAAGATTTGTAGGCATTTCAATCAAAACTTCCACAAGAATAAAAGGCTAAAGTAAAAACAAAATTTTAATGCATTTTTATTTTCAGGAATAAAAAGAAGAAAACTCAGATGGCTTCTCTTCGCAAAATAGTTTGGAGATCCATGAATATTTTGAAGATAAAATGGAGATATTTCTAGTAGTCTATAATAACCTATTAGAAGTATGCAAAAATAATATTACTTTTCAAAAAGATAATAAAACTGAAAATGTAAAAATATTTCATAGATGGATTTCTATAACTTGACAGATCATCTGTAGTTAACTTTTTTTTTTTGCGGTAGGCGGGCCTGTCACTGTGGTGGCCTCTCCCGTTGCAGAGCACAGGCTCCAGACGCGCAGGCTCAGCAGCCATGGCTTACAGGCCCAGCCGCTCCGCGGCATGTGGGATCCTCCCGGACCGGGGCACGAACCCGTGTCCCCTGCATTGGCAGGCGGACTCTCAACCACTGCGCCACCAGGGAAGCCCCTGTAGTTAACTTTTGACACCGAATTTTGTATTACAGCTTAAGTTTATCAAACAATCATACTCATTTGCCCTATTAAATGAGGTAAATGTCACCACTTGTGGAGAACTGCTAGAGTACTACCAGTGATCTCGAGCAAAATAATATTTTTATTTATCTATAATTTAGAATTTGGCAGTTAAAAGCCTTCAACCCATTGATTCCTGACCTTGGACAAGCATACATTAACCTTGTTTGAAAAGGGCAATTTATTGGCAGAAATAGTGTCTCTTCCTAATGATGAATATTAATTATATGTGTTTATACTATAATGTGCTTCTCAAAAAGCACTACTTAAGATTCTTTTTCTGGTGTCAGAACGTATAGCGGACACTTTCAGGAGGACTATGATTAGCACTCATGTATTAGTATTTATGTGTTTCCCCCTTGGAAAACTAATGTATAAAGAGTTTTTTGCTACATGATTGAATCAGTAATTTGATCTCATAAACTGAACACACAGATAAAGACAAAGCATGACTACATTTATACATTCATTCATATTTTCATTCATTCATTGTAATTATTGAATAGTCATTCATTCTAATTATTGAATGGTTACAATATACCTGTTTCTTGGCTAGATCTTATGTATAAAGACATAATGACCAAAACAGATATAGTCTGTTTTGTGGAACTTACTGTCCTGTAGAGGGGGAAAAAAACCCACAAAATTATAGCAACAATGAGAAGATTAGAAACTGAAATGAGTTCTATGACGTGGAGGATGAATATAGGATGATGGAAGAAAATAACAGTTTTGACTGATTAGAATTGGAAGGCGGGAACAGATATCACTGAATATGTTAAGCCGTCAGACAGAAGCCAAGTTATGTACAAAATTGAAGAAGAATATTTAGAACGTTTTGAAGTTTAATTTAGATTTAACCCCTCATGCTACTGACCGATGACCTACTATGTATAAAACACTGAAATCGTATAGGAAATACAATGTGACATCAGATAGAACCTCTGTCTTTCAGGACCTTATATTGATGGCAATTAGGAATTAATGTTTTTTAGCGGCAGAGAAATATGACTAGAAAAGCCATGTAAGGTAATTTATTTGGCGGGATTCCGGAGTTTGAATGGGTGGATATTGTTTTCAATACATTTTAGCTCATCTTTACAGAAAGCAGACTCTCCAAGCTGCTTTGTTATGGTCACTCCATAGAAAAGGATCAGGAGGTAGGAGCAAATGAAATGATGATTTTCTTGAGTATTAATAAGGAACTTGGCTTGACCTCAGATAGGTCACTACCCTGCTCCAGAAAAAAAAAAAAAAAAAAAGCTCCTCCAGGTTATAATCATCCTTAAGACATTATTTATGCTATCAGCATTTATAACAGCATTTCCTAAAGTATGCTTCAAAGAACCTGTGCTTCCATGAGATGTTCTTTTGTGGCTAAATTAATTTAGTAATTTCTGCATATTTATCCACTGCTTAGAGGTTCATTTGTATTACTATATCAAAGATTATAAAAACTCCTGCAATAAAGAAATCTGTTTAACTTTCCTAAACCCAGCATTTCCTCCAAGAGGATTATCTTGCTCATTTAATGCCTGTTAATGTCTACTGAAACTAGTGGTGTACCTTGAAATATGCTGAGAAAGATGATTTTGACTCTAAAGAATCATTTACTTCCTTTTGCATTTTCAATTAGCCCTCAGATTTTCATGAAAGAAAACTTTTATACCTCCTCCACCAAAGCAAAATGCCCCCACCTACTGCGAACAGAGGATTGAGCCATATTTTCAATAACAGTCACTTTGAGAGACCTCTGCAAAGACATCTAACAGGGAACGGAAGTCCAGACCTGGGAATTTGCAATTTCCTGCTTCTTAGAATGCTGCTGTCTATGGTCACAAACTCAAATCCTCCAGCACTACCAATTATAAACTGTGCCCCATTCAGCTCTATTTGTATTCTGACCTTTGCGTTTGAAAGATTTTTAAGGCTCTTCTCTGAGAAATTTTTAAAGCTCTAAGGAAGAGTGAGGCATTTGCAAAGAAAATGAGGCACTGACCCAGAAGCAGACTGTTGAGCGACCCACTTTGTAAGAAAAAAAGAGCATGCTCCCTGTGAAGACTGATTTTCTCAAGGCTGGATTAAGCGGGGTTTGCGTGGGAGGCAAGGGTGGGAAATAAAGAATAAAGGCACTTAAGGAACAGAAAGAAATTTGCAGAAGATGTCAACAAATTACAAATTGTGTGTGTATGTGAGACAGAGGGAGACAGAACACTCAGACAAATATATATATAGCGAGAGAGAGAGAGAGAGAGAGAGAGAGAGAGAGAGAGAGAGAGATTCTTATTTAACCAAAGTAAAGGGAGACTGTCATATCCTAGTCAGCATTAAACTAGTATAGCCTGAAATATTCAAAAACATAAACAGACACACAGCTGCTTGTCAGGGAGAGAATGTGGTTATAACTCTTTACCTTTAAAGTCTGGAAAAACTATAATACTTTAATAAATAAAAGTGCTTTTGAACTAATATATAATTAATTAAAATCACTTTTAAAAAAACTTCCATTTAGCAATTATCACTATCTATATTCTTATGGAGACATTCAGAGAAGCCCTAACTATTGTCTTCTCTTTTCTGCAATGTATACCAAGACATGTTTATCTCTTTTCCAAAAGATAAACCATACTGAGGAAAAACAAAAGTAGTATCTTCAGAATATATTGCTCAGATCCTCTATGACTGGTAATAATGCTAGTTTTTTTTTTTTTTAATGTTTCCATTAAAGAAAAGAAACTTGGCTTCCAGAATCCCGTATGTGATAAGACAGTTATGATTGGAGGTCACCACTGACTCATTGCTTGTATTCCAATAAAGATAATGAAAAGCATCAGAATCACATTCCCCACAGAGTTTAGCTATGGGCAAAATCTTTGGGATTTCGATCCCCACGTTTAAGTGAACTAGCCAAGTCCATGTCTAAGACCATCTACAGAAGTGTAGAATCCCACCTCCAAGACACACAGTGGGGTCTCTTAAAGTACCATCTGAATACTGCTGCATTGTAACGGGGAGCAAGGGGACAAAGGAACACTTTAATGGATTGGTCCATTTCCACTGAAGAACAGAGACTTCTGCCCCAGTGTGACTAAAAACATCAAAGTAAGGCCTAGTACAGAAAGATAAGTCCTTAAATAGAAATAAAACCCTGGTTAATCATTAGCTTCTAATACATCATAGGAACTGTCAAGTACTAGCAAGTATTAAAATAATCTGACTGAATGGTCTTTAAGCATGAGAACACCAATTTAACAAAATCACGTGAAACATAGTCAAATGAAAAAAATATATATATAGTTCTGTAATCAAAGATCATGATGACCAAAATAAGCAGTGAAAGGTTATAACTGATAACTCTTAAATTGCCTTTTGGCATTATATTTTATGAAAAAAACGGTGAAGAAGGGGGTAAAAACTGCATCCTCAAAGTAAAGTTAGACCTCTTTAATCATTAACTATACTAAAACCATAGCTTTTGAGTCAATAAGTCACACCTGAGTGAAACCTGGATGAATCAAGTTTCAGTTAGAAATGCTTTGTCAGTAACAGAGTGGTAATACACAATTTTCCCTGGGTGTCATACAACTGATTAATTGTTGCTAATTGATTTATTAGTTTCGGAGCCCTGTAGGAAGTTAAGCACTTCATAGTAGAATGATTGCTTTAGGAACCACTAAGAGATACAGATCAATCCATGAATAGCAATGGATATCTCCCTTAAAACAATGTTCATCCTCTATAGAAAAAAACGTGACAGAAAGACAGAAAGACAGAGGAAGGAAGGGAGGAATGGAGGAAGGAAGGGAGAGAGGGAGAGAGGAAGGGAGGAAGGAAGGAAGGAAGGAAGGAAGGAAGGAAGGGAGGGAGGGAGGGAGGGAGGGAGGGAGGAAATACACTTTTAAGGGAAACATTAAATTGGCCCCTTTGGCATTTGGAAATATGTATGCTATTTTGGTTTAGATGTTTCATTAAAATGATGGAAAAAAAAGAGCCTCTGTAGATGCATCGTAATATAAAATCTAATGAATAAATAAGGTCAGCACTGTTAGTTTCTAAGCATCTCCGCATACATGCCTGGATCCCACCCACTTACTTCATATTTAAATCCAAGTTTTTACTTTATATTCAAGTAATATATGATGTAAAAACATATACAGATTTCCTAGAGGCCCTTTCTTAAATACACATTTGTTGCCTAGGAAGGTTATTTGTATATGAGTATGTGTGGCTACTCATATCAGAGAATATATCAATAACATATCAGAGAATTTTCAGAGCAGAAAGTCTTTTAATAGAGTGAAATTAGAAAAAATAACATAGTAGTACCTTAAAATATCTATTATTATTATCTTTCCCTGGTTTCATTAGCATCAACCTAAGTCCCAATTTCTCAGCATCTCATTAAAGGAACCCCAATCTGATCCCACCTGTGACACCATGTTCCTAATGCTATAGTCATATGAACTTAATTTTGCTACCAGAAATGAGAAGCGATATTTTGCACAAGTTATTTTCTCTTCCTGAAAGCCAGCTCTGGGTTAGAGTCATGTCTGCATAAAGACATACTATCAAAACTAATATAAAATTAGAAATTTCAGGTAATCCCACTCTATTGTCTCTAGGATTGTGTGAAGGGGATAATTTCTTTATTTTGGGGAAAAGAAATGCAACATAATTTCCAGAAATGCCTCTTTTCCCCACAAGCACTATTTAAATAAATAAATAACAAGGAAAAATACATATGTGGAGAATGAGTGTTTGGGGCAGAGCAGGAAAGAAAAAAGAAGAATGCTAAGTATTCGTTGAGACAGGCATTACTCAACAGGCAGAACTGTCTTGGACAGAGAAAAAGGCCTGAACAATAGATGGAGAATCATAGTCCTGGATATTGATTGTATCCATTAGTGAACAACAACAACAAAAAATTTGCCCACTTTCCTTAATTTTTCCCTAGACCTTTTCCCAATCCTCACCCTGAGCTTCCCCCTTCTAGCCTCTATTAGGTAATGAGTGTGAAGAAGGGCTGACCAAATTCCATTCTGTGCCATTTCATCTTTTAGTTCTGTGTCATTTCCCTTAGGCCTCAGTCATGACTTAGGGAGAGGAAGTGGAAGTAGTAGTGACTGGGAAGACTAATTAAAAGACTATCAATCTCAGTCATCAAATAACTTCTGTACCTACTTCACAGCCTAGAAGCTAAAATATTGGGGTTTGTAGTTGGATCTGTTCTTGCCGTGACTTTGTGACATTTGCTTAAATTCCCTCTCACTTTCAGGTTCTTCATTTGTCAAGTTGTAGTACCTATATTTGATTTTTGTTTTGTTTTGTTTTGTTTTGTTTTGTTTTTTTATATTATGAAGCGGATATCAAAAATTCTTTATTTTGAAAAACAATGTAATCAATTTGACATAATTCATATATATTGAACCTGTGGTACACACACGCAATAAAACTTACATTCAAAAAATCTTTTGCACTTAAGAAATATTTTCTAGTGTAGTTGATTTACAATGTTGTGGGTTTTTTAAATACATGTTTATTGGAGTATAATTACTTTATAACACTGTATTAGTTTCTGCTTTACAACCAAGTGAATCACCTATATGTATACATATATCCCCATATCCCCCCATCTTGAGGCTCCCTCCCACACTCCCTTTCCCACCCCTGTGGGGGACATAAAGCATTGAGCTGATCTCCCTGTGCTATGCGGCAGCTTACCACTAGCTCTTTTACATTTGGTAATGTATATATGTCAGTGATACTCTCTCACTACGTCCCTGTCTCCCCTTCTACCCTGTGTCCTTAAGTCCGTTCTCTACATCTGTGTCTTTATTCCTGCCCTCTCACTAGGTTCGTCAGTACCATTTTTCTAGATTCCATGTATGTGCTAATTAGTGGAAAGTAGTGCAATATTTGGTAAGTCAAATGATCAAATGTATTATTAATGTTACTATGACAATTATTATCATTATTTTTATTGTTGTTATTATTAGTTAGGTCTTCCTATAAGGAAGTAGAGTGCTCACCAGGATTGGAAATCTGGAGGTATATAGTAGGAGAACTTTTAATCATAATCCTCCTTTTCTGAAGACTTAGCATACAACTTAGCTCTGGTCAAGTGTTAACACCTTAACCCTGTCAAGTGTGTGACAGTGTTCGTAATGTCCATTACGTTTGGAGAAGCTCACAACTACATGAAGATGGCTTGGCACATCATCATTATTAGCGTCCTCATAGCGTCAGCTACACCCACTTCTGGTCAGACTATTAAAACCCATGATTCCATGGTGATGAACAACATTAATACTCATACAGGGGTCTAATATTAAAATGAAATTAGAAAGAAACTCCAATCTGTTCCTTTGGAATACTCTCTGCCGGAATTTGTAAGACAGAATGGTTCTGAATGGCCTCATCCTTGCTTGGATTTCCTTTGTTCTTTTCATACTTAGCTAATTAAGTTAGATTGCTTAAAAAAATAAATAAATAAATGCCTCTAAAATCTGCACCTTTACAAAGCTTATATGTTGAAAGGCAAATCATGTTTTTCTTTACTTTGCTACATAAAAATTTAAATTTTGTGATATTTGAGACTTGGTGTGACCTACTGGGAATATGAAAGAACTCACATAGTATTTATTAAGGCGATGGCCAGTGGTAACATCCCTAAATCATCATCTTTCCTGGTAATTTTTTTTTCTACTTCTTTTGTCCCTTGCCCTAGTCTCAAGTGTTAGATAAAATGTAGAAATTAGGGTAGAAAAGTTGGGATAGTATGGATATTTTTATGCTTACAAAAATGCTTATAAAATACTCTCTCTGTTTTTTTTTTTTTTTTTTTTTTTTTTTGCAGTACACGGGCCTCTCACTGTCGTGGCCTCTCCCGTTGCGGAGCACAGGCTCCGGATGCGCAGGCTCAGTGACCATGGCTTACGGGCCTAGCCACTCCGAGGCATGTGGGATCTTCCCGGACCGGGGCACAAACCCGTGTCCCCTGCATCGGCAGGAGGACTCTCAACCACTGCACCACCAGGGAAGCCCAAATACTCTCTCTCTGAATTAGGTTTGAAGTGGAAAATTATTTGACTTCAAAGCATGTACCTCATTTAGTCAATGGTATCTTTTCTTTGAGTTTGACACCCTTTCTAGTTCTCAAACTTTTGCACTCCATGAATTGAAGAAACATGGCTATAGAATATGATAGAATGCTCCAGTTAACCATAACACACAGTATTTAATCACTATCAATGAAAAAAGTGAATGCCATAAAAGAAAGTGATTCCTTTTTTCTTAAAAATGCTGATTCCTCCCTACCTAAAAGAGAGCCTGACACATAGTAAGCACTATTAAATATTTGGTGAACAAATGAATTGACACTTCTGGTACCTACGAGTATAACTGTAACCATTGCTAACAGTATTCTCAAAATTAGTAGGGATAGGGAAATTTATATCTAAATGCTGTACTTTCCATACTTTCTTATGTATCAGTGTTTATAATCATTTCTGAGTCATGAAATACTTTCCATACCCCCCAAAAATGAACATGTAGAAAATATTTGTAATATAACTAGAAATTAAGGATTTTTCAAAGAATTTAATATTCTCATGCAGTGTTTCTTAAAATACAGTATACACACTTAACACTTGTGAAGATTTTAAGTACTATGAGGATAAATTTTAAAAACATGGAATAGTTATATATTCAATTTTATAGCTTCTTTTGTAATGATAAGTTAAATTTGTTTTGCTTTATAAGCAAAAATATTAAAGTTTCTTTCAAAATAAGTGTGCTTAAGTTAAAAAATAAGTTGGGTTAAAGAAAACTATTCAGGGAAGAATATTTCTCTATTTGCTGTTACAAGTTGATAAACTACAAGGAAGGAGGGATAACATCGAGAAAATCTTACAGGAAAACAATACTGAAATATATTCTTCAGTTAGGCTAGATAGACCAAGAGAACCTAATTTATAACCTCCACCATGCAACATTCTCCCACTAAGGTTTGGGTTTTTTTTTAGTTAAAATTTTTATTTTGAGAAAAAAATATAGATTCACAAGCAGTTGTTAGAAAAAAATGAGATCTCAGTAATATTATGCAACACTATAGTACAATATCAAAATCAGATTATTGACACTGATGTAACCCAGATACAAAATATTTCCATCACCACAAAAATCCCTTGTTACCATTAATCTACCTACCTAGCCACTTCCATCCCATACCTGAGGATAGAGTATACTGCTTGGTATACTCTATCTCAAGGAAGTCATGAAACCAAGTTTTCTTGGTCTCAGCAAAAGGCACAAGTGTGCCTTCTTAAAAAAATGAATAAGCTTTAGTTATGCATTAACTGTAAATTATATAATTTCAGCAATTTCTCTGTGTGTATGTGTGTGTGTTTTCCTCCTACCAAACATTTAGCACTAGTTTTATAGTCAACTTCTAGCAAGCTTTCTAGTTTAATCTTGTATTTTTTCCGTATTTTTGTAGCTTTTTGTCCATATTTTTTCTGTTGTCCTCAATAGGTCATCAATTTAATTTTAAAATGTTTACAATTTATTTTTTGTTGTTTGTCTTACTAACTTTTAGCCCTACATACATATCGTTTTCTGCACGCACACACATACACACACACAATCTATATCTATCTAATTTGAGCCACCTTAAACCATAAATAAAAATAAAACAAAACTAAAAGTAGCTGTTGAGTTATTGGAAAGAGAATGAGAATGTGACTAAGGACTAAAGAGGTTCACTTATCATTACAGTTCCTTCAAATTCTGAAAATGATATCACCAGCACAGCATGTCAAATTGAAGGGAATTTGAAATGGTAAGACTTGTGTCAATTTCTCTACAGCAGAAGTTATTATTCAGTGAAGGCCCCATATCAAAATGTTGAACACTAACAGAAGGGACGTTTAGCATAGACAGAGAGAAGCCTGGGATCTTTTCAAGGACACTTCATTGTACCTGCTTCATGACCCTGGGCTTATTCAATAAGCCTTGTAAACTGTAGACTATTCAGAGTCGAATGCTCGTGATTCAATGACTTTGAGATCATGATATGAAAACATCAGAAAAGGATGAAATATAACTTTGCTTGATCCTCTAAACTGATATAAAATTGATTTAAATGACATGATTCTGAAGGCCAGAACTTTCATATTCTCCTCACTGACCCAGCAATAGTGTCCCATTCATTTTAATTTTTTAAAAACTACTGCACAATGTCTCATAATTAAATGAATCAATTTACTTTGTGGTAAGTGTATTATTAATTTCTTTCTACACAAATGTGCCAAAGAATCTGAAAGAGTTTACTGTCTACAGTATAAAAACACTGCTCTTGCTCAGTAAAAATAGCTTTGCTATGGTGTACAGTGGATTTCAGGGAAGGGTGGATTATCATTACCTAAACTCTATCTAAAGAATTTAAACTCTGAATTAGAAAGAAAAAAAAATAACTTTTCCAACTAGGTGCCTCAGAAGTCAATAGAATGGAATCTTTCTAAAGAAGAGCTCTTGGCTATAAAGTCCTTGTTGCCTGCATGTTTCGTCAAAGCTTAAATTCTCATGAGGATACATCATCCTTATAATCGGGCCATGCATGTTTAACATTAGTCATGTTATATTACCTTGGGTGACCAGCACAAGAGACCAGGGGTTGTGACTTGAATGGCAATGTACAGATTATAAAACAATATTTTAATTTTAAAATATTTAATATATTAGTTTTTGTAATGAAATGTAGCATTTAGCACCTTCATCACTTGGCAGAAGATGATGGAACTGGCCAGCTCAATTTCTGAAACACTTCCAGTAACCAAGAAAATTAATTTGACAACTAGACTCTTATCCCATTTCAGCATCTGTCCAACATTTTTGTTTAGGGTAAATTAAATTCTGACTCATTCATGAGTTAAATGAGTGGCGGTATCAATTCAACTTTTCACTGCCTTTATGCCTCACCTGACCTCTGTTTTTTAAGAAGCCTTACCACAAAAAGAATGCATTAAGAAATCTTCATTTTGCATTGTATAAAAAATATGAGTAACATTTTCACTCTTATCTAATGCTTTATGCAGCATTGCCTCTAAAACCCTTGATAAAAGATTTCATTGGGGTCAGAGTTAATATCTTACAAAGCAATGATGCAGGTTTCTAATAAAAGCCAAGTCCATTGAATCTTTACCTACTCAGAGAGATTAGGTAGGACCTCAATTAAAGTAATATTGTTATCTCTTATGGTTCATTTGCCTGTGGATACTGGTTACCAGGATCTTGATTTAGAGCTAAGTAGGCAATCTAAATACTCTAACCTGACGAAATGAAAACCATTACCAATGTCTGCAGTGTAATATTCTTATTTGTAAATTAACATTACAAATTAACTGTTTGTTTTTTAAATACACCAGCGCTCGAAATTTTAAGTTAATTAATATGTATTAATTTATTCGCTAACCACCATTAAACTCACTGTACATGATCCCTGGTATACGAAGAACTTATACAAAATGTTAAAGATATTATTGAATAGAGTTTTTTCACTTGTGCTTTTCCATATTTTCTACATTGTCTACAATGCTATAAAAATAAAAATATTTTTCTTTTGAAAATTAAATATTACTTCAAATAAAAAAGAGTTACTTCCTTAAGCCCCAAATCCGATGAGAGATTGTCACCTTAAGTATAATCTATAGAGACCTCGATCTGGAGAACACTTAGATTTCTTATACTAAAAAGCAACTATAAGGAAAAACATAATAAAAATCCACACCAGAGGGATTCACACTGTATAGCCAGATGCTGACTGAAAGCAAATCAGGGAAGGTTTATTACAGAATAACTTTTAAGTACAATTTTTCAGACACAATAAGATGAGATAATTGCTAAAACATTAAGTATGGATTGGTGGAGAGAAATTTGTGGGGAAACTTTCAGTTTGAAATTATTATGTGTGTGTAGGAAAAAAGGTACAACATAACCATGTGTTGTTTGTGTGTGCGTGTGTGTGTGTGTGTGTGTGTGTGTGTGTGTGTGAGAGAGAGAGAGAGAGAGAGAGAGAGAGAGAAAAGTGAGCGTAGAAATTGGGAACAGAAAGATTATATGTTGAGTCTTTACTGACTCCTCCAAATCATACATATAGAATATTTTTACTAAGTAAATCTTGTTTTATACGATCATAGTCATTCTGAGTTGTATCAAAGCCAAAAATCCAGCGAAGAAGCCCAAACAACTTCTTGTCAAAAGGATGACTGCACAGCCCTATTTGCTCTCACATCATTCTGTACTTGATTACAGAAAAGCCAACATAAAATTCTTTAGGATTGTGAAAAATATTTAAATGTCACCTTGAATGAAAACAACCTGACAATTTATCAAACTATATATTTATTCAGCACATGGGTCAAGCTTTGACAATGAGTTATGCTGGACACAAAGAAGCCTAAGACTGAGATCCTGCCCTCAAAGGACTTTCAGACTACCTGAGGAGCCTCCACCCTGCTCACACATCCAGGACTCACTTACTGATGCACTTAACAGGTTCCATGGCTGTGTTCATATCTTTGTATTGTATAATTAGATGAATGGAACAGACTTTGCTTCTTTCAGGAAAATACCAAAAAAAAAAAAGACATAGCAATATGAAAGACTTGATAAAATTCAATTTTTAGAATTAGGTTAATAAAATCATGTGAATATTTATGCCAATTACTATTCACCGTCTACTGATGTAAAGTGTCTTAAGTACTGTTATGAATTTAAAGGCATGTTTATTAAGGGTATGTGCTCTATTGTGAAAGCCTCATGAGCAAGTAGGTTCTATAGCTTTCTTTCAAACCACTCTCTTTAATGCTCTCCTCATAGGTAAATACCTTCCTAATAAAATCAGCTATTTGTACTTATTAGAAAAACTTTGGGCCAGTTATTGCCAAATATTAAACTACTCAAAAAAGATTCTTCTGCACTTTCTGATTTCTTCCATTTTTGAAAAAGAAAATCATTTCCAGTATTTGGTGATGTTTACAAATCAGTGGTCAAGGGAAACATGCATGCAAACTATAAGACATTGCTAACATCATTCCTCCAGAAAGTGTTTCATGACAAAGAAGTCTTGAAATCATAGCTTTACTGATATTCGAAGGACATATCATTTCCCAAAGGGAAGTCTGAATAGAAAAAGAAAGGCACCATCTGTTTTTGAATTGCAAAGCAGCTGCTCCCTCATTGTGATCTGCTTCGCTGGAACTAGAGCTATTAAACTTGTAATTCCAAATATATTTCCTTTTAATTAAACTAAATTTCTATGAAAGTTTTCTCATTACTTTTTGAAAAGCAAGGTGGGCAATGACAAATTGATTCATAAAGAAGGTATACTATACATCTACAAAGTACACCACCAAGTTTTCCTTCTTTAACATTGAAATGCTATGCTTCCTTTTCCCCCCTGAAAAAATTGCCATAGAGACAGTCTAGCTGCTTGTTGTTCTCCCTCTGTCTTCAAGTATAAGCATATTGCTGTATAACAGTCTCTTAACAGGTTACAGCAGCTTCTTAACCGTTTCTTAAAAGGCTACAGCGAATAGCAGTGCCCATTCACAGAGATATTTAATTGTAGAAACACATATCTAGGGAATTAAAAACATACTGTCTACTTTCAACACGGTCCTTCTTCATTCTAGAACTGACTATTGTGGCTGGCTGTGGTGTATATAGAGCCAGAATCTTCACCTTCTTGACTTGACTGCAATCCTGGAAAACCCTTGGTACAGTGTTTGCCGTAAAATCCAACTTACATGTCAGTTTAAGAACCAAAAACTTCACCAGTCTTTGAGGATAATATACTCAATGATCTAATGCAACTTTAGAAACAAAAGTTCACATGTGCAGCTCAAAAGATGATTTTTGATTAAAACATTCTTGATTCATCTCTTCTCCTTACCACAGTAGGACACAAGCTCTACATTCTTGCGGCTTCTATAACATCCTAAATGCATATTTGTATAGGATTTTATAACTTTTACTATTTAATAAGGATCTTTACAAGAGAAAAAAAAATCTCTCCTTTGGACTGTATGTTCTTAAAATGCAGGATATCTACCTAATTCACCTATGAACCTACAGTACTAATCAGCAAATTGATTCTCTTTCCTTTAACCAAAAATTATTTTTTTAGTTACTTCTGTGTGCCAGGTTTTTCTAGTAGTTGAAAACTAGTGTGTCCCCTAAGCTCTTAAAAGAAAACCAGGGGTTAAAAAAAAGGCAACTTATAAAATTCTACTTATTAAATCACTGCTTTTGTCATGAAGCTTTAAAATCCACAATAGGAATAAAGAAGCTTCTTTCCTATTGTTAACTCAAGGGTTTCCAAATTTGTTTCACAACAGATTCCATTTCTTCATACTTTGTAGGCACATAAGGTTTACTTCAATGTAAACTTTCTATAAATTCTTATCTTAATATGTTTCACTTTTTCACATATGTCATTAAGACTCAAAAATGTCTTGATGTGGTCTGAGGGAGAGTGTTGTGTTCTGGAGGTGGGCTTGCACACGTGATCTGCTACCATGTCCAAGATTTACAATACCGCCACTATGACAAATGCTTATCTCTTCAGAGGACTGCTAGTAAAATGTAACTCTATTACTCGGTAAAGGTTAGCATAGTAATCCATTATTCGTACTGGTACTCAAGCACAAGTAGATTTTTAATTTTTTTTTAAGAAACAAGACCAGTTCAATTTATTAGGAGTTGGGTGGGGGGGTCAGACTGGCAGGAAGGCTTTGGCCAGCAGAGGCCTAAGAGGGTCCCCTATTCCTGATCCTTGGCATCATCATGTGTCAGATGTATTGACTGTCAACATGTGAAAGAAGAGGTCACTGTCTTGGGCTATAGCCCAAACTATGGTTTTGGTGAGGTCCAGGTTGACAAAAAAATATTCTGAGAGATCTAAAAACAAATTTTCAATTTCTCAAATTAGACTAGGTCAAACTCTCTCTCTAAGCACAACTGCTTAAACATATGCAGTCTAGATTATCCATTTTAAACAAGACCTCCAAGGTTACCTGGGCAAATCCCTCTTATTAAGGTTTTGAGTCCAATAGATGATATTATGGTTCTGATGATGAGAGCCACCCTGAATCAACTATGGAGTAGATGACAAAGCTTTGCCCTGAGGATGACATAAATAGGATTACCTCAGAGATAGCTGGGTGAAACCCAGTCATGATGAAATAGGTATTTTAGATGATTATGTGAATGTATGAATAAGAGGGTGAGATATGCATGTCTCCTTCAAAGTGATCTAAATATAATATCACAAAGGCTAGATATACTTAGGACTATAAGTTAAAAAATTGGAATTATTCAGTCCATAGGCTAGGAAAAAGAATAAAAAAGGAATATTTTTCACTAGCTAAAGGAAACATGTAATGTGACTAATAAGCCACTATTTAGATGTCCTTCACATAAATGGAAGATGAGCTATTAAGTTATAGTGTGTCTTGGATGACTCATTTCTCAGGACTGCTCATCTTCTACTTCCAATTAAAACTCACATGGATTGTGGTAAAAAGGCCTGTTCTTAACCTGCCCACTAAAAGACATGTCTCTAATTCCTACCTGTGGCACTGACCATCTGTGAGGTTTGTGCAAATTCTTAACTTCTCCAAGTTTTAGTTTCCTCAACTGTAAAACGACAGTGATAAAAGAACCTATGCTGTGAAGTTGTAAGAGAATAAAATATATGAAGAGTTATAGCACTTAGCACAATGCTAAGACCCAAGACAATTTTTTTCAAAAGGAAAAGATAATAGCTGCTACTATTGTCATTATCTTTATGACTTGATCATAACTTGGCTAACTATGAATATTTGTCTGCAGAGGGGTAAGGTGATGATTGGAAAACATTAGTATCTATCAATCACCCTTGAATTTTTATTTTTCCTCAGTGACAGTAATAGAACTATACATTTCGACCTCTTGTAGGTTTAACTAATGATTTATCTTCTCTGCTGACTTGATTTATTTTGGGGTATGCTCACAAAAAATAAGTATCTGACATTTCAGTGGTATTACTATTGACTATCTAACTGAAACTTTCAGGTTTCCTAAATCTAGTTTGGCCTAGGTTTCAGTCCTTGTATAAGTGGGATTTACGTTGGTCCATGCTTCATTGTACCCCATCTCCCCCACCTCCAAAAGGATAACTGAACACAGGAAAATGTGTGTGAGAGATAAGACCACCTTTTCCAATCTCCTTTCCATTGTTAAAAGTTCCATTAACTATTATTCAGCAACTTACTGAATTTTAAATTTATACACAAAGATTCTCTTGTGCAATCTCAATGCTATTACATTCTTTCTTTTATTATATATATGGTTCCCCTGGACGGGAAAACATAAAAATCACACCTGATTTCTATGGCCGAGTGTGCTTCAAAGTGATATTCGAATGCGATCACACACAAATATTCATTTCAATCATTTTTCAATTCTGCCTTCTCTTCGTGTTGATAACAATTCCATTTTCAAACATTCCTTTAGGTCATACACTAGTGAGTTTTGGAGTAGATAGTAACTTTTTGTAAAGTGTGATTAATTTAGTTCTGTTGGTAGTACTTTTATTGCATCTTGACAGCTGTCTTTCCACCAGATTTCCCCTTCTGAGAGTAAAATCCTTAAAATCCTACCATTCAAATTCTGCAAAACTAAAGATCTTAGATATTAGATATTTTATACATTGTAGGGCTACTTTACAGTAGCAAAACTATGAAACTTCTTAAATCAGATAATAAACTAAGAAAACTAGTGTAACTAAAGAAATCAGATATTAAAAGTAAAGCATTTATAGCTGCCTGACACCAACAGGTGCTGTTGCTATTGTTTTTGCTGCTATTGCTGTTGTTATACTGAGCTAGCAGAGAGAAGCAAAGATATATTCCAGGCCTGTGCTGGCAATGTCTTCATGTCTAAAGCTTGGCTAACATGAAAATCTCCCTGTTATTATGCTCACTTACAAATTTAAAAAGACCAAAATATTTTCTTGAAAAAATGCAGTTGTTTATATTCTTTTTTAGAAAGCACCTATTGTTACTATCAATTAACTATAATGAGGCAGTAATACTTTATTAAAGTATGAAGTGTAACTTCTCATATAACAAACAATAAATAAATGAAATCCAAAGAAAACCAAGACATGGGAAAACAACACATTCCAGTACACATGCAGACCTGCTTCACTGAAACTATATCCTGGAAAGATGCAAAACCTCTTTGCCAACAACTTTTTGCAGAGATAGTTTTAGAGGGAGAAGTATTAGGTCTGTTCTTCCAATATGTTCACAATCCATTCCTGATTCTGGAAATCTCATGCTTCCTTTCTTCAAGTTTGTTCTTAGTAGACTTAAGCTCAAAGTGTTGTAAATATATAAAAACAATAAAACCTTGAAAGAAAGAATCTTTAATTCAAACCTTTGTCTTTTCCCCTAAACCTACATCCAATTTGCTAGATTCTCTCAGATGACAGACTGCATTATTCAACGACATGCAAGACTCTCCAAAATTCAAGACTCATTCAGAATAAAATATTAGAGTATTTGAGTGGTGATGTTAATAGTCCTTAAATACAATTGTCTGAAGAACAGCTGTAGTCAAAGTATGAAGCAAGACCTCAGAAAAGAAGATGATGATGACTGTGAGAGCAAACCAGTTTATGAACTAGTCTCCATTTGCTGACTAGCTTTGATCTGTGAACAAATAAGAAGTGGAAAGACCAAAAAAAGAACAACTCAATAGTTTGCATGATGATACACTATCATCTTCTGATGCTTCAATTATCAACTTAATATTCTCACAACTATATTAGGGACAATCAATAAACATATCCGTTAATAATTTTTAGCAGTTTCTTTTAGATTTGTTTAAGGAGGAGGAAGGGTCTGCACACTTCTCTTTCTCAGGCTATGGTACTTCCTTATGCTTTCTTGAGGTAAATTATTTCTTGCTTCTGAAACCACAATCTTCTGTCCCTAGAATATAGCCTGAATTATCCCAAACTCTTAAATTTAAGAGTCTATGGACCCACTGAAATTCTCACTCAATTAAAAACAATTAAGTTAGTGGGGGAGAGGTGGCTCCCTTTGCCAGAGCTGGCAGCCAGGAGAGAAAAAGGGAGGGAGAGGAAGAATTGGAAAGAGAAATAGAGACAGAGATAGAGAGACAAAGACAGAGACAGGCATTTGAAGCCCACACTAAAATCAAGTGAATTAAGATTTCTCCCTGATGATTTATAGAAAGGATAACATACCTTCAGGTAGCTATTTATTTTGTGCTAGGCCAACCTGTAAGTATAGAATGTTACAAAGGAAAAATAGCTACATCAGATTTTTCCTCAAAATATTCAAAGGACTTTAACAGCCATGACTAAAGTGTCAAAGAACCTAGACTTTAGCTTCAGACATCCCTGGGCTCCACCGTTCTGGCTCCATCATTGACCAGCTGGCCAGCTGAAGCCTCTTGCCTTAGCTAAGCTGTAATATACTCATTTATACATTGTATATAATAATTTAATTAAGCAACATAGATTAAATGAGGTAATGTCTAACTCGTAAGTGCTGTCTAATTATTCTCTATTAGTATTTGTTATTATTTTATTCACTAATAAAGTATGATGAATTAAAGCCCTTTTAATCCCTTCTTCTCAAAGAATCATTTCCCCTTCATCATTTCCATTTTATTTTCCAAGTCAGTAGAACCTTAATCACTACAAAGTGTTAAGTACCCCACATTTCAAAAACAATTCCTGGAATATGTCATCTTAGAAACCCAAAGATAAAGTAAATTGTTTTGTTTTTTTTTTAATGGGAGGGAAATTACTTGCTCAGTGATAAAAAGGCAGGACTTTGATGTAATTAAAAACAGCCTCTCATATACCATAAGTGTTAAACACAACATAAAAATAACTTTGAGCAGCAACATAACTACCTTATACCATCTGATAAATTCAACCTCCTTAAGTGGATTTTTAAGAAAAAAATTATAGAAATTGGCTCAAATAATTAAACTTACGCAAGTGATGTGATCGATGCCCTCACTGAGGTGGTTGATATTTTTGGAGTCAATAGATATGTAAGAAAAAATAAAAATGAGATTGAATAAATAGGATAAATTTTTACATAAAAGATGTATAGAATTCTTAAACTGTAGCAGTAATTCTTTGGACAGGCAGTTGTCTTTTTCAAATAAGATTTCATTTATATGGTTCAACTTAGAACACAGATGATTTTTTAAAAATTATGTATTTTGTATTAGGGAGGATTACAAGAGAAATCTAATACATATGGTAACAAGAAATTATCAAACCCTGAAAAAGAAGCCATACAAAGAGTTTTGAGGCACAGATTGCATCGTAGAGATTATTCCACCTCTAGTGGTCACAGAATTTCACATTCACATAAAACCTATTCACATTTCACAAAAATAGGTTTTGCATTAATTTCCATAATTAAATGGTAAAGAAAAGTATCATATATTAAATATGTATAAGTGACAGGTGTTTTAAATCTGTTATCTGTTAATCTTCACAACAAGACTTCCAGATTGGTTATTTTTCCAATTCAAATGAAACAAATTATCATAAAGAATTTTCAACAGCTCATTCAAGGTCACATAGCCAGTAATGTGGAAGACTAGGATTCAACCGAGGTAGATCAGCCTCTATCTTACGTCTGTTTTCCCAAAAGTAAAGCCTAAGAGGGGCCTCCTTTGGAAACTGATTTTATCTCAATGAGTGAGTACTTTCAAAAGAAGTTGAGACGGAACATGATAGAACAAAAACGTTCAGCAAAGAAGTGGTCCCAGCAGAAGACTAGCTTCCCTTGGTCCCTAGAGAAGCTTGGAGCATGCATTGCACCACAGAGGTAGACCCACATGGTTGTTGACTGTAGAGACTGGGGATCGGGCACGAGGAGGTTGGGGGACAATGGAGGGAGAGGGTGTATCACACCCAGGGTGGGAGAGGAAGCCTAATTAGGCACCGGGTTGGGGGTGAGATGGGGGAGAAAGTACACAGTATGCAGGGGTAGAGAAAGGGACCCCATTAAGGGAGGTTAGGGATAGGAGAAGGTGTTGCTGAAATAGAGGATGAATAAAACCCAGGATTAGGCAAAAAATCTCATTAAGGTCATTTTTCTGTAATTTTTTAGGTGATTCATTAGCATTTGGTGCCACCAAAAGCAACTGGTACCAGAAAAAGCAACAGGCAAATGGCGCACTCCTAGTGAAGATGGACCAGGCACCAAAAAGATCTACTGCAGTCTCTGAAATCTGTTACAATATGTTATCTTCTCATATGAATATTCCATATGCTGGGATGTTGGATACTGGACCAAACTGATATCCTCTCAACTCCCTGGAACATGAGACTATGTTATTTTCCTTGCATTCTAATTTTCTCCTTCTCTTATGGGGGTTGGAACTTAACCTTGAAAAATTTCTGGCCAACCTGATTCCCCACCTCAACACAGGCAAGACTGTACAGTTATTACACAATTTTATACAAGGCTGAAGATGTAGCACACGGGTGTGTATGTGTGTGTCTGTGTGCATGCGTGTGTGTATTGCCTGCTCAAAGGCAGATCTGCCTCACTTATTTGTGAACCCAATAAAGTATTCTACTCTATTTGAAAATTATATAAATGTACTTGTAGATAGTGATAATACCTTAGTTGCAATACATTATGTATATATAAATTCTTTTTTTAAAATTTTTATAAAGATTTGACTGATGTACTTTTTCTTTAAATGACACATTCTTATGAAAAAAAAAGATCAATTTTACTCTTACAGGCTTCTTTTCACATTGGATAAACATCCACAGAAACTTAAGCTATTTTTTTATAATTAATTTTTATTGGAGTATAGTTGCTTTACAATGTTGTGTTAGTTTCTACCGTACAGCAAAATGAATCAGCTATATGTATACATATACCCCCTCTTTTGGATTTCCTTCCCATTTACGTCACCACAGAGCTCTAAGTAGAGTTCCCTGTGCAATACAGTAGGTTCTCATTAGTTATCTATTTTATACATAGTAGTGTATGTATGTCAATCCCAAACTCCCAATTCATCCCACTCCTCCCTTCCCCCCTTGGTGTCCATACGTTAGGTCTCTGCGTCTGTGTCTCTATTTCTGCTTTGCAAATAAGATCATCTATACCATTTTTCTAGATTCCACATGTATGTGTTAATACACGATATTTGTTTTTCTCTTTTTGACTTACTTCACTCTGTATGACAGTCTCTAGGTCCATCCATGTGTCTAAAAATTACCCAATTTCGTTCTTTTTTATGGCTGAGTAATATTCCATTGTATACATGTACCACATCTTCCTTATCCATTCGTCTGTCAACGGATATTTAGGTTGCTTCCATGACCTTGCTATTGTAAATAGTGTTGTAATGAGCATTGGGGTGCATGTGTCTTTTTGAATTATTGTTTTCTCAGGGTATATGCCCAGTAGTGGGATTGCTGGGTCATATGGTAGTTCTGTTTTTCGTTTTTTAAGGAAACTCCATACTGTTCTCCACCATGGTTGTATCAATTTACATTCCCACCAACTGTGCAAGAGGGTTCCATTTTCTCCACACCCTTTCCAGCATTTATTGCTTGTAGATTTTTTGATGATGGCCATTCTGACAGGTGTGAGGTGATACCTCATTGTAGTTTTGAATCGCATTTCTCTTATAATTAGAGACGTTGAGCATGTTTTCATGTGTTTGTTGGCCATCTGTATGTCTTCTTTGGAGAAATGTTTATTTAGGCCTTCTGCCCATTTTTGGATCGGGTTGTTTGTTTTTTTGATATATAAATTCTTAATATAAAATTTGCTTGACGTCCTTAAGTCACATAAAATTCATTTATGTGACAATTTTCATTCAAATTTATATAAACATAAGAAGGGTTTTTTCTTTCTTTTTCTTTTTTTTTTTTAGTATGGAAATGGCAAATGGATGACCTATTTTCCACTAACTTTTTACAATTCTGCTTAGAAGCTATAACTTTGAATTTTTTATCATTATGATTATTACTATTCATCTTAGTGCCTTTATACATAGCTGTCTTCTTCCTGAGATTTACTTTCCTAAACAATTTTTTCCTGAATACTTTTAAGTGTTGAAAATCATGTAGTTCTGTGACACCTTCTACAACTCTCTCCTCTCTATTCCCAGAGATGGGAAACTTTACTCTCTGACATTTGGTCTCCCTCACATTCCTCATTTCGCTACACCCTCCTCAGTTCTCCTGAGATGTAGAGACTGTTTTATTTGCTTAGGGTTGCTCAGCTATAAGGCAAACTCACTTATTCTGAATCCATTCTTCTCATGTTACTACACTCTCAGTTTCACTATGAATGAGGAATAAGGGACTCATCCCCACGAAATATTTATCTCCCTCTTTCTGACAGTTTGTCTTTTACGTCCTTTTTATAGCCAGAACAAAACTAACCCCCTAAACAACAGAAAACAGTCACTGCCTGCATTCAGTGGAGCCTTTTTCTCCCAACAATCCAGTCTCCTCCTCCACAAACTCTAATTCAATGCCAGTGACGCACTGTGAGCATCTGTTTATGGTCACGGCGCTCACCACTCATCTTTAAAACATTCTATTTTCCAAAGGTCTGGGTTTTTTGTTTTTTGTTTTGCTTTCCCCAGATGCACTTCTTATTACAAAATGTCACCAGGGAATCCTGACTGTATGTGCAGAATGTACTATACTTGCATCAAAACACTAAATCGGTTCCATTGTCACTTTGCCCTCCACTTAGCATTCTGTCTGGCAATTCTTATTTTCCCAGCCTATCACCCTTTCAGCACTTCTTTGGGATAAACACTCTCTACATTCAGTGTTTGAAAGGTTGCAGTAGACAAAAGCTGGTGATTTCCTGAAAGAACAAGTCACACATTTCTACCAGAATTTAGCCTTTGCTTAGGACTGATGGGATCCATCTACTGATCTTTCATCGTACAATCTAGGCTGTGGAATCAGAGCCTAGGGTCCAAATCTTGGCCCTGAAACTTACTATAGTTGTAAGGAATGATGGATAGAAAGGAGTCACAGACAAAACGTTATTTGTTTTGTGTTACACAGGTCTTGAGCATATTAAAAAAAATAATCTTTACACTTTCAATTCTTTAAACAGATAGTCAAAATAGCAACATAATTTTAAAATGGCCATTGATAAATTTATGTTTTCCAAATATCTGAAAGTGCTTTAAAACATAGTTGTTGGCCTGGGACAAATCTCATCCATTTCTTTCTCTTGCTACATTGACTATAAAAATAAAATAAAACATTACCAATGATTACTACAGGATCATGACTAATCATCTTATGACTCTGTGTAGACTTTCTTTCATGTATAGATGTTTCCAGTTCAGACATGATCAAACATGAATTCAAAAGCAGGCAAAAGTGATTTCATTTTTGGTTAACTGGCATGTCAGCAAATACAATTTTCATTTATTTATCTTTAAGAGGAACTTGTGATGTTAGCTGGTCTCTATCAATTGACATAAAAATCACACTAATATCTCAGGTGGCAAAAAAATCACCATCTATTTTGTTAAAATAATAATAATAAAGAAAAACAGAGACTTAAACTATGCCAGACAGGAGAATCAACCAACCCTGCATTTCCTCTTCTATGTATATCTTAGGTGAGAGAGTGATGAACTTCTGTTTTGCTTAAGGCACTATTATTTGGCATTTTCTGATACATACCAAGAAATTGCATCTTAGCTGATTAAAGACGTAAGGGCTATAGGCAGGTACTCACATCGACTTATGAAAGGTACACTAACAAACATAGGACCAAAATCACGCATGACAAAACATCAAATATTGCATATGTACCACCTCCTTTAAACCCTTCCAGGATGATAGCCTTTGCTTCATCTTTTAACAGGCATGTTATGGATGCATGTTTGTGTCCGTTTGAAATTCATATGTTGAAACCCTAACCCTCACTGGGATGGAATTAGGAGGTGGGGCCTTTGAGAGGTAATTAGGTCATGAGGGTAGAACCCTCATGATGACACTAGTGCTCTTAGAAGAAGATACACAAGACTGTGCTTTCTGTCTCTCTGATCCATCAGGTAAGGATACAACAAGAAGACCACTGTCTGCAGACCAGGAGGAGTGCTCTCATTAGACAGTGGATCTGCCAGCACCTTAAGCTTGGACTCCCCAGCCTCCAGAACTGTGAGAAGTGTGTGTCTGTGGCTTAAGCCACCCAGTCTATGCTATTTTGTTATAGGAGCCAAAGCAGACTAAGACAAGGCAACTCTGCCTCCTTTACAGTCTAACTTTCCAGGTCCCAAGGTAACTTGGGTGTTGCGAAAGCCAAACTCAGCCCTGGCTCTGGGCCACCTACCTGTCATTACTAACAGTCTCCTCATCTATAAAAAGGAGTTATTACTAACTGCTACACAGAATGAAGTGAAAAGATATGAGTATGTATAAAAATTAAAATTTAAATTCTATATGTCAGATATCCTTGTCTCCCTCACATAATGCCTACTTCCCTTAAAGTCTGTCCTGGAAAATTCTTTTAATTAAGAGTACATTGGGGAAATGGGTCCATTATTAAACTTTCAGGTCCAATTCCACTCAGGAGGAAACTAGACTTGTAGGAATCAACGTAGTGATGAATGGGACCAAGCTAACAGCACTGTGTTTCCAAACAAAGCCTATTTTCAAGGATAAATTCTCAAAAAACTGTAAAATAACTATGTGTAATATATAGATAATTTATTATAATTGCATATATTATAAAATACATGTATACTATATAGTATATATCATATATACATGCATATATACATGTACATGAATATACATACATTTATCTTTGGTAATTATTTTGATGTGAAATGAAGCCAGATTATTTTAGACATCAATTTTGAGATGAATGTTTCAGTCAATGAACAGGTTAAATCTAGAACGGAGATGACTGTACTATACTTCATACTTCACAGTGCCATCTTCTGACTACAAATGGAAGTGCAGTTCCAGTAAAACAACGACACAAACTTTGTAAGGAAAATCTGGGGGCCATAATACTAATAATGATAATAATAATTATTATTATTATTAGGTTAGGTTTCAGGATAGGCTGAGTTCAAATAATGAGTCTGTTAACTTTCACATCTGTAAAACAAAAGGTGACACTATTCATGACATGGGGATATTTTGAATGAGTTGCGTACACCAGACCCCTTAGCTCACTCATCCACGTGCGTGTATGGCACAAGTCTGGTTTTTACACTAGTCTGCATGTGGCTCTCAACAGCTCCTTTGTTTCTGAGTTACCTCCCAAATGCCTGATACCACGAATTTCAGTGTTAACTTTACTGTATGAGGATCCTGACCTTGAGGCTATGTCTATTAAATTGTGGGTTCAAATTTCACCTCTAGGGCTTCCGTGGTGGCGCAGTGGTTGAGAGTCCGCCTGACGATGCAGGGGGCACCGGTTCGTGCCCTGGTCCGGGAAGATCCCACATGCCGCGGAGCGGCTGGGCCCGTGAGCCATGGCTGCTGAGCCTGCGCATCCGGAGCCTGTGCTCCGCAACGGGAGAGGCCACAACAGTGAGAGGCCCGCGTACAGGAAAAAAAAAAAAAAAAAAAAAAAAAAAAATTCACCTCTACCTTTAGTAATGTTGTGACTTTAGGTATATTAACTTCTCTAATCTTCAGTGTTCTAATCTATAAAGCACATTCATGAAGTACAAAAAAGCATTAAAGTAATCCTAAAGAAATGTGTAGTACAATTCTTGCACACAAAAAAACAAACAATAACCTTTACCTACTATTAGGTAGGATCACACAGGTAGCAAGTGCTGAGCTGCAGTTAGAACGCAGGTCAGTCTGATTCCCACCACGTTTCTAAGCTCCACAGCTGAAACATGGAAGCTATCTGGAGCCAGATGGTAGGACACTACAGGTCCCTGGTGTGACTTGGAAAAACAACATCCACAAATAAAGACCATATTACACAAATTCATGATTATTTTTCTTTCACAATAAAAACAAAATAAAATGAACATTATTTTAGCTGGAACTTTAAAGAAAGGACCTTCTGTTATATTTAGTTGTGAACTTAGAGGAAACCTGAGAGGAAGTTACATTTTTCTGTCCTCTCATGGTGTAAATCGGAACCCACATATGAGGCTGACGCAGATTTAGGGTCATGCCAGTGTTTTACTTTACACACTAGGAGGCGCTGTAGCACAGTGATTAAGAACATGGGCTAGAAAACTATTTGGAGTTTGACTTTAGACTCCACTACCTACCACTTTATAACTGAGGGTTAGTAATCTAACCCTTGTGTGCCTTAGTCTCCACAGATATAAAATGGAGGCAACAACAACCACCACCTCACAAGAAGTCTGTGAGGATTAACCTGGTTTAAGATATTACATAAGTGTTAGCTCTTATTTATTATCATATCATCTTTTGATTCTTTTATTATTTCAGGAGAACTAACTGATACTGCAGAGAGGAAAAGAAGCAGGCAATATGGCTGACATAGTTGCACATTCTGTTTAACACATAAAGTTAATTGAAACAAAATCTGTTTTTCCACATCAGTCAAAACCAACTGCTACTAATGAAGGAGGTGGGGATCAAAATTTTCATTTTTACCAGGCTAAAATGTGAAGGAGAAAGTGGAGTTTTCATTCTTTTCAGTGCTATCAGTAAGATTTCACCTTGCTATCAAGTACTTTCTAAATAAAGTATGCCCCCTGATAAATCCATGTCATATAGTTTTATACCATTTAGTTTATTTGAGTTTAATTTTAGTTTCTTAGCCCTCTGTAGAAAAGCGCAGGAGGCAGAGAATTATTTTCATGCAACTTGATTGATAAATGCAGCCTTGGTATGTGACAAGATTCTCACCTATTAAATTCATTTATATACATGTGAAAATAGGTGTTATTTTTTGCCAAAACATCACCATCTTTCCATCTTCTTGACTTCAGCTGCAATGCCCATGTTAAGCAAGTGCTCAAGAGATCAAAGTGTTCCAGAATCTACAGTTTCAAATAGTTTCCAAATTTTCAGATAGAAAGCATCTGATTTCCACATTAAAATGAAAATTCTTTGGCCCCTTCCTCAGAGAATCTAATCTAATCTGTCTACGGCAGGGACAAGGAAGTAGCCTTTTTAATAAGCATCCCAGGGGATTCTGATTTAGGTACACTGAGGAGTGTACTTTGAGAAATACTGATCTGAGGAAACATATATTTTCTACATAGGAATATTGAAATTAGCTTGCAGAATTTTGTACTTATAATAAAGGCTTCAATTTATCTGGTTTAAAAATAATGAATTTCTTTGGCTGCTTTATTTAAGAATGTTTTTAATGTAGCCTGTCCCACCTCATGCAAACATGCAGCTATTTGCCAACACAGTCTAGTTTCAGCATTCTTGTTTATAAGTTTTTTTCTTCAGTGTGTATTTATGCAGAGATTACATTTTATAGACATAGGTATAGTTTCATTCACAAAACGATTCTCAGAAAAATGAGCTAGGATCTGACCACTTTCTAGCTGGGAAAATATGGGCTAATTATTTAATATATCCAAAATTCCTTCTCCCTAGTGATAAAACATGTATAAGTATAATGTGTTGCAAGGAAGTAAGGGTTGAGTGACAGAGAGTAAGCATCTAGCACACTGCCAGGGCAATAATTAGTCCTCAACATTAGTGGCTGAATCTGTAACTTACATGTCATATAAAATACCAATTGAAATAAAGACATACAAACAAAAAATGCATACATAAAAAATTCCCTTTTACACAAAAGGGATTCAGTATCTTTCAATATTTTTCTAAATTGTAGTGTCAGAAAAAAAAAAACAGTTTTCCCCCATTCTTATGTGAACTTTTTTTGTAGAATGAGCTCACATTTCATTTTGTGGTATCTGAAGGAAAAAGCTACATGTTCTCAACAATATAAAGCTTACTCAACCATATCTGCTTCTTGCCAACATGTCACTTAAATTCTTCATGCATTTTCTTGTTTCTTTTATAATTTAAAGCAGCCCCCTCCCCCGCCTTTTCTGCTCAATGCTAAGAACTTAGCTTACTGCAAAGACCAGAAATGAATGACTGCCAGCATTAGAAAAGATAAAATTAAAATAACAAAAAAAACAAGAAAAAGAGGAAGGCTAGTGATTGAGGACTTTCCTTTCTACTCCTACCATCTCTGTTCATGCACATAGCATTCAAAGTGCCCTAGGGAGCTAGGCTTTTTATTTCCCTTGGCCACTCCAGCCCCTTCTCCACCATTCTATGGAGATCATGACCAACCTTACCCATTGTGAGACTACTTAATTTTAAAATCCAGAATCCTCTACTTGTCCAAAGGATTGTTGGTGTTTATGCTGTCCTACTTCAAGATACATCTTTTTGGTCCTGCCATCTTTAGGTCAACTCAAAAAATGAACCTTCTTTAAAGGAATTAGTGTGATATGGTAATATAATTTCAATAACTATATTTAATGTTTAACTGGATAAGTAAAAATTATTAGCAACATAATTTGGAGCTTTCAGACTCAGAATAGAAGCTAGGTCATGTCATACTAGTTTTCCATACTATTTTTCTTGAGGTATTGCATGTATTTAAATCAGTGTTCCTAACTGGAATTGGTTACGGTGATTTGGAATTGACTTTCACATTGGTCTCAAATCATCCACATGAGCTTGGAGGAAAATACATTCTCCATTCAGGGTTTTTTGTTGTTGTTGTTGTTGTTTTTCATCTGTAATAAGGGAGGATAAGGCTGAGTTCCAAAATCTGTTCACCAACACTTTTGTCTTGCCTATACCAAGTAAAAGTTTTTATTAAGGACTGCTCTTTCTGAAATGCAATACACTCTGGTAGGGTAAAATCTCTAATCCTTTCAGCCAGGTAATGTAAAATTGGCAATATACTGAGTTGTATTTCTCTGTGCTAGAAACTCTTCTTTTTGTACATTAGCTTATTTGATCCTCTTGACAAATCTATATGGGAGAGGCAATGTTATTGCCTTTTCATCGATGAGAAAAATGTGGCTAAGAGATGTTAATTGACATTTCTAAAATCATTTAGCTAGTAAAGCTGACTCAAAGTCTGTTTGATTCCATATTCTTTGGATTTAACACATATGACACCACAAACATTTCCTGTAACCCCTACCCCATTCATCTCAAGTTACTCACTGAGTAAGTGCTTCTAGATGCTCAGAGTTGTGTGTTGAACAGAGTTAAAAGATGGGGAATTAATTAGAAACCCTTTTGAGGATAAACAGGAGGAAGTCACAGAAAGTCACATCCTCCATAGGGACATGAGATAAAGGCTAACCCAGAATCTACATTAGCCTTTGCCGATACCTTAGCTCAGCTGAAAGGACTGCTTTGGAAGGCAGCAAGTCATCGCATGCTTTTTGTTCCATTTTTCCTAAGGAGCATTCACTGAGCTCAATTCCCTCCTGACCCTACCCCTAGAAGAATCATATCAAGAATAAACTACGATTTTATTATTTTGGCTGTGTCAGTCAAGAACTTCGAAATTAATTTAAGGAATTAATTTACTTTGATTTTTAATAAAATAATTAAATGTTGATTGCTTGAGGTATCCAATATAAAATCAACACACTGAATCATAGTAATTTCTACATATAGTAATAGCTAACATGTCTTAGGATTTCCTGAAGGACGAAGAGTACAGCTATATGCAGGTACTGAGAGAGAACTTAATATACTTTCTTCAATCTTAATGGCCCTAAATATTGGACATTATTATTTTCCATTTTATAGATGAGAAATTTAAGTGTCAGAATGGTTAAGAAACCTATCCAAAGGCAGGGAGTTTATGATATGTATGTGTAGAATGAAATCTATTACCACTTTGCCCTAAAAAATGTTATATAACTAAAAATTGTATAGGCTATGATGAAAGTATAGAGACATGTAAACCAAATGAAATGTAATATCACCATAAATTAAAGCTAGATATGAACATATTTAGGAACTCATCTTTGTAAGACAGTTCAGTATGCTACCCATTGAACAATACTACACAGTTGCAGTATAGATTTAATAGGTGAGGAATATATATAAGCAAATGTCTCCCAGGAACTACACTTATAGGAAAGAGTTTCAATGAAAAGATCCCAAAGGTACCAAAAATATCACCTTACAATAGAACTGAAAAGCCAACAGTAACCACTATAGGTGTATCTCTTGCAAGGTGAATTGTGCAAAGTTGAGAACTCATTAGTGACTCTGCTTTGGGTTTTGAAAATGACCTGGAAATCTTTTTTAGGCCAACTCACTCTTCAAAAAACAACTGAATACAGGTGAACACATGGTGTTCAGCTCATTATTGTAATTCCCTTTGACTACAGCATGTTGTTCTATCATGATTCTACGTGGCTGGAGAATTTTTTAAATTACCTTATACTCTACAGTAACTAGAATAGTTCTGGATATAAGGTAGGTACCAACTATACCAATGCGTCTTAATTACAGAAGAGATGACATGGAGAGTAATCATATGATAGAAGAGAGAGCACTAGGGAAAGTTCTGGGTTCTTGTTTTGCTTTTCCTCTGTGGTCTTAGGGAAGTCTCAGTCACTCTGGACCTCAGTCTTCTCACCTCTAATATGAAGGGCTTTGGATGAGAACACAACCTTGTATTCACAGCATGTTTCCCAATAACAGACTCTTTAAAGTACACTCAAAGAGATTAAAAAACTCGAAAGCGGCACCAAGCAAGTCAGACGTAATTTGCAATGCAATCACTACCTATGGTATAACGATGTCTCCTAGTATTCATGAAAGCATTTTCAGAGCACAGTGTTTATTTGGTTGAATTTTAGATTGTGTCTGAATGGAATGGTTTACTTTCGATATATATATTTTTTGCATCTTATGATCATGAAGCAACATTTCTAAATGTCTCAGTAAACATGTGCCCCTTTCTGATGCAGACTTAACATGATCTATGTCTTTTCTTTTCCCTTAGCAGCAAATTATACCCCGTTCTATGATCCACTCAATTGACATATAATGACATATGCATACACACACAGTAATCTATGGCAAAAATATACACACTTTTTCATTTAATAGTCAGAATTTCATAGCACAACTATGAAGAGTTTATGATAAACTATGTGCAAACTAGTTGAGAGTACATGATCTCCAAAGCTCTTTTCAAAATTGGTTTACTATAAAGTCCCTTTTATGTGATGATTCTTAAGACATATAGCAGTTGAGCTTTTTCTATATCAGCAGTTCTCAAATTGTTTTCAATAGTAGAAAAAAAAATCTACATTTTCTTCCCTTAATTTTTCTAAATGTTTCTACCTTTTATAGCTTGCTGATGGATGATGAAATTGATTAACAAGTAGAAAATAAAGTTGTAGAAACTTTTATATCAATATTGCCTATGTAGCTTGAAAGCATCCTTTTTTATTCATTGATGCTTATGCTCACGGCTTTGACTTGATGGTACAATTTATGCAATTTAATTAAATTCACTTGTAGCTATATAAATTAAATATTGCTAATCATACACTTTTGTGCTAAATCATATTCTATATGGTAAAATTAAATATCAGAATTTTTCATGGTGTTCACCAAAGTGCACAGTACCATCCAGGAACCAAAACACTTTCCAAAGACCCACCCGATTTACCAAGTAATCCTCATTATTTCTCCTGCTTCCCCTCTTCTTTGGCGATCTTTTCTTTCTTTTGCATGATGACTGTCACTCTTGTTAATTTTGTGCCGTCCAATTTATTTGCATCCAAGTTTTCATTTATTCTGCTATGTCCAGATCAATCACAGATACAAAAGTTTCATGAAAATAATAACTATATAGTAATAGCTGCACAGGCTAACCTCTGTTAAGTACTTACTATGTTCCACGGAATATGGTAAACTCTGTTTTTAGATGAACTCATTCAGTCTTTACCACAGCCCCCCTCAGGTAGTTCCTATGAGTAGTCCTATTTTCTACATGAGAAAACTGGATAAAAAGGCTAAGCAGGGCTTCCCTGGTGGCGCAGTGGTTGAGAGTCCGCCTGCCGATGCAGGGGACACGGGTTCGTGCCCCTGTCCGGGAGGATCCCACATGCCGCGGAGCGCTGGGCCCGTGAGCCATGGCCGCTGGGCCTGTGCGTCCGGAGTCTGTGCTCCGCAACGGGGGAGGCCACAACAGTGAGAGGCCCGCGTACCGCAAAAAAAAAAAAAAAAAGACTAAGCAATTCACCTAACATCATACAACTAGCAAATGTTGCATGATACTAATGTCAATTACAAAATATCATTTCTCTCATTGTCCTCGGTAAAAGTTATTTTTGATATTGCTTAATTGACTTTATTTGCTCTTTCCTCTATTCACACTTCAAACTTTGTTTAAAACCTTGTTGTTAATATTTATCCAACTTTACCTTATATATAAATATTTCTGAATGTGACTAGATTATAGGTACATGTATTTGTAACTAATATATTATTTTATTGCCTTATGTAACAACTGATTTATTGCAAGTACACTTTTGATGTGTAATAATGAAAACATCAAAAACATTTCTGAATGTTATGAAGATAAGTTCAAATGGAATTTTTTGGATTTTCTAGAGAAGAAAATTTAATATTAAACATTATCTGTTTAATCAGGTTACTTAAATGATTTTGTCCTATTTATTAAAAAAGATTTTCCTCTAGAAGTCAGTTAAAAATAGCACACATGCACCCACAACACACAAGCGCTCTCATAACACACATGAGAAAGCATAATTTCATTACACCCATATACCGCCAGTGGTTTCAGTGATTTTTCCTTCCTGGTTGGTAGGTCAAGTTCTCCCTTTCAATTACATAGAGTTTGGTCTGGGACAATTGTACAGTCAATTCATAAATGTTTGCAGTGTCTCTTTCATTAATTATAAAGAAAATTTAGTGCACAAAGATATTCCACAAATAAGTCATTAAAAAAACTGCTATTGTAATTAGGCAACTAAGGCCCTGAAAAGGGATTTAAAAAGTCAACACATTGGGTTTCCCTGGTGGCGCAGTGGTTGGGAGTCTGCCTGCCAATGCATGGGACACGGGTTCATGTCCCGGTCCGGAAGATCCCACGTGCTGCGGAGCGGCTGGGCCCATGAGCCATGGCCGCTGGGCCTGCGCATCTGGAGCCTGTGCTCCGCAACGGGACAGGCCATAGCAGTGGGAGGCCCGTGTACCGCAGAAAAGTCAAAACATTTTTGCCAATATCTTGGCCTGGAAGAGACATTTCTCTAACTCAATTACACAGAATGGAGAAATTCTTACAAAGAAATGTATGCAGGGTCATGTAAAGGTGTGTGTGGGGTAAGACTCCTTGTGTACTGGGCTTGGGACAAAAAAAATATAGTACCTCAGATCAATTTGGGGGAATTAAAGTAAGACTCCTTTGGATATCAAATTTATTTGCTTAAAAATGAAAATTTTTTGGTGCTTATTGTGTTTTTATTGTGACTCTTGTCTTTCCTTTATCCTATCCATCAACTTGATTCTGAGGAGAGATTGAGTCACAGAGCAAAGAGGAGCCTGGGGCATCTTCAATATACAGTACCATCTAAAAATGCATTCCAAAGTAAACACGTGGTGTGACTGCTGATCAGAGGGCCCAGGACAGACCTGTAAGGTGACTCCTGTTGGGAGGACTATAACCGACCATCTGCTTAAAGTTCTTGCTTGATGGAAAACCACCAGAAGTCAGTAGACCTTCACTCCTCCCCTACCATGTTCTCTCCCCATTAAGTCATTTAAAGCCAAAAGTATCAAGAGTAGAATCACAGCATAAAGGAACAGAGGTTCAGCAGACTAAAGTACAAGCCTTCTCCAGCACTCCATGGGTCCCTTTTCACCAAGAACTTCTGAAGATTTTTTCACCCTACTATTCCTTTCAATACCTGTACTACTTCTTTCTGAAGTGAATTGCTGGCTGCCTTGGAACAGCAATTTAATGCTTCTACAGAATAAGGCTATTTAAAAAGTACAGTTATTCTATTCTGAAGATATGTTCGCTTTCTTTGACCACATTTATTTGTGTACAGGTTAAATGGATTTCTGCACTAGCTACATCATTCATTAAATTAACTCTATTTTTTTTGAATTTATATATACTTTATAAATAGGAGAGACAATATGCCAGGAAATTACAGCTCTTTTTACCTCTAGGGGTTCAGCAGTAAAACAGAGAACAGTTCTTGGCTATTGTTGAAGGTGAACATTTAGCTTTCTTTCAGGACAAATGAAGTAACTCTGACTGGGGGGGCATAGATGTTGTTCACTTTGGTGAAAATTATGGAATTTTTGTGCTTCGGCATATAAAGTTGCTACAGAAAACGCAGGGATAAGGAAAAAATAAAAACAGAAAGCTATTCAAAAATTCGTATTTAAAAGACAGAATTGTTTTAGAGTTTTCATCCCTGTGGGTAGAATACTATTTTAGGGTAACTATCTTTCTCTAATTGCAGCATTTACTTTAGTGAACACATTCATTAACCTTAAAACAGAAATGAACTTAGACCTATTGGAAAGATAATAGCAAGGTATTAAAGAGCTATGCCCAGAAAGAGATGTTGAAGCAAATAATTTTTTTTTTTTTTTGCACCAAGAGTCTCAGATCTGTGTTCTCCACACTTTGAAAAGAACTTAATAATAAAAGACAAGTGATAACACCCGAAGGCAATAGGAAAATTTAGCAACTGCCACCCTCTGCTAGTGCATTCAACACAATTGAAGCATGTGAAATGCCTTTTGCTTCACAAACAGGACCAGTGACTACGAAATTAAGTTAGCATAAGTCTTTGGCTAGAAAGCCTACTGTCACAGGTGGTCATGGTTCAGCTACACAGTTTTTCTCAGCCAGGCAATAAGCGCACCTCTACTAATGCAAATGTTCTTGCAAACCTGTTCAGTTTAGGTTCTAATGTGCACATTAACCAAATGCGTACAAGAACTCTTAAATACTACAAACAGAATGGCCTCTGTTAGAGTCCATTGAAACATGAGCTCTTCTTTGCAAAATGACATATTCATAGTTCCCAATTCATTGTCAAGTTCTCTTACTGTCACAAGGTAATCTGGGTATCCAGTACAGTAAATTGTTACCGAGTAAGCACAATAATAAGACATGCCACCGATTAGGAAAAGTTTCGCTTTTTTAAGCCCAGCATGCTCTTTTGGTTGAGTTGGCAAGAGGGAAAATTTAAAGAAGACTTGTCACAGTTTTCACATACAACCAACACTGCAGAAGTTTCATATCTAAAGTAAACTAGGAACGACTAATTCGATTTTTGTTGTGAAAAGTGCATTGACTATTTTTTTTAACTTATCCTTATAAAAATTAACACTTTTATAAGGTGATGGCTCTTTGTTTTTGTAGTATATAACCAACATTAAAACTTCAATTTCTGAGCCACTTAAATTATAGTATCCTTAAAAAGCAAGTGTACTTTTGGAACACTAGAGCTTCACTGTACTTAAAAATCATTGTGGGCAGGGCTTCCATTGTTTAAATATTTATTATTCTCTGCATATATTGACAGGCATATACTTAAATGCCCCAAACTTTGAGAATTTCCTTTCTCTAGAAGAATTCACAAGTAATTATTAACCACAACACAAGAGTTCAGAGTAAATAGCAAGACACTTCAAAAAATAACAATTATGCTGATTAGCACTGAGTGTAGAGCTAGAAACAAATACTAAAATGGGCTGTTATTGGAGCAAGTTATTATAGTACCGGGAAGCAAAGTGATTTTAAAACCATCTGCCGTTTGTGAACTCAAGTGACAAGCAATCTTAAAATAAAGAATACAGCTCATATTCCATTTTAGTCTGGGAAAGTCACCTGGGCTTTGTTTGCAAGCAGAGACTAAGTTCATCAACTACTGGGGCTAAACCAAACAGTCCTCACACTAGAAGGAAAGTTTGGTTACAAGAGTCTGAAAGAGGGTGTGTCAGTTAGGAATGGAATCAAGAATTTTGCTGCCCTGACTTTTCATACATAATGAGTTTCCTTCATACTTCTCAATTTCAGAATTAGATATAATCCTATTTCCCCTCTTCATTTTCCAGCAGAAACATAATCAGATAATGTTTCCATTCACATAGATTTGAAAAGATCCTTATCCTGTGTGGGTCATTTTATTTTATAGTAGCCAAGGCAGAGAGGTTGCTGCCAGTATGTTCAGGCCATGCAGAATAAAGGCTCAGTCCTGGGCAATGAAACAGTCCACCTTTGTGCTGCTCTTGTGGAAGAAGAATGAAAACCCATCACCAACTTTGGGACTTGATCAACAGTGGGGAATCACAAAACTCTTTTCAATCAACGCATTTTAAACCTCCACTAAAAATAGCTCCTCTGTGCTTGGGCTTAAAGTCCCATCTATGGCCAGGGATGGAATACAGTACTTAATTGTTTCTGACTACGGTCCTTGCATCAGCACTCTGAGAGTGTCTTCTAACTTTTAATCGTCTTGTGTGCTCTTTAATTAGACCTGTTCACAAGACAGCCAAAGGAAAGTGCCTACCACTAAGCCTACTCAAGACATGAAAACAGTCTGATTCACAAGTCCAGGAACTTTGTGCAAGGCTAACCATCTCCCAAGATTTGTCATTTTTCTCTGGTTCCCTGTGCCTTAAAATGAGACACACTTGGGGGAGGAGGTAAGCGCTGTGGCTATTAAGACAGCTCCGTTGTATACAGAGACTGTCTGGTGACATTACTCTCCTTGTCTAATTTCCTTTCTTTATTTCGTCTCTTACCGCGTGTTATCTGTTTGCTACTACTAGCGCTGGAGGGAAACATGGCTTTGGAAGGAACACTTGGTTCCCTCACTGGGAGGAATACTGAGGATTTCTTTAAGGGCTAGGATAACTAGGAAAGGGCTCTACTCCCTCAGAAGGATTTCAGAGCCCGAATTATAGAGAGACCCCCCTAACTTAGACGGGAGATGCAAACAGTTGAAGTGTCTGTCCTTGGCCTCCACAGGTGACCTGCGGTTGGACCAACCTACCGGCAACTCCCCTCAGCTCAGGTCACTCACGCTCCTGGACTCACCTGGTGCTGAGGACCAGCGCCGGCAGGAGAGGCAGCAGGTAGTGCGCTGGGCTGAATTTCATGCTTGTCACCTGCCGGGATCCTCCTTTCCTCGCTGCCTGCGCTCTCCCTCCTCGTCCTCCGGGTCCTGTCGCTCCTCAGTGCCCGGCTCTGTCCCCGGCCAGCAATGAGCCCTCTCCAGCAGCGGACGGAAGGAAACCGACAAGCAAACGGACGGACTCCTTGCGAAGGCAGGCGCTGAGAGTGGGGAGTATCTTCGGGAGTGATGTCACCGGCGAGGCGAGCCCTGCCCGGGATTGTTCGCCGCCGCAGCTCCCGAGACCCGAGGGCGCGTTGTCACTCGCGCTGGAGGCGGCGCGGGAGAGGGAGGGGGTGCCCAGCGATGGACCCGCGCGCTCCGGTCAACGGGCTGCACTCACCCAGCTGCACGCCCGCCTGGGCCTGATCTTTTTATTCCCGCTTCTCCATAGGATGGGGAAGGGTGAGGCGGGGGCCAGGAGAGAAATCTAATCTGCCAGTAACTGAACCGGCGTTCGCGGCAGGAGGTGAAACAGAATTCACTGGGAAAGACTATCGGAGGCTAGAGTCATAGGCAGGCGCCCCTCACTTGATTAAACAGTGTTTGTAAAAACGTTGCTCTGGAGAGAATGTTTAAAATATTATTCTAATTAAAAATGCATAATGACTCGTTTGATGTGAATGGAAGGGCAGTAGGAGCGAGCAGCGTCCAGAAATGCACCCTGAGACCGTATTGCCATTGCAAGCGTCTTAGTCCGCAAGCGCGGACTCTAAAGAGGTTTTCAGACAGTTGAGACGTCTGCTGTTTCTGTGATTTGAAAATTTCTGACCTTCCTATAATTTCAATGTGACTCTGTTTGTACCACCAACGGGTAGTGGGGTTGGAGTTGGTGTCACAGGTTCACTCACCTAAAGGGTGGCTTTTCTTCAGGTGAGGAAACATAACTGAGACAATCATCAGAATGTTAGTAATTAACTCGGAGTGGTGGTATTGGAAGGCAGAAGATTTTATCTGTCATTTTTTTCTACAGTTTCCAAATTTTCGTTAATGAACATCTGATATTTAGTAAGCTTTATTTTCAAAAATTAATTAGAAAAATGAAATAATAGAACTCTATTTTGCAAAAGTAATCCTAGAAAATAGTGCCAACTTCATCTACTAAGATGTTCGATTCTAGGATCTTTACAACAAGGGTATTCTGGCAGGATAACCTTGTTAAATAAATGTTTGTAAAGCACTACTTCATACATTGTTTCATTTGATTGTTTCAAGAGCCAACCTAGAGAAATATAAATAGCCCCTATCATAGAGATGAGGAAAGATCTCATCAAGATCTGAGCTGTATTTTTTTTTTTTTTTTCAACAAAGAACTGTGTTCTTCTAAATCTTAAGCAAACCGTACTGTTGCCTGGAACATCATACTTAGCATAACAAACTCGGTGATTAACACAAAGTTGATGTTCAATAGAGGTTGACATGCATCAGAGACCCTAGAGGGCAAAGGTCAGATGTTCTCCAGGAATTCCTATCCAGATGGCTCAGCTCATATCCCAGTTTTTTCAGGGGCTAGCCATTTACAGTAATATTTAGATGAAACTTCCCCTTTAGTCTATTTTTTGAAGACATTACCTGTAGGAAAAATACATTTGTTATAAAGCTTTATTTTGTCTAATTTACCGATCTGTTTTTGCTTTTGCTTCTAATGGGATTGGAGTTAAAACACTCATACAGAACAGATATTACTTTAAAAAGCCCAAGCCAACAAAATAGATGAGTAATAACTTTTGTAAACTGGATACCACCCTCTTGGGCCATAGTAAAATCCACAACAGATATAACTAGGAATACACAAATCAACTCACTTGTGAATTGCATGTCATTTACAAAGAAAAATTGCACTACACTTTCCTAAAACAGAATTCTGACTCTGAAGAAAAATATGCATTTCAGTTTGCTTTTGCTAGAATTATCTAACAATAGATTCTCTGCTCAGTTTAGAAGGTGATCATTTGAGTTGTATACTAAACAAAGCCATATGACTACTTACTCTCTGGGGAATAACACTCATATTTGTACAACACATTTTTTGTTTAGCTAACAACTTTGAATTTATTGTGTGCTAATCATAGGAATCAAGTGTGGTAGTCATTCCTATTATTCTCTTTTGCGGTTGAAGTGACTGAGCGGTTTCAGGAACTCCTACAGTGGACATGGCATTCAAATTCAGTCTGCATTACTTCAAAACATTTGTTTTCTTGAGAAAGAGTTTTTTAAAATATGCTTACATAAGAAAAGCTTTTCCCCACCCTAAATTGTATTACTTTAAATTAGATGTGCAACATGAACAACAGACTGCTGTAGACTGTGAACCAAGAAAGGGAATCACCAAAATGAACTTTGTTTTGACGGTGTCTCACAGTTATGTTGTGCCACTGCACTGGATATCAATAACAAGCCATAAAGTTTGTTGACCTTTATGCATTTTCTGTAAGCAGAAAAAAAGACATCCGGGCTTCCCTGGTGGCACAGTGGTTGAGAATCTGCCTGCCAATGCAGGGGACACGGGTTCGAGCCCTGGTCTGGGAAGATGCCACATGCCGCGGAGCAACTAGGCCCGTGAGCCACAATTACTGAGCCTGCGCGTCCAGAACCTGTGCTCTGCAACAAGAGAGGTCGCGATAGTGAGAGGCCCGTGCACCGCGATTAAGAGTGGCCCCCACTAGCCACAACTAGAGAAAGCCCTCGCACAGAAACAAAGACCCAACACACCCAAAATTAAATAAATAAATAAATTTATTTAAAAAAAAAAAAAGACATCCAACTTAGGAGGGCATAGGAGCAACAGGCAAGCACATCTTGGACAGTGAACCTAAGTGGGATTGTGGAAATTCCTGCAGATTTAGAGGACTGAAGTATTATATTATGAATTCCAGTACAGATCTGCCTCCCAGCAGAAGACATTTCTCAGGGAACTACAAGAACATGTCTCCATCACCCATGACATTCTTTCCCGACTGTCACAGGAAAACTCAAATCCAGACTTGATTTTATGGCTTCAGAGAGTTTGTATATGAATGTTAAAAAATGTAGCAGTGCAGACAGGAGACTCAGCTGAAACTACTTGTCCTATACTGAGTCGCAACACTGAACTCAGCAAAAGTTTTTTGTAGTAACTATACCCAAGTCTGGATAAAGAACATGAAGAAAGCCCATGCAGTTTCACTGAGAGGGTAGTCTCCATAAAATGCTGGAAATGGGAGACACAGAGGTTATTTTTTTTAAACAGCTTTATTGTGTATCTTAATTCAGGTACCCAAAACACCATTTCAAAGTATATAATTAAGTGATTTTTAATATATTGCCAAGGTTTTGAAAGCATCAGTATTATCTAATTCCAGAACATTTTCATCACCCCCAAAATAAACTCTATATCCACTAGCAGTCACCCACCACTCCCTTCTTTCTCTCTTCTCCCATCCTTGGCAACCACTAATCTAATTACTGTCACTAATGGATGTTCCTAATTCTTGACATTTTATATAAATTAAATCATACTACATATGGCCTTATGTAACTAATTTCCTTAGTATCGTTTCAAGGTTCATCTATGTTGTAGCATGTATCAGTACTTCATTCTTTTTTATTGCGGAACAATGCTCCACTGTAGAGATATACCACGTTGTATTGATCCATTCAACAACTGATAGACATTAGGGTCATTTCCATGTTTTGCCTATATGCTATGAACATCTATATAAAGTTTCCTTTGTGAACATCTGTTTCCAATTCTCTTGGAATATAACTAGGAGAGGAATTCCTGAGTCATATAATCACACTACGTTTAATTTTTTGAGAAACTGCCAAACTGCTTTCCAAAATAACTGTATCATTGTACATTCTCACCATTAGTACAGGAAGATGTCAATTTTTCTACATCCTTGCCAAAACTTGGTATTTTTAATTTATTATTATCATTATTATAGACATTCTAGTGGGTACGAGTAGTATCTCATTGTGGTTTTGATTTGTGTTTACCTGATGGTTAATCTTACTGAGCATCTTTTCATGTGCTTGTTGCCCATTCATATACAGTTTTTGGAGATATGTTTCTTCAAATTCCTTGCCCATTTTGTCATTTATGATTTATTTCTGAATTATAACAGTTCTTTATACATCCTGGATACAATTTATTTGCTAGATACACAACTTGAAAATGTTTTCTCCCAATCCATGGGTTATCTTTTCATTTTCTTGATGGTGCCATTTTCAGCAAAAAAGTTTTTAATTTTCATGAAGTCCAATTAACATGTCTTTTTCTTTTGTTACTGTGCTCTTGGTATCTGAGAAGGTTTTACTTCACCCAAGATCATAAAGATTTATGTCTATATTTTCTTCTAAGAGTTTTATTGTTTTATCTTTGATCCACTTGGAGTTTGTTTTTGTGTACGATAAGAGATAGGGGTCCAACTTAATTCTTTGCATGTGTGTATCTAGTTGTCCTATCATCATTTGTTGAAAAGGTTATTATTTCCCCCATTTAATTGTTCTGCTATTTGTTCTCTCTCAGAGTAATATGAATGCTGCATTCCCTTTTCTACTTTTATGTTCTAAACTCCAACATCTCCTAGAGTTTCATCCTTGATCCTCCTCTTTTAAAATTCTGTATTTTTCTTTCCATGGTGAACTTACAGTTTTTTGGGTTTTACTATCTATAATATGGTTAATCTCCAGCCTAGATTTCTTCACTGAGCTCTTACATAGATTTCTCTTGGATACCTCAAAGTCAAACTCAATCACAATGAAATTTTGTTCTTCTCACCATCTGATGATCTTTCTTTTTGTTCCTTTATATGCCCATCAAGTCAGTCACCCAAACCTGAGAATCATCATGACTTTTAGCTCTCACTTCTCCCACATTTGGTCAATCAACAAGTCCTACGGATTTTACTAAGTATTGCTTTGTAATAATCACCTACTCGTATGTTAAACCTGTCACCAGGGCTTTATTTAGGGTTCACTGTCTTTTGTTTCTGAAGTGTGTTCCTTACTCAGAGGTGTATTTTCCTCAAATCCATTCCCCCAGTATAATAAACATAAGCTGTAAATATTTTTATTGCCTCAAAGATCCTAGGGAATTACTCTCAATAATATTTTCAATACACATCTCTTCCCTGTTCTTTCTTTAACTTCCATGTTCTACTCCTAAGAGAGCAACAGAAGTTTTCCTTGATGTGACTTTAAATTTTTCACATTATTCCTTCTTCCAGAAGTGTTCTATTACTCACCTTACCTGTATAGTCAGCCCTCCATATCCGTCAGTTCTGAATCTGAAGATTCATACCAACCATGGATGAGAAATAATTGAAAAAGAAAATTCCAGAAAGTTCCAAAAGCAAAACTTGAATTTTCTGTGCACTGGCAACTATTTACATAGCATTTATATTGTATTTACAACTATTTAGATACCATTTACACTGTATTAGGTATTATAACTAATCTAGAGATGATGATTTAAAGTATACTGGGGAACTTGCATAGGTTATATGCAAATACTATGCCTTTTTATGTAAGAGATTTGAGCACGCCAGAATTTTGGTATCCATGGGTGTCCAGAAACCAATTCCCCTCAGAGTTACGGAGGGATGACTATAACTTACTTTAATTATTTAAGCCTTACCAAGGCCATCACCTCTTTCTAGAATATTGTCCTTAACCCATCTGCCACCACAAACTTGGTAAGTCTTCCCTTTCAAATCTGTTATGGCATGTGACAGATTGCCTTGATATTGAACTTATAATATTACTTAGTAATAATATATTTCTGTTCCTCACTATGCTATAAATCTATTAAGAATAGGAGAGGGGCATTTCTCATTTTTCTCAGTGCTAAAGAAGGTGAAGATGTTGTAAAATTATATTTTAATTTATGTATTTTCTCAGTCAATCACTAATTTTATTCAGATATTTGTCAACCCAGGGGTTAAACGCTTAAAAAAAAAAAAAAGATGTTTTAAATGGTTCATTGGAAACACAATATGTTTACAGCTTTCATACTCATTGTTTTATTGTTGCTCATGAAAACTATCCAAAGGAAATTTACTCTACGAAGGCCAATTATACCTTTTTTTAACCAAATACATCATAAGAAACAAAAGAGAAATATAAGGCTAATCCAAGTGTTTGTATTCCATTCAAAAATAAAACAAAATGAAAACAACAAACAAAAGCAAAAGCAAAAAAGACCAAGCCCTATACCCTCTCGTTCTTTTGAGCCAGTCATGTATATTGAATGGCCTTAACCCACTGAATTCCCCACCTTCTTGATAAATTATCCTGCCTGTTCTCACAAATGGTGAGAAGTCTATGCAAGAGCCTTGGAGCAGGACTTCACCAGGAAGGTAAAGGGACTCAGGGATCTTATCTGTCTTATTTGTTGCCCTGGAAACAATATTGTGTCTGCTTCTTTGCCAGTACACCATGTGTGCGAGAGTTACTCTGGGACTAGGTCTATTCACTTGGAGAAAGAGATAAACACAATAATAAAGACAACAGTTGCTCTTTTATCCAAATGCAGGAGATAAATTATAATTCTGCTTTTGGCAATTATATTGGGAATTCACCAGAGTACTGAAACCTCAATGAATCCTTTTGTAAACCAAGTATTTCATAATGAGCACAGCAATGCTTTAATGTATAAATTTAAGCTCTTTTTAAAAAAAAAATATTTTCATATTTTGCAGTATATTTACAAAGGAATCTGGCCTGCTGAACTGATTCATTCACTGGATCAGTTAAATTCCACCTAACCTTTAACAATCAATGGCAATCTCTTATTTCCTGGTTTCCTTTTGCTGCCCACATTTGGCTGTCTCAGTGAATTTCTCAACACAGATAAATTTAAGACCCAATTCAGTCCCTCTTCTATGACTATCTCTCATTATAGAACCACTGTTAAACCAAGATTTCTAAGGTATGGTTTTTCCATGCTCACTCTATGTAACTTTGGACATATGGTTTTCAAAGCATCCTCTCATCCAACATTATATTTAACTCAAAATATAATTAATGATGAGAATTCTGCTTCCAGACATGAAGGAATAATTGGTATAAGACTTATCCTCCTACTATAAACAAATATAACATTTGAAAAAAATGAAATGACTATTTCAAGCATCGGGAAATAGGAAGAGCAGGATCACAGAAAACAAGCCCATGCTCACACCAGCTTTCTCAAGATGAGGATTTTAACTACGATGCCACAGGAAGGTGAAGAACAAGGGAAACAATAGTCCTACTGAGCCTAGTAAGCAGAGTTTTGATCTGCTAAAGTGTTTAGGATTTGTGGGAAATCAAACCAGAGAAGAAGCAGCTTTGCAAAAACCTCCAACATACTGCATGGGGATTTACTATGGATCCTTGGCCAAGGACTGGGCTTCATGAATGCAGTCCAGACTCTGAAAGGTCAAGTTCTGCTATTCTGCATTTGCAGTGGGTCTGGAATAGAGATATCCAAGTTCTTGAACTACTGTGATATTAGAATTCTTATCCAGCCGGACTGGAAAGCCCTAACAGCACTTTACAAACACACCAAACATTTAACTGAAATTCCAGAAAGTCCAGACTTTTGGAGTAAGAGCCATGCCTTGGTATAAAAGATGTATTTAGAACTAATGTCAAAACTGATAGAGATTCACTGTAAAAAGATTTTTAAAAACCTGACAGTAGTGTAAAGAGCCACCAGTAATTTAACTGTTTAGAGAGGAAAATTCAGCTTCCATTAAAGGAAGATGACACAATCTAGAATCTCTACAGTGTGTTCAGCACAATGCCAAGCGTAGGCCTGAATTACTGGATACATGAAGAAACATGAAAAGGTACTCATATTCAAAAATAACAGTAATCAGTGGAAACAGAACCCAAAGCAACACAGATTTTGAAATTAGTAGACAAGGACTATACAGATTTTAAGTATAAAAAATAAACAACTGAAAATTCTAGAACTGAAAACATGATATATGATATAAAAATGCACAGTTTCAATACTGAAAAATGAAAGGTTAGTAAACTTGAAAACACATAAATAGAAATAATACTATCTGAAAGAGAAAATAATTAAAGAAATGTAAGAACATGGATTTAGGGAACTGTGATATCATATCAAGCTGTCTAATAAACATGTTTGGAATTCCAGAGAGATAAGAGAAAAAAAATTAGAGCACATAAATTATGTTTTTAAAATGACCAAAATGCCAAGTATGTTTAAAAAACATACCTTTACATCTTCAAGAAGTTCCACCAAATTTAAGCAGGATAAATCCAAAGAGAACCACACTTAGATATATCATACTCAAATTGCTGAAAAGAAAAAGAGAAAATCTTAAACAGGAGCATAATATACAAAGTAATCTCAATACTCATGAGAGATTCTCAACAGAAACAATAGGGTGGAGAAGACAGTGGAACGGTATCTATAAAATGCTGTAAAACTGTCAATCTAGAATTTTATATTCAGCAAAAATACCCTTAAAAATTGAGGGCAAAACAAAGACATTTTCGACTAAATAAACCTTGAAGAATTCTTAAAAGAAAATCTGCTCTATCACAGATCACAAAAGACATTGTTCAGGCTGAAGAAAAACGATACAATATGAAAATGCAAATTTATAGAAAAGAATGAAGAGTTCCAAAAATAGTACATATTTAGATGAATACAAAAGGCTGTGGTTTCTCTTAATTTTTTAATGAAAAAATAAAACCAGTAACATTACATTCTGTTCCTTGAATATATAAAACTAATATATGGCAAAAATAACATAAAGGATAGATATGGTAAAAGAATTATACTAATGGAAGGATCTTTGTCCTGTTATAGGAAGTTGTAAAACATTAACTTTAGATAGAATATGAAAAATATGAATGCATAATATTTACTAAAGTAACCACAAAACAAAGTACAAATTCATACAGCAAATATTCCACAGTATAGAAAAAGAACAATGATAAAGAGAAAGATTAATACAAAAGGAGCAAGAAAGAAACAGAGGTACAATAGCTTAGATATGAGAAATAGAAAGCAAATAGTAAAATATGAGACAAAAAACTGTATTAATAATTAATTTAATTAAATTAAAAATAGATTGTTATATTGGATAAATATACAATTAAAAGCTATCTACAAAAATTTTATTTTAAATATAAAGATAAAAAATAAATAAAAACTGTATAAGAAAGCATGAGTGGTTAATAGCAGAAAAAAATGTTTATGATGTAGAATTTTACTAGACATAAAGAGGTATATTTCATGTTGATAAAAAAAGTTAAATCATCAGAAAGATAAAATAATTTTAACTGTGTATGTACTTAAAAACAAATTTTTTAAATAAAATATAAGAAGAAAAGGGATTCAAGGGAGAAAAAAAAGCTTCAATTACAGATATTTCAAGAAACCATTCCAATAATCTATAAACTATACAAAATATCAGTTAGGATATACAATATTTGATAAATATTATTAACTAAACTTACCTAGTTAACATTTATAGAATGCCTCACCCAAAAAGCAGAAAACACATTTTTCTAAGTGTACATGGCACATTAACCATGGCAGACAATATGCCAGGCTACAATATAATTCTTAATGCATTTCAAAAAAATTGAAACTTCCAGAACATATACTCAGATCAAACAGAATTAAATTAAAAAATTAATGTCAAAATTTCCAGATATTTTAGGTAACCAATGAATAAAAGAAGAAATAACAGAAAAACTGGAAAAGATTTTGATTCAGATGAAAATGAAAAATACAATATATCAACAGCTGTGGAAAACAATGAAAGCAATGTTCAAAAGATAAATGCTTGTATTAGAAAGATGAAATATTAAAAAGGAGTGATCCAGTTTTCACCATAAGAAGCTATAAAAAGAAGAGCAAATTAAATTCAAATAAATTGCATGGAAGAAAATAATAAAAATTAGAGCAGAAATTAATGATAGAGAAAATAGTTACAATGCATAGTACCAACATCATGAATAAAAGAGATAAGTATTACAGATATTACAGATATTAAGTGAATGATAACAGTATATACTTCAATATATTTCACAATTTAGATGAAATGAACAAATTTATGAAAAAACTTACAAAAATGACCCAAGAAGAACTAGCAAATGTAAAGAGCCCTACTAAAGTAACTTAATTTATTTAAAGCTTTCCCAAAAGGGATATTCCAGATGGTTTATTATTTCTATCAAATGTTGAAATGTGAAATAATACTAATCTTAAATTATTTCAGAAGTTAGAGGAGGATAGGTCTGCTCTGCCTATACTCTATGATAATTTTATGATTATTATTTCTCTGGTAACAAAGCCAAAAAAACTTGTAAGATGTAAATAGAGTTATAGGCAATTTCTCTTATGAACATGTAATGCAAAATTTTGTAGAAAATATTATAAAACCTAATCCAGCAATATATAAAAAGGACAAAACATTATCATCAGGTGGAGGATTGTGTAGAAATTCAATGTTAGTTTTACATTCAAATTAAAATATTTTTATCACTTTAATGGAAGATAGGAGAAAAATTACATGATCATCTCAATCAATGTAGGAAAATTATTACAATTTAACACCCATTCATGAAAATAAATTTCATCAAGCTGGAAATAGATGGGAAACCCTCAACATGATAAAGGATAGTTATAAAAGACTTTATTATATTCAGGGCTGGAAAGATTGAGTGCTTTCCTGTAAAAGTGAGAATTAAGCGAGGATAACCTTACACTACCTTAAAGGAGGAAAACATAACTGAATTATTTTATGACTTAGGTTAGTCAAATATTCCTTAGATAGGGTACAAAAGTGAAAACCAGAAGAGAAAATACATTGATAAATTCTACTTCAAAAAATGAAATACATTTGATCTTTAAAGAAACCATTAAGAAAATAAATGGGCAAGGCAGAGATTGGGAGAAGAAATGTGCAATATAGTTTTGACAAAGAAATTGTACAAAACTATGTAATGACACTTAAAATGAACAATCAAAAGGCAAACAACACAATAAAGAGCTTGGAAAAAAACCTGAACATGTACTTCACAAAAGAAGACATTAGGGTATGAAGGCCAAGCACACACACATCAGAAAGTGTCCTCGACATCTTTACTCATCAAAGGAATGAAAAATAAAGCAATGAGAAACCACCCCTAGAAATGAGAAATTCACTGCTGGAATGTCTAAAGCAAAATCTAGCAAAATGAAATATTGGCAAGGATATGGTACAACTTGAACTCATATATTTAGACTATACAAAGTGACATAATCACTTCAGATTGGCCACTTCTTAAAACATATGCATACACTATGACCCAGCAATTTCAATCCTAGTCATTTATCCAATACATATGATAGCATGCATCTGCAAAATGGCTTGTATAACATGTATACCATCTCTATTAATAACTAGACAAAATTTGTAAACAATTAAAAAAATTATCAGTACAAGAATGGGTGCAAATTTGAGGTCTATTCATACAGTTTTAAAAATAAATAAATCACTGTTATAACCAAAGAAGCCATAATAAGTTCATAGTACTTTATTTCATATGAACTTCAACAATAGGGAAAACTAATCTATGGTCATAAAAATCAGAACAGTGGTTGCCAATGAAGGATGTTTATTGAATGGAATTAAGTACAAGGACATTTTCTTGGTCAATCAAAATGTTTTATATCATGATTAGGGTGTTGGTTACAAAGGTGTTAAATTTTGAAAAGCTCATCAAATTTTTAAAATTTAACAGTTTTATCAGCTTTTTGTGTCATAATCATAAAATTTAACACTTAATACCTATGTATTTCACTTTACCTAAAATTTACTTATAAAATAGGATTATGATAGTCATTTTTACTTGTAATAAAACACTCGTGAAGACATCATCCACCCATCTATCCATCAATCCAGCCACCCATATATCCATCCATTCAACCAATATTTATTAAGAGCATCCTAGTCAATTACAGATGATATGAATATTTCAGTGGTGCTGCAATTAATGTAAATATGGAATTACTAAGCAATTGTGTACTTTCTCTGAAACAGCAAGCAAAATTTACTATTCAAGGGTTCTAATTCAGCTTTTGAAGTCAAGGAACCTTCTTAAAGAAGGTAATTAGTTCTCTCCCACATAATACTGGTGTAGATCTCAGGCCACTGAAACGTGGAATAGTAATGGTAAGTCATTTGTGTTTATCCTGTAGCTCCATGAACCCTTGAGATGATGCACCCGGGCTGAAAACTTGAATGCAAACTCAAGAGAAACCATAAGCAGAATTTAGCGGAACCAGTCAGTTAAGGTGCTCTCAGATTCCTTAACAACAGAAACTGAGATTGTTTTATGGTGCTACACTTTGTAGTAATTTCTTATGATCCAAGAGATTATCCAATAGATAATATCAATCTGTGATATGATCAGAGGTGCGTTTAAAACTTTTATATTATAATTTATTTTGGGTACAGAATTTAACCTATTACTTGCTAGATTCTACTGAATTTTTAGCATTTTAGAACTGCAAAACACTTTGAGGATCTATTTGTTAATTTTTTTCAAGGATACAATATATGCTTTAACAGAAAGTGCTAACTTCCATGGCCTGTGTTAATATTTATGAAGTGCTTTTGAAGAATAGGAATTCATGTAACCCTCACTACATTTCTGTGGAGTAGAAATTCTTATCTCCAGTGTATAGACATAAAAGCTGAGCTCAGGAAGTTATACAGCTTGTCCACAATCATACAGTTAATAAGAATCAGCACTTGGATCTGAACTCCATTTATCTATTTTAGAGATAGGAAAACTGTGAACTTGTAAATAGGCCAAAGTCACTAATGGCCATGGAGAATATGAACTCAAGTTTTCTCATTTCCAATCTGGTTTTCTGTTTTTACTCAAAAATAACTTTTCTCAATATCACACTTCCTTCATAAGCAATTAGGTTTTTTGTTTTTTTTAACCTCATCTGCACTACTGATTAAAAATATAGCATTGTGTAAACCAAGTATACATTTTGGGATCTACGCTCATATTTTGATCTTATTAATTAGATTAATGCTATTCAAACACATTAAGTGCCAAATAATACAGCTATAGTACCTGTTATAAACAACCAATATACAAGTTCTCTAAGTTACTTAAGCTCTCCCATATTTAAATTTTTGCAGTTAAAGATGTTCATACGGTATTCCCCCCACTCTCTCTTTGGTAAAAACTTCCTGTTTCTCAGTTTTATAAAAATGCACTATTTTGGTTTTATTTAAATGCAGCCTCTTTAGGGGAAAATATGATAATTAAAAATCTACATTATAATACTACTGAAGAAACTATCGATACATGTTACTTTATTTTCCCATTTCTAAAAAAGTTAAACATTTGCCTTAGTCATTCCTGTTTCTTTTCTAACTCCCCAAATTAAACCATACACTTTGCTAGTGATTATAGCATTTATTCCAAAGAGGCACACCAAGAAATATAATCATTCTCAGTCATATTGGCAAAGTCTTGCATTTTACTAAATCAGATATCAAACATGTCTCTGTACATCTGCTGAAATCAAAGCTGAAAACTTCATGTTAAAACACAACTGGGGAGAGGGGGAAGATGGCGGAAGAGTAAGACACGGAGATCACCTTCCTCCCCACAGATACATCAGAAATACATCTACATGTGGAACAACTCCTACAGAACACCCACTGAATGCTGGCAGAAAACCTCAGACCACCCAAAAGGCAAGAAACTCCCCATGTACCTGGGTAGGGCAAAAGAAAAAAGAAAAAACAGAGACAAAAGAATACGGACAGGACCTGCATCAGTGGAAGGGAGCTGTGAAGGAGGAAAGGTTTCCACACACTAGGAAGCCCCTTCGAGGGCGGAGACTGTGGGTGGCGGAGTTGGGGTGCTTCGGGGCCGTGGAGGAGAGCGCAGCAACAGGGGTGCGGCGGGCAAAGCGGAGTGATTTCCGCACAGAGGATCGGTGCCGACCAGCACTCAGCAGCCCAAGAGTTTTGTCTGCTCACCCACTGGAGTGGGCGGGGCCTGGGAGCTGAGGTTCGGGCTTTGGTCGGATCCCAGGGAAAGGACTGGGGTTGGCGGCGTGAACACAGCCTGAAGGGGTTAGTGCACCACGGCTAGCCAGGAGGGAGTCCGGGAAAAAGTCTGGACCTGCCGAAGAGGCAAGAAACTTTTTCTTCCCTTTTTGTTTCACGGTGCGCGAGCAGAGGGGATTAAGAGCGCTGCTTAAAGGAGCTCCAGAGACGGACGCGAGCCGCGGCTATCAGCGTGGACTCCAGAGACAGGCATGAGACGCTAAGGCTGCAGCTGCTGCCACCAAGAAGCCTGTGTGCGAGCACAGGTCACTATCCACACCCTCCTTACGGGAAGCCTGTACAGCCCACCACTGCCAGGGTCCCGTGATCCAGGGACAACTTCCCCGGGAGATCCCATGGACACCTCAGGCTGGTGCAACGTCCTGCCGGCCTCTGCCACCGCAGGCTCGCCCCGCACTCCATGCCCCTCCTTCCCCCCCGGCCTGAGTGAGCCAGAGCCCCCGAATCAGCGGCTCCTTTAACCCCATCCTGTCTGAGTGAAGAACAGACGCCCTCTGGTGACCTACATGCAAAGGCGGGGCCCAATCCAAAGCTGCACCCCGGGAGCCGTGCGAACAAAGAAGAGAAAGGGAAATCTCTGCCAGGAGCCTCAGGAGCAGCGGATTAAATCTCCACAATTAACTTGATGTACCCTGAATCGGTGGAATACCTGAATAGACAATGAATCATCCCAAATTGAGGAGGTGGACTTTGAGAGTAAGATATATTATTTTTTCCCCTCTTCCTCTTTTAGTTAGTGTGTATGTGTATGCTTCTGTGTTGAGATTCTGTCTGTATAGCTTTGTTTTCACCATTTGTCCTAGGGTTCTGTCTGTCCGTTTTTTTTTGTATTTTTTTTACTTAAAATTTATTTTCTTAATAATTATTTTTTATTTTAAAAACTTTATTTTATTTTATCCCTTTCCTCCATTCCTTCCCTCCCTCCCTCCCTTCTTTTCTTTTCTTTCTCTCTTTCTCTTTCTCTCTTTCTCTCCTTCTTTTCTTTCTTTTCTTTCTTCTTTTTCTCCCTTTTATTCTGACCCGTGTGGATGAAAGGGTCTTGGTGCTGCAGCCAGGAGTCAGTGCTGTGCCTCTGAGGTGGGACAGCCAACTTCAGGACACTGGTCCACAAGAGACCTCCCAGCTCCACATAATATCAAACGGGGAATATCTCCCAGAGATCTCCATCTCAATACCAACACCTAGCTTCACTCAACGACCAGCAAGCTACAGTGCTGGACATCCTATGCCAAACAACTAGCAAGACAGGAACACAGCTCTACCCACTAGCAAAGAGGCTGCTTAAAATCATAATAAGGCCACAGACACCCCAGAACACACCACCAGATGTGGACCTGCTCACCAGAAAGACAAGATCCAGCCTCATCCACCAGAATACACGCACTAGTCCCCTCCACCAGGAAGCCTTTACAACCCACTGAAGCAACTATAACCACTAGGGACAGACACGGAAAACAACGGGAACTACGAACCTGCAGCCTGCAAAAAGGAGACCCCAAACACAGTAAGATAAGCAAAATAAGAAGACAGAAAAACACACAGCAGATGAAGGAGCAAGATAAAAACCCAACAGACCTAACAAATGAAGAGGAAATAGGCAGTCTACCTGAAAAAGTATTCAGAATAATGAGAGTAAAGACGATCCAAAATTTTGGAAACAGAATAGAGAAAATGCAAGAAACATTTAACAAGGACCTAGAAGAACTAAAGAGGAAATGAACAACACAATAAATGAAATTAAAAATAGTCTAGAAGGGATCAATAACAGAATAACTGAGGCAGAAGAACGGATAAGTGACCTGCAAGATAAAATAGTGGAAATAACTACTGCAGAGGAGAATAAAGAAAAAAGAAGGAAAAGAACTGAGGACATTCTCAGAGAACTCTGAGACAATATTAAACGCATCAACATTCGAATTCTAGGGGTCCCAGAAGAAGAGAAAAAGACGGGGACTGAGAAAATATTTGAAGAGATTATAGTTGAAAACTTCCCTAATATGGGAAAGGAAATAGTTAATCAAGTCCAGGAAGAACAGAGAGTGCCATACAGGATAAATCCAAGGAGAAACACGCCAAGACACATATTAATCAAACTTTCAAAGATTAAATACAAAGAAAACATATTGAAAGCAGCAAGGGAAAAACAACAAATAGCACACAAGGGAATCCCCATAAGGTTAAGAGCTGATCTTTCAGCAGAAACTCTGAAAACCAGAAGGGAGTGGCAGGACATATGTAAAGTGATGAAGGAGAAAAACCTACAACCAAGATTACTCTACCCAGCAAGGATCTCATTCAGATTTGATGGAGAAATTAAAACCTTTACAGACAAGCAAAAGCTGAGAGTTCAGCACCACCAAACCAGCTTTACAATAAATACTAAAGGAACTTCTCTAGGCAAGAAACAAAACAGAAGGAAAAGACCTACAATAACAAACCCAAAACAATAAGAAAATGGGAATAGGAACATACATATCAATAACTACCTTAAATGTAAATGGATTAAATGCACCCAACAAAAGACACAGACTGGCTGAATGGATACAAAAACAAGACCCATATATATGCTGTCTACAAGAGACCCACTTCAAACCTACGGCCAAATGCAGACTGAAAGTGAGGGGATGGAAAAAGATATTTCATGCAAATGGAAATCAAAAGAAAGCTGGAATAGCAATTCTCATATCAGACAAAATAGACTTTAAAATAAAGACTATTACAAGAGACAAAGAAGGACACAGCATAATGATCAAGGGATCGATCCAAGAAGATATAACAATTGTAAATATTTATGCACCCAACATAGAAGCACCTCAATACATAAGGCAAATACTAACAGCCATAAAAGGGGATATCGACAGTAACACATTCATAGTAGGAGACTTTAACACCCCACTTTCACCCATGGACAGATCATCCAAAATGAAAGTAAATAAGGAGACACAAGCTTTAAATGATACATTAAACAAGATGGACTTAATTGATATTTATAGGACACTCCATCCAAAAACAACAGAATACACATTTTTCTCAAGTGCTCACAGAACATTCTCCAGGATAGACCATATATTGGGTCACAAAGCTAGCCTTGGTAAATTTAAGAAAATTGAAATTGTATGAAGTATCTTTTCCAACCACAACATTATGAGACTAGATATCAATTACAGGAAAAGATCTGTAAAAAATACAAACACATGGAGGCTAAACAATACACTACTTAATAACGAAGTGATCACTGAGGAAATCAAAGAGGAAATTTAAAAATACCTAGAAACAAATGACAATGGAGACATGACGACGCAAAACCTATGGGACACAGCAAAAGCAGTTCTAAGAGGGAAGTTTATAGCAATACAATCCTACCTTAAGAAACAGGAAACACCTCAAATAAACAACCTAACCTTGCACCTAAAGCAATCAGAGAAAGAAGAACAAAAAAACCCCAAAGTTAGCAGAAGGAAAGAAATCATAAAGATCAGATCAGAAATAAATGAAAAGGAAATGAAGGAAACGATAGCAAAGATCAATAAAACTAAAAGCTGGTTCTTTGAGAAGATAAACAAAATTGATAACCCATTAGCCAGACTCATCAAGTAAAAAAGGGAGAAGACTCAAATCAATAGAATTAGAAATGAAAAAGGAGAGGTAACAACTGACACTGCAGAAATACAAAAGATCATGAGAGATTACTAAAAGCAACTGTATGCCAATAAAATGGACAACCTGGAAGAAATAGACAAATTCTTAGAAATGCACAACCTGCCAAGACTGAACCAGGAAGAAATAGAAAATATGAAGAGACCAATCACAAGCACTGCAATTGAGACTGTGATTAAAAATCTTCCAACAAACAAAAGCCCAGGACCAGATGGCTTCACAGGCGAATTCTATCAAACATTTAGAGAAGAGCTAACACCTATCCTTCTCAAATTCTTCCAAAATATAGCAGAGGAAGGAACACTCCCAATCTCATTCTACGAGGCCACCATCACCCTGATACCAAAACCAGACAAAGATGTCACAAAGAAAGAAAACTATAGGCCAATATCACTGGTGAACATAGATGCAAAAATCCTCAACAAAATACTAGCAAACAGAATCCAACAGCCATTAAAAGGATCATACACCATGATCAAGTGGGGTTTATTCCAGGAATGCAAGGATTCTTCAATAGATGCAAATCAATCAACGTGATACACCATATTAACAAATTGAAGGAGAAAAACCATATGATCATCTCAATAGATGCAGAGAAAGCTTTCGACAAAATTCACCACCCATTTATGACAAAAACCCTGCAGAAAGTAGGCATAGAGGGAACTTTCCTCAACATAATAAAGGCCATATATGACAAACCCATAGCCAACATCATCCTCAATGGTGAAAAACTGAAACCATTTCCACTAAGATCAGGAACAAGACAAGGTTGCCCACTCTCACCACTATTATTCAACATAGTTTTGGAAATTTTAGCCACAGCAATCAGAGAAGAAAAATAAATAAAAGGAATCCAATTCAGAAAAGAAGAAGTAATGCTGTCACTGTTTGCAGATGACATGATACTATACATAGAAAATCCTAAAGATGGTACCAGAAAACTACTAGAGCTAGTCAATGAATTTGGTAAAGTAGCAGGATACAAAATTAATGCACAGAAATCTCTGGCATTCCTATACACTAATGATAAAAAATCTGAAAATGAAATTAAGAAAACACTCCCATTAACCACTGCAACAAAAAGAATAAAATATCTAGGAATAAACCTACCCAAGGAGACAAAAGACCTGTATGCAGAAAATTATACGACACTGATGAAAGAAATTAAAGATGATACAAATAGATGGAGAGATATACCATGTTCTTGGATTGGAAGAATCAACATTGTGAAAATGACTCTGCTACCCAAAGCAATCTACAGGTTCAATGCAATCCCTATCAAACTACCACTGGCATTTTTCACAGAACTAGAACAAAAAATTTCACAATTTGTATGGAAACACAAAAGACCCCGAATAGCCAAAGCAACCTTGAGAACGAAAAATGGAGCTGGAGGAATCAGGCTCCCTGACTTCAGACTATACTACAAAGCTACAGTAATCAAGACAGTATGGTACTGGCACAAAAACAGAAATATAGATCAGTGGAACAGGATAGATAGCCCAGAGATAAACTTACGCCCATATGGTCACCTTATCTTCGATAAAGGAGGAAAGAATATACAGTGGAGAAAAGACAGCCTCTTCAATAAGTGGTGCTGGGTAAACTGGACAGGTACATGTAAAAGTATGAGATTAGAACACTCCCTAGCACCATACACAAAAATAAGCTCAAAATGGATTAAAGATCTAAATGTAAGTCCAGAAACTATCAAACTCTTAGAGGAAAACATAGGCAGAACACTCTATGACGTAAATCACAGCAAGATCCTTTTTGACCCACCTCCTAGAGAAATGGAAATAAAAACAAAAATAAAGAAACGGGACCTAATAAAACTTAAAAGCTTTTGCACAGCAAAGGAAACAATAAACAAGACAAAAAGACAACCCTCAGAATGGGAGAAGATATTTGCAAATTAAGCAACTGACAAAGGATTAATCTCCAAAATTTATAAGCAGCTCATGCAGCTCAATAACAAAAAAACAAACAACCCAATCCAAAAATGGGCAGAAGACGTAAATAGACATTTCTCCAAGGAAGATATACAGATTTCCAACAAACACATGAAAGAATGCTCAACATCCTTAACTATTAGAGAAATGCAAATCAAAACTACAATGAGATATCATCTCACACCGGTCAGGATGGCCATCATCAAAAAATCTACAAACAATAAATGCTGGAGAGGGTGTGGAGAAAAGGGAACACTCTTGCTCTGCTGGTGGGAATGTAAATTGATACAGCCACTATGGAGAACAGTATGGAGTTTCCTTAAAAAACTACAAATAGAACTACCATATGACCCAGCAATCCCACTACTGGGCATATACCCTGAGAAAACCATAATTCAAAAAGAGTCATGTACCAAAATATTCATTGTAGCTCTATTTACAATAGCCAGGACATGGAAGCAACCTAAGTGTCCATCACCGGAAGAATGGATAAAGATGATGTGGCACATATATACAATGGAATATTACTCAGCCATAAAAAGAAACGAAATTGAGTTATTTTTAGTGAGGTGGATGGATCCAGAGTCTGTCATACAGAGTGAAGTAAGTCAGAAAGAGAAAAACAAATACCATATGCTAACACATATATATGGAATGTAAAAAAAAGAAATGGTTCTGAAGAACCTAGGGGCAGGAGAGGAATAAAGATGCAGACATAGAGAATGGACTTGACGACATTGGGAGGGGGAAGGGTAAGCTGTGACAAAGTGAGACAGTTGCATGGACTTTTATACACTACCAAATGTAAAATAGATAGCTAGTGGGAAGCAGCCGCATGGCACAGGGAGATCAGCTTGGTGCTTTGTGACCACCTAGAGGGGTGGGATAGGGAGGTTGGGAGGAAGGGAGACGCAAGAGGGAAGAGATATGGCAACATATGTATATGTATAACTGATTCACTTTGTTATAAAGCAGAAACTAACACACCATTGTAAAGCAATTATACTCCAATAAAGATGTTAAAAAAAAGAAAGAGAACCAGAAATCGTAAATAGATTAACCCAACAAACTCAAAAAAAAAAAAAAAAAAAAAAAAAAAACACAACTGAAGGTGACCTGAAGTTGTATAGATTATGACCATCAAGTATTTGTTGCTTCACTACTTTCTCTGAGTAGGAAATAAGTAAAATTGTATATGATACTTATATTATACACATAATATATATGGTATACATACATATATACTGTATATTTTCTATACACATACATAATTATTTTTATACACATACATAATTATTTCTATACACATACATAATTATTTCTATACACATACATATAAATAATTGGGATCATGTTCAGTCTTAGTGGATATTTGCTGGTTTTCCTCCTTGCTCTGCTGCCCTTTATCGTGCTTTATAAGTAAATATTAATTTTCCTTTGGCAAAACACCTCTGTCTTCTCTCAGTTGTGATTTGAATGGGGCTGACACAATGTCTTGCTTTCAGAAGTAGATGTTCACCTCCAGCTATACCTAATCAGCATATTCTACACTCTGGTCAGAATATTAGCTTAGGATGGGCTATTGTGTGTACAAAGCCACCATGTATAAAAATCCGTAACACATCAGTTTGCCTCAAACATCACATCAGCCTGTTATGCCTTTCCAGACCACTTTTGAACTTCCATTTTACTTGAGTTTTGTGGCTTCTATGATATTCAAAAGGGATATCTACTGCAAATCGCCTTCTGTTTTCCCTACTCTGTTAGTAGCTGGCTATGACAACTTTTTTTATGGCAGATATTCATTACATTCACTTTAAACTGCTCTCCAGATTTATTTCCAGTACTGTTCCCCTAAACTTCCAGTTGTGTTTCCTTTCTGTTTTCTAGCTAGAAATATTGAGATTTCTATTATTTTCACACAATGCTTCACTGGAATTATCTCAGGTACATTTCCTTCAATATATTTTAGCACTTCAGCATCTGAATGTGAAAGTAACTGTAAAGCCCACATAATACTTAAGTCTGCATTTTCATGATGTCTATGGAAATCCAGCTGTCCACTAAACAACTACATGGATTTATGCTGAGACCTCAGCCATTCACTGCAAAATCAATCAGATTCAAATAGAAAATGTACCTGTTTGAAAGAAACTGCACAAATTTTTGGTTGTGATGGCATAAAAATGTAATTGGATAATAAAACTTGGCCTTTACAATACTCTGAAACTCTCAAAGTATGTAGGAAATAAAAACAAGTAGGACTATTATAGTAAATAGAAAAATGAAACACAAAGAAGTAAGTGACATCTAAGGTCACACTGGATGCTGATAAGGTATCTGGGATTTTGATATAGAAAAAAAGAATATCAGTTTACTGTCCTAATTACCACTATTGCTCTATAATTATTTTTAGTTAAGTACCAGATGTGTTAGGCATTTTGTTAAGGAATATGAAGAATGTGGCATCTCATATCAGAGATGGAACTTAAAACCTTCTTGTTAGTTTTCTTCCTTTCCTGATTTTAATGTGTACTGAGTACCATATAAAAACTTAGAAACAAAGTTGCCTAATTAGTCTAGAGGTCTCTCCTCATCTTCTATTTCTATTTAGGAAATTCTATATTTCTTTCAGTTATGGATTTCAGATTCTTCTAATCATGACACAGGAATTTCTTTTCTCAAGGTGACAATGAAAGCTCTTGGTGCACAACAGAGAGCGCCTAAAGAATCAAGTTAAGGTTCACTGCACAGACAGGCTGCAATAATTTCAGTGTTGTACTGCATGGAGAGGGTTGTGGTGGAGAGATGACTTTCTGCTCTTAGATCCTCTTCCTGAATTATATCTCAGGTGTGAAAGGTGATCTGGTCGCTTCAGGCAACAAGAAATACAGATTAAGTCATTTATTTATTAGAGTATAATTGCTTTTATCTAAGTTGATTTGGAGATCTTCATATTATATAGCTCAGAGGGGAAGTGCTGTGTCCTAAGTAGGCATAATTAAAACCAATCTCTCTGAGACAGATGAATACATAAATGAACTACCATTTGTTGAATACATTCTATGTGCCAGACAGTATGTAACATTCCCTATATTTGTTGTCTCACTTAATTTCATTTAACCTGCCCTCAAATCAACTTTGAATTGCCGCTATATCAGTGAAATTTCCAAGAAATTAAGACACTTGTAAAACTTGGAAATAGGAATTTGAACATAGGTAAGCAGTAAACAATGGTGGTTAAGTGCAAAAAGTGACACTTGTATAGTCTTGGGCAAGTATTTTTAACTTCATCAACTGTAAAATGAGATCAATAATACCAATCACCTCTTAAAGTTGTAAAGATTGGATGAGATCATGCATTTAAGATCTTAGTACAGTACCTGACATAGGTACATGCCTAATGAATATTACTGATTGCAATGAACACTGTGGAGCTTTGCTCAGAACCCTTCTTTAAGGCCCACATATCCAATCTCTCAGCTGGAAATGTCTGTTATAATGGCTCACAACAGTTCCTTTCAGAAGAAACTGCTCTCTACCACCAAAAACTGCCTTGTCCAAAGTTTTCTTATTCCATGAGCTGCTTTTGGCCAATTACAGGTTCATGTCTGGATATCAAGGCTCAACTTCCTTGCTCAACGTGGGAAAATTCTGAAGGGCCATCTCTCAACAACAAAGCTCCTCAAAGTATCCACTGAAGCTTTAGTGGTATTTCAGGCCACCTTCTTCACTTGTCCAATCTGCTTTCTTCACTTCCTTTCAGGTAAATCTCCTGAGAGTTCTTTCCAGTAGACCTGCACGCAACAGTTTGTCTCAGTCTGTTTCCAGGGAACCAAATCTAAGACACTGATAATGATGATGATAGGGAAGGGTGTATGTGTGATGCAGTGATGATATTTACCCCTAAAGTTAACTCTACTGATGACTACCTGGGACCTCATGTCCTGCAGCATGGGGGTTAAATAAACAGTATTGGGAAATGCAGCCTGTTACAATCACAGCAAATTATTTAACTTACTTGAGTCACAGTTTCTAGTTTCTTCACCTGATTTTTTTTTAGACTTAAAAGAGATACAACTTATAAAACATTCTGCATATAGTAAAAACTCAATAAAACTTGTAATCATTATTCTAAGTCTCAATGCTTTCACTTGAAAGGTGAGGATCATTACACTTACCCTATCTACCTCCTAGGATATCTGGAATATCAAATGATGCAATAAAAGTGACCAAATTGTTACCAGCTATCACACAAGCATAAAACATTTTCCCTATTATTACTGTACCAAAGAGAGAGATGCCAACATAAGATCTAACTTTTTACCTTAGGATGTATCAAATAAGGGTGCAACTCTGCTTCAAGACTATAATTGAGGAAAGGCCTTGGCTGATTATGCAGCAAAAGGCACTGAATATAAATTAACCTACATATTTTTTCTTTGTTGTTTATGATGGGTTGGGTCTGTGACCTTGGATAAGTCAAGTAATACATCTGAGTTTCAATTTCAATTTCAGGGACAGATTGTATGATAAAGAGATGATGAGATGGTTAATGAGATAGCATTTGTTGAGCCCTTTGAGATTCTTAGATGAAAGATGCCACATGAAGAAAATATACAACCTCCTGTTACGAAGTTGGGGAAAAATACCATAAAGTGGCTTCTCAGCCAAAACACATGTTGATGACAAATAAAATCAAGGTGTTGTGTTAATCCCCCAGACCTTTCTTCAAAGTCAGGGAACACAATTCCTGAACTTCTCTAGAAGTTTCAAGGGCAATCTTGACTAAGTCCCTATATAAGCTACAAGTACTTAAAGACAAATTGTAATGATAATAGAGTTTGTAGACTATTTTACAGTTTAAATATAAGTATAAAGTTGGAGTTAAAATCCCGGAATCTGATGCCAACTATGAAACCCTAGCCCTAAAAGATATTAGCTGTGTAACCTTGAGTAAATTACTCACCCTCTTCTCTTGCCTTATTTATTTTGTAAGTAACATGGGAATAATAATAGTACATAATTTATAGAGTTGTGAGGATTAAATGAGTAAAGTAATTAAAACAGTATCTCACATATAAGCTTGTTAGCTTGTTATATGTAGTCTAATGGGATCTCAAATTTAACAAAGGTCAAGGAGCACCTTGGGATAAATAGCGCAATATTTTCAAGAGACATGAGGTGTGAATAATATTGCAACAGTGTCACAATACAGTATTGTGAAACCCAGTATTGGCTTCTCTCAGAAAGAGCCTGCCTAAGTGAGTTCTGAAAGTTATAGTGAAAAGAGGGACCCATAATTTGAACCCAAATAATGCAATCAGGTGGTTGGAACAGGGTCAAGGCTTAGAACAGAGACGGTCCTGTCACCTGGAGCTATCATTTTTCCTGACATCTGGACCTGTATTTAAGGCCTTCATGTGTTTATGGGGATTTCTGCCTGAAGGTAACTTAAAAATACCACTTAGTTTCTCACAAAACTAGATCTTCTCATTCTAGGCAACATCAGGACTCTTTCTGATATATGTTAGCTATCTCTTTCAAAGGAAATACCTAAATTCCACACAGGAAATTGTCTTAGAAATTGTGATGATGCCAGAAGTAAATGGGAACTATTCCCTAACTCCTTCAGCAAATTAAGTTTTGTTTCTAGAAAAAGCAATACCAGGGAGCCATTATCTTAAGCCTTAGTATTACCCTAATTTATCTTAAATCACTCAGTCACATATATCAAAATGATATTAACACTGGAATACACTAACAAAAGGAAAGAAATTAAGAAAACAGTAGGAGTTTATTTATAAACATTTCTTCTAAGAGCAAAGTATAAAGACACTAAATTAGTTCAGTTCTCCTTAGTATAAGAGAGAACATCAGACCACATTATATAGACATCCATTAGATGCCTCTGATGATGGGAATATTTAAAATAATTCATGGGTTTTCATTGGGGTATGAGGGCTGGGGTGTTAGGACAGACCCTGATCTCATTTTAGATCCTTGGTGACGGTTTTCAATAAACTCTCTATTTCTGACCTTCCTTTAGCAGTCACTTGAATAATGATTCATTATTCTCTAGGATTTAAACTTCTGAAGCTCAAAGATTGCTACTTACATGAGATACATGCTAAGCTACCATAATAAAATGACCACCAAATACAGTGCATTAATATAATAACGTTTTATTTTTCTCTCACAATTTACAGAGTGAATAATTCAGGGCTGGTGGGCATCTATTCTCAACACATGGATTTCAAGGTTGCTCCAGTAATTATGACTTCCAAAACAGCAGGAAAGATGAAGAAAAGAATCTCTAAGAACCTGACCTTGAAATAGAAACACATCACTTACATTAAATCCCATGGGCTGTACATAGTCACAAAGCAAGAGAAGTTGGAAAATGCAGTCTTTAGCTGAGTAATCATGCAGCCATTTAAAATTTGACTTTGTGATCATTTGCAAGGAAAAGATTGCATCTAACTTGTTGTTAACTTGGATATAGGGAAAGCACAAATTATAGTTAAAGAAAATAATAATGTGCATAGCAAAAGGATACAACGGTCAATTTTTAATCCTTCCCTTACTTCCCTATCTGCCATGTTTGACCAAAATGACCATTTTTCCTTAATAACTTTTTACATGGTTTCTGTAATACCAGTGTTTCTTTGGTTCTCATCTGACCTCATTGACCAACCTGTCTCAAATTCTTTGTTGATTTCTCCTCATATACCCAACCTGTAAATATTATCATGTCCCTGAGCTTACTCTCCAAACTTTCCTTTTGTAAATTTACACTTGATCCCTAGGCGATATTAATGTCATAGATTACATAATGTCTCTAAGTCCATAAGCCAAGGACTTTAAATAGATTCTAGGTTGGACCACTCTTCTGCACACAATATATCCTAGAGCCTATTTGACATCCCATTTGGATGTCCAACAGGCATAACGCAACTAAAATATCTAAAACTGAACTCCTGATGTTTCTATACTCCAAAACTGGAACTCTTACTGGCTTCCTCGTCACAGTTCTATGGCATCCCTTCAGCAGGTCAAGAAAAAAATGTTGTCATCATTCTTTATTTCTCTCTTCCTCTCACATAATTCCCCTACATATTCATCATTGTACTCTGCCAACTTTTCCTTCCATCCTCTATTCAACAGCTTCGTATGACCTCCACAATTACCACTTCAAACCAAGCCATCTTCATTTCTCACACTTGGTTATTTTATTTTCTAGTTCTCTTCATAACCACCCATAATCATTTCTCGACACCGAAGCTAAAGTGATCCTTTTAAAATAAATTAAGATTACATCATTCTGCTGATCAGAACCCTCTGGTGCTCAATTCTCACCTCACTCAAAGCAAGAGTCTGTCCTGTCCACGATCTGTTCCCTTGCTGTCTTTATGAACTCATCTGTGTCCCTTCCAGCAATGCTGACTTCCTTGCTCTTCATCAAACCTATCAAATGTGATCTAACTTCTGGTTCTTTGAAATTGTTCTTTCCTCTGCCTGCAATCTTTTTTCTCCAGTGAAACCTATAGCTGGATTCCTTACTTCATGCAGACCTTTGCTGAAATCCCACATTAACAGAGAGTCATGCTACTTATTAATTTATTGCCTCTTAACCCCACACCCATCCTTTTATGACCTACTTTTTTGCTACGGAAGTTGGTTGCTAAAAACTATATTTTTCTTTTGCCAGCTGGCTCTCTGTCAAGTTCTGACAATAGGAGGCCCTGGAATAGAAGGCAAGAATAGAGGAAGAAAGGACTACTGTTTCTTTCTTCATGTTTCTGTTTTTTTCTACAGTGACAATTTCAGAATAGACTTTTTAGCATTTCCCGTGGTGGTGGGCTCTTCTTCCCGTTCCTGGATGACCTCAGAAAGTTTCCTCTTTACTGTGGCAGTAGGAAATGTATTTGAGCAGCAGGTAGACCACCTCTTTAGTGGTCTTAATATCAGTCTTGTGGGGTGCTTCCTCAAAGTTTCAATTTTTCCTCAGCCCCAGTGGTAGCAGGTGCTTTTTATAGCAACTCTTGCTACACTTTAGAATCTTCTTTTATCTCTTTCAGTAATTAAGAATATTTATCTAGTTATTCTTTATATTATTTCCTTTTTTACATAAAGGATGTCATTTGTTTCACTTGACTAGGTCTTGTCTGATACATTTACTCTGATCTATTTTCTGCCATTATTTATCCACATCTCAGCTACTATGTTTTAGGTTTTGAGTTTCTTGATTATATCCCTAAATTAATATATTAACTTTGTAATAGCAGGATCATTGCTTTTTTTGATCAGGATTTTATCTCCACTATCTAGAATAATATCTGGTATGGCAATATTTGTTGCTCAATGAAAATTTGTTGAAATAATGAATTTGTAGAAGGAGAAGCAAAGTATCTTCTATGGTATACAGATGGTTTAGGATGATAGGAGTTCTGTGAAGACAGTTTAAATGTATAGTACTTGTATTATTCACAAGAGTATTTGTGTTTTCCTAATATATACAAATTGCTTCAGTTGTCAGTATAGTTTAGATCTCAATATCTGAAAATTAGTTCAAGCAGTTGATGCTTCTTTGTAACATTTACTGTAGATGAATGTTAAGAGGTCAATTCTGCTCACTAAATACCATCTCTATTTTTATGTTTTTTATTAGTTCCTTGGAATTAAAATATATTTCAATACACTTATAAAAAATAATGTAAATCCCTCTCTAGGAAGACATAACTTATTCCACAAGTATTTATTAACTAAAAAAGTAAAAGTTATATACCAGGTGCTGCACTAATTTTCGGAAACAGGAGTAAGAAAGGAGGGGGGGAAAAAAGAGACAGAGGAGGTGAGACAGTAGAGAGACCATGGAACTTAAAATCTCTCAGAAAAGACAGACATCACATAGGCAATAACAAGTTTATCTGGAAACTGTGGCTGGATGGAGATGGAAGTGGGGCTTGTTCCAGGAAGAAGGACATCCACATGCAGAAGTAAGAGAGAGCATGTTTTGTTGAAGAAATCAAGTAAGTTCAGCTTGGCTAAATCGGAGAGAATCAGAAAAGATAATGGAGAATAATGAGCTATGTGACTTAAGAATAAAACAAAAGCCAGATTGCAGAGAACTGCAAAAGTCACTGTGCAAGAGACTGATTAAAGGAAATGTTACATTTGTTAAAGGAAGGGGAGTAAGCCATGTTCAGCAGAGGGAGAATTGGAGCTTGATGTGGTTCACTGGGACCTTACGAGTTCTTCTTTTTTTTTTTTTTTAACTTTTTGTTTTACATTGGAGTATAGCCGATTAACAATGTTGTGACAGTTTCAGGCACACAGCAAAGGGACTCAGCCATACATATGCAAGTATCCACTCTCCCCCAAACTCCCCTCCCATCCAGGCTGCCACATAACATTGAGCAGAGTTCCCTGTGTAGTTCCCTACTGTAGTAGGTCCTTGTTGGTTATGAATTTTAAATACAGCAGTGTGTACATGTCAATCCCAAACTCCCTATGGGGAGTTCTGAAGCTGGTGTGACCCTTCAAAGCTTTTCAGAGCTTTTTCAGTATTGGGTTAAGAGGGTTCGACTTTTATACTCCAAATTCATTCAGTCTGTGGATGTAGACCTATGGTAACAAGCTCAATGGGCAACAAAACTCACTTCAACCCTAAAGGCAATCCCCAAAGAAGCTGACAACTGAGATATGTCAGCTAGCAGCTGGGATATGACACCTTCATTCTGGAAGGTGGATCTTGGCAATGTATCCTATCACCCACCACGTTTCATATTCTACTTCCAAGATACAGTCTTTAACATTTGTATACTTAATTCCAAATGTTACTTTGTCTGTGGTTTTAGTTTTTGAATCACCTGCTTTTTCTTTTAGAAGTCTAGGTCAGTAACATACTTCCATTTTCTCCATTCCATCCTCCATATTGCTTTATCACATTACCATGCTACCTGGCTTCAGAGCCTGAAATATAATATAAAGCAGGAATTTTGCCTGACACGCTAGATGATTCAGCTAGTTAACCCTGCCTACTTCTCCAGCCTTATGACCTATGACTTATCAGAATTCCCTACCTCTTATGCTTATAGAACCCCTTGTGGATCACCAAACACATGCCAAGTCTCACCTTTCTATCTTTATTTACCATTGAGGTTTTTCTGACTGATCACCCTTTCCCCTTTGTGTATCTAATTAAATCTTACATGCATTTCAAGATTATGCTCATGTATTACACAATCCACTATGCTGTTGCTAGTCACCACACCTTGTTCTCCTGCCTCCCTATTATTATTTATTTGTTACTGCTTATATTAGACTATGTAATGATTTTTGGTTTATGTGTTTGACCCCTTCTCCAGACAATAAACTTTTGTATAAAGGGACAGTTTATTTTATCTCTTTGTCTCAAACATATAGCAAGATGTCTGGCTCCAAACAGACTTGTAGACACACAATAAATGCATGTGTGTGTGATAACAGTGCAAACCTTATCCGTGTCTTTTATAGTGCAAACCTTAAAAGGACAAAGAGAAAGAGACAGGCTTTCTCTGACTAGCTTTTTTCCACTAGACATAAGTGCTCAATCAATATGTGAATGGTTAAGAGTACTGATGAAAACGATAATGGCTTGAGGATTTCATGGTCCCTGCCAGCTCTAAAATTTAGTAATTGAATAATTTTATATAACCGTAGGGTTATAGAAAAAAACAGTGGAAAGCTAGAAAATATTGCCTCCCCCTTTTTATTTAGTTTGATTCTTCTCCACATAGCAACTCTGAAACTGGCTTAAAATAATGCCAGTTAGTATGAAACACTGAGAACACAAGAGCTGACAGTACCTTTTTGTTCCTCATTAATTTTTGTTTTACATGTAAGTCAGCATAGATTCTAACTTTTAATACTTTTTATGGTAATCTTGATAATAACCATAACCACAATACAAATATAGATCACCTTTTATTTAACAAATGAACATTTAAAATCTACTTTGTTCTATACACTGTCAGAGAGGCTGGAACTATATCAATGAACAAGACATATCCATGTTCCTGGAAACTTAGTGGAAGAAACAGACAATACGCAAGTCAATAAATATGTGTTTGATATATACTTAGCTTTCTGCTTCACAGGTGATAATAATAAAAAGTGAAAAACATGGCAAGGAGATTGAGAATGCTGAGGGATGGGGAGCAACTTTATATCTACTGATCATCTACAACATACGAAGTGATCTGTTAAGTACTTACTACTTTTTCCTAACACCCCAAAAAACAAAAAAGTTAGGATTTTAATTTTTTTAGTAAGATATTTGAGACTCAGAAGTGTTAAAAAACTGTCTAAGCACATGAGAATCTAGTGGTAGAGGCTGCAGCAAAAAACAGATGTTCTTAGCACAAGACCTAAAAACACTTCAACAGAACTTTCAATAGTTGCAATTCAATGTTCAATGAATTTTCAGCCCATATCATTATTCCCTGCAAAGTCAGCTCAGAACCTCCAATAGCACTAATCAATTGACACCAAGAGTATAGGCGTAAAGGGAGAAAGATGCAAATTTTTCAGGGGCAAAAGATAAAGTCAGCAACTGGACAGTAAAAAAAGTCACTTGCAACAAAGTGAAAAGGATGTCTTATTTCACCACAAGACTTCAGTAACCCAGCAAGAAAAGGAAGAGAAAAAATATAAGAAATGAATTAAAAAAAAACCAAAAGCAGGGGCCTTCCCTGGTGGCGCAGTGGTTGAGAGTCTGCCTGCCGGTGCAGGGGACACGAGTTTGTGCCCTGGTCTGGGAAGATCCCACATGCCGTGGAGCGGCTAGGCCCGTGAGCCATGGCCACTGAGCCTGCGCGTCCGGAGCCTGTGCGTCCAGAGCCTGTGCGCTGCAATGGGAGAGGCCACAACAGAGAGAGGCTAGCGTACCGCAAAAAAAAAAAAAAAAAAAAAAAAAAAAGCAAAACCAAACAAAAACTTAGCAGTAGGCTTTAACTTCCATTTTTCAATCTTTTTTTTCCAGGAAAAACGAACAAATGCTCTGGACCAGTTCTAGGAAGTATATGTTTATTAACCAGGTTCTTTTTTATTTTTTCCTAGTATATAAATATACAGCAAGAAATATAACAGATGCTCAAATGTTGTAGTGGTTTTATGAAAGCTAACAGCAAAGCATTAAACATATCTAAACCCGCCCACAACTGCTTTGCATTTATATAGCACTCAATATATATGAAAAACATATTTTTTACCATCACTGAAGTAAGCCACCCTTGCAACTCTTCTCATTTTGCAAATGAATAATAAAATGTCACACAAAGGAACTAGTATCACTGTATTTTAGATGAGAAGACTCGGGTTTTATCCAGCTCAACATCTTATTTTATGGATGAGACAAGTGGGTCCCTGAGTCGACAGATTGATTTGTTCAAGGTCAATGGCAGAATTTAACTTAAAAGCAGTGCCTTTTTATTGCTAGTCCAGAGCTTTTGTAGCCATCACTACTCTTATACACATGTAGTACTGATGTTATGCATCTATTGAATTACAGATGCTCAAAAGCCTGGCAAATAGGATGCACTTTCAAAAAATTGTTGAATGAATACATTTCACTTTTTTCTTTCATGTCTCTACACATCCTTCCTAAGTCTGCCTATGGCTTGAGAAGGGTTGATGGGCTTCTCTATCTTTAAATCCTTTCCTTCATAGTTGATTGCAATGAGTCTTCATACTGGTTGTTCAGAGTTTTAAAACACAGAGAAGACATGTTTTTGTTGTTGTTGTTAGTCATGGCTAACTGAGAACGAATGACAATTCAGGCCAGGTCAGATCCATTTGGCTCTTAGCAGGTGGAATAAAGGAGGTAACTTTAAGGAAGGTTAAAAATGAAATAGAGATAATATTTAACTAGGGGCTTCTATTTCTGGCTAAATTAGCATTGGCAGCTGGATCTTTCCTTTAAATTCAATTCTCATGCCACACAACAGAGAAGGAAACAGTTGATGAATCTAATAAGTCTCTGGAGACAAAGAGGACAGTTGAGTTTTTATGAATGGTAAGTGGAAGATGGCCAGGTACCTCAGATAAGGGAAAGGTTAGAGGACACCTTTTAAGTTATGTCTTTTTCTTTACTCATGTTGCCCTAGGGAGATAATTGTCCAAGTTTCCAGGAAATGGAGTCTAAGATAAAAGCTTATGCGCTATTTATTATTGTTGTTGGGAAGTGTGGGAGAGGTGAGGGAGAGACAGTTGGGGCAGGGACCACTGCTTCTTCAGCTCATGGGGCTATATTAAGAGTAGCCACACAAACTACAGACTTTCCTCACTCTACAGCATTTTTTCCATAAGTGCTTTTGAAAATTTATACCACCTTTCAGGTGATTCTTTATTTTAAATGTAATAAAATCTTCACCGCAAAACACAGTAAATAGATACACTATAAGAACTATTTGACATAGTTGCAAGTAGTAACACACTCATCTGTCTACCTGACCCAGCAGTTCCTAGTCACAGAACATCATATGGAACAAATCTGAATTACAACATGGTTGGATGAACCCAAACTTATTTTCTCTGTGCATAAACAAAAGCTAAGAGGATGAAGAGTCTAAAAAATAAACACAAATAAAAATGTAAAAAACTAAAAACAATATCCACCATAACAAAAAGTGAACTTGTACTAGACACTATTTCCAATGTATAGTCAAAAATGCTTGCTACAGAGTGACTAGGAGCAAAATAAGTTATACTAAGATTACAGTGAGAGACATGACAATACCAAGAAGAAATAAATGTGGCACCAGGTCAAATTCAACAAGATGGGGAAGTCGAGCTTTGAACATAAGAGGTAGGGTGGTATTTGGATTAACTCACAATTAGGATAAGGATGTGTGTGTGTATGTGGTATGTGTGTGCAAGTATGTGTGTAAAACATAAAAATAGTTTAAAATTTGGAGCCTAAAAGGCTCTAAACAAAAATCCTCAAAGGTAAATCTTCCAAGATATCTTGAAGTTTCTTCCAATGGCTTCTGTGTGTTTCTGGGTGCAGCCTCCTATGTGACTCACTGGTTGGGGATAATTTTTCCAAATTTTAATGTGGGAGGGGCAGGTACCTCCTCACTTCAGGCTGTCTTGACTATTTGGCCTCTCTGACAAGAGCCCTTGCTAAGGAAAAAATAAAAGAAATTGCCTCTGGACTCAGGAAACTCACTGTCCGTTTTAGCTCATTTGAGGGCACAGATGAGCCATGGTCCTGACCCCTGTCATATTATTTGTGAAGCAGAAGTGTGCATTGGGAAGTAATAAGACTGAAACCTTCATACAAAATACCATTTACCATTTGCAAGTAAATGTAGAGTTCTTCTTAAATGTGATTTCAGAGGTGAAAGTGCAGGAAAAGCCCATGGCTAGAATGAAAGGGAAAGCAATTCTGTGCCTACACATATTATAAGAGGCCATCTGTCCCCTTTGTGTACTAGACTATGATTGCAAAGACTCCAAGTTACTGTTATAATAGTTATTACAGCTTAGTTTGCAATAATTTTATTTGGCCTGCAGAAACAGAGTAATGGACAGTTGTGCCCCGCCATCAGTAAAAACTTAATGAGGACAAAATTGATCTCATCAATTTCCCTGTTGTACCCTGTAAGTTTGCTATACCCCAGACCTGCTCCTTACCTGACTTCCTTGTCCTGGGCAGGCCAATCATAATGCTGGGGTTTTCTTTGCTCACGGTCTTTGTCTAAGGAAACCTGAAAGTCCCTTAGTGAGAGAGCAGCATAGGCAGGTCTGTAGCTGGTTTTACTCTGGTTTGACTCAACTACAACAGCTTGAACCAGTGGTGGGCATTTAACCCATCAGCCAATCTATTATGAAACTAAGTCAGAGACTACTATTTGCCTCCCAATATCAATTACCTTTCTCCCTTCTTAGATGAATGAACAAGAGATGCACGAAATTCCTTCTAGTTATGAAGCTTCCCCTTTCCTTCTTCCTCGTGATGCATAGAACGTAAACATAATGGCCAAAGCATCACAGCTTTGAAGTTATCCCAGTTATAGAAGCCACATTAAGAAGGATACTGCTTCCTTGACACATCTTCCAGGAGGTTTTACCACCAAACTTGTTTAACATGAAGGAAATAAACTTTTGCTTTGTTTAAATCATTAGTTTTTGAGACTTTACTATTCCTCGTCAAAAATGATTCTGACAGTTCTCACTGGTTGGTGGCCTGTGAGACAGAAGTGACAGTACGCATGAAGGAGTACAAAATAGACCCATTATATTTCATTCCTTTAGAATTCAAAATGTAGATTCGGAGAGAGAATCATTATTTTGTAGTGGGAACTGAAAAAAAAGCTAAACCAAGACATGTAGTATCAAAGTGCCTGTGTGATGATAATGCAGAGTCCTAAATTAAGTATCAACAAACTCCTGGCCTCCAGCACAGCCTTGGATCATGAATTATCCTGTCTTTATGAAGTTTGGCATTATAACAATTCCTGGAGTCCTATTAGATTCCAACTCCATTACTTCCATGTATTTCATTGTAATAAATCCTAATTTTAGGAGCAATTCTAAGAATAGAGAGAGCTTCACACATGTGTTTTCTTTTTAGTGTTTTGTTAGAGTGCTTATAAATGCATGTGTTTTCCCTGTCCCTTCTGTATAATCATTTGCCAAGACCCAAGGCTCTAACTTTATCCTATCTCCAGAACAGATCTTTCATTTTCCATTTCTGTTAAATCTTTAGGTAGACTCATATTTTCTGCTTCCTAGACAACTGGCATTGGCTCTTCCCCCTGATTTACTATTCCCCATAAATCAATGTCAAGTAATATGCTTTATGGCCAGGCTAGAGAATGCTTCATCACCTCAGCTTGGGTTAACTATCCTATGCAAGTGACCATTCACTCCTGTAAGGTTGGACTACCCCATCTCCAAACAAAACAAAAAGAACTAATGCCCAAAATTTCCTCAACACTTCCCATAAAATGATATGCAAAAGCTTCAGTCTGACATTCAACATGACTTGATTTTACATTAGTCACCTTGGTAATCTGCTCTAGATTTACTGTACCTGATGCCTTATTCCATGGCCTTTCCTATATCTATACCTTTCCTCATGATTATCGCTCTTCCAAGAGCATCTTACTTTCTCTTATGAACCTTCTCACTATGGCTGAAATCACACTCATCCTTCAAGTCCCATCTCAAGTATATCCTCTATGGAGACTTCCTGCTTGTTCTCTCTCAATCTTTCTGTCAGATGTGATCCTATTCACATTTGAAACACAGTAGTTTTTGTATTTGTAACACTTGAAATAATAGTTTGTCATCCCAATAGACTACTGGGACATTTTTTCTTTGGGGGAACAGGGCCTGTATCTTGCTGTTTGCTGGGCTACATGGATATTATTTGCAAATTTAGTATGTATTCAACTGAACTGAGTGTGTTCTTGCTGTCTTTATTAAATTTTTCCTCTAAAACAAAGTGGTGAAATCTATACCGTTAAGATTCCAAGCATGCAAAATACAAGGATCGTAAAGAATGCGTCTTCTATTTTATTTTATTTTATTTTGCAATAAGCGGGCCTCTCACTGTTGTGGCCTCTCCCGTTGTGGAACACAGGCTCCGGACGCGCAGGCTCAGCAGCCATGGCTCACGGGCCCAGCCGCTCCGTGGCATGTGGGATCTTCCCGGACCGGGGCACGAACCCGTGTCCCTTGCATCGGCAGGTGGACTCCCAACCACTGCGCCACCAGGGAAGCCCCAAGAATGTGTCTTTTAAAGCTTAGCATGTATGAATGAAAATTATAGATTGGATGAAGGAGTCGATTTTTTAAATTGCATGGTGGCTTAAACGTTTGAGGAAATTCAGTTCCTTATCCTTGATGAATGCCTGAGATAAACTAGTCATATTCTTATCATTCATAAATCCTTTAATTTCTTTTTCTAAAATGAAAACAGAGAATTCCAGAAGGATACTGTGAATTAAAGAGAAACACTAGGACTTCCCTGGTGGCACAGTGGTTAAGAATCTGACTGTCAATGCAGGGGACACAGGTTCGAGCCCTGGTCCGGGAAGATCCCACATGTCACGGAGCAACTAAGCCCGTGCGCCACAACTACCGAGCCTGCGCTCTAGAGCCCACGAGCCACAACTACTGAGCCCATGTGCCACAACTACTGAAGCCTGTGTGCCTAGAGCCCGTGCTCCGCAACAAGAGAAGCCACCGCAGTGAGAAACCCATTCACCTCAACAAAGAGTAGACCCCGCTCACCGCAACTAGAAAAAGCCCGCGTGCAGCAACAAAGACCCAATGCAGGGAAAAATAAATAAATAAATTAATTAATTAATTAAAAAAAAGAGAAACACTAGAAATTTGAACCACCAATTAACTCCTGGGAAAGCTCTCTTTGTTGAGAATGGAAACAGTCTAAGGGGTGGGGGAAGAAAAAAATTTTGTGGCACTCACAAAGAGACAATATAGCAATCTGATTAACACAACAAATTTTGTAGTGGGATCTGAGTTCAGAACTTGGCTCTGCTGTTTCCTGTCCCTGACTGTGGACAAGGTGGCTTAACCGCTTTAAAACAGTTGGATTCTTCATATGTGAAATGGACAGTACTCCTTTCTTCACTGGTGTTTGTGAGAATTAGGGGAGGCAGTGAATACAGAGAATTAATTTTACCATGCTGGGCACATATTTCCTGCTCCATAAATTATTGTTGTTTGGTTAGTTGTACCTGTGTATCCTTTGTCTTGTGAACTAAATTAGATTAAAGTAAAGGAGATGCATGCCATGTTATCATGATTAGAATTAAAATTGCAAGTGACCCTCATCTCCATTTCTAGATAATGACATTTTCCTAGCCCTTTTCGAAACCTAAAATATAATATGATACCTTAAAATATAAATAATTTCCAGAAGGAAACAATATCACAGTAACTAATATATTGAAGATCCAATGAGGTTATGTTGCTGATATGTGATTCTCTTAAACAATAAAAAGAGACAGAGAGAATTTTCTAAATAGGTTTTAAAAGTACCTTTGTGCAATGTATTTTCCTATTTAAGAAAACATCTTAGGTTTACATTAATAAAGATCCTAGATCTTACCTATGACTTTTATGAGCTTATTATTGATAATTCCACCAAATCTTGTGTCAGAAGAAGAGCAATTCCCCCACCAATTCACAAACCACCACATTTACAGGAAGAGGAACCCTTTCTCGTAACTTTTGATAAATATCTTTAACATCCCTCCTCCAAATGAAGTAAATAATGATAAATTCCAAATGTCATAAGGTGCTCAAAACATACTTGGTGCATCTATTTAAAATTACGAATAGGCTTTTCTATATAAATATTTCATAGCTCTGAAGTGTCTATAATGTTACTGCACTCATAATAAGTGGGCAATTTGATATGTATTGTAAAACTGAATGAATATCAGTCTGACACTGCTTCCAAGTAATGGATGGATTTTAATGTACTGTTACCTGCTAGTCACTCCAGATATGGACAGGATTTTATAAGTATTATGTACTTTGTGAGTCTTCAGGGTGAAAGACTCACAAAGGTGGGAAAAAGAAACTAAAATATTCTCCTACTAGTTCTCTACCTGTAATGCTGCTACCCTTCTATTGTCAACATAAACTAAGAAAGAGCCAGGATAAAAGGAAAAGATATCAAAGTGAAAGTAGGAGAAGCTATGGAATACCTGTCTACAGAGTTTAAAAATGTGCATCCAATGTGTATAAGATATTGAATTATTTATGATTATCCCTATTCTTTTTTTTTTTTTTTGCGGTACGCAGGCCTCTCACTGTTGTGGCCTCTCCCATTGCGGAGCACAGGCTCCGGACGCGCAGGCTCAGTGTCCATGGCTCACGGGCTTAGCCGCTCCGTGGCATGTGGGATCTTCCCAGACCGGGGCACGAACCCGTGTTCCCTGCATTGGCAGGCGGACTCTCAACCACTGCGCCACCAGGGAAACCCGAATTATTTATTATTATTTAAGCACAAATAGAAGAAACCAGATGTAGTTATAGTGGGAAAAGGATGGAACAAGGAACATGAAAAATGAGGTAGAAAAGTTGCCTGCTGTGGGAAGGATCTGGAACAAGTATCTAATCACATCATGCAACCTAAGCAGTGAGCTTTCTGTGTCTCTCTTGCCCTGGTTTTCCTGTGCATTGGTTTCATTTTCTTTCTTTCTAGAGACCACCCTCTTCACCCACATGGAAGAATACAGCTACCCTCAGTTCTAAAGTTATTTTTACATGAAGAAATGGAAACAATCTTGTTATCTTTCTTAATCTCTCTATGTAGATCTCTGCACTCATCCTCCTCCCATATACCTCTGCATTTTATTTAAATCTCTTAGGACTTCAAATGGCCCAAATTGAGTCAAATGTCTATTCATGGCCTTAAGAACAGTGTCTGGTAGCAAAGATGTGACTACAGAGGACCACCTTTCTGACAGTTGCCAAGTAGCAAGGCTAAATGGTCGAACCAATAGCATCCATCACAACCATAAACTCAGGTGCTATGCTACAACTGCCAAGCCGTAAAACAATACATCAGGTCTCAAAGACCTAAGTAATACCTGGGAGATAGAGCACACACACTCACAACACACACACACACACACACACACACACACACACACACACACACACACACACACACACACACACACATAAAGTTTAAAATACCATTGGAAGATCCTGGAAAAACAGAAAAGATATACATTTTTCTTTTCCTCCCACCAAGTACATTATATGTAAAACAATACAAGAAGACTACAAAAAGTGGAGAGAAGACAGGCTGGGATGTTGTGAGCCAAGGAACGAAAGATTGGAGAGTGCACTGAGTATTCTTTTTGCCTCAGATATCCTAACTTGGAGCTGAAGAAGCTGGCAACACAGAAATGCCAAGAGTCACACACACAAAAAGCCCAACAAAAGTATGTTCTTTCTAGCCAAGACCAGGAAAGAGGCAGCCTAGCAAGAGAGAAAATGTTTGGACAATAACTATTCTAGTCTAGTCAAATACCACAGAAGAAATGGTGGCTCCCCTCCAGCCCCTGCTAGGCAAGACTGAGTAGACAGCCTAGACTTTCGTTCTAACCAGCTTAGAGGAGGTGTCCAAAACATCTGCCAGTGTGGTGTCAGAGAAGATAAAATAGGAAGCCAGGAGATTTATTCCCACTAGGAGGTATAGAATGCCCCCCACTTATATATAAACCATAATATATAAAACTTTGGGGGAAAAATCGGATAAAATCTTCAGGATTTAGGGATAGGCAAAGAGTTCTCAGCCTTGACATCAATAGTATGATACTTATAAAAGAAAGAAATTGATAAGTAGAACTTTACTCAAAATCTTAAAAATAACTATTTCTCTGTAAAACTCCCTGCAAAGATCATGAAAAGACAAGCTACAGACTACAGGAAAATATTTGCAAACCATGCATACCACAAAGGACAAGTATCTAGAATATTGAAAGAACTCTCAAAACTCAAAAGTAAAAGAAATCCAATCAGAAAATGGACAAAATAACAGGAAGAGACATTTCACCCACAAAGATAAACAGTAAATAAACACATGAAAAAATGTCCCATATCACTAGCCACTAGAGAAAGTCAAATGAAAACATAATTAGGTATCACTACATACCTACCAGAATGGTTACATTTTTTTTTATTAATTGACAAAAATCAAATGCTAGCAGGATGAAGAGAAACTGAATCACTTATACATTGCTGGCAGGAATGTACAATGGTACTGTCATTTTGGAAAACGGTTTGGCAGTTGTTAAAAGAAAACAAAAACTAAACCTGCAACTAACATATGACCCAGAAATTGTACATCTGGGCATTTATTCCAGACAAATAAACACTTGTGCTTACATGAAAACCTGTGCACAAATGTTTAAAGAAACTTTATTCTAATAGCCCCAAACTGGCAACAATCCAGATGTTCTTCAATAGATAGATGAAGGATTAAACAAACTATGGTAGACCTACATCATGAAATATTATTACTCAGTAATAAAAGGAAACAAATTATCCATACACAACAACAACTTGGATGAATCCAAAAAATTATTCTGAGTGAAAAAGATCAAATCCCAAAAGATTACGTATGGTATGATTCCACTTATGTAACATTCCTGAAATGAACAAATTATAGAAATGGAGAACAGATTAGTGGTTCCTGGTGGCTAAGCAGGGGATTGCTGTGGGAGGAAGGTGGGCATGACTAACAAGGGACAATATGAGGGATTTCTGTGGTGACAGAATTCTCAGGCTTGACTGTATCAATGTCAATATTTTGGTTTTGATATTATGCTACAGTTTTTCGGAATGTTACCTTTGGAAAACACTAGGTAAATGGTCACAGGATCTCTCTGTATTATTTTAACCGAATGTGAATCTACAATCGTCTCAAAATAAAAACCTTAATTAAAAAAATAAACATTAAAAGTATCATGAAGCACATAAGGACTAAAAATTTGTCAAATAAATGGAATAGAAATGCAAAGAATGAATCTGTGACTTTTGTAGACATTTTCTGTCCTTTGATGACTCATAGAAAGTGGAAAACCTCCATAAAGTCTTGAAGGATAAGTCACTTAAAAAAAAAGAGAAGCAGAGATGGAATGGATTCTAGGTAGTAACACAACTAACAAAACATGGAAAGAGGGAGGCACGTGGCATGTGGGGTGGGGTAGTGGATCAGTGAGCATGGATGACTGACTGGCAGAATACTTCCCCAAATCAAATCATTCAGAATATTCAGAGTAGACAGCTTATTTTTTGGCCTAGATTCACCAATTTAGGCCATAAAATTCTAGTATCACATACCACTTCCTTTCCAAAGCCTCATTGCTCATCAAATGAGTCCGTCAACAGCTCATTCACCTTCCAGAAAATTCTTAAAATCCCAGATCTTCTCTGACAGTCCCATTTAATAACACTTCATCATGATATATGGTCTTGATCATTTTACCTTAAGAATTTTATAGACCTTGGAAGTATTAGTTCCTGTGGGTATAACTGGAAACGTCCTTCTGAAAAAATAATCTTATTTTGTCATCTACCCCCGCTACTGTTTAATTAATTCACCTCTAGAGACTCCCCATTGTGGCAGCTAGGTTTTTTTCATGCTACAGGAGATTATTTTTTAGCATAATGTGTAAAGACTAAAGTTTTTCAAAGACGCATATGTAAGATTTTAAAAAGAAAGATGTTAAGAACCTATCATGTAAATAGACTTCAAAATAGATGAAGAGCTTGGTTGAACTTGAAAGTCTGCTAACACTCCTCATTTTCAGAAGAGATTTCCTTGAGGCCAGCAGAAGTAGCATTTCTAGGCTTTCTCTAATGTATACTTATTTCTTGTCATTTTTATTTCTCACCAAATAGCTTTAATCATGATAACCATTCACTTATGCAATATCAATAATTTATATAATAATATTGAAATCTGTTGTTTATCTCAGTTATAACTAGATAGTATCAAGTTATATATTACAATGTGTTTTTTAGCTTATTTTTTCTACTCAGTGTCTGAGTTATTGTTAGCTTTTTAAAAGTGAGATGGTGAAACTTTATTTTTTATCTATTATAATCATCCTTTTGTCCAAATATTAAATGTAACTTCTCAAAGTGTTATCATTTATGCTGTTTCATTTCACCTTCAAACAATAATTTTATTTGGAAGGAATCAGTCATCAAGTTTGATAGTGAGTTTAGTGAGTTTCTGAGGGCTCACAGATGTCAGACTTGGCATGAAAACCAGAATCTTATAGAGAGAACAGAGGAGTGAACTGGCATTTATGGACAATCTACCATGGGCCAGGCACTGTGGTAGAGACCAGAACAAAATTTTATCTTATTTTATCAAGGCAAAAGCCCAGTGAACTAGTGTTGTCATCTATACTATACTTGAAGAATGTGATGGTCAGAGAGACACATCAATTTACCAGAAGTTACCTTTCTAACATGAGAGCTGGGATTAAAATTGACATTTTCTGACTGCCAGTTTCAAATTGTAAACAATAGTAATATTATCCAACATGTATTAAACATTTAATATGTGTAAAGCATTGTTTTAAGTGATTTTTAATGGCTATTGTTTTGTTTTCTGCAAAAAATGTTTGCCCTCCCTAAGATAATAGGAATGCACCTCCCCAGCCCAATTAGAACAATTCCCCAGCAATTTAAAAAAATTGGAGCTGGGAGAAAAATACTTTTTCCTCTCTGATCATGCAGCTTTAAGGATATGAGCCTGGAATTAGGCAGCCGACTATCTTACTTCATGGAGAATTTTGTCTGATAGAACAGACAACATTCAGGGAAAACAAATTTAGAAGAAGCATACTTGTTTTAAAAGTCCTGTTTCTAAAGATCCCTACACTTCTATAACCAGATTTACTGCTATCTAGGCTATAGGTTTTTTGTTTTTGTTTTTTTCTGGTACGCGGGCCTCTCACTGTTGTGGCCTCTCCCCTTGTGGAGCGCAGGCTCAGCGGCCACGGCTCGCGGGCCCAGCCGCTCCGCGGCATGTGGGATCCTCCCAGACCGGGGCACGAACCCGTGTCCCCTGCATCCGCAGGCGGACTCTCAACCACTACGCCACCAGGGAAGCCCTAGGCTATAGTTTTGATATGTTATCCAATTATAATGGTTCTCATTTTTTGTTTTGCTTTGCATTTGCAATTCGTAGGGTTTTTTTCTTTTACTTGAACAAACTTTACCGATAGAAGATACCTTTAAACACATTGTTTCATTTGAACCTAAAACCAGACCTAATATAGTTCGTTTATTCATTCAATATTATTGAAGTCTTATGCATCAGATAACTATTCCAGGTGCTGAAGATACAACAGTGAAAAAAATCAGGCCAAGTGTTTTGCCCTTGTTTTTATTATAAGGTGAAGAATTTATAAGGCCCAGAGAATTTATATGTCTTGCTGAAAGTTTCAGTATTAGCAAGTGGCAAAGAAGCTGAAACAAGGTGGATATGAGGTTCAGAGTTCAAGTTCTCCTTGTTTGAGAACGATCCTAATAAGAACCTGTTTCTCCTTTCTATTTGGTTTCTAGAGCAACCAAAAGTTTAATTTAGGTATTATATTCAACTCATGGTTGCTTAAAAGATGAGTATGACATGGCTTGGGGAAAAGTATGGAGTCATAAAACTACCTCTTATAAACTGAATGTTTTCTTCTTTGCTTAGTCAATTTAGACTTTGCTGAGTCTAAGATGGATAGAGTTACAAGGGAAACTGATGCTCAGAGGAAATTTTCCATACTCAATTTTACATCTTATAGGGATTCATTATCTCACAGAGTGACATATGTTTAAGGTGTCATATTTGATACTTTACCTTGAGTTTGGAAAACTCCCGAAACCTAGTAAGTGGTTCATAACCTTGCTGAGAGAGATCTAAGTGTGCTCAGGTTTGCAGTCAAACTTCCAGATTTTCCAAGAATTAATTTAATAGAAAATAACATTTTTATGAATTGAATTTCAAGAAATGCAAGTAAATACTTAGCAACTAGAACTCAGGGTGATGGGAAACAAAACAGCTTTGGACACCTTTTTTTTTTTTTTTTGTACATCTTTCTAGAGAGACTTATTTGTGAGTGTCTCAACTCACAATTCTCTTTCTCAATGTCTTTTAGTTTATATCCTCTAAAGAGAAAAATCTTACTGACAAAGCTAAAGTCAGAGTCCTTGCTTGATCTAATGAACAAAGGCCAGGGAAACAAGCTCACAAAATGATAAACATGACTGCAATACAAGCCCATAAATTGTATTTGGCTGAAGTTCCTACAGGTGTTTACTAAAATCACCTTGATTTATATGACTCAGTGTCAATTTTATTTGATAGAACCATTTCTTCTCTGAAATATGTGGATCCAGCCTAAAATAACTTCTATAATGAGCCACATTCTTATAAACTATCTTAAGCATGGCAGGGGTGGTAGCAATCACAGAGACCCATGGTGTTAAGAAGAAGAAAAAAAAAAAAGATTTATTTTTGGGCCAAATTTGTGAGAGTTTAAGTAAACCACTCATCAAATGTTTACTTTGTAATAAGGGCTGGTTTAAAATTATGCAGTGCCAACTTTGTTCTTTCACATTATGTCATCTTAGATTTACAACAGCCATATCAGGTAGGTATAATTGCTATCCCTCCTCTTCTGTTTTTTATTTTTGCTTTTCGTTTTTTTTAAATGACACATTAGGAAACAGAATCAAAGAAGTTAAATATCAACACTCTGTGCACCCAAAAAGCAGTCAGGTGTATCAAGAACAACAGTCGACAACAAGTCACAAAAATAAATAAAAGAAGGAACATTTGTTCTGAAGCAAATCTAACTGGTCAAAATGTGACGAGTCTGGGAAGGCCAATCCCTAATATGCATTAATTTAACAAAGGTCCTGAATATTTTATCATTTTAAGGCTCCACCATGTGAATTCTGAGACCTCTTACTACCTTTTTATACTCAACTCCCTATGGGATAAAGTGTTAAATTCACACCATGTTATTCAAAGCCCTATAAAATTTCAACCTTCTCTACCATTCTGTGTTATTCCCCAATTCCACCACTGTGCACCCTACGTTTCAGACATTTAAACACATGCTGTTGCCTGAATGTTCCTTGAACTCTCATGTCTCCATGGCTTTGCTCTTATTTATCTTCCAGAGACTCTCCCTCTGTTTTTCTCATTGTCTTTTCCTTTGCACCCCTTCTCACACTACCCTCTTCCCATCACCAGCTCACAGTTTCAACTAAAGAATTTCTTTACATCATCCAAGGCTTAATTCAAATTCTGTTTCTATGAAGCATTCTCTTTTAATTCTCTCTCTGCTACTACAACATATATAAAAATGATCCTTCTCATCCTTATTCCCTAAAGCACTCAATTTGCGTATGTGCATTGTGTCACTAATAGTGGTTTTCTTTTAATGCTTATGATTTTAGCTCTGCGAAAACAGAACTAGATTTCTTTCCATCTTTTTTCTTCTCCAGTGCCTAACTTAGTGTTTTGTGAATATTGAGAATCTAATAAATATTGACAAGTTAAAATTATTTTGCTAAATGGTGACAAAAATAGTTAATATTTTATCACGAGAAAGATAGATAGCTAAAAGTCAAACTTATATAAAGATAAATATTACGTTAATAGCTTTAGCCAGAATTTCTCTTAGGAGGGAATAAGATTTGGTAGAAACAATAACGTGAAATGCTTTGGGAATACAAAGTGGGATAACAAGGGCTTGATTCTCAGCCACCTTCAGAAAGTGTGAAGCTACCAAAGAGTTAGATGCATCATCAAAGGTAGAAGCATTAATAGAAGGAGAAAAAGATAATTTTGAAAAGATGTACAGATAGAATTGGTCAGTGAAAATTACAACAAAAGGGTAGCCAGAAGTTTATTGTGGATTTGTGGTACCTAGTACTTCAACTGAGGTTTACTGAATGCACTATAAATCTCTTTTCAGAGACTTCCATTTCTAGAAGTGAAGTAGAATGGTTATCCTGTAACACCTCTTGCAACCAAAACCCTAAGCATTCAGGATAATATATAGTAAACATATTTCTAAGTTTATGGTTGTGTTTTCAAGAAAGCAAGGGAAATCAGAGGCTATATCACAGAGCAAGAGTGCATTGGGTGGCATAAAGCCATGTGGCAATTTTAGTGACCAAATGGCTTCATTGTAAGGGTTATGAGGAGATAAGGAGTCACTGCCTTGGGCTTTGAAACTAACATCCCCTTATATAGCCTCACCCTTGAAGTCTCAATGAAAAGAGTAAACTAACAAAATACAACTCTAAAGAGGGAGAAAAAGATAAATTGTCTGAGCCTTGAAGCTGAGTAAGAAAAAAGTCTTTTCCGAAGACAGATTAAACAACACTTGCCCTAATTAATCATCAGTGTTGAATTTACATTTCATGCAAATTCTATAAAAACTGCTGCAGTGGTTTTAAAATACACAAATTATTGGTACTTCTTCCTTTAGAAGGTGGAATTAATTTTCTTCTCTTGCATGTGGGCTGGACTTAATGACTCATTCATAACAGAATATGGCAGAAGTACAATGCGTGACTTTTGAAACTGTCATAAAAAGGCATTGCAGCTGCCTCCTTGTTCTCTCTTTTGAGTCACTCACTATGGGGGAATCTCCTGCCATGTTGTGTGGACACTTAAAACAGTCTTAAGGAAAGGTTCATGTGGAAACAAAGTAAAACATCGAATAACAAGCAAGGATTTAAGGCCTTCTGCCAATAGCCATACAAGTGAGCAACCTTGAAAGTGGATCCTTCGGCCCCACTAAAGTCTTCAGATGACTAAACTTTGACCAATGCTTTGACTGTAACCTCATGAGAGATCCTGAGCCAGAACCATAGCTAAGCCACTCTTGAATTCCTGACCCACAACAAAGACCAGGTATCTCAAAATTTATAAATGTTATGATGATACATTATAATAAATATTTGTTGTTTAAAGCTTCTAAGATTGAAGGTAATTTGTTATAGAGAAAAAGAGAAAATGAAATATCACACAACGAATTTAACTGAAAATCTGAGGCCAGGTCACCCCTTTGAGTTTTGGCAAAAGCCAGTCCAAAGCCTGTGTGAAGAGACAAATCTTACATTTACAAAATTCCCTCAGTTAAAGAACATAAACTCACAAACCAAATTTTAAAAAGAAGATATCTGAGAGAGGAAAATCAATCAATAGTCAGGAGTAACAAAGAGTAGCATATAGAAGATTTAAATAGCAATTATTTGCAAAGTTAATCTGGATATATACAGAAATTTGAATTCCAAATTTAGACTATTTATTCTTTCAAGTACACAAGGGATATTTTCAACAATGGACAAATATTAGATCATAACCAATTTCAATAAATTTCAAAGTTTGTATTATTTATGTCATTTTTAACCATGATTTAATTACATTTGAATTCAAGATTAATATTATACCTAAAATACTCATATGTTTTTAAAATTATAAACACTCTTCTAAATAGCTTACAAGTCAAAAAGAAAGAATTGTTTACAATAGATATTGAAATATGTACTAAAATTATTTAACACTGCAGATAGTTAAAATTCTCTATTTTAATATTTTGAGGTATGCCTAAAATGGTGATTATAGTTAAATTTATAAGTATGAATATTTACGTTTTAAACAAAGAAAGGCTAAAAACTGGCAAACTAAACTTTTGAGTTAAAAAGTAAGTAAAAGAGGGCTTCCCTGGTGGCGCAGTGGTTGAGGGTCCGCCTGCCGATGCAGGGGACACGGGTTTGTGCCCCGGTCCGGGAAGATCCCACATGCCGCGGAGCGGCTGGGCCCGTGAGCCGTGGCCGCTGAGCCTGCGCGTCCGGAGCCTGCGCTCCGCAATGGGAGAGGCCACAACAACGAGAGCCCCGCGTACCGCAAAACAAAACAAAACAAAACAAAAACAAAACAAAACAAAACAGTAAGTAAAAGAATTAACCATTAAATATAAAATAATAAAATAATAAAATAATAAAGATAAATTCTATTAAAAATAATCAAAATGGGTTTATAAAGGTAATAAAATATATTTTAATACTAGAAACTCTAAGGAAGAAAAATTATGTAATCTTTTTAATACATTTACATAATAATTTGATAAAATCCAACATGCAATATCCCTCTCAGATCAGATGGAGATCAGCCCAGAAAAAAAAAAAAAAAAAAAGATAAGTCAGATAAAATACAAGGCTCTTCTGTTTCAAAGCATCAGAGAGCTGCTAAAATACTAAGTTAAAATACTAAGGGCTCAGATTCCAGAGAGGGACATACAACAGAGAGGTCAGCTGACCTTCTGCTGGCCAATTTTCCTCTGGGAGTATTTGTTGAGTCTGGTCTTGGACAGGAGGCTGAGAATACAAGCTTTACTTGGGTACAGGGAGCTGGTGAGATACAGACTAGTTAGCAGAGCTTTTGGTGAAAATATTAGAGAATCGATTATCCTCTCAGGTGTCCAGTTATAACACTTGCTTAATTCTCATGCTTCCTGGTCTAAAACGCCTACAAAGTTAAGCTAAAAACTTCTTAAGATCAGAGTAGGGTGTTTGGCTGTCATAGAGAAGTTATTCAAAATAATATATGAATATATATATTCAGATCACTGAATAAAAGGTCAATATAGATACATTTACTGTAATTCATATATCAGCAACAAACAGAAAATGAAATTTGAAAAACAAAGATACAATTTAAAAATAACATCCTAAAGCATCAAACAGCAATGAATAAATCTCACTTAGAAGACTAACTTAGAAGACTGCACTGAAAAATACAAAATTTTATTGAAGAAATGTAAGGAAGATCTAAATACATCAATATTACAAAGATGTCAGTTTTCCCCAAAATTTAATTCAATACATGTGAAAATCCTAGAAATTTTTGGAAATTGACAATGTCAATCTAAAATATTTTTAATCATTCAAAAGACCAAGATAAGCCAAGACAATCTTGAAGTAAAATAACTTAGCTGCAGAGCTACCAGATACAAAGAGTTATTTTAAAAAACAGAAATAATTAAGATGACATGATGTCAACACAAGAATAGACAGGTGGAACAGAAAAGAAGGTTAAGAAGAAGAACCAAACACCTAATTTTCCATATAGCCATGCAGTGCATCTTTAATAAAGTGATATTGGGTCAATTCAATACTAACATGGGAAAAACATGGAACTTAAACTCTAATTTGTACCTATGAAAGGCAGAAAATGGTCAGCCAAAGATGTGCATGTCCTAACCCTGGAAAATGTGAATATGTTGCCTGACTTAGCCAAAGGGAATTAAGGTTGTGGATGAAGTTAAGGTGGCTAGTCAGCTGATTAAAAATTACCCTATAGTATCTGAATGGAGCTACTGTAATCACAAAGATCTTTAAAAGTGGAAGGAGAGAGACAAGAGGTCAAAGTGATGTAATATATGGAGGACTCAACTTGCCTTTGCTGGCTTTGAAGATGGAAGGGGGTCATGAGCAAATAAATGAGATTAGACTTTAGAAGCTAGAAAGGAAAAGAAAACAGACTCTCCCCTGCAGTCTCCAGAAAGGAATGCAGCTCTGCTGGTACATTGTTTGTAGTCCAGTGAGACCAGAGCTAAATTTCTGACCTATGGAACTATAAGATAATAAATTTGCATACCTTAAGGCATTAAATTTGTGGTAGTCTGTTACATCAGTCACAGAAAACTAGTGCAATACCATAGGCAAAAATCAGTAGTAGAGGAATTGTAAATCTAAACCTGAATGTCAAAGGTAGATTAATAAAAAACAAACAAAACAAAACTTTTAGAATACAGTATAGAATATCTTCAAAATTTGGATGTAGATAAAAGTTTCTTAAACAATATTAGAAAAGTATTAACTAATATAGAGAAAAACATAAAATATTGGATTATGTAAACATTAAGTTCATTTTTTTAAATGTCATTAAAAAATAAAAAACAAGCTATAGATTGCATGAAGATACTTTGTAGTATATATAGTCATCAAAGAGCTTGACAGAGGATATATAATGATTTTCTATATCAACTAAAAAGATGCAGACAACTCAATAGAAAAAATATTTAAAATATATATGAGCTATGATTGACATACAAAAAAGCTGTACATATTTAATATATACATTTTGATGAGTTAAATGCCCAAAACTTATCACCCCTAGAAGTTTCTTCCCTTCTTTTTTTTATAAGAATATTTAGCATAAGATTTATCCTTTTAAAAAATTTTTAAGTATATAATACAGTATTATTAATTATATGCACTATGTTGTATAGTAGATCTCTAGGGCCAATTCATCATGCATAAGTGAAACTATGTACCCTTTGATTAATACCTCCTCCCCGATTTTCACAATAAAGGAGTCTTAGCTCTTAATAGCTTTCTTTAGTGTCTTCTCTTAACATTGTTGGTTGTTTACCCAATAATCATTTCTATGTTCTTTCTTATAAAAAACAAAAATTTTCCTTAATCCACTCTTCCTCAAGGAATTCAGGAGTAAATCTTTATAATGCTAAAACAATCAAGAGATTATGATTCATCCTTCTAGGTTCAGATTAGGAAGGAAAATGTGATCAAATTCTAGCCAATGAGACCTAAGAGGATCTTTCCTAGAAGCTGATTAAGAGACTTTTTTTATCTGGAATATATTGTTGCCATTGTAAGAAGTGCCTGAAAATTCAGTTCTAATTTTGTGCCCATGAGAAGGAGTTAGCCAGCATGGGGGTCATACCAGAGTAGGATATTAGAAATAAACAGTCTTCACTGACATCCTTAGGCTACTCTGTTAACCAATCCTGGACCCACACTGCCTTGGAACTTCTGCTTACATGAAGGGATAAAATGGCTTTATTAACTAAGCCATTTTGACATGATTTTTCTATTACTTGCATCAAAAATGATTACAGTATCACAGTTAATATAACACACTTGAGGGACCACTGGCCTTAACTTCTCTTCAGCTTAACTAACCTTTAGACACGTTTCTCCCTGACTGAAGGCCACAGACCTTCCTTTTTTTTAGAACATTTACTTTAGAAAACTTGCAACTCTAAATTCTTTCTCTTCTCCTTGGCAGTGTAAAACTTCTCCCAGACTCTTGACAGTTTTAAAACACAGCAAAGTCTTTCTCAAGGAGCTGGGAGCCATCCTTTGAAATATAAATACCAAAAAAAAAAAAAAAAAAAAAAAAAGCACTCCTCTCTCCCAGTTTCTGTAGAAGTGTGGAAACCCAAGTTAGATAAGAGCTACTTAGCAAACAGATAACCTAAACACATTCACCAAAATCCTCACTAATACCTTACTTTTCCACTAGGTCTTCCTAGTGCTTAAAAACTATCCTGCCTTTTGTTTCAAGGGAGGAATTGAGTTAGTCTCTCTCCTCTACTGCAATAGTCATAAACCCTGTTTGACTTGTCTGGTGGTGTTTCCTACTATATGGTCGGAATAGTAGGAAAAAAAGCTACATTGCTTCGAGAGTCAGAAGTCAGGGTCCTGACTTAAAATATAGCAGCAAAAACCAAACAACCAAACAAACAATAACAACAACAATAAAAAACCCCAAACCCCAGATGTATTTATTTGTTGTTTTAAATGTCGGGTGTTATATTAGATGTAATCGAGAACATCAAAGGTAAATAAAGTAATAGCCTTCAAAGAACTTATAGCCTAAGGAGGGTGAAAAAAAGAATTAAGGTAAGTAAACAAATAACAATACTAAAAGTGAGTGGATCTTAGATCCTGAAAGTTAAATAACAAAGAGTTATGGGTAATAAAGGAAAGAGAAATCACATCCTACTAGAATTAGAAGTGGGGTAAGAAAAGCTTTTATTAAAAAGGACATTTAAAATGGCCTACATTATAGTGTTGGGGGAAGAGGTAGAGTGGACTCTAGGTATGTATATGCAACTGGGTAGCAGAGCTACAGAGGGAATTAAACCACATATATGGTCAGGGAATAGAAAGCAGTACATAATTAGCAGGATTGTAGGTTCCAGCTATTTGAACTTCGGAAGTCACTTTTTATTGCTAAGCCTCAGTTTCTGTTTCTGTAAAGCATGGGATTTTGGC